>NC_082708.1:168825396-169441305 GCF_030144855.1 Hypanus sabinus | reverse complement strand
ACAAGAACACAAGAAAACAAGACAAGTAGACCAGTCCACCATTCAGAATGATCATGGTTGATTTATAAGTTGAAGTCCTGACATGCTATTCATACTGATCATTTTATTATATCAGTGCATTGGGGTAGTACAAGGGAAAACAATAACGATGCAAAATAGAGTGTTATAGTTACAGAGAAAGTACATTGCAGGAAGATAATAAGGTGCAAGGCCATGATGAGATAGATTGTGAGGTCAAGAGTCCATGTTATCGTACTAGGGACCATTTAATAGCCTTATAACTGCGGGACAGAAGCTTCCTTGGAGCCTGTCAGTATGTGTTTTTAGTTTTTGTATCTTCTGCCTGAAGGGAGGGAGGAAGAGGGAGAATGTATGGGTTGGGTTATTAGATCTTTTTTTCTGTTGGCTGCTTTACCAAGACAGCAAGAAACTCACGGAGGGGAGGACAGTTTCCATGATGCGCTGAGCTGCGTCTGCCTTTGTGGAGTCTTCTTTTGTTCATTTTCTATCTCTCTCACTAACAACTCCCATGAAACAACAGATTGTTACAATACATCATGGTGGCCTGTCCTAAGCTCAGGCACAGACTTTTTGTCTCGTCTATTCCTTCCACATGCATACTTCAATTAGTTTTGTCACTTTCTCAGATCTGATGAAGGGTCTACGATCTAAAATATTACCTCATTTTCTTTTTGCATATATCTGCAGCTTGGTTTATCCTGGTTTATTTTAAGAGTTTTTAAAGAGTTTAAAGAGTTATTTTAAGAGTTAACTCAAATTTTTATGAAAAATAATTTATCAACATGTACGGTCTACAATTTTTCCTTAATTTCTTGCTTTTCCTTCTTGACCACGCAGTCTAACACAGTTGCCTATTACATCCCCTGCAACTTCTCTGCACCATCATTCTTCTTAGATGCCTGCTGGTTCCATTTTTGTCTATACAGTCACAGCCAGAGTAATACCTACAATGACTTTTCCTCCTATTACATGCTGCCACCTATCTGACATCAATTGAAAACACAATATATATTTTCACAAAACAACATGCCATCAGACCTCAATCCCTAGACTGTGTGGTTAGGCAACAGATACAAACTCCTTTAAGAGAGTACTGGGACAAACTCCATCCCAATACCTTGATCCCTTGTATAAAAGTGAACAGTCTCTATATGACCTTGGTACCATATATCTGAATATGAGCCAAATGGTTGACCATGCAATCACTAAACTAGCCCATTTCTATCTCTGTACCATCTAAGCCCTCATTCGTGCTTTTGTTACCTCTAGCCTTTAATCATCTGAGCAAAAGAATTTACATAGAAACATAGAAAGCCTACTGCACAATACAGGCCCTTCAGCCCACAAAGTTGTGTCGAACATGTCCCTACCTTAGAAATTACTAGGCTTACCTAGTAATAGAGGGCCACTAACCTTGGCCCTCTATTTTACAAAGCTCCATGTACCTATCTAAAAGTCTCTTAAAAGACTCTGCGGTATCTTCTACACACTCACCACTCTCTGAGTAAAAAACTTACCCCTGACACCTCTTCTGTACCTAATTCCCAGCACCTTAAACCTGTGTCCTCGTGGCAATCATTTCAGCCCTGGGAAAAAGTCTGGGAAAATGTTGTGTGGGACTATCCACACGATCAATGCCTCTCAACATATTATACACCTCTATCAGATCACCTCTCATCCTCCTTCGTTTCAAGGAGAAAAGGCCAAGTTCACTCAATCTATTCTCATAAGGCATGCTCCCCAATCCAGGCAACATCCTTGTAAATCTCCTCTGCACCCTTTCTATGGCTCCCACATCCTTACTGTAGTGAGGCGACCAGAACTGAGCACAGTACTCCAAGTGGGGTCTGACCAGGGTCCTATATAACTGCAACATTACCTCTCGGCTCCTAAATTCAATTCCATGATTTATGAAGATAAAGACCTAAACCGAACACAAAGTTCATTTCTTCTAGGCAGGAGTACCTTCTATGCATTTCTAAAACGATCTACAGCAGCAAAAAATTGGAGAGTTTCCACTAACCTTGGCTCATCAAAATTCTCCAACTCCACTCCAAGGCCAACATCTGCAGCAATGAAGCCCTAATTTCACTCAGTTGGCTCCAGAGCACATACAATACAAGCTGCATTGCTTGTATCCCCATCATCAGACTTTAGAAAATACACTATTTCAAGCTCCACAATATTACAAGATAGACCTGGAAACTATTCAAGGATACACATAGAACCTCTTAGAGGCAGAAAAGTTGTTTCCACCAGTAAATGAAACTAGAACCAGGGGACATAGTATCAAGCTTCAGAGGAGTAGATATTGGCTGAAGATGAGGAGGAACATCTATTTTCAGAATGTAATGAATATATGGAATTCTTTGCCCAGGGAAGCAATAGAGTCTACCTCATTAAGTATATTTAAAGTATATGTGTAGATTTTTGCATAATAGGGATATTAAGGGTTACGGGAAAAAGGAAGGTAAAGTTGATTAGTCCCAATCTAATTGAATGGTAAAGCAGGCTTGATGGATCAGATGGCCAAATCCTGCTCCTATTTCTTATAAGGTAAACCTCTCCAAATACTGCAACTTCAGATGCAGGGTCATCACCAGAAATATAGACTGCCAGTTCGCCTTCATGGATGCTGCTCAACTAGCTGAGTTCCTCCAGCAATTTGCTTTTTGCACAACATTCTAGCATCTGCAGTCTCTTGTCACCAGTATAATAACTATGATAACATATGGAAATCCTCAGACCATAAGCATACGAAACACAGCAGTAGAATTAGAGCATTTAGCCATCAAGTCTAATCTGCCACTCGATCATACCTAATTTATTATCCATCTCAACTCCATACTCCTGCTTTCTCTCACACCCTGACTAATCATGAACTAATCAACCACCGCTCTAAATATACCCAATGTCTTGGTCTCCACAGGCGTCTGAGGCAATGAAATCCATAGATCATTACCTTCTGGCTAAAGAAATTCCTTCTCATCTCTGGTCTAAATGGACATCCCTCTATTCTGAGGCTGTGCCCTCTCGTCCAAGACTCCCTCAGAATAGGAAACACCCCCTCCACATCCACTCTAAGCCTTTCAATATTCAATAGGTTTCAATGAGATCTGCCCCATCCCGCTCAGTCTTCTAAACTCAATAATCAATATATACACAACCTCGAGATTTGTCTTTTTGCAGGCAGCCAAAACAAACAATAGAACCCATTTTTTAAAAAACTCACAACAAAGACAGTCAAACACCAAATGTGCGAAAAAAGAACAAATTGCTCAAACAATAAAGGTAAACAAATAACATTAGTCACAAGAGTCCACAAAAATTAGCTCACATCCATGGAGCCTGATAGTGGTGAGACGAGTGAAGCCAGTCCAGAAGCCCAAAGGCTGCAGGCCACATCTGCAGAGTTAGTTCAGCAATAAAGCAAGTAAACCTCATGGAGTAGTGAGCTAAACACCAGTTCATCCCTCCCTCTCGGCCTTGATGCTTTTATCAAATCGGAAAATTATTACAAATAGTACACAAAATATGAACTGCAGGGTCCCTGAAAGTGAGTCCAGAACTGTAGAGCTCTTTCAGCACTAAGGTGAGTGAAGCCTGTCCGGGAGCCCAATGGCTGCAGGGCAACAACTGTTCCCAAATCTAGTATTGTGGGATCCCAGACTCCTGTGTCTCCCATTGACGGTAGTAGTCAGCAGAGAGGGAGACCGATCAAACATAGGCAGACAGCACTGAACACCTGTTCTTTTTCCACTTTCATCCTCGATGATTTTAATCATACCTGATGCTTTAATCGACACGAAGTACTACAGCTGACCACTGGTTGTCTTCTACCAACAGGCCTCGACACAGCGTGTACCCCCAGTGTCCGTACCTACATCCTCGAAAGTCTAGTTTACCAAATTCCCCAGTTTCAATTAGATTCCCCCCACCCATTCTTCTAAATTCCAGCAAAGGCTGGCTAGGAACCATCAAGAGCAACTCACACATTAACCCTTTCATTTCCAGAATTATTCTTGTAAACCTCCATTGGATCCCCTTTAATGCCAGCACATCTCTTCTTAGATAAGAGGCCCAAAACAGCTCACAATACTCCAAGGGCAGAATGACCAATCCCTTAAAAAGCATCAGTATTACATCTTTGTGTTTAACATTCTACTCCTCTCTTGCATTTGCTTTCTTTACCACCAATTCAACCTGCAATTTACCCTTTTAGAAATCCTGCGAGAGAACTCCCAAGTCCCTTTGCACTTCTGGGTTTTTTGAATTTTTTCCCCCATTTAGAAAATAGTCTATGCCTTTATTCCTCTACCAAAGTGCATGATCATACACTCTCCTATATTCCCATCTGCTACTTCTCTGCACATTCTCCCAATCTGTACAAGTCATTCTGTTTCCTTAACACTATCTGCCCCTCCACCTATCTTCGCATCATCTGCAAACTTGGCCACAAAGCCATAAATTCCGTCACCAAAATCATTGACATACAACTTGAAAAGAAATGGTCCCAATACCGAACCCTGCGGAAAAGCGTCTTGTATTTCTACACTCTGCCTCCTGCTCGTCAGCCAATCTTCTGTCCATGCTAATATTTTTCCTGAATACAAGAAAATCTGTGGATGCTGGAAATGCAAAGCAACACACATACAAAATGCTGGAAGAACTCAGCAGGTCAGGCAGCATCCATGGAAAAGAGTAAACAGTCAATATTTCAGGCTAAGACCCTTCTTCAGAACTCCTGAAAAAGGCCTGAAGTGTCAACTGTTTACTCTTCCATCAAAGCTGCCTGATCTGCTGAGTTGTTCTAACATTTTTTCTGTGTTGCTAGTATTTTTCCTGCAATATTGTGGGCTCTTATCTTGTTAAATAGCCTCATGTGTGGCACTTCGTTAAAGGCCTTCTGCAAATGCACATAAACAATATCCACTGACTTTCCTTCGTCTATCTGCCCGCTATTTCAAAGCATTCCAACAGATCTGTCATTCAAGATTTCCCCTTAAGGAAACCATGCTGACTTTGGCCTATTTTATTATGTGTCTTCAAGGACCCTGAAATCTCATACTTGAAGTGACTTTTGCATTTTTTCACTCTTCTGGACCCATTCAAGAATCAAGTGATTCTTGAAGATCATTAGAAATGCCTCCGCGATCTCTTGAACTACTTCTTTCAAAACCCTAGGGTGTAGTCCATCTGGTCCAGGGTGACATCTACGTTTGTATCTTCAGACCTTTCAGCTTCCCAAGCACCTTCTCCTTAATAATAGCAACTACACTCACTACTGCACCCTGACACTCTTGAATTTCTGGCATACTGCTAATGTCTTCCACAGCTATGCAAAATATTAAAGTTCTTCTACCATTTCTCTGTCCCACATTACTAACACTCCTGCCATTTTCCAGCAGTCCGAAGCAACACATATAATGCACTACTTTCTAAAGGACCCGCCCTCTCAATAGCTGAGTCTGAGATCCCATATTAGTGATAAAACTCACTAAGATGAGTTCTTAGAACTCACATCATTAATCCTGTAGACATGGGTAAGAAACAGAAAACCTACAGTACAATACAGGCCCTTCAGCCCACAAAGCTGTGCCGAACATGTCCTTACCTTAGAAATTACATAGGATTACCCATAGCCCTCTGTTTTGCTGAGCTCCATATATCTGTCCTGGAGTCTCTTAAAAGGCTCTATCTTATCCGCCTCCACCACCGATGCCAGCAGCCCATTCCACACACTCACCACTCTGCGTTAAAAAAAACTTACCCCTGACATCTCCTTTGTACCTACTTCCAAACACCTTAAAACTGTGCCCTCTCATGCAGACCATTTCAGCCCTGGGAAAAAGCCTCTGACTATCCACACGATCAATGCCTCTCATCTTATACACCTCTGTCAGGTCACCTCTCATCTTCCTTCGCTCCAAGGAGAAAAGGCCAAGTTCACTCAACCTATTCTCATAAGGCATGCTCCCCAATCCAGGCAACATCCTTGTAAATCTCCTCTGCACCCATTCTATGGTTTCCACATCCTTCCTATAGTGAGGTGACCAGAACTGAGCACAGTACTCCAGTGGGGTCTGACCAGGGTCCTATATAGCTGCAACATTACCTCTCGGCTCCTCAATCCCATGGTCGATAAAGGCCAATGCACCGTATGCTCTCTTAACCACAATATTAACATTCTTCTGGCACTCTTACACGTTTTTATATATTTAGCAATTCAGTGCAAAGTAGGCCCTTCAAGCCATGCCACCCCAGCAACCACTGACAAACCAATTAATCCTAACCTAAACAGTGACAATTTACAATGACCAGTTAACCTACCCAGTACATTTTTGGACTGTGGGAGGAAACCTGATGATCCGGAGAAAGCCCACCCATTTCATGTGGAGGCTACACAGAGACTCCTTATAGAACTGTGCCTGAAATGAACTCTGGAGCGCTGAGCTAAAATAGTGTGGCACTAACTAATAAGCTACTATGGTGTACATCTAACCTCAATAAAATTCTATCTAAAATGCTTCTTCCAGTATTGATAACTGCATTTAAGTTACAGTCATTCATGAAATCTGAGCTCAATGGTCTTCCTAAGGTCCTGGTTAAATTTCAAGTTTTTAAAAACTTACAAACTTTTCTTTCAAATCATTCTATGGCCTTATCGTCTCCAGCTCTACAACCTCCAAAATTTCTGCACTCCAACTCAAGACTCAAGATCATTCCCAAATTTAGTTACTCCATTGTTGGTGGAAGAACCTTTCGATGTTAAACTTTCCTTCCAAAATGTGTTGCTATCCATGTCCTTCTTTAAGAATACCCTTAAAATCAAGTTTGCAATCAATGCACTAATATCTTCAAGTGAGGTTCAGTATTTAAAAAAACATCTTTGAAAAGCTTTACCATTTTAAATGTTGTTACAGTAAAGCAAGTTATTGCTAGAACACAATATAAGTTTCCTCACAGAATTGCTATTCTTTCTGCTGTTCTTGAGATGACTATAAACAATTACCTGTTCAACGTCAGAACCAAAAAATAGTCAACTGATAAGATGGAGGAAGCCGCAACTAACATGCAAATATTCCAAAGTGGAGAAATATAAATTGCACATAAATGTTTAAAAAAATTAATAGGTATCAATAGCATGAATACAAATATTTCTCCAGTGTGGGATTCACATCTGATCTTAACTTTGCAGCTAGGCCATTTAGTAAAATCAGGATTTTCTATTTTCCAGAAAAATCAAACTTTCAACCAAATGTCTGAGAAGGCTTGATTACAGATTTTTTAAAAACTTGTGTTTAATATAGTTTTGTTCAATAAAATTATTAAACATTATAAATTAACCAAGATAAAGAGAGACAATCAAAATAAGGGGCTTTAAATGCTTCACTCCTTTACAGCAGAGATGCCTTGATACCAATTTGTTTTGGGTGTCCAGCGAATTGTCAGGATGGAGGTCCCAGGACTGGACTCCATTCCAGCAGACACAGGAGGAAAGCAATCAGCATAACCAGAGACACCACACACCCGGCCACTCCCTGTTTGACCCGCTGCCATCCAGCAAAAGGTTCAAGACATTAAAAGCCAGAACAAATAGACTAAGGAACAGCTCCTACCCCAGAGCTGTGGCTTCCATCACACCACTCCCACAGAACAATGACTGAAACTGTGAGCATACATATGCACACAGAAGGACTTAAATACTTGCACTAACGGACTTTGTGTATTACTGTGATATTCTGGTGCTACTGCAACTTATTTTCTGCTACTTATCTATTTAGTACTGTTTTTCTATTACTGTGCAAACACGAGGAAATCTGCAGATGCTGGAAATTCAAACAACACACACAAAATGCTGGTGAAACACAGCAGGACAGGCAGCATCTATAGTCATTTGTCCAGGTCAGGACGAAGGGTCTTGGCCCAAAACGTCGACAGTGCTTCTCCTATAGATGCTGCCTGGCCTGCTGTGTTCCACCAGCATTTTGTGTGTGTTGTTTCTATTACTGTCTTGTTTTTACCCACCGCTTTATTTAATTGTCTAAGAGGAAGCCAAACAGAGTTTCATTGTATCTGTGTATAATGACAATAAAGATCATTTATTCATTCATTCATTTTACTTTAAAGGTTAAACAAAACAGTTTAATGGGATTTCTACCAGCACTCACTTGCTTCCATTGATCATTTTGTTTAGAGCATCTCGGGAGATTATGTGGCCACATACAAGTTTCATTGGTGGATTGGATTCTGTAGTCTGTTGTCGAAGAATTGGGCAGGCAAATATTGAGTGATACCAACATTTTTTACCAAGGTCGACTTCAATCTATAATCAGAAACAGAAAAATCATTAACTAATATGACACTGCACAAAAGAAAAAATGTCAGAATAATTTAGAGTGTTTGGTAGGATAAAATGTAAAGCCACACATTGGGTAAACGTTCGAAGCAACCTTCATGCTAAGCTGAGTGAAGGGCACCTGAACTCTACTGGGGCACCGTTGTAGTGGCAACCTGTGGGGAAGGAAAACTTAACTGTGCAAGGGGTAAGGTATCACTTCCTCCCACAAGAACTCACTTGTCTCCTGAACTCAAGCTGAACCCTGCTGGGGCATGATTGCAGTGGCAACCTGAGAGTAAGAACCGCCCCGAGAAGTATAACTGGGGGCAAACTCAACCACTCCACAACTTAAGAGGGGCTTCACTACCAGATCATGTTGTAAGCAGCATTAGGGACAGGAAGAGAAACTAAGGAGCTCTGTAGTAGATACAAGGCACGTGAGCGCCAGGTTAGATAAAGTATTGAATTACTTAGATTCCCTCGAGTACCGAATAAAATGACAAGTGCACCCTCTTATTTCTCTTATCGATATTTCTGAAATAGCCCAGCAAGCAACTCCATTCTAGGGAAAAAAGGGAATGGAAAATAGATCCAGACTTCCAGTGACATACGCATCCCATGAATGGATAAATATAAGAAACAATAAAAGTAAACAAGAGAAGATCACCGGAGTAATTGGGAGCATGGAGGGGCGGAGGGGATGTGAGGAGTGTGCATGATCAAAGAAAATGTTAAGATAATATTTGAAAACAGGATTAAAAGGGGTCACATTATCAGGAAACTCTCGTTTCTGGATATCATTTTGGCATTTGACACTAAAGTTAAAGACTTATGATGAAATGATTATTTGTTAAAAGCCTGTGTATACCATGGGTTTACACACAAAGTAAAAACAAATATTAGGTGTACTTACTGGCAACTCATCTTTCTGGTTCCATACTCCAGTACACTGTCTCTGCTCAATGACTGCCTTAATGTTTATGAGAGCTGGCAAAGCAATACACCCTGCTGAAAAACTAAATAAATGATTTTTAAAAGATAAGGATACAATTTAATATAAACATTTAAAATGTACAGTTTACCTTGTTCATTACCGCTGAAAAAAGCGCATATCATTGATAAATTCAATAGTGAATTCAGAAGCAACTTCTTTATATGAGAGTAGATAAAATATAATAATACTTCTCAGGACAAATTAGTTGTGAGAGAATCTGAATTAATGACACAACCCTCAAGAAAAAAAGAAGTATTTGGGGTCCAGGTTCTGAAAGTAGGTAGAAAAAGTTTGCATTTCAAACATTACAAGCTTTACTAATCATAAGACATGGAACAACAAATATTGAAAATACATTTAAAACAAGTTTTATATGGATGTTACTGAAAATTTCACACTATGAACTAATTCATTTTTTGAGTATTAACATCAATCTGCATTTAGTGGATAATCCAGTCAGACTCAATCTAGGAGTCAAAAAGCCAAAAACTGCAGGTGCTGGAAATCTGAAATGAAAACAGAAAATGGTGGAAATACTCGATAGATCAGGTAGCATACATGGAGAAACAAACAGTATTTTTCAGCGGGCTGCAATAGGCGGTGCAAGGTTTAAAAAGAGCTGGGTTGCTTTTTATCTCTTTCTTGGCAGGCTGCAAACAATACAAGGCCAATTTAAAAACAAGGAAGTGTAAGCAAAGCAGCCATTGTTGGTGTGGGGCAGTATTAGAGTATACGGCTTTGGCTCAAAAGTCTTAGGCAAGAACAGTCTTGGAAAAGCACACGTGGAGGTTCTATGTATGTTCCCACTAAGTTTTTTTTTCTGTTATTAGATACCAAGTTAGTGGAGAATGGGTTGGTGATAATGGTATGCTCTTTGTGTGGTGTGTCGGAACTCCAGGAGACAACCAATCTCCCTGAAATCCACATGGGCACAAAGTGCATCGAACTACACTTCAATGACCTTCACCTCATAAGGGAAAATAGGGAGGTGATAGATACATAGAGGTAGTCACCCCTATGTTGCAGGAGGCAGGTACCTGGATGTCTGTCAGAAAAGGGAAAGGAAATTGGCAGCCAGTGCAGAGTACCCCTGTGGCCATTCCCCTCAATAGCAAGTATAACACTTCAGATATCAAACCATAACACACAGCAGCAGGATTAGGCCATTCAACCTATTAAGTCTGTTCCGCCATTCCATCATGGCTAACCTGGATCCCACTCAATCCCATATACCTGGCTTCTCGCCAAATCGTTTGATGCCCTGTCTGATCAGGAAACGATCAACTTCCACCTTAAATATACCCACAGACTTGGCTTCCACTGCAGTCTGTGGCAGAGCATTCCATAGATTCACTACTCTGGGTAAAAAAAATTCCTGTTACTTCTGTTCTCAAACGTCACCCCTCAATTTTGAGGCTGTGCCTTCAGGTTCCATAGGAAACATCCTCTCCACATCCACCATGTCTAGTCCTATCAATATTCGGGGTAGGTTTCAATAAGATCCCCTTGCATTCTTCTAAATTCCAGTGAGTAAAGCCCCCAAAGCATTATCTCCTTGCTTTTATAATCCCCTTGAATTCAATGCCAACATTGCATTTATCTACTTTACTGCATTCTCAACCTGTAAATTAATCTTCTGGGAGTCTTACACGAGGACTCACAAGTCTCTCTGCACCTCTGTTTGTATCTTCTCCCCATTTAGAGATAATAGTCCACACTATTGTTCCTTTTACCAAAATGCATTATCATACATTTCCCAACACTCTATTCCATCTGCCACTTTTTCGCCCTTTCTTCCAATTTGTCTAAAACCTGCTGCAATTGGATTGCTTCATCAGCATCACCTATCTTTGTATCATCCACAAACTTAGCCACAAAGCCATCAATTCCATTATACAAATCATTGACAAACAACGTGAAAATTAGTAATCCCAATACTGACCTCTAGTCACTTGCAGTCAAACAGAAAGGCCCCTTTTATTCCCACTCACTGCCTCCTGCCCGTCAGCCATTCCTCTAACCATGCCAGTATTTTTCCTGTAATGCCATAGGATTTTATCTTATTAAGCAGCCTCATGTGTGGCATCTCATCAAATGCCTTCTGAAAATCCAAGTAAATGACATCCACTGCCTTTCCTTTGTCTACCCTGCTTGTTACTTCCTTGAAGAACTCTTAACAGACTTGACAGGCAAGATTTCCCTTTACAGAAACCATGCTGACTTTGCCTTAATTTTTCATTAGTCTCCAAGTACCTCAAAACCTCATCCTTAATAATAGACTCCAACACTTTCCCAACCACTGAGGTTAGGCTAGCTGCCTTATAATTTCCTTTCTTTTGCCTTCCTCCCTACTTAAAGAGTGAAGTGACATTTGCAATCTTCCAGTCTTCCAAGACCATACCAGAATCAAGACATTCTTGAAAGATCATGATCAATGCATCCATTATCTATTCTGCAATGTCTCTCAGATCTCTGGAATGTTGTTCATCTGGTTCAGGAGACTTATCCGCTTAAGACCATAAAGTTTGCCTAGCATTTTTTTCTCTGTAATAGCAATGGCACTGACTCCTGCTCCCTGACACACACGGACCTCTCTCACACTGCTAGTGTCTTCCACAGTGAAGACTGATGCAAAGTACCCATTAAGTTCATCTGCCATTTCTTTGTCCCCATTACTGCCTCACCAGCATCAGCTTCCAGGGGTCCAACATCAACCCGCACTCCCCTTTTACTCTTCATATAACTGAAAAACTTTTAGTATTCTGCTTTATGCGATTGGCTAGTTTGTCCTCATATTTCATCTTTTCCCTTCTTATAGCCTTTTGTTGGATTTTAAAAGTTTCCCAGCTTCCAACTTACTTTTGCTACCTTATGCGCCTTTTACTTGGCTTTTATGCAGTCTTTAATTTCCATTGTCAACCATGACTGCCTACTGTTGATATTGTTGGTTTCAGGTGGGGGGTGGGGAGAAGACACCTACCAGAAGGAATCTGCAGCAACTGGGCATCCAGCACTGCATCTGGCTCTGTGGTTCACAGGGGAAGGAGTGCAGTAATGATAGGGGATTCCATAATTAAAGGAAGAACCATCTCTGCTGGGCTTTCCTAGTGATGAGCATAATGTGCTTGTTCACTTCAATGGTAGTCTCCAGAAATTAGAATGACTCAACCAGACAGCCCGAACATTAATTTCCAGGGAGGAGGGGGACAGGTAAGGGGTTGGCGGCAGCAGTCAATCCTCATTTCCACTGTCTTGATAACATTAATTACACATATACATGTAATGCCCCGGATCATATTTTTTACTGTTATGCTATATGTATTTTATTTTGTGCTGTTCTATGCAAACTGCTAGTTTTCAGCTTATGTTTGGGTTATTGTTGAAGATAAGAGATGAGGAGACACGTCTGCCATCCAATTAGGATGGTCAAAGTGAAGGGGAGATTTCTCTGCTAAGAGACACCAAAGTTGGGCTTGGGTGTTTTTTTTTTGGTTCGGGAGAGATGAAGGGAGAAGATGCTGAAGAGAAGAGGTTGTAGGATTCAACCCAGAGCGGGACCGTGATTCGAAGAATCCCAGGGTGAGATCAATAAAGGATCAGTGATTTGGGGAAACCGTGAGCTCCAACTTGTGCACATTAGGTTGTTTCATTAAACTGGGCCCTTTTCTTTTTTTCATTCTTTTCTTTCCTAACCCTTTAGTCAAATTAAAAATTATAAAGTTAAATCTTTTAATTGTATGCAGTGTACTGTCTGATAGTTCATGGCACTCATTTGTAACAGGGTAATGAATTGCACAGCATCCACACAAACAGGGTTTTGGGGTGGGTTTGCCCTGCAACCACTGTTTGGTGGGGCCAAAGATTGTCTTCCCTAGACTTATGCAACCAAGGAAACCTAAGTGTTTCATATACATTAATATATACACACATACATACATATACACATATAGACACACGTGCACGCACACACACAAACACACACTTCTGAGACTGACACTAGGAACCATCTAGGTCTCTGGGGTTCAGTTCCCGGTGGTGGTGGCCTGGTAGGGGTCTTGGGCCGGACCCCTCGTGCTTACACTACATCTGCCCACAGAAACCTTCAGATGAGAATGACAAGAACAAGAAAAGTTAAGCTGGCTCAGAGGTTGCTCAAATTAACTAGGTCTGTGCCGATGGCTGGGGAATTAGAAGTATCTGCTGAGAAACTGACTACCACAACAAACCATAAGGGTATGAGACAGGACAACATGGAATTAACGGAATGCTACTTTAACAGCAACCCAAGTGAAAGAGGATACATCAAGCACATGTAGGGACACTGGCAACAATGAAGACCATCATCCACATGCACAGAAAAATAACTGGTTACCCAACAATCAAACGTTGTCAAGTCAAGTTGCTTTTTATTGTCATTACGACCATAAACTGCTGGTACAATACACAGTAAAAATGAAACAACATTCCTCCAGGATCATGGTGCTACATGAAACAACACAAAACTACACAAGACTACGTGCGACAATTCAAAGCTACACTAGACTACGTAAAACAATACAAAACTACACTAGACTACAGACCTACACAGGACTACATAAAGTGCAGAAACCAGTGCACAATAGTTGATAAACAAGACATAGGCACAACTGAGGGCAAATTTCAATATAATAATCAATGATGTAGCTGTCAGTCTGGACTCTGGATATCGAGGAATCTGAAGGCTTGGGGGAAGAAATTGTTGCATAGTTTGGTCGTGAGAGCCTGAATGCTTCGGTACCTTTTGCCAGATGGTAGGAGGGAGAAGAATTTGTATGAGGGGTACGTGGGTTCCTTCACAATGCTGTTAGCTTTGCGGGTGCAGCGTGTGGTGTAAATGTCTGTAATGGCAGGAACAGAGACCCCAATCATCTTCTCAGCTGACTTCACTATCCGCTGCAGGGTCTTGCGATCTGAGACGGTGCAATTCCCGAACCAGGCAGTGATGCAGCTGCTCAGGATGCTCTCGATACATCCTCTGTAGAATGTGGTGAGGATGGGGGGTGGGAGATGGACTTTTCTCAGCCTTCACAGAAAGCAGAGATGCTGCTGGGCTTTCTTGGCTATGGAGTTGGTGTTGAGGGACCAGGTGAGATTCTCCACCAGGTGAACACCAAGCAATTTGGTGCTCTTAACGATCTCCGCGGAGGAGCCGTTGATGTTCAGCGGAGAGTGGTCCCTCCATGCTCTCCTGAAGTCAACAATCGTCTCTCTTGTTCACATTCAGAGACAAGTTGTTGGCTCTGCACCAGTCCGTTAGCCACTGCACCTCCTCTCTGTATGCTGACTCATCGTTCTTACTGATGAGACCCACTACGGTCGTGTCATCGGCAAACTTGATGTGATTCGAGCTGTGTATTGCTGCACAGTCATGGGTCAGCAAAGTGAACAGCAGTGGACTGAGCACACAGCCTTGGGGGGGGGGGGGGGGCCCAGTGTGATGGTGTTAGAGATGCTGTTCCCAATCTGGACTGACTGAGGTCTCCCAGTCAGGAAGTCTAGGATCCAGTTGCAGAGGGAGGTGTTCAGGCCCAGCAGTTTCAGCTTTCCAATCAGGCGCCGAGGAATGACTGTGTTGAATGATGAAATGAAGTCTATGAACAGCATTTGAACGTATGTGTCTTTATTGTCCTGGTGGGTGAGGGCCAGGTGGAGGGTGGTGGCGATGGCGTCGTCTGTTGAGTGGTTGGGATGATACATGAACTGCAGGGGGTCCAGTGAAGGGGGTAGCGGGGTCTTGATGTGCCTCATGATGAGCCTCTTGAAACACTTCATGACAATGGATGTGAATGCAACGGGACAGTAGTCTTGAGGCAGGACACTGAAGACTTCTTCGGCACAGGGACGATGGTGGCGGCCTTGAAGCATGTAAGAGGATTGCTATCATATCTTGAATTGGAAGACATACAATTATAATGCACCACATCAACATCACTGTAGAACCGAGCCGATCAGAAAAAATGATTTCAAACCCACCTCCACAACTCACATATGGTGCAAAGATAATAGCACCATCTAGCACATGGGAAATGCAAGTTCAAACCTCATATCAGGACATATCGATGCTGCCTGCTGCAATCAGAGAGACAATCATAGCTAAACTGGTGACCTTCAATCAAAGAACCAGGCTCCCCAGACATAGTGATAAAATTGCATCAAACAGCATGCTCGAAGCAGCCAATGAAGCACTACTCACAATTGTAATCTCCAACATAACTGTGACCGATGATCTGATATATGCGTCAGCAGCAGTCCTAGAAATGCTGGGCTACAAAATTAAAAACAGTGGAGAGTATTATTATAACCTCTGGAGATTGGAAGCTAAGATGAAAACCTCAAGGACAGAGGTCAGCAGACTAACTGAGCTGCAGAAAAATGGGAAGACCAAAGACTCATCTCAGCTACTGAGGAAGTACAGAGCCGGAGCCTTGGAAACTGCCAAGCAATGGCTAACACCTCTAGCTACAAAACAACAGAGGTACACTAAGGACACAGAGGCCAGGCGAATAAATGTACTCTTCTCCAAAGAACCAAGAAAAGTACTCACATAGTTCCAGAGTAACAACATGTCAGTACCTGAACCAGCCAAAACAGCAAATGAGGAGTACTGGAAGAGAATTATGGGGGAAAAAAAAGCATCACATAACACCATTGTCCAATGGCTGAAAGAGCTATCAGCCTCTGCAATCACCCGGAGGAAAAACCAGTCACGATCATAGCAGTAGACGTCCAGCATTGGGTAGCAAGTATAAAGAATAGACATGATCCAAGCCTATTGGCTGAAGAAACTAACAGCATTACATAGACGGCTGGCAGTTCAAATGAGCCAGCTACTTGAAGCAGGCTCACACCCTGAATGGCTAACACAAATAAGGACAATATTCATAATGAAGGATCCTCACAAAGGAGCAACACCATCAAACTACTGGCCTGTAACCTGCCTGTCAATAACATGGAAGCTCCTATCAGGCATCATAGTCACCAAACTGAAACAGCATGTGTATAAATTCCTGAGCCCTGCTCAGAGGGGGATTGGTAATGGAACCAGAGGCTCCAAGCACCAACTACTGGAGTCCATGTGAAACTCCAAGACCAGACAAACCAACCTGAGCACAGACTGGATCAACAATCAGAAAGCACAAGACTTCATGCCCCACACATGTATGCCTGTCTCGGTACAAGGTCTGCAAGAAGCCAAGGACCTTCATCAAGAATTCAATGGGCCATTTGGAGGACAATGTTCAAAGTTAACTCAAAGCCAATAGCACGAGTGACCATCAGATGCGGAATATACCAGGGTGATGCTCTATCCCCACTGCTGTTCTGCATAGGCTTGAATTTCAAAGAGTGGATATGGGTATAGGTTCAAGAGTAGAGTGACCATCAGCCACCTCCTGCACATGGATGACATCAAGATGTATGCCAGAAATGAGAGAGACATTGACTCACTAATCCACCTGACAAGGGTGTTCAGCAGAGACATTGGGATGTCATTTGCATGGGAAAAGTGCAACCGGATGGTAGTGAAAAGAGGCAAACTCATCAAAACTGAAGGAGTCAAGTTACCTGAAGGCCACATAGGACAGCTACAAATACCTGGGGATCCTGCAGGTGCATGGAAGCCACAATGAGGACACAAGGAAGGTTGCAACATCCAAGTACCTTCAAAGATTGAGACAGGTCCTAAAAAGCCAACTGAATGTGAGGAACAACATCAGAGCAATCAACATATTCGCCCTAGCAGTCACAAGATACCCAGCCGCAAGTGTATTGGTCAAGGAATGAACTGGATGCTGCTGACATCAAGACCTGGAAACTACTAATACATGGAGGATTCCATCTAAAGTTCAACATATATAAACATATACATGTATAAATGGATAAAGGAGATTCTAAATTAGGTTGTCTTTTTAGGAATAATCAGTTTTTACAATGTTCATTCATACCTGACACTCAGAGGCGATTCTACTGAAAGACCAAGTAGAGAACAGGCATCCCTGGTGAAGATATCACAGATATCAGCCCACTGGTTAGAATCTAAGAGGTGCACATAGGGAGAGTTTGCTATTCCCTGCCTCAAGTAGACAAGGCTTCCCATTAACACTTGGATATCTGTTAAAAAAAAAGAAAAATATCAAAATATATTTCTTAAATAAAAGGGCATAGATCAAAATCAAGAATACTTTTTCAACGTTGATTCTAATTAAACTTGAAATTAAATCATCTGATTGCAATTTTGTGAAGACTCTTTCCTCATTTCTTCTCACTACTCAAATCATTTTGATTGAGGTATACACCATGACTTGAATGTACATTGGCAATTAACTATATCCTCAGATTTCTAACATTAACAAAAAAAAAATCAGGTGTCAGCTTTACTTTTGATTTTTTTAAAGATGCATTATACTCAATTGCAGTTCAATTCTAAATTCTTGCTAAATTAATAGATTTTGTCAAGAACAGTGAAACACCATTGTTTCCCTTGTTTTAAGATGGGGAAGAGAAAATTAACTAAATTTCCTACTGCTTAGAAAAAATTGCATTATGTGAAATAAAAACAGAAAATGCTGTAAGCATTGAGTAAGGGGGAGAGGGAGTGAAAGAGATGCTGTATGAAGACAAATACAAAATTGGAACTGAAAAGGTGAGAAAACACATTGATTAAGTGGAATTATGAGGGAGGGGATGGAGAAAAAGTCACGGCAGCCACTGCACAGCACTTGAGAGGATACAACAGCAAACAACTTGTGATAGAAAGTCAGAGCAATGACAGTGAACAAAGAGGGTAAAGCTTGGTAAGATTATCTGAAATTGGTGAATTGAATATTAAGTCTATTGAAATATGCACCAGCAGAATATGAAGTTCTGCTCCTTGACTTTCTATCGAGCATTGTAGTATATTGAATGTAAGAGGCATTGGAGTGGGAGTAGGATGAAGGTTTAAAATAACAGATCAAGTTCAGGATCACCCTTGTAGACTGAACATAAAGTGACTGGCACAACAATCAATAATCTGTGTTTGGCTTCACCAATGTAGATGAGTCTGAATTGAGTCCTGAATGCGACACACAAATCTGAAAGAGATCCTGCCTGCTCTGCCTGGTAAGACTGCTTGGATTGCTGGATTACCACCGGATCAGTGTATATATCTCTCTTTTTCTCTCTCTTTCTAGATATGCTTTATTCTTTCAATATGTCTTTGTCTCTAAACGTCCACTTTTATAAAGCAATTGTTCATTTGTTAACTTTGGTGTGCATCCTGTCACAAATATCCCGTTTCCTCAAAACCTCCTCTTCTACAACTTAAAACACATCAATTTTGCAGTTTTGAAGGACTCTTGAGACCCAAAATGTCAAGACTGCTTCTCCTCTGCTGATAATAGTTAACTTGCTGGCTGCTTCCAGCATTTTGCTTTTCTTTCAGGTTTCCACATCAGCAGTTTTTTTTTTTACACATTTAAACGTTTCTATCTCAACTATAATAATTCAATAGTTCCGACGTTCTTTTGTCAATCTTAAATCTTCTAGACTTCAAGCTTCAAATTAATTAAGACTATGTTACTTTTATTTTAAGAGACACTAAGCCTATCTCCAAATCCTGATTTATTTACCTTGGCTCCGGTTCAGGCAATTGGTTGGTTTTTTAAATTATTCCCATTTTGTTCAAACACCTCCATTTTCTAGCTCCTCCCCATTTCCAATCTTCCAGCCCACAAGTACCAACTTTTAATGCCTTGTTTCTTTGGCATCTGTGTTCTAATTCTGGCAATCACACCTTCTATGCCATGGTTCACTAGAATTCCCACCATACACTTTGACTCACTACCTCCCACCACCCCCCTTAAAACCATTTCTAAGTGTCTGGTATCTCTGCAAATGTACACTTAAATCATTCCTCAATGTAAATGATTATCTGTGAATACCTCAATAAAGTAATTTGGTTATAACATGTTTTAAATAAATGCAAGCTATTGTTTCCAAATATTGTTACTTCGGGCAATTCGAGGCATGAAGAAAGAGTAAAAAACTGTATTCTCAATGCCAAACAGTAAAACAGGATTCCCGCAATAATATTTTCAGTCTAACTTGCTTACCTTTCTGGTGATTTAAAGCAAATGGCTGAAAGTTCTTTGCATATTGAAGTGCTTCTCTCTGATTTTCTGTACCGCCCATTAACAGACTTATAAAAAATAGTCTGTGCAGTTTGAACTCTAGAGAACTATTCTGTGCCATCAACATCTCACGGTTTGAAACTGCCCATCTTTAAAGCAAAATAAATTTATTATGTTCATTAAAAATCCTGTAGATAACCATAAAATTTTAGTATTGTGATAAATAAATGATAAGCTAACAAGTTGTTTTTAATTCAATAGTTTAAGAAAGATGTCCATTCTAATTCTAAAAAGAATCACATAAAACAAAATCAGAAGAGCTTTCCAGAAAAAAAACACTAAAAAGATCTCAAATATCCTCCAATTTGATTAAATTTGTATTTCCATTTTGAAGAACACATTCAGCTTTTATAATCTCTCAATTTGCTGTGTTTGACTCAGTTACCAAAGACACTTGACAATTTGAAATCATGGTCACAATCAAAACCTTACTGCATTCTAGGAATGCAGCCCTCCACTAAAAGGAGACAGCCAATTCTAAAGACTTGCTTGTGTTCACCATTTAATAATTATGAAATAAAATGAAGCTTACTCTAGTGCAGGCCTTAGATCTCTTATTCTGAGTGCCTCCAGAATTCGATTTAATTCCACAAAAGGTTCCTTTTGGTTTCCTTCTATACACAAGCCAGCTTCCTAATGGGCAAATAAACAATGTTACTTAGGAGGTAGAATGACTACCCTGCCACCACTGAGGTCTTGTCACTAAGACAGAAAGCTGTTTACTGTACTGCTTACCTATGTTGCACACATCATACATTTTGAATATTTCATTCATCTACTTATGGTAATACTTCATTCTATGTGCTGTGTGTGATATATGCTTTGTGGGCATACTGTGGTCCAGAGAAATAATGTTTCATTTGATGCTATACATGCACAGTCAGATGACAATAAAGTTGAACTTGAACTTGCCAAAAAGTTCTGCACAAATTGCTTGATCAATAGTATTGAAAGCAATGAAATTGATGCTAAGTGAACAAAATCAACAAATAAAATCAAGCAATGAATTTGTTATAAAAAGATTTAAGAACACTAGAAATTCAACAAATGCTGGAAATCCAGAGTGGCACACACAGAATCAAGGAGGAACTCAGCAAGTCAGACAGTGCTAATAGAGAGGAATAAAGAGTCAACATATCAGGCGGAGAACCTCCATCCCGATCTTAAAAAAAAGATCAATTTATCCTACATTTACCAACTACTTAGTAAGAAGATACAAGTAGAAACATAAAAACATAGAAACCCTACAGCACAATACAGGCCCTTCGACCCACAAGGTTCTGCCGCACATGTCCCTACCCTAGAAATTACTAGGCTTACCTATAGTCCTCTATTTTTCTAAGCTCCATGTACCTATCCAAAAGTCTCTTAAAAGACCCTATCATATCCACCTCCACCACCTTTGCCAGCAGCCCATTCCACACACTCACCACTCTCTGAGTAAAAAATCTTATCCCTGACATTTCCTCTGTATCTACTCCCCAGCACCTTAAACCAATGTCCTCTTGTGGCAACCATTTCAGCCTGGGGAAAAGCCTCTGACTATCCACATGATCAACGCCTCTCGACATCTCATACAACTCTATCAGGTCACCTCTCATCCTCTGTCGCTCCAAGGAGAAAAGGCTGAGTTCACTCAACCTATTCTCATTAAGCATGCTCCCCAATCCAGGCAACATCCTTGTAAATCTCCTCTGCACTCTTTCTGTGGCTTCCACATCCTTCCTGTAGTGAGGCATATAAAACTGAGCACAGTACTCCAAGTGGAGTCTGACCAGGGTCCTATATAGTTGCAACATTACCTCTTGGCTCTTGAATTCAATTCCGCAATTAATGAAGGCCAATACACTGTACGCCTTCTTAACCACTGAGTCAACCTGTGCAGCTGCTTTGAGCATCCTATGGACTCAGACCCCAAGATCCTTCTGATCCTCCACACTGCCAAGAGTCTTACCATTAATACTATATTCTGCCATTATATTTGACCTAACAAGATTAACCACTTCAGACTTAACTAGGTTGAACTCCATCTGCCACTTCTCAGCCCAGCTTTGCAGCCTATCAATGTCCCGCTGTAACCTCTGACAGCCCTCCACACTATCCACAACACCTCCAATCTTAGTGTCATCAGCAAACTTACGAACCCATCTCTGAACTTCCTCATCCAGGTCATTTATAAAAATCACAAAGACCAAGGGTCCCAGAACAGATCCCTGAGGCACACCACTGGTGACTGACCTCCATCAGAGTATGACCCATCTACAACCACTCTTTGCCTTCTGTGAACAAGCCAGTTCTGGATCCACAAAACGATGTCCCCTTGAATCCCATGCCTCCTTACTTTCTCAATAAGCTTTGCATGGGGTACCTTATCAAATGCCTTGCTGAAATCTATATACGCTACATCTACTGCTCTTCCTTCATCAATATGTTTAGTCACATCCTCAAAAAATTCAATCAGGCTCGCAAGGCATGACCTGCCCTTGACAAAGTCATGCTGACTATTCCTAATCATATTATACCTCTCCAAATGTTCATAAATCCTGCTTCTCAGGATCTTCTCCATCAACTTTCTAACCACTGAAGTAAGACTCACTGGTCTATAATTTCCTGGTCTATCTCTACTCCCTTTCTTGAATAAAGGAACAACATTTGCAACCTTCCAATCCTCTGGAACCTCTCCTGTCCCTATTGATGATACAAAGCTCACCAGAGACTCAGCGATCTGTTCCCTCACCTCCCACTGTAGCCTGGGGTACATCTCATCTGGACCCAGCGACTTATCCAACTTAAAAGTAAAAGTGTTAACGATAAGTGAAAGCAACAAAATCTATTGATGCTCATTATTTTAGCATCCTAAAGTATCCTTCACAGCATCTAATTTTATTTGAACAGCTTAGCAACCTTTGTACCTTGAACTCCACACTATTATAAAAATGAATGTGCAAAAAATAAATATATAAACAATTATTAGTTAGTTTTCAGATTCTACTGCCCTATTGTACTCTGGAACAATATCTTGAAAGACAGGACTTGCATTGCTATTTTCTTAAAGACCACAAAGGTTGAGCTTTCATAATTACTTTTCATTACCACATGCTAATTCCAATACCTTCAATAGTACTGTACTTTCAAAACTGTGATTTTTTTATTCTGGCTTGATAATCAATACTGAACATAGTACTCTATTCTGAGCAGTGCACAAGATATGAACTGCATTATGAACCCAATCTTCAACATCCCATGCCAGGAACGAAAATATAGATGAAGACCATTTGGGCTATTTTAGATTTTAAAGCCAAGGTTGTCTTTCATCTCTTAGATGTATTCAAGAAAACCTGTTGGAATTTTAAGCAGCAGAATAAATATTCCCAGTTTCCTGGTTTTCATCTCACTACTGCTTCAAGGACAGAAGTGTTCAAACTGCAAGGGAATTCAAGACAGTACATTTGTAAAGCATTTAATTGGCTGCAGAGACTGATGGGATGTCCCAAAGGGGCACCACAGAAGCATAGTGGTTAGTGCGACACTATTATAGCTCAGGGTGTTCCTGAGCTCAATTCTGATGCTGTGCTGCAAGGAGTCTCTGTACATTCTCCCCGTGGAATGTGTGGGTTTTCCCCTCGGGTGCTCCAGTTTTGTCCCACATACTGAGTAGGTTAACGGGCCATTGTAAATAGTCTCCCGATTAAGACAGAGTTAATCAGGCAGGTTTGTGGGATTGCCAGGGCTGAATGGCTTGAATGGCCAGAAGGACCTACTTTGTGTTGTATCACTAAATAAAAGTTTAGGTTATTTATACTTTATTTGATCTGAGAAGGTGTTGCTTAAAACAAATGTTCTTGAGAAAGATAAGCAAATAAATTTGTTTTGCTGATATTTTTATTCCCTGAGAAAGAAATAATAAGAGAGCAATTAGTTTATTACACTGTGCTGAGTGAACAAATTGAAATTTCCATAATGACTACACAAAGTCTGTAAAACAATTTGAAACACAAGACCATAAAGCATAGGGGCAAAATTACGCCATTCAACCCAGAAACTGCCCTGCCATTCAATCGACAAATTTGCTGATGATACAACCATCGTTGGTAGAATCTCAGGTGGTGACGAGAGGGCATACAGGAGTGAGATATGCCAACTAGTGGAATGGTGCCACATGAACAACCTGGCACTCAACGTCAGTAAGATGAAAGAGCTGATTGTGGACTTCAGGAAGGGCAAGACGAAGGAACACATACCAATCCTCATAGAGGGATCAGAAGTGGAGAGGGTGAGCAGCTTTAAGTTCCTGGGTGTCAAGATTTCTGAGGATCTAACCTGGTCCCAACATATTGATGTAGTCATAAAGACGGCAAGACAGCGGCTATACTTTATTATGAGTTTGAAGCGATTTGGCATGTCAACAAATATGCTCAAAAACTTCCATAGTGATACCATGGAGAGCATTCTGATAGGGTGCATCACTGTCTGGTTTAGAGGGGCTACTGTACAGGTTCGAAAGAAGCTGCAGAAGATTGTAAATTTAATCAGCACCATCTTGGGCACTAGCCTACAGAGTACCCAGGACATCTTTAGGAAGTGGTATCTCGGAAAGACAGCATCCATTATTAAAGACCTCCAGTACCCAGGGCATGCACGTTTCTCACTGTTACTATCAGGTAGGAGATACAGAAGCCCAAAGGCGCACACTCAGCGATTCAGGAACAGCTTCTTCCTCTCTGCCATCCGATTTCCTAAATGGACTTTGAAGCTTTGAACACTACCTCACGTTTTTAATATACAGTATTTCTGTTTTTGCACATTTTTTAATAATCTATTCAATATATGTAAATGATTTACTTGTTTATTTATTATGTTTTATTTTATTTATTATTTTTTACTCTCTGCTAGATTGTATTGCACTGAACTGTTGATGCTGCTAAATTAACAAATTTCACGTCACATGCTGGTGATAATAAACTTGATATTGATTCTTCTGATGGCCGATTTATTATCCTTCTTAACCACATTCTCCTGCCTTTAATACCCTTACTAATCAAGAACCTATCAATCTACACTTTAAATATAGAATAGAGTTAAATGTGATTCCTCCTTGGTATATGCCATAATAAAATGGAAGCCTGTTAGACAAAATGGTGTTAGCTTGGAGTGGGGCTGTTTTGAGAAGATACAACTGAACCAGTCCACAGCAATGTTTTGAGAAATTTAAGGGAATATAAGCCTACAGCCATAATAGTGGAAAATGGTTAAAAAAAACATGTTTGTTTGGGGAAGGTGAGATCATTGTGCAAGTAACAAATGTATGGGAATGCATTAGTGAAAGGGGTTTGAAGGGTATAAAAAGGGACAATTCCTTTGTGTGAGAAGTGAGAGATAGTATACTGATTTGGATACTAATGAGAGTAGTTACAACCTACTGGGGGAAATGTAGCAACCAGGTCTCTGGTTCTGTGACTGAGTAGGAAAGAGAAGGAAGATGAGTACATTAATGATAGGTGATTCCACAGTTAGAGGAGCAAACAGGAGATTCTGTGGATGTGAAAGAGACAATTGGATGGTATGCTGCCTCCCCAGGGACCAGAGTCATGGATGTCTCAAATAAGTTCCACAGCATTTTAAAGTGGTGCCAGAAATCATGGTTCACGTCAGTATCAATGACATGGGTAGAAAAAGGGAGAAGGTCCTAAAGAAAGAATATAGGGAGTTGGATAGAAAGCTGAAAAGCAGGACCTCCAAGATAGTAATCGCTGGATTGCTGCCTGTGCTACGCATCAGTGAGGGTGAGAATATGATGATTTGACAGAAGAATGTGTGGCTGAGGAACTAGTGCAGATGGCAACATTTCAGATTACTGGATCATAGGAATCTATTCTGGAAAAGGTATGACCTGTACAAAAAGGACAAGTTACACAGGTTTGCTATACCTATTGGAAAGGGCTTAAACAAATTTGGCTGGGGGCATGGGGACAAGTTGACGCATTGTGTAGAGAGACTGTATGGAAGGGCAAGCAGATGATTGGGCAAAACTTCAGTCAGTGGAGTAAGTTGAAATGAGGCAAAAATCAAAAAGGGTAATGAATACAGGACTGAAGGTGTTATATATGAATGCACACAGTATACAGAATAAAGTAAGTGATCTTGCAGCGCAGGTATGACATTGTGGCATCAGTTGAGTCATGGCTGAAAGAAGATCAGTTGGAAGCTTAACATCCAAGGATATATTTTGTATTGAAAGCACAGTTAGGCATGAAAGTTAAGACACTGCAAGGGTAAAAAGTCCCTAATGGGAGTTATATACAGGCCTCCAAACAGCAGCCAGGGTGTGAGAAACAAATTACAATGGAAAAGGCATGCAAAAAAGGTAATGTTATGATAGTCATAGGGGATTTCAACATGCAGATAAATTTGGAAAAATCAATTTCATGCTGGATCCCTAGAGAGAGTATTTATAGAATGCCTATAAAATAGCTTTTTAGAGCAGCTTGTGGTTGAGCCCACTAGAGTATCAGTTATTCTGGATTGGCTGTTGTGTAATGAATCAGATTTGAATAGGGAGCTTAAGGTAAAGGAACCCTTAAGAGACAGTGATCATAATATGTTAGAATTCACCCTGCAGTTTGAGAGGGAAAAGTTAAAAGTCAGATGTATCAATATTACTATGGAGTAAAATGAATGACAGAAGCATAAGAGAGGACTTGGCCAAAGTTGATTAGAAGGGGTTACTAGCAAGGATGATGGCAAAACAGCAATGGCTGGAGATTCTGGGAACAATTCAGAGGCCGCAGTACAGATAAATCACAAAGATGAAGAAGTATTTTAAATGGAGGATGATGTAACCATGGCTGACAAGGGAAGTCAAAGACAGCATAAAAGCAAAAGAGAGGGTATATAAAGAGCAAAAATTAGTGGGAAGGTAGAGGATTGGGAAGCTTTTAAAACAGAAGACAACTAATAAAACCATAAGAAGAGAAAAGATGAAACATGAGGGCAAGTTAGCCACTAATATGAGGACACCAAAAATTTCAGATATATAAGGAGTAAAAGAGTAAATGGATATTGGACTGCTGGAAAATGATACTGGAGAAGCAGTAATGCGGGAACAAAGAAATGGTAGATGTACTTAATGAGTATTTTATGTCAGGATTTACAGTGGAAGACACCAGCAGTGTGTCAGAATTGAGTGTCAAGGGGCAGGAGTGAGTGTAATTGCTATTACTAAGGAGAAGGGCCTGGGAAGCTGAAAAGCCTGAAGGTAGACAAGTTACCTGGGCCAGATGACTACACCTCAAGGTTCTGAAAGAGGTAGCTGAAGAGATTGCACAGGCATTAGTAATGATCTTGTAAGAATTACTAGATTCTGGAATTGTTCTGGTAGACTGAAAAATTGCGAATGTCACTCGACTCTTAAAAAGGGAGGGCAGTAGAAGAAGGGAAATTAAAGGTCAGTTAGCCAGACTTCAACGGTTGGGAAGATGTTGAAGTCCATTATTTAGGATGAGATTTTGGGGTACTTGGAGGCACATGATAAAATAAGCCAAAGTCAGCATGGCTTCCTTTAAGGGGAAATCTAGCCTGACAAAGCTTTTGGAATTCTTTGAGGAAATAACAAGCAGGACAGACAAAGGACAATTGGCGGATGTTGTGTACTTAGATTTTCAAAAGGTCTTTAACAAGTCCTGCACATGAGGCCGCTTAACAAGAGCCCATGATATTACAGGGAAGATACTAGCATGGATAGAAGATTGGCAGTCAACCAAAAAAGGCCCTCTTTATTCCCACTTTGCCACCTGCCAGAGTGCAGTGGTGTTTTATACGGTTAATGTTGGAACTACTTCTTTTTACTTAATCCATCCATGATTTGGATGATGGAATTAATTGTTTTGTGGCCTAATACACAGATGATACAAAGATAGGTGAAGGAGTAGGTAGCGTTGAGGTAGCAGGGAATCTGCAGAAGGACCAAGACAGGTTGGGAGAATAGGAAAAGAAGTCGCAGGTGGGAGACAGTGTAGGAAACTACAGTTGACCTTCACTAATCCAACTACCTGTAATCCGGTTCCTTGTAATCCAATTCCCAGTGGTGCCGGATTAGTGAAGGTCGACCTGTATATGGTAATGCACTTTGCTAGAAGAAATGAACTCTTTCAAGAAGACTAGAATATAAAAACAAGGATGTAATGCTGAGGCCTTAAGCATTGGTCAAACTGCACTTGCAGTATTGTGAGTAGTTTTAGGCTCTTTATAACAAGAAGAGATTTTCTGACAATGGAGAGGGCCCAGAGGAGGTTCACAAGAATGATTCTGCAAAAGAACATTGAAAAATCTGGATAGAATGAATGTGCAGAGGATATTTCAAATAGTGGATGAGTCTAGGACCAAAGGGGGCACACCCTCAAATGAGAATGACAGAGATATGGAAGAACTTCTTTAGCCAGAGGGTAGCGAATCTGTGGAATTTATTGTCACAGATGGCTGTGGAGATCAAACCACCTGGTATATTTAAACGAGAAGTTGATAGGTTCCTGATTAGTAAGGGCAAACGCGAGGAAATCTGCAGATGCTGGAAATTCAAACAACAACACACACAAAATGCTGGTGGAACACAGCAGGCCAGGCAGCATCTATAGGGATAAGCGTTGTTGACGTTTCAGGCCGAGACCCTGACGAGGTCTCGGCCTGAAACGTCGACAGCGCTTCTCCCTATAGATGCTGCCTGGCCTGCTGTGTTCCACCTGCATTTTGTGTGTGTTGTTGTTAGTAAGGGCAAAGTTACAGGAAGAAGGCAAGGGAATGCAGGCAAGAAGGAAAATAAATCAGCCAGGATGAAATGATGGAGCAGACTCAACAGACTGAATGGCCTAATTCTGCACATACATCTTATGTTCTTATGAAAATAACCATTTAAGTTTTACCTTTTCTTTTTATGAAGAGAGAAAAAGATAGAAGATTGGATGGGCAGGATTTTAAGTAGTAATGTTTTAGGTGGGAGCTGTGCTTTGCAAAGAAGACTTCTACTAATTTTAATTCAAATTATTCTGGAGGGAACGTGGACATCACTGAATTACTGTGCACCTGATCTGTGCGCTCTACTCCACTAACACTTATTATTTATTTGGGCATCTCAGCCACCTTGCCCATCATTTAAAATCCATATATTCCACCTCCCATTTAAACACAATGAGAATTCTCACCAAAATACCCTCAATGCTTTCCACCCTCTAGACCTGGCAACTCCAGGTCTTTGAATCTGATTTCCATTCTCAAAGCATTAATCTACCCACAACCCTGAACCCCTCTTTAAGCAAAGTCCAACCATCTTGCTGTTACCACCTCACTCTTAGACCTTTCTCAATGATCCCTACCTTTATTTTGCAGTTCACAAAAATTTACTTCCACCAATCTGCTGTGTCCTACAGTATATTTCTTTCACTCAGTGATTTGGGGCTTGTGTCCAATAGAATATTATCGCCAGGAGGTCACAGAAAAAACTGGCATAACACCCCACATCTTTACACAGTGCATTTTTTATATGAGGCAGCTGAGGATCTAGAAGTGTGAACAGACTGAATTGATTGATGCAAATGTTTCTAGATTCAACATTGTATAATATCATTTCCGGCACACAAGTATAAAGGAGAAGAAATAATTGTTAATCTGGATCTGATGCAGCACATAAAAAACATATAAGAGGCATGGAACACAATATAAATATGTAATATAGCTTATATACATAAGCTATGTACATAATTCTATGTCCAGAAAGCACAGGAGCATCAGTACATAAGGTGACTGACAGGAAATGATAAAGTAGCGGTGGACAGTGGGTGGAGCAGCTGGTTAGCCTTACTGCTTGGGGGAAGCAGAGCACGATAGTATATTTAGCACGCAATGTGAAGTAACAAAGTGCATAGTTGTGCATTAGCTGATTTTCAGATGATCATGGAGAAAAAAAAATTGGCAAGCATAAAGTTCAATCCATTTTGAAATAATTGAATTCAAAACAGCCAACTTAGGAACAGACCCTAAATTACACACAAATGCAAATTACAACAGTACCAATTACCTTACCTGACAGAGTTCCTCTGCCACATCAAGCATCCCTTGTCTGAAGAAATGTTCCACCATCACTTCACTGAGAAGTCGCTGGCTATCAGTTTGCCAGCATCCATCTATTGCCACTCCACTGATATCAGCATCAAAATTCTGTTTAAAAAAGTGCAAGTGGGAAAATCAGTTTTCAAAGAGAAATTGTTACTTTACTTTAGTAATTCTGTAATTGCCAGTAAACATAAGTTCCAAAGGGCAAGTGGGCCGAAAGGCTAGTTTCTATGCTGTGTGGCTCAATGGTAGCTGAAATTACAGTAAATAAATGTAGTTGTTTCACTTTTAAGACAAAACTCCAGTATTCATTTCTACAGGACAGTGTAAGAAAGAACATTTTATGAACGTCTCCAAATCAAATTACAGTATTATTATATTACAGGCAACAGCTATTCAACTATTGTGTATCCTTGTTTCTTTTTATATAAATATATACATAGACAACCCAACTCAGTCTCTTCACTTATACAATTTCCCTTTGAAATCCTTTCAGATGGTACTCAGTGCAAAATACATTTTTCTTCACAAAAACCCTTGATCTTTTGCCAATTTTATGTCTGTGTCCTCAGGTCTTTTATTACTCCATTAATAGGAACAATTCTCTATCTATTTATCATATCTAAACCAATCAAGATTTTGCTGCTCCATTACATCTTCAATCATTTTTCTCTGCTCAAAAACAGAATTTCTAGCATATGCTTGTAAATGAAATCATGACTAGAAATATTCTAATACATGTTCTCTACACACTTTAGGATAGTCACAACACGCTGGAGGAACTCAGCGGGTCGGGCAGCATCCGTGGAAACGAGCAGTCAACATTTCCACAGATGATGCCCAACCTGCTGAGTTCCTCCAGCATGTTGTATGTGTTGCTTTGACCACAGCATCTGTAGTGTACTTTGTGTTTGGGATAGCCACATCTCCCTACAGCAGTGCAATCAAATATGAACACAATTCTCCAGTTATGGGCTAATAAAGACCTTTTGTTCTTCAATGCAATGTATTAGAGACTACTTTCTCATCATGCCTTCCACCTTTAAAGGATGATTTAATTGTGAGATATAGTGTGTTAGTCAATGAACAAACAGCTAACATGTTTGTACATGCTTCAAGCATATTACGTGTTATTTTGATTAGTGCCAAAAGCATTAAGTAATAAAGCTAAAATAAACAGCCTTGCTTTTTTTCGCAACGTCCAGCAGTCAACACTGAAGATGTCCAAAATGTAGGCTCCCCCAAAGCGATAATAAATACTACAGAGAGTAGCAGAATATCTTGAAAGTCAAAATATTCTCAAAATCGCTACAACCAGACAATGTCGGAAAATCCAGCTTTCAAAATTGAATAAAACTAGCTCAATATATTTCTCTCCTAGTTGCCATTGTTCTGGAGAGAAATATTTTGGTTAATACTACTGTTAAATTTGAGAAAGATGGAACAAAAATCCTGACTAAATAAAAACAATTCCTACAAAACAATGCAGTCATATGTTGACAATTCAAAGATTAGTGTGAAAACAAGATATGAAGAGGAAACAAAATCTGCAAAAGAATATTTAATGAATTGGGTAAATAAAGTATAATGTAGGAAGCATGAAGCAATCCACTTTCATTAAAAGTAGAGAGACTTAATAAATTATTAAACAGCAGCGTTCCGAGGCACCAATGTACCCTCACCCACGGAAAAATGAAACAAGCCATTGAGTCGTTTACAGTCAGAAAGTAGAGAAATAGTTCCTTTGACCCATCATGTCCATGCCAACTAAGGTGTCTACCTGAGCTATTCCATTTACTGGACACCATTTAGCCCATATCCTTCAAAATCTTTCCTATACACAAACATATTTAATGTCTTTTAAATGCACCTGCTTCATCATGAGCTCATTCCACATACCCACCATCTACTAAAAAACTTGCCCCCCAGGTTGTCTCTAAATTTTTGTCCTCCTACCTCCAGTTTTCACTACCCTGAGATGAAGATTATAACCATCCACCTTATGCACACCACTCATGATTTTCTATACTTATAAAGGTCACTCACTGCTCACCGTACTTTGCACAAAGGAAAATAGCCCCAGCCAATCTTGTTGCTTCCTACAACTCAATGCCTTCAGTCTTGGCAACATTCCTTTGAACCTCCTCTGCACCTTCTCCAGCCCAATCACATTGGTAATTAAAATTAATGAGGTATGTTTGAGGAGAAGCTATAATTGTATTTATTATAGACATAACCGCAAACTACTTCCCATACTTCCCAATATATAAAGTATTCTACAAGAGAAAGTAGAACTGTCTTCAAAATTCAAAGTAAATTATCAAAGTATATATATATATATATATATATATATATATATATATATATATATATATATATATATATATATATATATATATATCACCATATACAATACTAAGATAAGTTTTCTTACAGGCATACTCAATATATCCAATAACCGTAATAGAATCAATGAGAGACCGCACGCAATAGGGCAGACAACCAGTGTGCAAGACAACCAACTGTGCAAATACAAAAGAATAAAAGAGATTAATAAATAATCAATAAAGATCAAGAACATAAGGTGAAGAGTCCCTGAAAGTGAGTCTGTTGGTTGTGGGAACAATTAGTTGTGGGGCAAGTGAGTCATCCCCACTGGTTCAAAACCCCGATGGTTGAGGGGTAATAACTGTCCTTGAACCTGGCTGTGAGAGTCCTGTGGCTCCTGTACCTTCTTCCTACAGGGCCCAGTGAGAAGAGAGCATCACTTGTGGTGGTGGAGATGCCTGATGATGGATGCTGCTTTCCTCTAACAAAGCTCCATGCAGATGTGCTCAATGGTGGGGAGGGCTTTACGCACGATGGACTCAGCTGTATCTGCGACTTTTTGTTGACTTTTCCATTTGAGGGCATTGGTGTTTCCATACCAGGCTGTGATGTAGCCAGTCAATAAACTCTCTACCACACACCTCCAGTTTATCAAAGTTTTAGGTATTGTGCCAAATCTTCACAAACTTCTAAGGAAGTAGAGGCGCTGCGGTGTTTCCTTTGTAATTGCACTTGTATGCTGGGCACAGGAGAAGTCCTCTGAGCTTATAACATCGAGAAATTTAAAGTTGCCGACCTTCACCTCTGATGAGGACTGGCTCATAGCCCTCCAGTTTCCTCCAAAATAAGTCAATAATCAGCTCCGTGGTCAATAGGTCAACAACATACTTCAAACAAACACAGTGACTAAATAAATTGGAATGCTGGAGGTCAACACAAAAAAAGCCACTTAGCAAAACAAAGATCATTAAGGGCAGATTTTTCCTAGTCATTCCTAAATGCTAGGAGGAAAATCTCTTTCAAAACCAGCTTTGCTACTCCAGCATTTTTACATTTTACATGTTAATATTTATCACTTAAAAACTTGCCTGAATTGCCTTCACTTTAGCAGACAGCAATACCAGAAAGGATAAAGTTTAATTGATCAGACTATATCCAGAATATACAGTTTTGTTTGTCAATGCAACATTGACAGCTTTGGCACCAGTCAAAATTACTTGTATTTTAATTGCTGCAAAACACAAACACTGTCAAAAGTGCTATTTTTTTCCAAATGAGATGAGTTAGCTTGCGTTGCACTGGATGCAGTAAGAAATATATTTAGATCTCACACTTGTTCCGAGCATCTAACCCCCCAGAAACTTCACAGGAACATGTAAAGCAGTTCAGTACTGTAAAAAAAAAACCAACAAGATTCTGGACTGAAAAATATGTCAGCAATAAAGGATACATTATGTCTGCATCACCTACTAACCTAGTGTATTACAATCTATTAATATATAGTAATTGTACAGTTAAGCAGTTTGAACTGAAAGATAGTTAAATGAATTCATTGGGCTTTATCAAAATGCCAAACAAACCAATGACAAAATAAGATTTTACAAACACTCCTACAGAAATAAAACATTTTGGATGGGCTGTGGATAACCAATTTACCTGATTAGTAGCAAAATTCTGTCCCATTCGTGGATAAAAGGAGCAGTATTTGGCATCAACTGTAAGTATAAAGAATGGAGAAACATGCCGAAAGACCTGGAATTAGACAAAAGTAAAAGAGACCAATAAAATGATTTAAGTAGGGTTCTTTGAGTGGGCAGAGTGTGGTAGTAGCAAAAAAAAATCAAAATAAACATTCATTTTGCATTTAGTTTTTCAAATTATGTACAAATTAAATTCTTCCTTGAAGATTGTATTAGCAGAACTCTCTATAGCCTTGCACTATATAAACAACTATCCATTCTTTTTACCAAAATCCAGTTCCTCCGAGATGTTGGTAAAGAGCAAGCCTAAATGGATAACCTACACAAAATACTGTGCTAAACTGGCTGATACTAGTTGCACAAGTAACAAATATCAGACAGATATAAACGTAGATGGGATGTGGACATTACTGACAAAGCTGATGTGAACTGCCAGTCCCTAAAATTAAGACTGAATTAAGATCAAGGCCTATCAATATTTTAATATTGACTTTCCTACTGGCAAGAAAGTAAGGGGACTGTATAAAAGGACAGTCAGCCCACCTTACTAACACAATAGCTACGGGGCAAATAAAATTCCAGTTATTTAAATAATCTGGGATTTAAACAAAAAGAGTCAAAGAGACATACAACACAAAAACAGGCCTTTTGGCCCACTGAACCAATGCTGAGCGTTAAATACCAAATAACACTAATGCCAGTTATTTTATTTTCTATAACAGTGACAGACTAACAATAGATCGTAGTTAAAAGATTCATTTCAAATACAGAAAATGCTGTAAACATGCAGCAGCTCAGAGAACATTTGTGGAATGAGAAACAGATATGACTCTTCATCAGAAATGAGAAAAAGAAAGTAAGCTGTTTTATGTTGCAGAGAGGGAAATGGACATTCCCGTTAGAGCAAGGCCAGGTTGCCAAGGTGTAAGCTTTGATTACTGAACACTAGACGGAAACAGAATCCATTGAGGATGAACAAGACAAAAAAAGCAAGTCTGAAATCCCTTCAGAGGAAGGAGCAGAACTTCTTCAAAATTGGTATTCCTGACATTGAAATCAAATTCGCAGGTGCAGAAAATCTGAAATGGAAAATGATGAAAACACTTATCAGCTCAAACAGCATCTGTGGAAAGAGTAACAGAGTTAATACTTCCTGTCAAAGATTCGCCATCAGAATTGAAAGTGAGAAAATGAGTTTCAAAACCTGATGAGAAAGCTGCCAAATTTACTTGGGCATAAAATGGCAGACCCACAATAATCCAGTTGACTTTCACTTCACTTCAGCAACATGCACAATCACATGAAAATCATGGACACACCAACTGCTACTGACCTATTCACTAGATACAGCCGTAGTAAAGTTACCATCAGAGCAATCAATCAAACAACTTTCTCATTAACATCTGGACGTTTGGGTCAAGATTAGTAAAACTATCCCATGGATAGTCAAAGAAACAGCCAGTCACAAAATCATAACTTACAGTCAAAATACAGAATCAGGTACATCCTGACCCACTTGCAGGAGATCATTCAGAGGTCATAACACAAAGATAGATACAAGCAAATTACACTTATGACTCCTGAACACTGGCTCTCTAAACTCCATGTAGTAAATGGCATAAATTCAGAGCTACAAGACATGGAAATAGGCTCTTGGGCTAAGGTGCTCTTGTCGCTAATCCCATTTGCCTACATCCATCTAAACCATTCCTATCCATGTACCTGCCCAAGTGTCTTTTAAACGTTGTATATGTACCTATCTCTATCACCTCTATAGCAGCTTATTCTTTATAACGTCTCCATTTATATGGAAAACTCACCCCTCAGATCCTCTAATCTTTTCCCTATCACCTTACATTTATGCCTCATATTATTTCTAATACGGTCTCTATACTATACCTCATTTACACTCACACTAAACCTCATTTGCTCCTGAGAAAATAGTCTCAGTCTATCCAATCTCAAGCCCTCCAAGTAAGGAAAAAATACTGTGAACTTTTTTCTGCATAATAAGCCCCAGTAGTCTGCATACATCAACAATGCTGAGGTAGAGAACTTCAAGTTCCTAAAGTGAACATTAACTGCCTGCCCTAGTGCAATCCACGTAGATGTCATTGCCAGGAAAGCTCATCAGTGCCTCTACTTTCCTCGGGAAACTAAAGAAATGTACATATCTCTGTTGATCCTTACCAATTTGTATAAATGCATCATAGAAAGCATCTCATCCAGATGCTTAATGGGTTGATATGGCAAATACTCTACACAAGACCGCAAAAAAACTGCAGAGAGTTGTGCTGAGTTGTAACATGACAAAAACCAGCCTCCCCTCGATGGACTCTGTCCATACTTCTCATTGCTTCAAATTAGCCAGCATAATCAAAGACACTTCCCATCCCAGACATTCGCTCTTCTCCCATCCCCCATCAGACAGAAGATACAGAAGTCTGATACCTGGGGATAGTTTCTATCCCACTGTTATATAGTTCCCTAGTGTGACAAGTTAGATTCTCAACCTCATAATCTACACTGCTATGATCTTTTATCTTATCATTTTCCTGCACTGCATTCTCTGTTGCTGTTATACTTTATTCTGCATCGCTACTGTTTTACCTTGTTTTACGTCGAAGCACTATGCAAAGATGTATGAACAGTATGCAAAACAAGCTTTGCGCTGTAATTTGTACATGTGACAATAATAAACAGATTTCATAAGAACATAAGAAATAGCAGGAGAAGGCCATCCAGCCCATCGAGCCTGCCCCGTCATTCAATAAGATCATGGCTGATCTGTCCGTAAACTCAGCTCCATCTACCTGCCTTTTCGCCACAACTCTTAATTCCCTTACTATGTAAAAACGTATCTAACTGTTGCTTAAATATATTTAGTGAGGAAGCCTCAACTGCTTCCCTGGGGAGAGAATTCCAATGATTCACCACTCTCTGGGAAAAACAATTTCTCCTCATCTCCAACCTAAATCTTCTCCCCTGAATCTTGAGGCAATATCTCCTATTCTAGTCTCACCTACCAATGGAAACAACTTTTCTACTTTTATCTTATCTATCCCTTTCAAAATGTTGTATGTTTCTATAAGATCCCTCCTCATTCTTCTGAACTCCAGAGAGTATAGTCCCAGGCGACTCAATTTCTCCTCACAGGTTAACCCCTTCATTTCTGGAATCAACCTGGTGAACCTCCTCTGCACTGCCTCCAAAGCCAGTATGCACTTCCTCTAGTATGGAGACCAGAACTGCACACAGTACTCCAGAGGCGGCCTCACCAGTACCCTTTATAGTTGCAGCATGACTTCCCTGCTCTTGTATTCAATCCCTCTAGCAATGAAGGCCAACATTCTGTAGCCTTCCTTTTAACCTGTTGTACCTGCAAACCAATTTTCTGCTATTCATAAACAAGCAGTCCCAAGTCCCTCTGCACAACGGCATGCTGCAATCTGTCACCATTTAAATAATAATCTGCTCTTCTATTATTCCTTCCAAAGCGGATGATCTCCCATTTACCAACGTTGTATTCCATCTGCCAGATCTTAGCCCACTCACTTAACCTATCTATATCCCTCTTCAGACTCTCCACATCCTTTGTACAATTTGCTTTTCCACTCATTTTAGTGTCATCAGCAAATTTTGCTATGCTACACTCAGTCCCCTCTTCCAAATCATCAGTGTAAATGGTAAACAGCTGCGGGCTCAGCACCAACCTCTGCTGAACCCCACACCATTGACTGCCAACCAGAGGAACACCCATTTATACCAACTCCCTGCCTTCTATCAGTTAAGCAATCCACTATCCATGCCAATACACTTCCTCTGACTCCATGCATCCGTATCTTATTTATAAGACTCTCGTGTAGCACCTTATCGAACGCCTTCTGGAAATCCACATATACGACATCCACCTGTTCCCCTCCATCCACTGCACTCATTATGTTCTCAAAGAACTCCAGTAAGTTTGTCAAACAAGACCTGCCTTTTCTGAATCCATGCTGTGTCTATCTAATGGAACCACTCCTTTCTAAATTTTTTGCTATTTCTTCCTCAATGACAGCTTCAAGCATTTTCCTGACTACAAATATTAGCCTACAGTTGCCCGTCTTTTGCCTACATCCTTTTTGAAAAAGTGGCATGACATTTGCTGTCTTCCAATCCGCCGGGATCTGTCCAGAGTCTAGAGTTTAGATAAATGATTACCAAAGTGTCTACAAGAACCTCTGCCAATTCCTTCAGCACCCTTGGATGCATCCCATCAGGACCAAGGGACTTACCTACCTTTGGGCCTTCCAGTTTGCTCATCACTATCTCTTTAGTGACAGTGATTTTATCAAGGTCCTCACCTCCCATTTCGTCCATAACATCCTCCTTTGGCATATTAGACATGTCCTCCACCGTGAAGACCGACACAAAATAGTTGTTCAATGCCTCAGCCATTTCCTTATCACCCAATATCAATTTCCCCTTCTTGTCTTCCAAGGGACCTACATTGACTTTAGCCACCCTCTTCTGCTTTATATATTTATAAAATCTTTTGTTATCTGTCATTCTATTTTATGCTAATTTACTTTCATACTCTATTTTCCCTTTCCTTTATTTCTTGTTTAGTTGTTCTCTGTTGCTTTTTAAAGTTCTCCCAATCCTCCAGTCTCCCACTACTCTTTGCGACTTTGTACACATGTGCTTTTAATTTAATACTATCTTTTATTCCCTTAGTTATCCAAGGCTGGCTCTCCCCACACTTACTGTCCTTACTTTTGACTGGGACATACTTTTGTTGAGCACTGTGAAAAATCTTTTCAAAAGTATTCCACTGTTCCTCAACTGTCCTACCAAATAGCTTGTGCTCCCAATCCACATTAGCCAACTCCTCCCTCATCTTGTTGTAGTCACCCTTGTTCAAGCATAATACACTAGTTTTAGATCTATTTCATCCTCCATCAGAATGCAAAATTCAATCATACTATGATCACTCTTTCCAAGAGGATCCCTGACTACAAGATCGTTAATCTTACCTGTCTCATTGCACAGGACTAGATCTAAGATAGTATTTTCCCTTGTAGGTTCACTAACATGCTGCTCAAGAAAGCAATCACAGATGCATCCTATGAAGTCCTCCTCAAGACTTCCTTGACCAACCCAATTCACCCAATCTATGTTTAAGTTAAAATCCCCCATGACAACTGCTGTTCCGTTCTTACAAGCCTCAGTTATTTCTTGGTTAATCACCTCTGCCACTGCAACATTTTTATTAGGTGGCTTATAGACAACACCCACCAGTGATTTTTTTCCCTTTACTATTCTTAATCTCTACCAAGATAGACTCAACATCCTGCTCTGTAGATCTTATATTTTCTCTCACAATCGCCCTGATCTCATCCCTAATCAAGAGTGTCTCCCCACCTCCTCTGCCTTCCCGCCTATCTTTCCGTATTACCTGATACCCTTGGATATTTAATTCCCAGTCATCTCCACCTTGTAACCAGGTTTCTGTAATGGCCACTAAATCATATGCCTTGGTACTGATCTGTGCCATAAGTTCACTAACCTTGCTTCTAATACTATGGGCATTTAGATAAAGTGCCCTTATACTCACTGTCCTTATAGAATCTAATGACCTATGTGATTTTTGCTTTTTACTTTTATGCACTCTACTCTTTTTTCTTCACTAACTCTAACTTTGGTCTCTGCACCACTTCCCTCTCCTTTTCTGTGTGGGCTCCCATCCCCCTGCCATATTAGTTTAAAGCCTCCCAACAGCACTAGCAAACAATCTTCCTAGGACATTGATCCCGGCCCTGTCCAGATGTAGACCATCCGTACGGTACTGGTCCCACCTCCCTCAGAAGCGGTTCCAATGCTCCAAGAATCTGAGACCCTCCCTCCTGCACCACCGCTCAAGCTGTGTATTGATTCTAGCTATCCTATTACAACCCTGGCTTTCACGTGGCGCCAGTAATAACCCTGAGATGACTACCTTTGAGGTCCGACTCTTTAAGTTATCTCCTAGCTCCCTAAATTCAGCTTGTAGGACCTCATCCCGCTTTCTTCCTATATCGTTAATAACTACATGCACCATGACAGCCAGCTACTCACCCTCCTCCTTCAGATTGCCCTGCAGCCTCTCCAAGACATCTCTGACCCAGGAGGCAACACACCATACAGGAGTCCCATTTGCAGCCACAGAAACTCCTCTCTATTCCCCTTACCATGGAACCCCCTACCACAACAGCTCCGTCACTCTTTTTCTTGCCCTCATGTGCAGCACAGCCACCCATTGTGCCATGATCCTGGCTACTTCTGCCTTCACCTGATGAGCCATCTCCCCCCCAACAGACTCCAAAATGGTCTATCTGTTTTGGAGGGAGATCACAGCAGGAGACTCCTGTACTACCCTCCTGCTACTACTCTTCCTGTTGGTCACCTATTTCCTATCTTTCCTTAGATCCTTAAACTGCAGTATAACCAACTCACTAAATGAGCTATCCACAATATTCTCAGCATCTTGGATGTTCCAAAGTGAGTCCACGCGCAGCTCCAGTGCTGCCATGCGGTCTATCATGCAGTATTCCATTTCCAACTACCTCCTGACTATCATTAGCAAACTGCAGAACGCACACCCTGATGGATTGTTTATTGTTGCCGGAGATTTTAACCACGCGAACCTTAGGTCAGTGTTCACCAGATTCCATCAAAACATGGACTTTGCAACAAGAGGGAAGAATACGTTGGACCTTGTTTACACAAACATCCCCAACACGTACCAGCTGAAGCCCTGCCCCCACATTGGTTACTCAGACCACATCTCTGTTATGCCAATCTGAGCATACAGACCACTAGTCAGTCGCTCCAGACCAGTTCAGAAGCAGGTGAAAACCTGGCCAGCAGGAGCCATCTCTGCTCTTCAAGACTGCTTTGAGCACACTGACTGGTACATGTTCAGGGAGGCTGCAACTGATGGCAACTCTACCAACTTAGGCATCAGTGACTAGCTACATCAGCAAATGCATCAATGACATCACTGTGTCCAAGACCAACACTACACACGCTAACCAGAAGCCATGGATGACAGCGGAGGTGCATGCGCTGCTGAGGACCCACGACTCCACCTTCAGAGCAGGCGACAAGGCAGCCCTAACAACATCAAGACCCTGCTGCCCCCCTCACTGGACCCCCTGCAGTTCGCGTACTGTCCCAAATGTTCAACAGATGAAGCTATTAACATCACCCTCCACCTGGACAAAAAAGACACAGACGTTCGGATGCTGTTCATAGACTTCAATTCAGCATTCAACAAAATCATTCTTCAGAAACTGATTGGAAAGCTGAGCCTACTGGGCCTGAGCACCTCCCTCTGCAACTGGATACTAGACTTCCTGACTGGGAGACCTCAGTCGGTCTGGATCAGAGGCACCATCACACTGAGCACAGGAGCCCCCCAGAGCTGTGTGCTCAGTCCACTGCTGTTCACTCTGCCGACCCACGACTGTGCTGCAACTCAGCTCAAACCATTTCAAGTTCACCGATGACACGACCTTGGTGAGTCTCATCAGCAAGAACGACGAGTCAGCATACAGAGAGGAGGTGCAGCGGCTAATGGACTGGTGCAGAGCCAACAACCTGCCTCTGAATATGAGCAAAGAGATGGTTGTTGACTTCAGGAGGGCACAGAGCGACCACTCTCTGCAAAACATCGACGGCTCCCTGGTAGAGATTGTTAAGTGCACCAAATTGCTTGGTGTTCACCTGGCGGAAAATCTCACCTAGTCCCTCAACACCAGCTCCATAGCAAAGAAAGCCCAGCAGTGTCTCTACTTTCTGCAAAGGCGGTGGAAAGTCCATCTCCCACTACCCATCCTCATCACATTCTACAGGGGTTATATTGAGAGCATCCTGAGCAGCTGCATCACTGCCTGGTTCGGAAATTGCACCATCTTGTTCGCAAGACCCTGCAGCAGATAGTGAGGTCAGCTGAGAAGATCATCGGGGTCTCTCTTCCCACCATTACAGACAGTTACACTACACGCTACATCCGCAAAGCAAACAGAATTATGAAGGACCCCATGCACCCCTCATACAAACTCTTCTCCCTCCTGCCATCTGGGAAAAGGCACCGAGGCATTTGGGCTCTCACGACCAGACTATGTAACAGTTTCTTCCCCCAAGCCAACAGACTACTCAATACCCAGAATCTGGACTGACACCAACTTACTGCCCTCTACTGTGCCTATTGTCTTGTTTATTTATTGTACTGCCTGCACTGTTTTGTGCACTTTATGCAGTCCTGGGTAGGTCTGTAGTCTAGTGTTGTTTTTACGTAGTTCAGTATAGTTTTTTTTTATTGTTTCATGTAGCACCATGGTCCTGAAGAAGTGTCTCATTTTTACTGTGTACTGTACCAGCAGTTATGGTCAAAATGACAATAAAAAGTGACTTGACTTACAGATATAAAATTGTGTCAGAATATTCTCAACCCATCAGTTTGTTGCAACTACCATAATCCAATTAACAGCCCACATAATCCAGGATAAAACTGATGAACTCAGTGGCATTTCACCCAGTACCTGGAATATCGACTCCCTATACACGAGCACACAAGCTGCAGTGTGTACAATTTATAGCCACTCACCAAGACCACTTTCAAACCTGTGGATGGGAAACAATGCATGGGAATATCACTACCTGATTGTTCTAATCCAAGTTACACACAATAATGACTTGGAAGTATATTGCCATTCTTTTAACTTTTCAGTCCAATTCTCAGATCTCCCATTGACTACACTGAGAGTTCTTTCACCTGAATGCTTCCTTTACTAGTTCGGAACAGTGGCACATCCCACCTTTCTGGCAGGCATTTATAGATGGGAAATTCTTGTTGGATTTGTCAGCCACTCACACACTTCTTAAAATATTTTAAAATAAAATGAATCCAAAAAGAGAATGAAAGCTTGATGCTCATAAGACTTCAAAGCTTCCTTTTAGGGAAAGCGCCAGAAAATAATTCAGTGCCTCTGGAATTGTACCTTAATAAAGAATGCCATCAGAAAGCAACAAAAAGGTCATTCGGTGTGGCCAATTATACATTAATATGGCATTCCTTTGCTTACGTAAAACAAGAAAAGTTAGAAGCAGTTTAAAAATTGCTACAGCAGTGGGCAAAGGAATTTTGTGTTTATACATTAAAACTGTTAACATTCCTTAGATGTTCAATTTTGGAACATTTCCAAAACATATTTTGGAAAACATTTCTGACAAAAATTATACCACAATCAGCAAGTTCTTTAAAATGAGTGTAAGGTCAGTGGTGAAGAGCTGCTTGTACAAGGAAAATGAAAGTAATCCAACAATTTATTAACATTTGGAACTCATGATACATTTCTTCCAATATTAACCTAATAGTCCATTTTTACTTTAATATCAAGTCAGGTCCTGAAGGCTATTATTTATCCAGAAAGATCCTTCCTAATATTTAAAACTAATAGCCCCAGTTTAGAACCATAGAATATTACAGCACAGAAACAGGCCTTTTGGCCCTTCTTGACTGTGCTGAATCATTTTTCTGCCTAGTCCCACTGACCTGAACCTGGACCATATCCCTCCATACACCTCTCATCCATGTGCCTGTCCAACTGTTTCTTATATGTTAAAAGTGAGCACACATTTACCACTTCATCTGGCAGCTCATTCCATACTCCCACCACTCTCTGTGTGAAGAAGCCCCCCTAATGTTCCCTTTAAACTTTTCCCCCTTCACCCATTTTCTCTGTTTTTTTTCTTCCCCTAGCCTCAGTGGAAAAAGCCTGCTTGCATTCACTCTATCCATACCCATCACAATTTTATATACCTCTATCAAATCTCCCCTCATTCTCCTACGCTCCAGAGAATAAAGTCCTAACCTATTCAACCTTTCTCTGTAACTCAGTTTCTCAAGTCCCAGCAACATCCTTGTAAACCTTCTCTGCACTCTTTCAACCTTATTAATATTCTTCCTGTAATTGGGTAACCAAAACTGCACACAATACTCCAAGTTCGGCCTCACCAATACCTTATACAACCTCACCATAACACTCCAATTCTTATACTCAATACTTTGATTTATAAAGGCCTGTAGCGATGTGCTACACACAGAACTAGAAATAACGCCACACAGTCTATAAGTTGCACTCCAGACTAGTTTATTCAAACTTCGCGGCACTGGCTTTTTACGCAATTCCATTCCCACCCTCTCCGGGCGGAAATGACATCACAGGTGCATTACAAAAGTCTCTTTCAGCGCACGGGGTTTCTCCCTTTGATGGTGAAGAAGGCCCAATGCCATTTTGGGGTTGGCCTCTCTGCTGACGTGCGCGCCATTTTATGAGCCAGTTCGCCTGCGTAGAAAGTGGGTCGCCACATAACTTCCCCCCCCCCCCCCCCAGAACCTGCGATACACCCCCCCCAATGTCCACAGTCTGGATCGGTCTCTGTTTGGGGAGTCTGCCTCTGTGCCACGGTGCCTGAACCTCGACCGGCTGCACCAAGTGCACATGGGCCGGTTTGAGTCGGTCCACCGTGAAAACCTCCTCTTACCCCCCAATGTCCAGAACGTACGTGGACTCATTGTTCCTGATCACTTTGAACGGTCGCTGTAGCGGTGCCCAGTGTGCGCCCCTTTATACAAATACAAACTTACAGTTCTGCAGGTCTTTGGGTACGCAGGTTGTGATCTGTCCGTGCTGTGAAGTCGGTACGGGGGCCAGGCTGCCAATCCTTTCGCGTAGTCTGTCCAGGACTGCTGTGGGTTCTTCTTCTTGCCCCCTTGGGGCTGGCATGAACTCTCCTGGGATGATCAGGGGCCCGCCGTACACCAGCTCGGCTGACGAGGTGTGCCGATCCTTTTTTAGCACTGTGTGGATTCCAAGTAGGACTCAGGGAAGCTTGTCCACACAGTTAGGCCCTGCTGCGGCGGGGCTTTGGTGTGCCGCTGCACCTTGGTTGTTTGGCACTGCGTGCATGTTTTGGCCTATTCGCTGACCTGTTTGCAAAGTCTGTGCCACATGAACTTGCTGGAGACCATTCAGACGTTTGTCCTGATAGATGGGTGCGCCAAGCCGTGTATGGAGTTGAAAGCTCACTGCCGCCAGGCTGCCGGGACGATGGGGCGAGGTTGGCCGGTAGCCACATCACACAGGAGAGTCCTCTCACCTGGGCCTACGAGGAAGTCTTGCAGCTGCAAACCCAAGACTGTGGTCCTGTAGCTTGGCATCTCGTCGTCTGCCTGCTGCACTTCTGCCAGTGCTGAATAGTCCACCCCCAGAGACAGGACCTGGATAGCTGGACTGGAGAGTGTGTCCGCCATGACGTTGTCCTTTCCCGAGTCATGCTGGATGTCCGTCATGTAGATGGATGACAGATACTGCTGCTGCCGGGCCGACCAGGGATCAGACACCTTCGTGAATGTGAAGGTCAACAGTTTGTGGTCCGTGAACTCAGTGAACAGCCTGCCTTCTAAGAAGTACCTGAAATGCAGGTTTGCCAGATATAGTGCCAACAACTCCCGGTCAAAGTCACTGTACTTGGGTTCGGGTGGCTGTAGGTGCCTGCTGAAGAATGCCAGGGGTCGTCAGCGCCCCTCGATGAGTTGCTCCAACACCTCACCGACTGCTGTGTTGGATGCTTCCACTGTGAGGGTGGTTGGAACATTCTTTCTGGGGTGCACCAGCATCGCAGTGCCTGCCAAGGCTTCCTTGGCTTTAACGAAAGCAGCTGCGGCCTCTTCGTCACGAGTAATGTCCTTGCCTTTACCCAAAATCAGGGTGAACAAAGGGCGCACAAAACGGGCTGCTGAGAGGAGGAAACGGTGGTAGAAGTTCACTATACCAACAAACTCCTGCAGGCGTTTGACTGTGTTGGGCCGGGCAAAGTGGCAGATCATGTCTACCTTGGCGGGCAGAGGTGTTGCCCTGTCTTTGGTAATCCTGTGGCCCAGGAAGTCAATGGTGTCGAGGCTGAACTGGCATTTGGCCAGATTGATTGTGAGGCCGAAATCACTCAGGCAGGAGTAGAGCTAGCGGAGGTGGGACAGATACTCCTGATGACTACTGCTGGCTATAAGGATGTCATCCAAATAGATGAACGCAAAATCCAGGTCGCGTCTCACCGCATGCATTAGCAGAACGTCTGTGCAGCATTCTTCAAGCAGATCGACATTCGGAGGAATTTGAACAGGCCGAAAGGGGTGATAAGTGCTGTTTTGGGGATGTCTTCAAGGTGTACCGGGAGTTGATGGTATCCCTGCACAAGGTCTACCTTGGAAAAGATGCTTGCCCTGTGCAGGTTTGCTGCAAAGTCCTGTCTGTGTGGCACGGGGTAACAGTCTGGAGTTGTAGCCTTGTTCAGTTTGCGGTAGTCGCTGCATGTTCTCCAGCCCCCGGCTGCTTTGGGCACCATTTGCAGGGGGGAGGCCCATGGGCTGTCGGACTGCCGTACGATCCCCAATTCCTCCATCCTCTTGAGCTCCTCCTTCGCCAGGCGGAGCTTGTCTGGGGGAAGCCTTTGTGCATGGGCGTGGAGGGGGGGGGGGGGTTTCTGGGTCAGAATGTGGTGCTGTACTCCTTGTCTGGGCATGGCTGTCGTGAACTGCGGTGCCAGAACCGATGGGAAGTCCGCCAGGATTCTGGTGAATTCGTTGTCAGACAGCGTGATGGAGTCCATGTGTGAGGTCGGGAACTTGGCTTCACCCAGGGAGAACGCCTGGAAAGTCTTGGCATGGACCAGTCTTTTCCCTTGCAAGTCGACCAGCAGGCTGTGAGCTCGCAAGAAGTCCGCCCCCAGGAGTGGTTGGGCCACAGCGGCCAGTGTGAAGTCCCACGTGAACCGGCTGACGCCGAACTGCAGCTGCACTGTGCGGGTGCCGTAGGTCCATATTGTGCTGTCATTTGCGGCCCTCAGGGTAGGTCCTGGCTTCCTGTTGCGAGTGTCCTACCTCATCAGGGGTAAGACACTGATTTCCGCTCCGGTGTCAACCAAGAAGCAGCGTCCTGACTGTTTGTCCCAGACGTACAAGAGGCTGTCCTGGTGGCCAGCCGCCATAGTCATTAGCGACGGCTGGCCCTGGCGTTTCCTGGGAACTTGCAGGGCGGGCGACAACGGCAGGCTTCTGTGCCCCATCGCTGGTGGTAAAAACATCACTGTTCATTGGCCTCCTCACTCCTGCCTCTGGGTTGTGTGCGCTCCATTGCCGGGCCTGGTCTGGCCTGGCCTGCTGTTGGGCGCATGGCTTGGTAATCTGTCCGATGAACACTCCGCTCTCCCTCTTGGCTTTCCACAGCACATCTGCCCGGGCCACCAACTTCTGGGGTCACTGAATTCTGCATCGGCCAGTAGCAGATGTATGTTCTCGGGTAGTTGCTCTTGGAGCGCCTGCTCATACATGAGGCAGGGCTTGTGCCCTTCAGCCAGGGTCAGCATCTCGTTCATTAATGCTGACGGCGGCCTATCTCCCAAACCGTCCAGGTGCAGCAAGCGGGCACCTCACTCACGCCGTGAGAGGCCAAAAGTCCCTATGAGCAGCGCTTTGAATGCTGCATATTTGCCTTCTTCTGCGAGTGACTGTATGAAATCCTCAACCTGGGTGGCTGTCTCCTGGGCAAGGGAGCTCACCACGTAATACTAACGCATGGAAGATATTTGCCAAATCTGGAACTGGGCTTCTGCTTGGTCAAACCACACATGTGGTCGCAGCATCCAGAAAGTTGGCAGTTTTAGTGAAATTGCGTAAACAGATGAAGAGTCGATCATCTTTGGGCCAAATCCCGTTTGGACCGTCAGGGTCACCAATGTAGCGATGTACTACACAGAGAGCTAGAAATAATGACACATAGTCTGTAAATTGCACTCCAGACTAATTTATTCAAACTTTGTGGCACTGGCTTTTACGCAGTTCCGTTCCCGCCCTCTCCGGGCAGAAATGACGTCAGAGGTGCATTACAAAAGTCTCTTCCCACACGCGGGCTTTCTCCCCTTGCTGGTGAAGGCGCCATTTTGGGGCTGGCCTCTCCGCCGACGCACGCACCATTTTGTGAGCCAGTTCGCCTGCGTAGAAAGTGGGTCGCCACAGGCCAATTTACCACAAGCTCTCTTTATGACCCTATCTATCTGTGACACCACTTTTAGGGAATTTTGTATCTGTATTTCCAGATCCTTCTGTTCTACTGCACCTCTCAGTGCCCTACCATTAACCTTGTATGTTCTACTTTGGTTTTTCCTTTCAAAGTGCAATACCTCACTCACACTTGTCTATATTAAGCTCCAAGCAGGAATGCAGACAAATTTTAAAAATAATGAACAGTTCAAACTGAAGTGACCAAAGTCACCAAAGACACTCACAAATTTCCAAAGATGTGGAGAGTATTCTGATAGGCTGCATCACCATCTGGTACAGGGGTGGTGGAGGGGAAAACCACTGCACAGGATCGAAATAAGCTGCAGAAAATTGTAAACTCATTCACATCATCGTGGGCACTAGCCTCCCCAGTGTTCAGGAAATTGTAAAGGAATGATGTCTCAAAAAGGACCCCCATCACTGTTCTCATTGCTACCATCAGCAAGGAGGTACAACAGCCTGAAGGCAAACACTGAACAATTCAGAAATAGCTTCCTCCCTTCTGCGTTCAAATGACCGAATGGATATTGAAACCATGAATACTACCTCAACTTTTTTTCTTTTTGCAGTACATGTGTAACTATTTTAAATATTTATTTCTTACTGTAATTTATAGTTTTTATGTATTGCAATGCACTGCTGCCACATAATGATAGCATAGCAATTAGCATGCTTTACAATATAGGTGAGCCAGGTTCAATTCCTGCTGCTGTCTGTAAGGAGATTGCACATTCTCCCATTAACCGTGTGGGTTTTCTCTGGGTGCTATGGTTTCCTCCCACATTCCAAAGATGTATTAGTTGGTTAGTTAATTGGTCACTGTAAATTCTCCTGGGATTAGGCCAAGATTAAATTGGAGGATTGCTGGGAGGCATGCCTCAAAGGGCTAGAAGGCATAAATCAGATGTATCAGTATCGCAATGGAATTATAGAGGCATGAGAGAGGAGCTTGCCTAGGTGGATTGGAGAAGGATACTGGCAGGGATGATGGCACAACAGAGATGGCTGAAGTTTCTGGAAATAATTCACAAAGCGCATGATAGATATGCCCCACAGAGGAAAAAGTTCTCAAATGGCAGGGGTAGGCAACTGTGGTTGACAAAGGCAGTTAAGGACTGTATAATAGCCAAGGAAAGGGCATTTAAGGTAGCAAAAGTGAGTGGGATTCTGGCATGGTCCCAGAGGACCGGAAGATTGTAAATTTCACTCCACACTGTGTGGACCAGTGCACTCTGGCCCAATTAAGTGGCTGTCTCACTTAGGCAAAGTTTCATGGAAATGGTTAAAATGGTACAAAAACACAAACTACCATTTAACTGAATAAGAAATTAAATATTTAAATGAAATGCAGAACAAATTAGAACACTAGCAATACTATAAAGCTGTGTATTAATTACTAATACAGTGGTAGTTCCAACACCATATTCTTCAGTAAGATGACACACAGACACACCACAATCAAACTTCTGCAATAACTCCACTTTCTGTGTTACTGATAATGATAGATGCTTCCTTCTCTTTTTCTCATTGTTACCCATCTGCAGCTCTTTTTGACATTTTCACAGTGAAATTAAACACAATGTCAACAGTGAACACAAAATATCAGCGAACAGCAAATGCACATGTAACCAGTACAAGTGCTGAGCCACAACTGACATCTGGCGGCCTCTGCTAGTGCTGCTACGTCACACAAGAGTGATGTCAGCTGTTGGTGAAAAAAAAATGGAGCTTTTTGGATTTCAGAATTTCAGATAAGGGATTGTGGACCTGTAGGAATTCATCCAGTGTATGCTAGCTCATTCTTTTGATTTATTGTAAATGAACAAAATCATTGCATAGACCTAGTGTAAATAATGGACTGCCTTCATACAGAGTTTTGATGATTCCATCCTTCAAATCTTCATTTTTACTGCAACATTTAAGATAATTGTTGATACTTTCAAATTCTTCGTAGTTCCCAAATGAAGTAGTGAAAGTTTCATTTTCACGTGAAGCATCTCCAAGCCTGAATGCTTGAAGCCGCAGTGAACAAAGCAGTTCTGAATTGTCTTACTGCATACTTCTCACCAACTGTCAATGACAAAAAGTAATTGCTTTTTGAACAGAAGCACATGCAACTGAAGCTACTTAAAAACTTTGTTCTATATACAGTGTAGTGTTTAATGGCAACACAAGTACACATGATTGATGTTAGTTAGAAACTGTTTGGCAACAATCTCCTGTCTCAATTAAACAGCATTGTATTCCAACAAAGAAAATCCCAGCTATTTTCTCAATTAGTTTTTTGTTCTATAAGAGTTGTCCCAAATAAGCGGCTGCCCCAATTAACCAACGACGCAATTAAACAGAATCCACTATATTATGCTCAAAAATAGGGAATAGCAACCTATAATGGGGCCATGATGAGCAGCACCATGCTGGGAATCTTGAAATGCACAACAAGCAATCATTATTTGCAGTCACACACATTCCCAAGAAAGGCCCTGCTCACCCCCAGTTCCAGATGTAGAAGCTAGATGGTGATGAAAACAAATTCAGCACATTCATGTTTTATGAATACAATTTCTTCTAACTTTTTATTAAAATTATCTGCATGTAATAAAGAATTCTACATAAATATGACATCTGCTCAATAAAGCAATATAAGAGACTGAGCCAAGAAAGAAGTCTTATAGGAAAGAACATTGCCAGGAAGTAAACATTAGAATAATGATGATAATGTAAAAATCAGAACACCAACTCAGCTGTTCTTATAAACTATTCATACAGACAATTTCTGGTAGGTAAACTAAATTTTAACAGAAATTTCTATGACAAAACAGTGGACAATCTTCACAAACCATGAACTTACCCGGTCAATGGCTTTCCCAACACGTGAAACACTGCAGTGAATGTCCTTGTGGTCAGAGGCCAGTTTTTGAACTGTGTCCTTTATTCTTTTGCAACACTGTGACAAAACAAGCGACAAGGTCCCCGACAACTCAACATCTTGACCTATACCATAAGGAAAATAAAAAAGAAACAGGCATTTCATTTTTATAAACTGGTAAACTCATCCATTATTCCTATATCATTTGTAATTTAGCACTCATATACTTGCTCTACATAGAAAATAGGTGCAGGAGTAGGCCATTCGGCCCTTCAAGCCTGCACTGCCATTCAGTATGATCATGGCTGATCATCCAACTCAGAACCCTGTACCTGCTTTCTCTCCATACCCCCTGATCCCTTCAGCCGCAAGGGCCATATGCAACTTCCTCTTAAATATAGCCAATGAACTGGCCTCAACTGTTTCCTGTGGCAGAAAATTCCACAGATTCACCACTCTCTGTGTGAAGAAGTTTTTCCTCATCTGTCCTAAAAGGCTTCCCCTTTATCCTTAAAACTGTGACCCCTCATTCCGGACTTCCCCAACATCAAAAACAATCTTCCTGCATCTAGCCTGTCCAATCCCTTTAGAATTTTATACGCTTCAATAAGATCCCCCCTCAATCTTCTAAATTCCAGTCAGTATAAGCCTAGTTGATCCAGTCTTTCTTCATATGAAAGTCCTGCCATCCCAGGAATCAATCTGGTGAACCTTCCCTGTACTCCCTCTATGGCAAGAATGTCTTTCCTCAGATTAGGGGACCAAAACTGCACACGATATTCTAGGTGCAGTCTCACCAAGGCCTTGAACAACTGCAGTAGAACTTCCCTGCTCCTGTACTCAAATCCTTTTTGCTATGAATGCCAACATACCATTTGCCTTTTTCACCTGCTGTACCTGCATGCCCACCTTCAATGACTGGTGTACAATGACACCCAGGTCTCGTTGCACCTCCCCTTTTCCTAATCGACCACCGTTCAGATAATAATGTTTTTCTGTTCTTGCAACCAAAGTGAATAACCTCTCATTATCCACATTAAATTGCATCTGCCATGAATTTGCCCACTCACCTAACCTATCCAAGTCACCCTGCATCCTCTTAGCATCCTCCTCACAGCTAACACCGCCGCCCAGCTTCATGTCATCCGCAAATTTGGAGATGCTGCATTTAATTCCCTCGTCTAAATCATTAATATATATTGTAAACAACTGGGGTCCCAGCATTGAGCCTTGCGGTACCCCACTAGTCACTGCCTGCCATTCAGAAAAGGTCCCGTTTACTCCCACTCTTTGCTTCCTGTCTGCCAACCAATTCTCTATCCACAGCAATACCATACCCCCAATACTGTGTGCTTTAAGTTTGCACACTAATCTCCTGTGTGGGACCTTGTCAAAAGCCTTTTGAAAATCTAAATATACATCCACTGGCTCTCCTCATCCACTCTACTAGCTACATCTTCAAAAAATTCTATAAGATTCGTCAGACTTGATTTTCCTTTCACAAATCCATGCTGACTTTGTCCAATGATTTCACCTCTTTCCAAATGTGCTGTTATCACATCTTTGATAACCGACTCTAGCATTTTCCCCACCACCGATGTCAGACTAACCGGTCTATAATTCCCCGGTTTCTCTCTCCCTCCTTTTTTAAAAAGTGGGGTTACATTAGCCACCCTCCAATCCTCAGGAACTAATCCAGAATCTAAGGAGTTTTGAAAAATTATTACTAATGCATCCACTATTTCTTGGGCTACTTCCTTAAGCACTCTGGGATGCAGACCATCTGGCCCTGGGGATTTATCTGCCTTTAATCCCTTCAATTTACCTAACACCACTTCCCTACTAACATGAATTTCCATCAGTTCCTCCATCTGACTAGACCCTCGGTCCCTTACTATTTCCGGAAGATTATTTATGTCCTCCTTAGTGAAGACAGAACCAAAGTAGTTATTCAATTGGTCTGTCATGTCTTTGTTCCCTATGATCAATTCACCTGTTTCTAACTGTAAAGGACCTACATTTGTCTTGACCAATCTTTTTCTTTTCATGTATCGATAAAAGCTTTTACAGTAAGTTTTTATTTCCCTGCCAGCTTTCTCTCATAATCTTTTTTCCCTTTCCTAATTAAGCCTTTTGTCCTCTGCTGGTCTCTGAATTTCTCCCAGTCCTCAGGTGTGCCACTTTTTTTTTGCTAATTTATATGTTTCTTCTTTGGACTTGATACGATCCCTAATTTCCCTTGTCAGCCACAGGTGCACTACCTTCCCTGGTTTATTCTTTTGCCAAACTGGGATGAACAATTGTTGTAGTTCATCCATGCGATCTTTAAATGCTTGCCATTGCATATCCACCATCAACCCTTTAAGTATCATTTGCCAGTCTATCTTAGCTAATTCACGTCTCCTACCTTCAAAGTTACCCTTCTTTAAGTTCAGAACCTTTGTTTCTGAATTAACTATGTCACTCTCCATCTTAACGAAGAATTCCACCATATTATGGTCACTCTTACCCAATGGGCCTCATACAATAAAGATAAACATATGTTCATCTTCTGAACAACTTCTGGAAGTTAGTGATTAATTATTATATCTAGTGCAAATTATGGTTTAACAATTATGTCCAAATTAACTAACTCAATGTGCACCACATCAGTTAATTCTCAAAATGTGAATGTTGGCAACAAAGCTATTACTTACTTGTCAATTATAAACCTCTGCCTCAAAGAACCATTGAACATAAGTTTAAAGTAATAAAGTACTGATAGCAAAGACAATACAAGGATTTATTTTTAAAACATAGTTAAATAGTTATCTGGAAAACAATGTTGGAAGGGCAGATTTAAATTAAACCCTTCAAAAAGGTAACTGGAGTGAAGGCTAACTGGATGCCTCTTATACATAGCCACAACAAGCCTAATGAGTTGACTATTTCCTCCTTTGCTGTTATAACTCTATGATCCCAGTTGCTCAATGTGGCATTAAGCACAGTAGCTTTCCTGAACCACAGCAGTCTGTGAAAATGTTGAAGTAAACGTTGTTAGGTAGAGCTTATCATCAAGGCAACAGTAATTATGCAACACACACAAAATGCTGGAGGAACTGAGCAGGTCAGGCAGCATCTATGGAAAAGAAGAAACAGTCAATGTTTCTGGCCGAGACTCTTCTTCAGGACTCATGTCCAACTTGTTCAATTACTGTGCAACTTGCAGAGTGATAGTGTTCCTGTGACCAACTCTCCATATCCTCTAGTAATATAGCTGTAGCCACTGTATTGTGGCTGTACAGTACAATACATGAATACCAAACTTTGATAAACTAGATTATGATATGTTGGATGACTGGCTTGCATTTCCTTGAGCATAGATGATAGGGAAGTGATATGACTGAGGTGCTGGAAATATTTATAAAACTTAGATATTAGGGACCTGATTCCTAATTTTGTTACCAGTGTCAAGGAGAGAATGGTTAAACTCCCTCTTGCTAGAAGGCGGTTTTGCTTGATAACCTTAAATGAATATTATTTGCCACTTACCTGCTCCAAGCCTGAATGTTGTTTGTCAGTGATAATAGTAAACCTGATTCCAACCTTCTAAGCACAAGACAAACCAGAAACACATTCTGGCTCCTCTCACAACCCCTGTTCTTCTCTCTAGCCCATCACCTCCCTCTGGTGCCCCTCTCCTTCCATGATCCACTGTCCTCTCCCATCAGATTCCTTCTTTTTCAGCTCTTTTCCTCTTCCATCTTTCACTCCTAGTTTCTCACTTCATCCCCTCCCCTTCCTCCACCCATCCACCCTCCCCCCACAAGGCTTCACTTATCACTTGCCAGCTTATACTCCTTCCCCTCCCTCCACTTTCTTATTCTGGATTCTTCTCCAGTCCTGATTTAAGGGTCTTAGCCCAAAATGTCAACAGTTTATTCCCTTCCACAGATGCTGCATGATTTGCTGAGTTCCTTCAACACTTTATGTACACATGTATACTTTGAGTATTTCAAAACTTATTCCTTTATAGAACTATTTGTCTGTGCCTAAAAATACAGAGATAGCAATTAAAATGCATCCCAAGAAGGATTATTATAAAATCAATCTCTGTCTTTTCTTCTGTAGACTGGAAATGCACAGAAAAACTACCATAGTTTGTGAACAGGTATTCTTTCAAATTCTCAAGAGTTCTTTCTTCAAGGCACTGGTGAAGCTTCCTTCTAGCTGACTGCACAACTGTGATTAAGGACTTATTCTGATAAATACACTGTACCAACATACCTAACATAGATGCTGCCTGATCTGCTGAGTTCTTCCAGCATATTGTATATGCTACACTGAGTTATGGTGTTGTCGCCATTTGAAATAATGTCATTACATTCATAACCTTCCAACCTGGGGGAACTGTTTTAGAATCTAAAAAACTTTTGGTTGGTAATAGCCACTGTCTACATTGCCATCATCTTAAAAGCCCTATTATGCAAAGTTAGCAGCTCCTGGAGGTTAATCATTTTTTAGTTCCATGATTTTCTCCAATATTCTTAAATTAATATTAAATAGCACTAATTTCTAATGCTAATTTCTTATCTTTGCATTCCCTTCAGACCAGATATTCTTCACTATTTACAGCAGGTTTTCACCTGTGAAGACTAATGATTGTTTAATTTCTCTCTAACTTGTTATAATTTATCCCAGGTCAGCCAATAAGCAGCTAACATTAACTTAAAAAAACATATTAAAAAGGAAAATTTATGTAATGTTAAGGTGCCCGTGTTGAGGATATATCATGGCGGAAGTGTTGCTGCTTATCTGTATTGATCTCTTGGCCAGGAAGTCAAGGGAGATGCTGTCCAAGTCTAATTTTATGTTCTCATTGGATTACACTTGGATTCTACTTCCTCCTTCAGCTGTATTTTTTTTAAACTGAATTATAGCTTACATTGGACTTCAAAAGTTACACTTGCCTGGAGAAGATCTGCTATTCGGTCGGGAGGCAGTCTGCAAGATTTAACACCAAATGGCAACCTTTAAGTTTTGGCAAAAATATGGATGCTGAAAAAAATATTTGAATGCGTAAGGTGCTCTATCTTTATATGTACACTAGGTATCTATTTTTGACTGGTCTGGCTGGTTCTGTTTGTTCTTGGTTATTGAGGGGTGGGCGGGTTCTTTTTGTAACTGGTATAAAATGGTTGGTTGTATTGTAACATATGTTCTGTTATTTTTCTTTATAAAATACTTTGATAAAAAATGTTATACTTGCCCAATGTTATCAGACTTAAGTTCCAAAAGACATATAAAGGAAAACAATGAAGAACATCTTACTTTTAGAGCTGTCACCATATATAACAAATGAGCAGCATTTCCCAACCATTAAACATATAGTGGGAAAGAGAGATTACCCTCCATGATAAGAGTAGAAAAATAGAGTAGAAACAGATTCAGAAAAAAATAAGAAAATAGTTTTTAAAAATGGCATTACAAGGATTAAATACAGGGATGCTCCAAAAATAATAAATTTATTTATTCCTTGCTAATCAAGCCAGCTATCATTCTGTAGGATCTTACAGTAGTTAAGTCAGCAAATACAGAACCACAATATCTTGCAAGCTTAATTAAGGGTTGCACAATGGTTCATGCTCACTCTTATTGAACCCACACGAGAACAATGGCTGTGTGTAATAATTGGTTCATTATTGTCATCTGTACTGAGACAATGGAAAAACTTGATGTTGCACACCATCCATACAGGTCATTCCAAAACACAAGTACATCAAAGTAATGCAGAAGAAAATATAATGTTACCATTACAGGGAAAGTGCAGCAAGGATGAACAAATAGTGACAAGGTTGACTGACAAATGAGAGTTCATTAGGTACAAAAGGCGCCACGGTTAGCACAATACTATTACAGCTCCGGACTCTGGAGTTTGGAGTTCAATCCATGCATGCTCTGTAAGGAGTCTCTGTACATTCTCCCAGTGGAATGCGTGGGTTTCTCCTGATCCTCCGGTTTCTTCCCACGGTCCAAAGAAACACAGGTAGGTTAATTAATCAATGTAAATTGTCCCATGATTAGGTTAGGGTTAAATCGGGATTGTCGGGGGTTGCTAGAAGGGCCAGAAAGGCTTATTCTGCACTGTATTTCTAAATAAATGAATAAGCAGAATCTGCTCAAGAGTCATAACAGTGCCATTGGGGGGAGGGGGGGGTGCGAGAGAGAGAATGGTTGAGATGAGAGTGATCTTTGATTATGATGGCTGTTTTCCCTGAAGCAGTGGGGAGTGTAGATAGTCAATGGAGGGGAGACTAATTTTTGTGGTGGATTAACTAATCTGGGTCCACAACTTTCTGCACTTTCTTGTTATCTTGGGCAGAGCAGTTGCCTATCTGGATAGGATGCTTTTAATGGTACATGTATAAAACTTACTGAGGGCCAACAGATACATGCCAATTCCTTAGTCCTTCATCTTCTGAGGAAAAAGAGAGACTGGTGTGCTTTCTTGGCCATAGCATCAATGTGGTTGGACCAAGACATGCTATTGGTGATATCTACTCTAGGAACTTGAAGCTTTTGATTATCTCCACCTCAGGAGCATTGACTGAGACTGGACCTGTGCTCCAGCCTACTTCGTGCAGCCAAAAAACAGCATTTTTTTTGCTTACAGTGAGGAAAGGTTTGCTTTCTTGACACTATACCACTAGGCTATCTCCTTAGTGTACTCTATTTTGTGTCTCAGATCCAGCCCACTGATCTGGTGTAATCTACAAACTTATAGATGGAATTAAAACAGAATCTCATCGCACAGTAATGAACATATAGGGAGTTAACAAAGGGGGTGAGGGCATAGCCATGCAGGGTAACAGTGTTGAGGACAATCATGGCGAAGATATTGCTATTCTTACTAACTGTTGTCGGGAAGAGAGGGGGGAAGAGAGGGGGGAAGAGAGGGGGGAAGAGAGGGGGGAAGAGAGGGGGGAAGAGAGGGGGGAAGAGAGGGGGGAAGAGAGGGGGGAAGAGAGGGGGGAAGAGAGGGGGGAAGAGAGGGGGGAAGAGAGGGGGGAAGAGAGGGGGGAAGAGAGGGGGGAAGAGAGGGGGGAAGAGAGGGGGGAAGAGAGGGGGGAAGAGAGGGGGGAAGAGAGGGGGGAAGAGAGGGGGGAAGAGAGGGGGGAAGAGAGGGGGGAAGAGAAAGGGGGAAGAGAAAGGGGGAAGAGAAAGGGGGAGAAGAGAAAGGGGGAGAAGAGAAAGGGGGAGAAGAGAAAGGGGGAGAAGAGAAAGGGGAGAAGAGAAAGGGGAGAAGAGAAAGGGGGAGAAGAGAAAGGGGGAGAAGAGAAAGGGGGAGAAGAGAAAGGGGGAGAAGAGAAAGGGGGAGAAGAGAAAGGGGGAGAAGAGAAAGGGGGAGAAGAGAAAGGGGAGAAGAGAAAGGGGGAGAAGAGAAAGGGGGAGAAGAGAAAGGGGGAGAAGAGAAAGGGGGAGAAGAGAAAGGGGGAGAAGAGAAAGGGGGAGAAGAGAAAGGGGAGAAGAGAAAGGGGGAGAAGAGAAAGGGGGAGAAGAGAAAGGGGGAGAAGAGAAAGGGGGAGAAGAGAAAGGGGGAGAAGAGAAAGGGGGAGAAGAGAAAGGGGGAGAAGAGAAAGGGGGAGAAGAGAAAGGGGGAGAAGAGAAAGGGGGAGAAGAGAAAGGGGGAGAAGAGAAAGGGGGAGAAGAGAAAGGGGGAGAAGAGAAAGGGGGAGAAGAGAAAGGGGGAGAAGAGAAAGGGGGAGAAGAGAAAGGGGGAGAAGAGAAAGGGGGAGAAGAGAAAGGGGGAGAAGAGAAAGGGGGAGAAGAGAAAGGGGGAGAAGAGAAAGGGGGAGAAGAGAAAGGGGGAGAAGAGAAAGGGGGAGAAGAGAAAGGGGGAGAAGAGAAAGGGGGAGAAGAGAAAGGGGGAGAAGAGAAAGGGGGAGAAGAGAAAGGGGGAGAAGAGAAAGGGGGGAGAAGAGAAAGGGGGGAGAAGAGAAAGGGGGGAGAAGAGAAAGGGGGGAGAAGAGAAAGGGGGAGGTGGGTATATGGAATAGATTTTTCAAAACGTGCAAAAACAGAATTACTTTATATTTAAAAAGTGAGGTAGTGTCCAAAGATTCAATGTCCATTTAGGAATCGGATGGCAGAGGAGAAGAAACTATTCCTGAATCGCTGAGTGTGTGCCTTCAGGCTTCTGTACCTCCTTCCTGATGACAACAATGAGGAAAGGCCATGCCCTGGGTGCTGGAGGTCCTTAATAATGGACGCTGCCTTTCTGAGACACCGCTCCCTAAAGATGTCCTGGGTATTTTGTAGGCTAGTACTCAAGATGGAGCTGCCTAGATTTACAACCTTCTGCAGCTCCTTACAGTCCTGTGCAGTAGCCCCTCCATATCAGACAGTGATACAGCCTGTCAGACTGCTCTCCACGGTACAACTATGGAAGTTTTTGAGTGTATTTGCTGACATGCCAAATCTCTTCAAACTCCTAATAAATATAGCTGCTGTCTTGCCTTCTTTATAGTTACATTGATATGTTGGGACCAGGTTAGATCCTTAGAGATCTTGACACCCAGGAACTTGAAGCTGCTCACTCTCTCCACTTCTGATCCCTCTATAAGGATTGGTATGTGTTCCTTCATCTTACCCTTCCTGAAGCATAATCAGCTCTTCCATCTTACTGAGGTTGAGTGCTAGGTTGTTGCTGTGGCACCAATCCACTAGTTGGCATATCTCACTCCTGTACGCCCTCTCGTCACCACCTGATATTCTATCAACAAAGGTAGTATCATCAGCAAATTTATAGATGGTATTTGAGCTATACCTATCCACACTGTCATGCGCATACAGATAGTAGAACAGCCAGCTAAGCACACACCTCTGAGGTGCGCCAGTGTTGATCGTTAGCAAGGATACATTATCACCAATCTGCACAGATTGTGGTCTTCTGGTTAGGAAGTTGCAGAGGGAGGTAGAGGACCAGGTTCTGCAACTTCTCAATCAGGATTGTGGAAATGATGGTATTAAATGTTGAGCTACAGTTGATGCACAGCATCCTGATGTAGGTGTTTGTGTTGTCCAGGTAGTCTAAAGCCGTGTGGAGAGCCAATGAGATTGCGTCTGCCGTAGACCTATTGTGGCAATAGGCAAATTGCAATGGGTCCAGGATCCTGCTGAGGCAGATGTTCAGTCTAGTCATCACCAACCTCTCAAAGCATTTCATCACTGTTGATGTTAATGCTACAGGGCGATAGTCATTAAGACAGCCCACATTATTCTTCTTAGGCACTGGTATAATTGTTGCCTTTTTGAAGCAAGTGGGAACTTCCACCCGTAGCAGTGAGAGGTTGAAAATGTCCTTGAATACTCCCGCTAGTTAGTTGGTACAGGTTTTCAGACCCTTACCTGGTACTCCACCAGGACTTTCCACCTTGTGTTCTCCCTTTCAAAGTGTGGACAGAAGGCATTGAGTTCATCTGGTAGTGAAGCATCACTGTCAGTCATGCTATTGGGTTTCACTTTGTAGGAAGTAATGTCTTGCAGACCTTGCCAGAGTTGTTCTGCATCCAATGTTGCCTCCAATCTCATTCAAAATTGTCGCTTTGCCCTTGAAATAGCCCTCTGCAAATCATACCTGGTTTTCTGGTACAGGCCTGGGTTGCCAGACTTGGATGCACAAAAAGTTACAATGCTGATCGATCCTATTAAAAGGAGACATTTAAGTGGCTGCTTTTTAGTATTATATATCAATGTTACATCAGTTATTAAGCCCATCTAATCTCACAGATGAATACAAAGGATCACAATGAAATATTTTGTTAACCTGGAAAGTTCTGCTCCTCAGAAAAATGATTCTCCCTGAAACATTACTAAAAATGGATATTATCACAATCATATTGTGGTAAATGCAAAAATTGCCACCTGGGTTTTCCACTTTATCACAGTGACAACACTTATAAAGTGCTTCATCAGCCGTGAGAAATTCTGAAATTTCCAAAGCTAATGTGTTAAAAGACCAAGTGTTTACAGGTTTCTTTACACTTATAACATTTTCAATCAAATATACCTCAAATTTTTATGTGCTACAATGCAACTATAGTCACGTTTGGAAGGTCAAACTAGAAGGCTGAGTACAAAGTCAGAGGGAAGTGAATCTGTGGAATTTGCTGCCATAGGCAGCTGTGGAGGCCAGGTCATTTGGGTGTACTTAAGGTGGAGGTTGATAGGTTCTTTATTAGTCTGGGCATGAAAGGTTATGGGGACAAGGTAGGAGAAAGGAATTGATAGAGAAAAGGATCAACCATAATGAAGTGGCAGAGCAAACTTGAAAGACAAATTGGCCTAATTCTGCTCCTATGTCTTATGGTCCAAGGTTAACAGAATGATTCTTAACAGTGCAGAAGAACAAAAGGATCTTGAGATGCAAAATCATAGATTCTCCCAAAGTTGCCACACAAGTTCATTTGGGCGATCAAGACAGCAAATGGGGTATTGGTCTTCATTAGTCAGGAGAGTGAATACAAGAGACATGAAATAATGTCAGAATCAGATTTACCAACACTGATGTGCTTTGAAATTTGTTTTACAGCAGTAGAATGCAAAACATTAAAATATTTATTATTAAACTTGTAATAAATTATCAAAAATAAATAGTGCAAAAAAAAGATAGCAAAATTGTGGGGTAGTATTCATAGATCATTCAGAAATGTGATGAAGTTCCTAATATTTTGTGTGCATCTTCAGGCTCCTTCCTGTACCCCCTCACTGAAAGTAATAATGAGAAGCCAGGTCCTAGATGGTGAGTGTCCATAAAGATGGATGTTGCCTTTCTGAGGCATCACCTTTTGAAGATGTCCTCGATAATGAGGCGGCTACTGCCCAAGAAGGAGCTGGCAGAGTCTGTAATTCTCTGCAGATTTATAAAACTCTGGATGAACCAGATTTGGAGTATTGTGTTTAGTTCTGTTTGCCTCATTATTGGAAGGATGTGAAAGCCTTAGAGAGGGTGCAGAGGAGATTTACAAGGATAGGTTGAGTGAGCTGGGGTTTTCTCTTTGGAGCAAAGGACAATGAGAGGCATCTTAAGAGAGGATAATGAGTTAAGAGACAGAGCAGACAGCCATCATCTTTCTCCCAGAGCAAAGAATGGCTAATGTGAGCAACCATACTTTTAAGGTAATTAGAAGAAAGCATGGGGGGGGGGGGGGTGAAAGAATATCAGAGGTATTTATATTATATATGAACACAGAGAATGGAAAGGGCATGACATGCACTGCCGGGCTGGTGGTAGCAGCAGCAGATGGATTAGGGACACGGACAAAAGAAAGATAGAGGGAAGGATCTTGCAGTAGGTTAAAAGGTCAGCACAAAATTGTGGGCCAAAGGGCTTGTATTGTTTTATGTTCTATGTTGTCAGACACTTATCCATCACAATTCTACACCCATTACATTATGTGCAACTCTGCCATGGATGGTCCCAGACCCAGCTGTGAAAGGAGGAGAGTTGGGCATGAGGCTAGCAACCCCATCCCATAAAAACCTAGAGCTACAGGAACACCAACAGAAGCTCCAAAGACATGGGAGACCAAGGACAGCAAGATGATGTGATGTACCTGCGGATGACTTGAAAGACTGGCCCAGCATAGAGGACTCCTGCGAGCTGCTATCAGTGACCTATGCCCCAGAAGGGGTAGTGAGCTTAAGCACGTACACTGTGTGTACAATACAAGGGGTATGGCTATTGTAAACAATGTGACCATGTTAGTAAATAAATTAATTCTACTTCTTACTGGTAATTATGTTCTACCAAAGTGTCAAACCTACAGCTCATGAGACCCAACTAAGCCACAGAAATCTGACCGTCAAGGGCCAAGTCAGTCTCATTTAATCCATATGACCTATAATGGAACATGAAAAACATGAATTACTTTTCAAATTCTAGAAGCCATCTCTCAGGAGTGTTTTATATATTTTCAAAGATGCTGAACTACCTAATAACTTTCCTTATTTAATATTTCACACATTTTCTCCTGAAAAAAATTTATTAGCCCCCAATTTTTTTATTATTAATAAAGTCAGTTGAAAATAGAATTGTACAGCATAGACTCTTTGTCCCACTGCACTTATTCTGACCCCCATGATTGTCCATATTAATTTGACTTTTCTGCATTAATTCATAAAGAAACTTGTCAACATCCTACATCTCCACATTTAAAATTTGCGTTCAGGTCCCCAAGAGCCACTCTTGCCTTCACAATTTCCCCTCCCCACTCTATCTTTATTTACATAAAACGATCTTTGGGTTTTGAACTATTACCCAATACATTTTTCATACTCCTTTAAATTTCCAAATACCATTTAATTTTACTCATATACCTTATATATATTTTGAGATTTATCTTTTCTTTCATTTTTTTTGCCTTAGCAAAACTATCTGCAGTTGACCATCAGGTTTTGTCTGACATAGTTATGCCACTTTTCTATTACTGTGAGGACAAGACCACGCTGCATTGCTTTAAGACTCAATGACGTTAAGTCATGTTTTCAACATTATTTTCAGCTTCCCATTTCAAAACCTTTATAAGAACATAAGAAACAGGAGGAGGAGTCGGCCACCTGGCCTGTCGAACCTGCTCCGCCATTCAGTAAGATCATGGCTGATCTGGACATGGACTCATCTCCACCTACCCGCCTTTCCCCCATAAGTTAATTCTTCTACTATGCAAAAATTTATCCAACCTGGTTGTAAATATTTTTACTAAGGTAGCCTCCACTGCTTCATTGGGCAGAATATTCCACAGATTCACCACATTCTGGAGGAAGTAGTTCCTCCTCATCTTCGTCCTAATTCTACTCCCTGTATTTTGAGGCTACGTTCCCCTAGTTCTAGTCTCACCTACCAGTGGAAACAACTGCCCTGCCTATCATATCTATCCCCTTCATAATTTTATATGTTTCGACAAGATCTCCTCTCTTCTAAATTCCAGCAAGTATAGCCCCAGGTGGCTCAATCTCTCCTCAGTCTAACTCCCTCATCTCTGGAATCAACCTGGTGAACCTCCTCCACATCGCCTCCAAAGCCAGTATATCCTTCCTTAACTGATTCTATAAAGTTATATGCATTGAATTATAATCACTACCACAAAAATGCTCATTCAGTGATGCTCCTTCCATCTGCTTTATTCACGAAAATTAATACCAGAATTACCACCCCCCCCCCACCCCAGCCTCATTCCTTGGTACATATTGGCTAAAACAATTCTTCTGATTGCAACTAAGTCTTTCACACAGATTGTATGCCAATTAATAAAGAATATTTGGAATCTTCCACTTCAAGTGTCCCAGTGCTTTGGCATCTGTCATATACACTCAGTAGCCACCTTATTGGATGTAGCAGAGGAAGCCAGTATGATCGTCTGTTGCTATAACCAATCCACTTCGAGGTTTGATGTGTTGCGTGTTCAGAGACGCTCTTTTGCATACCACTGTATAATGAGTTACTGTTGCCTTCCTGTCAGTTTGAGCCAGCCTGGCCATTTTTCTCTGACCTCTCTCATTAACAAGATGTTTTCTCCCACTGGAATTTTTTTTTAAATCTTGCACCATTCTCTGTAAACTCTAGAGACAGGTGTGCATGAAAATGCCAGGAGATCAGCAGTTTCTGAAGTACTCAAATCACCCCATCTGGCATTCATTCCACAGTCAAAATCACTTGGATCATATTCTTCTACATTCTGATGCTTGGTCTGAACAACCACTATGTCTACATGCTTTATTCATTGAGATGTTGCCACATGACTGGCTGATTGAATACTTGCATTAACAAGGAGTACAGGTATACCCAATAAAGTGGCCACTGAGTGTAAATCTATCTTACAAAAAGCATTTTAGGATCAGCAAAGAATTAAATAAAGGGAAAACAGAACGCAAAGTTAAAATAACAAGGTCCACTTAAGATGCAGTAAGTCTTATTAATGCATTCTTTATCGATTATATATTTTGCTGACACTCCAGAAGTATTTTCTTTCTTGATATAAAGTACTCATTGAGAATCTCAGTCGCCATGAATAAGCTTCCCTTTCATCCTTTGATCAGTTCCATTTCTCTTCAGTATGACTTTCTTCCCGTTTATAATATTGCCCATGTAGCAGGCTTCCCATGCAGCAAATCCAAAGGAGTTTAAGAGACCAATACAGTTTGGTATCAGCAGCGTCACAGGAGTTGCCAGTCAACATTGAACTCAATGTAGGACTGCCGTAGGGACTCCAGCTCCAGATTTTTCCTCAGGTTTTACTCCCAAGGCCTTCACCACGAGAGGGTATAGCCACAAGGCAGCAGAGGCTTTCCTTCTCCTAGATGAGGTGAAAACCACAGCTGACGAGATCCATCTGCTCAAAGGTGCCAGTAACCTGCCTTTCCCCTTCTGTCAGTAGAAATGGTTCCATTAGGCTTAGTAGCTAACGCACATGTAAAGACCAAGAACTGAACGTGGTTGTCAGAGGCTACTTGAGACACATACCATTTGCAACATTTAATAGGCAGTGGGAGCTTTCTTATAAGAGTTTTGAAAACATAGTACAATATTATTGCAAAACCTTAACTCAAATCACTAGACTTTGTATCAAGAAGGTGGCAATAATTATTAAAGAACGTCATCATCTGGGGCATATCCTCTTCTCATTGCTACCATTACCAAGAAGATACAGGAGTCTGAAGGCTCAAACTTTTAGGAACAGCTTCTTTCCCTCCGCCATCAGATTTTGAAGTGGTCTATTCACACTATTTCATTATTTGATTTTTGAACTAATTTATTCTTGTAATTTACAGTAATTGTATACTTGGCACAGTACGGCTGCTGCAAATCATCAAATTTTGCAAAATATGACAGTGATAATAACCCTGATTCTGGTGTCTAAAATCAAAATGTCTAAAAAAAAATTAATATAAAGTTAACCACATACTATTAAAAAATTCACACTCAGTCTGCTATTTCAAAGTGAAAACATTTTAGCTGGTATGAAAAATTCTAATCTGTTATACTTCCTATGAAGATCTTAATGCTGTTATTGCAGAGATTAAAGTTACAACTCAAGTTTTTACAACCTGTAGACTAGTCTGCACACTGAAACAGATGACTTGCCAAGCCTATAAAAGCCATCTTGTAATAAACACACCTTTTCCAATAGGTGCGCCAACGTATAATCAGTGTGCACACATGGGACCACACACACCCTCGCACGAGTGAAATTTTAGATCAGATAATGTGCATGGTAATATCTCCAAAACTACAGTATCACCAATGGAATATGATGTAAAGCAGCTGTATAACACTCTGTGCTATTTGATCTGCGGATAGTGCCCAGTAAAAAAAAACACCGGCGCGTAAAGGTCTGATGTTTGTTTTTTATAACATCACGCAGTTATCTCTAACTGTAGTCGTTAGTCCAGCCATTAAATTTCGTACTGTATTGTACTGTACTGTACTGTATTATACATATCACGTAAAGTTCACACAGAATGAAGCTCTGATGAGAACCCAGGGCTGCCAGCGGTAACGCACTGGGGTCAAGTATACATCGTGGAGTCGAGGTGACAAACAGATCGGTCCCAGCACTATGTTCCTCAGAGTAATAGCAAAGTAAACAGACTGTATATACATGTTACATGTACAGGCCCGTGCTCAGTGAGGTTATCGCCGTGGCGACGTTGACTCACCACCGGTCTGGCTCAGTTCTTGCCTCAGACCGCTCGTGTATTCGATCAGCTCCTCCAGAGTCCGGTCGCAATGCTGCCCGTACGAGGTGAATTTCTGCAGAACTTTATCGAGCTCCCTCTCCACGTTGAGACATTGCTCCATTATAAGGCGAGCGAAAGGGAAGGGAGGAAGGAGGGAGGGAGGAGTAAGGGAGAGGAAACGAGAGGCAACCGGAGCTCGACGGCTGGCCGGTCACTGGGTCCCGGCCCTGACGACACCCCCTCCCCCGGCCCGGACCAGCCTGGCTGCGCCTGCGCCGTTACCGCGATCCGGTCCGAGCGGCGCCGCGCGCCCGACGCTCGCGACTGTTTTTGTTTTTCTCGAAGCGGCAGCGGCGACCTCGCGCAACAGGTGGAACCCAGCAACGGCACCAAACCGGAGGGGTGGGCATACATGCAAGGAGCGAAACAAACCCCTAAACTCCACTGAATATCGGACAGGTTAACAACAACCCTTGTTTTCAGTATATTTCTATGTGTGGATAACATATGAAGGAACTATGTAGACCTAATGACACGTTTTAATTTATAACCGCCCACCGAACCTCCCCCTAGTTTTCCCCTCCACTAGTGGATAGGACCGGAAATTGCGCACGACATTGGTCAGTGATTAGGTTTATTGAAGGGAAGATAAAACATTAAATTAACGGCGAACCGAGGGTCGATGAGATCGTTTTAGTCTGTTATAGATTTTGGAATATTCGTTTAAAGCAGCAGTTCCGCTTGTTTAGATGGCAGGACTCCTTTAACCTTTGACCTGGTTTCGCTGATTTATCTCTGTAGGGGCGTTACAGCTTTGGTCAGTGCTTTTGGAGTCTGGTGCTAAATTAAGTTCTGTCTCAAATGTTTTTAGTTATTCCTTCACGTTCGGATTGGCAATGCTAGGAGTGTCCCTGAACTAAAGAGTTCAGTTAGTGAACCACATTGGGAGGTCAGACAAAAATACAGATCACTGGAAGAGGTCAGCGTGTTAGTCGGCATTCGTGGAGGCAAAAGGGCTGAAAGGGTAAACGAAAGTTTGCCAGGATATAGCTGTGTGGGGGGGGGGGGGTATGTGGAATAGAGGCTGGTAGTGAATATACGAGTGATAAGCCTCTCGTTAACTAGATAAGCGTGGCAGGTGTCCCTCCGTATCATTAGTGAACTAGTAAAAGTTTTGCATCAGTGCTGGTTTCGTAGTTGCTGTTAAAAAGCGGTACTTTTAAAATCCCCAGTATATTTGCATTTTAGTTCCTCAGCTGCTACACTGGGTTTCAAGCTCGTTTGTCAAAATCAGTAGTCCAAAACTACAGGTGCTAGTTTATGTGCTTCTTTACAGCTTGTGAGAAAGAAAAATGTAAATAACAAGCATTAGAAGCAAGTCTGTCAAAGTCCTTATTTAATAAAATTTGACTAATTATTAATCGTTAACAGCTCTGTTTTCATTATGAAATGTCACTTAATTTATGATTAATTTTGCAGTGTGGTAGAAGATAGATGCAGTTTATCAATTATTGTTTTGCAATCTGTAATTCAGTTTCTTTCATAGAAAGATGTCAGCATTTTAGATATTACCAATCCTGGTCCACCAACTAGGCAACACACACACAAAATGCTGGTGGAATGCAGCAGGCCAGGCCCGAAATGTCAACGGCACTTCTCCCTGTAGATGCTACCTGGCCTGCTGCGTTCCACCAGCATTTTGTGTGTGTTGCTTGAATTTCCAGCATCTGCAGATTTCCTCGTGTTTACCTTTTAAATCCACCAACTAGGCAGATGATTTTGTGTTAGTCCTGGCATGGTCAGTGATTATCCAATTCTCCTGTTATGTCCATGTGGTTTTCTTATACACAGCTTTATTTAATGTATGGTCCTGCATTTTGGCAGAAGAAATGAAAGGGTTGACTTTGTACTAAATAGAGAGAAAATGCAAAAATCTGAACCACAAAGGGACCTGGGAATCCTTGTGCAGGATTCCCTAAAGATTAATTTACAGGTTGTGTCTGTGTTGAGGAAGGCAAATGCGATGTTAGCATTCATTTCAAAAGGACTAAAATATAAAAGCAGTGATGTAATATTGAGCCATAATAAAGCACTGGTGAAGCCTCACTTGGATTCTTGTGAGCAGTTTTGGGCCCCTAGAAAGGATGTGCTGAAACTGGAGGCTGAAGTGATGATAGATAGGACATATAGAGAGGTACTTAGACCTAAGGAGCAGGACACAGGAAAACAGGTGACAAAAGGAGCCAGTGCAGATTACCCCTGTGGCATCCCCCTCGACAACAGGTATATCACTTTGAATAAAGTCACAGTGGTCAGGTCTCTGGCATTGAGTCTCCCTCTGTGACTCAGAAGGGAAGCGGGAGAAGAGGCACGCTATGATGATAAGGGATTCATTGGTTGGGGGAAAGGACGGGGTTCTGTGGGCAAGAACGAGATTCCCGGATGGTATGTTGCCTTCTGGGTGCAAGGGTCCAGGATATCTCGGAATGAATCCTCGACATTCTTGCGTGGTAGTGTGAACAGCCAGAAGTGGACAAGACAAGGTTCTACGTAGGGAGTTAGGTGCTAAGTTAAAAGGCAGAACCTCCAGGGTTATGATCTCAGGATTGCTACCCTTGCCACATGCTAGTGAGGCCAGAACTGCAGATTGTGCAGTTTAATACGTGATTAAGGAGTTGGTGTAAGAGAGAGGGCATAAAATTTTTTGATCAGTGGGCTTTCTTCCAGGGAAGGTGGACTGGTTTACACCTGAACTGGAGGGGGACTAATATCCTAGTGGGAAGGTTTGTTAATGCTGCACAGTGGGATTTAAACTAGAGTTACAGGGGATGGAAACTGGAGTGTCAGAACAGTGAGTCGAGAGATTGTGGAGGCAGATGTTGGTAAGACTTCAGACAAAGTTAGGAATCAAAAGATTGATCGTGGTGTGACTTGTGTCCTGAGCTGCCTATGTTTAAATGCGAGAAGTATTGTAGAAAAGGTGGATAATAGTGCTGAAGATGAGGTAGCTGGTTTACAAATAGAGACAGTGTGTAATGTGGAGAGGCTGTTGATAAGGCAAAATTAAAGACAACAGGATGAGTTCCAACGTAAAAGGTGGACAAAATTAAAAAGAGTGAATACAGGATGTATCTGAATGCACACAGTATACTGAATAAGGTAGACGAACTTACAGCACAGTTGCAGATTGACAGGTATGATGTAAGCATCCCATAATCATGGCTGAAATTTTATAGCTGGGAGCTTAATGTCCAAGGATACACATTCTATCAAAAGGATAGGCAGGAAGGCAGAGGGGATGGCATTGCTCTGTTAGTAAAAAGAAATGAAATCAAATCATTAGAAAGGGGTGACATGAGGTTAGAAGTTGTGGAATCATTGTGGATAGAGATAAGCAACTGCAAGGGTAAAAAGGCCCTGATGGGAGTTGCATACAGACCCTCAAACATCCTTTGTAGGATGTGGCCTACAAATTACAATAGGAGATAGAAAATGCATGCTAAATAAGGGCAATGTTACAATAGCTATGGGGGACTTCAATATGCAGGTAGATTGGGAAAATAAGGTGCTGGATTCCAAGAGGAGAAATTTCAAGAGTGCCTCAGAGATAGATTTTTGGAGGAGCTAATGTTGAGCCCACTAGAGGATCAACTATTCTGGATTGGGTGTTTTGCAATGAACCAGCATGGATTAGAGAGCTGAAGGTAAAAGAACCCTTAGGGCCAAGTGATCATAATATGATTGGAATTCACTCTGCAATTTGAGAAGGAGAACCTAAAGTCAGGTGGCTCTAGCCCTACATTGACTGGAAGTCAGAAGAATGAGGGGTGACTTCTTGAAACCTATCGAATGGTGAAAAGCCTTGGTAGAGTGGATGTAGAGATGATGTTTCCTATTCTGGGAGAGTCTAAGACGGGGGTCGGCAACCTGCGGCTCCCGAGCCATTTGTGGCTCTTTCACCTCTGTGCTGCGGCTCCCTGTGGCTTTGGGAAATAATTGGTCAGTATTTAATTAAAATGTATTTTATGTTAGTTTGTTAGCTTTTGAAATGTAATTATGGTGATCTTGTACAACCTAAGTGTAGCGACACATTTCCTGCCACATCCGAAACGGCTCATAATTAGCCAGCATTCCGGCTAAGGGAGATAGCCTACGGGGGTTTGTGAGTACGCGTCTTTTGCAGCATCTGCGTCCATGGGGGCTGGGTTGAGGGAGGCTTAAAAGCAAGGCTGTTTAGTTCGAATAAAGCTATCTTTGACTGCAGTTTACTGACACCGCTACAACGTGTTTTTATCGCTGGCTGTCCAGACGGAAGGTGCTGAAACGCTTTGTCGCGTGTCTGGAAGAAGTGAAAACTTTCCTGGGCAGCAAAGGGCTCAACTTTCCTGAGCTGGAATAGCCAGAGTGGCTGGAAAAGCTACACTTCATGGTAGACATGACAGCGCACCTGAACACGCTGAACACAGCTCTTCAGGGGAAAGGACGTACAGCCCTGCACATGTTGGAGGATGTTTTGGCATTCGAGCGCAAGTTGACAGTGCTTGCCAGAGATTTACAGAAAGGCACTTTGTCTCACTTCCCCAATTTGAGAGAGTTCAAACAAGGTCACAACATGATAATTTCGGAGTATTTACATTCTGCAATCATCGCAATGCAAACATCGTTTGGGAAACGCTTCTGTGAGTTCAGAGAGGAAAAAAACACATTATCCTTCCCGGTCACTCCCTTAAGCATCGATCCTTCCCTACTGAATACGACTGCATTGGCAGGTGTGAGTCAACCTGATCTTGAGATGGAACTGGCCGACATAGCCGACAAAGACATATGGGTGTCCAAGTTTAGACGCTTGACAGCAGACCTTGAAGATGTTGCCCGTCAGAAGGCCGTTCTTGCTCAGAAACACAAATGGAGTGATATTGAAAACCTCACAGATGACAGCTTGCGATCCTGTGTAAAGATGAAGGTGACATCATACAGCCCTGATGTGCAGACGCTGTGCGCTGAGGTCCAGGAGCAGAAATCCCATTAACCAAGTATGATAAATATTTTAATTGCCTATTATTTTACTTATATTCATATTTTTTCATTGTTCAGTGAAATAGTCCTTTCATTTTTCAGGATGACAGCTGGCTGACGTTATTTTTGGTTTGCTGCTGGCGGAAAATTTAAGTTCGGCGTTTTTCATAAATACAAGAAGGACTCAAATAGACATTGAATATTTTACTTAAAAGTAACTTTCAACCCAACGTCTTTTTTTCGGAGTTCAAAATGTTTTTGTTGCATGCAGAAATGTAATTTCGTTTTCTCTGCAGGAGTTCATCAATTTCATAAATGCAACACATTATAGTTTGTTTATACATAGCATAAAGGCAAAAAAAACATTGTATGCAGTGTTATTTCATTTTAAATGTCAAACGGGTTTTGCGGCTCCCAGTGTTTTCTTTTCTGTGGGAAACGGGTCCAAGTGGCTCTTTCAGTGGTAAAGGTTGCTGACCCCTGGTCTAAGACCAGAGAACAGAGCCTCAGAATTGAGGGGCATCCTTTGAGAATGGAGAGCAGGAGAAATTTCTTTAGCCAGATAATGATGAATCTGGAATTCTGTGCCACAGGTAGCAGTGGGGGCCAAGTCTTTATCTATGTTTAAGGCAGAGGTCAGGGAAAGAAGCAGGACATGGGGGCTAACAGGAAAATTGGTTTAGCCATAATGAAATAGTGGTGCAAGCTCAATGAGCCAAATGCCTAATTCTGCTCCTATTATCTAACGGTCTAAATGCCAGTTTTTATATATGCCGTTTTAAAGCTGAACCCCCAAGCCTGCCCCCACCATTCAGTATAACCAGCCCCAGCCCTAAACTTAATGTGCTACTTCCTCATTAGCCCTCAATTCCCTAATCTTACAAAAGATTACCTCTTTATCTAGCCTCCAATACCACCCAGGGTAGAGAATAGTAGAGTTTCTCTGTGTGCTAGGTAAAGAAATTCCCACATATATCAACTATAAATGACTGTTTCCTTCTTTTGTAACTATGTTCTCTTATTCAAGACTCTGCCACTAGTGAGATTTGCCTGTCATACCCCCTTAAAGTCTCGTATATTTCATTAAGATCACACGCATTGTTTTAATCTCCAAACAGTAGAAATACAATTTAGCTGTTAGTAACAAGACCACCCCTCTCATTGTAAGGAAAATGGCCTGGTGAATCTCTTCTAGATTTCCTGCAATGCTGCTAATAGTTTCTCAAATAAAACTGTATCCAGTACTCCAGGTAGGTATAGCTTCAGCAACAGGCTGTCCAATTGTAACAATATTTCTCTATATTTAAACTTGTTTCCCCTTGCAATCCAAACTACTTACTCACCCACTTGCTATCGTTTTGTGATACTGTCACAAGACCGCCTAGATCCCTCTGTACTCCATTATTTAACAATCAATCTACATTTAAATAATAATAGCTTTTCCACTGACTGAAATGCATGAGCTTGAAAATTTCCCTTGTGCCAGGTTTTCACCCACCTGATCAACTTCGATCTATTCCGTGGAATCTAACTATTCTCACTGCCTTTTGGCCTATTTTACTATTGCTGGCACTCTTGGATACAGTTGGTCAGTTGTATGAACAAATAACAGACTCAAGAGCTAATGCAGATGCTGAAAATCCAGAACAGTACATAGAACGTGCTGGAGGGGTTCAGTAGGTCAGGCAGCAGTTTTGCATAGGAGTAAGCATTTGTCGTTTCGGGCTGAGACCCTTTATCAGGACTGGAAAGGGGCGGGGGTGTAGAAGTGAGAATAATAGGCTGTGGGAGGGAGGAAGAAGTGCAAAGTGGCAGGTGATAGGTGAAACTGGGGGAGGGGTGAAGTAAAGAGCTGAGAAATCGATTGGTGGAAGAGCTAATGGGCTTGAGGAGGGGTAATCTGATAGTAGAGGACAGAAGACCATGGAAGAAAGGAAAGGGGAGAAGCACCAGAGGAAGGTGATGGGCAGGTATGGCATGTCAGAATGGGAATGGGAAGTAGAACTGAAGTGGGGTGGCCACCTGGAAGTCCTGTTTCTGTGGCAGACTGAGCGAAGGTGCTTAATACTGCAGCAGTCTCCCAATTTATGTCGGGTCTCACTAATGTACAGGAGGCCACACTAGGAACACTAAATACGTAGATGACCCCAACATGCTCACTGGTGAGATGTTGCCTCACCTGGAAGGACTGTTTGGGGCACTAAATGGTAGTGAGGGAAAGGGTGTAGAGGTAGGTGTGGCACTTGTTCCACTTGCAACTCCAGGAAGAAGATCACTGGGGAAGGATAAGTGGACAAGGGAGTCATGTAGGGAGTGATCCCTGCGGAAAGCAAAAAGTTGGGGGGAAGGGAAGATGTGCTTGGTGGTGGGATCCCTTTGGAGATGGCGGAAGTGGTGGAGAATTATTTCATGTCACATGCCAGTGATAATAAACCTGATTCTCATTCTGGATGCTGTGGGGTGGTAGTTGAGGACAAGAGGAACCCTATGCCTGGTGTGGTGGGAAGATGGGATGAGGGCATATATGTGCAAAATGGAAGAGATGCGGGTGAGGGCAGTGTTGATGGTGGAGGAAGGGAAGCCCCTTTCTTTGAAGAAGGAGGACATCTCAGTTATTCTGGAATAAAAAAGACAGATGCAGTGGATGATGGCTCGGAGCTGTGGTAGAGAATGAGACAGTGTTTGCAGGTATCTTCGCATTGCAGCAAGGGTGATATGTAAATCTGGAGGGTGCAGTGACAGGAGAAAGTCAATCAAATGCAGGTACCTTGGATTCTCATTGGGTTCAAACTGGGAGGCTTGGAAACAGAGCTAGAAGCCACATGATATAAGATGGTGGTGGAGATAAGACCCCTGAAAGGGTATGTGGCTGTGATAGCAAGTCTGAGTGAGCAAACGGTTGAGGAGTCCGAGAGCAGCAGAGATCACTGTGAGGTAGCAATGAGAAAGTGTCTTACTGAACTCCCATTAAAGAGAAGATTTAAACTTCTTTAAGGGTAGATATACCTCGAAGAGACCACAGTGGAACAATGAATCGTAAACACAAGGTACTGTGGTTGCTGGAAATCTAGAGCAATACACACAATGTGCTGGAGGAGCTCAGCAGGTCAGGCAGCATCTATGAATGGGAATAAGCAGTTGACATTTTGGGCTGAGACCCTTCATCAGGACTGGAAAGGAAAGAGGAAGAAGTCAATAAGAAGGTGGGGGGGGAGCAGAGGAATAAGAACATGGTGGTAGGAGATTGGTGAAATGGGGAGGGGTGAACTACAGAGCTGGAAAGTTGATTGGTGGAAGAGATGAAGGACTGGAGATAGGGAAATCTGATAAGAGAGGACGGAAGACCATGGAAGAAAGGGAAGGGGTGGAGCAACAGAGGGAGGTGATGGGCAGGTAAAAAGAGAAGGTGTGAGAAGGAAGCAAAAATGGGGAATGATAGAGAGGAGGGGGGCAATTACCAGAAGTTTGAGAAATGAATGTTCATGCCATCAGATTGGAGGCTTCCCAGATAGAATATAAGATGTTCCTCCAGCCTGAGTATGGCCTCATCATGGCTGAAAAGGAGGCCATGGACTGACATATGGGAATGGAAAGTAGAATTAAAATGGGTGGCCTCCGGGAAATCCTGTTTTTTGTGGTGGACGGAGTGAAGGTGCTCAACTAAGTGATCTCCCAATCTACATGGAATCTCACTAATATACAGGAGGCTACACTGGATGCACCGGATACAGTAGATGATCCCAACAGACTCTCAGATGAAGTGTCGCCTCACCAAGAAAGACTGTTTGGGGCCCTATTATATTATTTGGACAACCCATTCATTACATTCTTTCAGCCTGAAAAAGACCCCTGTATTCAGACTATACCTTTATGGAAAGCAGTCCATAGAACATACAACAGTATAGCCAAACTAATCCCATCTTCCTTCACATGAACCTTATTCTATCATTTCTTGCATTTTCATGCCTAGCTAAATGCCTCTTAAATTCCACTATTGTGTCTGCTTCCATCACCACTGCTGGCAGTGTTTTTGAGGAGCCTAGGTCCCTCTGTATTAAAAACAACCTGATCTGCGGATCCTTGAACTTTCCTGATCTCACCCTTAATTTTGAACATTTTGATCTCAGCTTATGACACTTCAGAGGAAATATTTTATCTCCAGTCTCTCCTTACAGTTGAATTCGTGCATAAGGCGCAGCATCCTGGTGAACCTCTGTACCTTCTGCATCGCCTCTACATTCTTCCTGTAAATGGGTGACCAAAACTAAACACAGCACTCCAACTGCAGCCTAACTAAAGTTGCAACATAACTTCTTGACTGTTATTACCCTGACCTTTGAGACAAGCGTGTCATTTTCCTTCTTTACCTATCTACTTCTGTTTCCATACAACCACACATCCAGCCCCTTACAGTGAGCTGTTGCATACTAGCTATTTTGCTGCAGCTTGTCAAATGCCTTTTAAAAGTTTAAATGCATTTCATCTACATGTTCCCTATATCAAAGCTATGTGTTAAAACCTTGAAGAATTCCAGCCATGTTGACAGTTCAATTACATAAAGTTTCTATGAATGACTAGCTATTTCTTCCTTGATTATATGCACTTGATTCTTGCCATTAACTGACATTAGCTGGGTGCCTGCAATTTCCCACTTATTGTCTATCTTTCTCTTGAACAAGGAGTCATGATTTGCAATTTTCCAGTCTGAAGATACCCTCCGAGAGATTGATGAATTCAGAAAAACTTCAATTAATGGCTTTACTATCTTTGATCCATACTGCTTTGGGGGCTAGCCTCTGCAGGCTGGCTCTCCCATTGGTTCTGCTTTCTAGTGTTCACTCCCTGGAAGATAAACTGGATTGCCTTCATCTGTGGCTGCAGGCCAAGAGCAACTGCTACGTGCTTGTTCTTGCAGAAATGTGGCTCCAGGATGACATCCCATGCACCATTAATCTTCAGGCCATGCCACTCAGGGTCTTGTACTAATGTTATTTCTGATTATCTGTGTTATGTGTGACTGTATGTACTGTGTTTTGCAGCTTGGCCCTGGAGGAACACTTACATTTAGCTGTATACATGTGAATGGTCAAATGACAATTCAACTTGAACTTTTAACTAAGGGATTCATGTCTAGTAAAACCCTTGGGTACCAGCTGTTGGGTGGCAACTTAACTGCATTTAGTCCCACTCTTATATTTTCCAAAGCTTTGTCCCTCATATTACAAGTTCTCAGTGCTAATTAAAACAAGCCCACCTATCAGCGTCTGGATATTTTCAGTGCTCTTTCTCCATCAATCACTTTATAATTTCAAGTTAATTAAGGTTTCTGAAGTCTTCCCTACTATGAGGTATGAAATTAGCTTGGCTCTATATTTTTGTTCTTTCGTGTTGTCTTTGCATACTGATTATTTGCCCTGTTGGTGCATTCTTTCATTGATTATTAGGCTTATTGGATTTATTGATGGTACCCGCAAGAAGGTGAATCTCGGTTATAAATGGTGTGGCTTATATGTACTTTGATAGTAAATTTACTTTGAACTGTCCTACATTTTACTCCATAGCCATCCTCACTTAAACCTTAAAAAGGATTAATATATAAAACTTCGTGATTTTCTTGCATTTATTCTGTAATCATCTGATGTGCTTCATTTCATTGCATTTTTCCCTTCTATAGTAACTTCTCAAACATTACATTTACGACATAACCAACATAAATTATGGCACTTCTTAGAAATCTTAACATGTCAACTCTTAGTTGCACCTTGCAATCTTTATTCACCCTTTATCTTTTCCCTCATTTTGTTATTCTTCCAGTCCTGTATTCATCACCCTTTCAATTTTGGCCCACTGTTACACTTTAACTCATCCTACTAACTCCATTTGGCACATTGAGTCTGCTCTGCCATTTCATCATTGCCGAATCCCTTTCCCCTTTCAGCCCCAATCCCCTGCCTTCTCGCCCATATCCCTTCCTGTCCTGACTAATCAAGAATCTATCAACCTCTGCCTTAAATGCACCAAATGACTTGGCCTCCACAGCTGCCTGTAGCAATGAATTCCACAGATTCACCACTCTCTGGCTAATGAAATTCCTCCTCATCACCATTATAAATGGACATCCCTATATTTTGAGGCTGTATCCTCTGGTCCTAGACTCCCTCATCAAGGGAAACATCCTGTCTAAATCCACTCTATCGAGGCCTTTCAATATTCGATTGGGCAAAATGAGGGGGATTTCACTGAAACCTATCTGCCTGTCCTTCCTCAGAGTCTCACGACATACTGCATCTTGTTGTATTCCAACTCCTCATCTTTAGCTCTATCACTCTGGTTCCCATCCCCTGTCAAATTAGTTTAAACCCTCCCCAAAAGCTCTAGGAAACATATCCAAAAGGATATTGGGCCCCTTATGTTCTCAGGTGTAACCCATAATTTTTGTTTAGTTTATACCTTCCCTAGAAGAGATCCTAATGATCCAGAAATCTGAAATTTTGCCCTCTGCAACAATTCCCATCAGGCCCTGGCTTGTGACCCAGCAGCACTGCTCCACGGGTCACACCTCTTGATCCATAGCTTGCTCAGCAGCCTCTGTGACAATCCTGATAGCTCTTTTCTTTGCAGGCCCCATAATGTCCAGGAGAGAGTAGGTTCTGCACTATGAGCAGCCAGCAACAATATTGGCACATTCAAAATAAATTAATGTTATTACACAGGAGAAAGATAATTCTATACAATAATAATATAAGAACAGAAAATATTGGAAACATTCAGCAAGTTCCAACCCATTAATCTTCACCACGAATATACAATCCCACTGCCTGACCTGACGTGTTTCTAACATTTCCGGTATCTGCAGGTTTTCTGATTTTCATTTACTCCATATATTGTCTTCTCCCCCTTTAAATGTAGAAAACATTTTGATAATTTGCACACATTTAAGCACTACCAGAGAATAACAATATAATCTATTTTTTAATGATGTTAATGTGAATAAACAATGAACAGACAAGATGTCATTCTTTCAAATGGGTGTAAAAGATCTCATTATACTCTTGGAAGAAATGCATGGAAGTTTCTCTTATATCCTGAATAATATATATCTCAGAGCAAACACCACAGAATCATATTAGTTAACCATTAGCTCAGTGCTGTGGGATCTTACTAAGTTTATGTAAAGGTAGGTGAAATTCTGATAATTCTGATGTCCAAATGCTCAGAAATCGTGAAGGTTTGGCATTTGACTCACCCAATGCTGATGCCTGAATACCTGGTTCCTGCACTCTTTAAACTTATAAGTTATCATCTTTTTTTTTCCAGTCCTGATGAAGGGTCTTTGACTGAAACATCAACTGTTTTCTCTTTTCCATAGATGCTGCCTGGCCTGCTGAACTGTTAGCATTTTGTGTGTGGTGCTTGGATTTCCAGCATCTGCAGATTTTCTCCTCTAAGTTGAAACCTGCCTGATTCTATTTCTCTGTCTCCCTTTAAATTTACCAGATTTGATTTATTTTGTAAAACTTATATAACACCTTAAAATATGTTGGAGTACTAATTGGAGTAGTCCTAAGGTAGCAGGATAATTTTTACTATATCTGTCCCCCAATTTTAAAAAGCACTTCGAAAGCTGGTTTTAAATGCTATGGTGCATCCGGAAGCAGTGAAAGACACTATGTAAATGCATAAAATATTTATTACCAGCCCCTAGTTTCTCACAGTTATATGAACTATTTTTCGTTCCTCCCTGCTTCCTGTAAAGGACTACCACTTGCTAAGAGTCCTCTGTTTTGATGTTGACATTTCTCAGAACAGTACTTCTGAGATGACTTTCACTTTCTTTTACAGGTTTCTCTCTTCTATAGTTGACAGGGTTCTGAACTATCTCTGTTTCACACACCTGCTCTTGCCCATCTTCTCTCCATTCAGAGCAAATATAGGGTTCCCCTTGCCCTCAACTTCTATCCCAGTGGCCTTCACAATCCTTGTAAATTTCTGCACCCTTCAATATGATGTCACCATATTTTACCCTCCTCTCCCATTTCAGCATTCCAAAGCACCTATCTCTTCCAAGACTCCTTGACTCTTTCTCAACTATCACCCACTCCCCATTGCACAGACCTCTTCCCTTCCCACCAAACATTCAGCAGTAATTCATTTTAGTGTACTCCATTCAGTACTGCTATTGTGGCTTCTGCATTGGAGAAACCAATGCAAGTTAGGTGACTGCCTTACAGAACACTGTCATTCTGTCTGCAGAGTTATCCTGAGCATAATTCTCTGTCATTTTCATTCTGTATCCTACTCCACTCTAACCAATTTGTCTTTGGTCTTTTACATCATTTCAGCAAAGTCCAACATAAGCTCAATAAGCAGCATTTGATTTTTTTGGGCAGGCATATTAACAGCCCTCTAGGCTCAGGACAGAATTCAACAACATCTGATAGCCGTTTTGTGCCAGATGGTGCTGTGTAGCAGCAAAGCCAGACCAAAACCAAGCCAAAATATTTGCCACTGCTGGCGGATTTGTTATACGTGCAGGACACAGCCTCACTCCTGTAACGACTGCTCCAAAAGTCAAGGATATGTATTCTGATCCTTTATTAGGAATTAGCAAACGTACAATCTTGAGGTGATGAAAATTAAGCATACTCAAGTGTAAGCTAAGCATAATTGAGCATTACTGAGTGGTCAGCAAAAGATATAATATCCGCCGGTCCCCAGCTACTACAAACTGCCATGAACAAAGCATGAAGACGTAACATATTTCCTTTACTTTTACCACGTCCCCACTCATGACTAATTAATATAATAAACGTGCAACACGGAATTTAATGTAGATAGGGAACAAGTGCCTAATTATTATACTAGAATTATTACAATTACATGCTTACAGGACACAGGAGACATGAAATCTCAACAACTACACAAATGTCTTCTTTTGGTAAGTGGTCTATCCTAGATTGTGATCCTCTCCTGACAAATCACATGGTTCCTCTTCACTGCATTCATGAATGCACTGCCTTGAATTGCTGCAGCCAAAGCTCATCCAAGCACAAAACTGAAGTCCCATTAACTGTCAGCTCTGGCTGAGCATTGTCTCTTCCACCATCATGGTCTCCTATCAATGGTCCAATGACAGTCCAACCCAGCACTGTTCTGATCGCTTAGGGTCTATCATTAACACTGCAAAGCACTTGCAATGGCCCCAAGGCCTTAGACACATTCACCCCGTTCAGCAGCTCAATTTCTGGCAAATGAAGATGCTTCAGGTGAGACCATTCCTAAAAATCTCAGACAAGGAATGTTCCTTTTGTAGACAGGTTTACTCTCCTGCATATAGATGTTTGGCAGTTCACAATAGTTTTCACTATCTAAGCTAGCCACTTACAATCCTGAAGCAACATAGCTACTCACAACCTTGTCATGAACCATCATGCATGAGAGAATGTATGTTCCTTATCCTGCATGTTGAGCTTGTTCATGAGACTCACAATGCAGAACACTGCTATAAAGCCTTGATCTATGAAAGCATAAGTAACCACTGTCTTGTTACTCTTTTTAAACTTCACCTGAACTGGAATTACCAGAAGTTTACAATCATGATCACTGGTGGGCCCCATAAGGCTATTATTTACCAAAGAAGTACTCATTTGCTTCACTCATGGTGGGTTTCGAATCTGCACTCTTTTCATCAGTTCTGGTCTCAGTTTTAGCTTCTCTTTCCAGAGTAGCCACAGCAGTGGCAAAGCTGCTTCCTTTAGCTTGAAGACAAATTTGTGATCCAGTAGTGTTCATACCTTTACTTACTGTTGGTGTTGTAGCACTGTATTTTTCTTTCCAAACACTGGGTATGTAGCAATCTTTACTTGCCTTTCAATAAAATCAATGATAGTGAAAGTAACCTTACGCTTGTGCCTTTTTTTGCAGTTTATAGAACACTGATCTCCATTTTCCCGAAGTTTATCAGGCAATTTATTTACGACAATCCTCATATTAGCTGGCACACATCCTGTATGTTTTCCATGTCTTCAACAGCCTCTAAGAAAAAGACTGTAATCTCAAAGATTTAATGTGTGGCAAAGAAAAAGCCTTCACCATTTAGGCTGCAACAGTATTGTGCTCATCACCAAAATGTTCCTGTAGCAAAGCTTGGGCCTTTGCATAACCTTGCTCTTGGCTGGCCCACAGGCAACTTTTGACAAGCTCTTTAGGGTAACCTCCAGTGAACTGTTCAAGAAAATAGAGACAGTCACCATAATTATATGTCTGAGTACAGAGAGGAAATTAAGAACCTGGTGGTATGGTGCGAAGACAATAACCTATCCCTCAACGTCAGCAAGACGAAGGAATTGGTTGTTGACTTCAGAAGGAGTAGCGGTCCGCACAACCCCATCTACATTGGTGGTGCACAGGTGGAACAGGTCAAAAGCTTTAAGTTCCTCAGGGTGAATATCACAAATGACCTGACTTTGTCTAACCAAGCAGAGTCCACTGCCAAGAAGGCCCACCAGCACCTTTACTTCCTGAGAAAGCTGAAGAAGTTTGGCCTGTCTCCTAAAACTCTCACTAATTTTTATAGATGCACCGTAGAAAGCATTCTTCTAGGGTGCATCACAACCTGGTATGGAAGTTGTTCTGTCCAAGACTGGAAGAAGCTGCAGAAGATTGTGAACATTGCCCAGCACATCACACAAACCAATCTTCCATCCTTGGACTCACTTTACACTGCATGCTGTTGGAGCAGTGTTGCCAGATTAATCAAGGACACGACCCACCCAGCCAACACACTTTTTGTCCCTCTTCCTTCCGGGAGAAGGTTCAGGAGTTTGAAGATTCGTATGGCCAGATTTGGGAACAGCTTCTTTCCAACTGTGATAAGACTGCTGAACAGATCCTGACCTGGATCTGGGCCGTACCTTCCAAATATCCGGACCTGACTCGCACTACTTTACTTTCCCTTTTCTATTTTCTAATTATGATTTATAATTAAAATTTTTATTATATTTACTTTGATTTGTATTTCAGGGAGCGTGAAGCGCAGAATCAAATATCGCTGTGATGATTGTACGCTCTAGTATCAATTGTTTGGTGACAACAAAGTAAAGTAAAGCAAATTATTAGTCTGCCTTCAATGCTATTCTTGAAAGCATTCATAAATGAATGATACTGCAATGGATCGCCATTGAATATTTGAAAATCTCTTTTTGGCAGGGATGTTGGTGTTGTATCACTATGCTGGTTACTTCCTTTCATGTCCTTATGTGCCTCCAATGCTGTATTTAGATCTTATCTGAAACACAAGTGTCATCATATATACTTAGAAGCACCTTGTGCTATTGGATGAGGCATAAGTTCAGAGTACCTCCATGGTGCAGGCTGAGTGTGAACATGCTGAACTACCCCTTGGGGTTCAGACTCATAGCTCATAGACATTTGTTCCTCAAATGTATCCACGTTGACAATGAGTGCACTGTACTTTTTATGTTCCATCTCAACATAGGAACTCTCATCAAAGAACCGTTCAGCTGGAGCAAGTTTAGCAACCACTGCACTTTAACTTTGGTCATCTTGGCTGCAATTTCTTCCTCCATCTTTCTCCAAAGTTGCTCTTCCTGTTCTTCCAATGCGTGTTTCTCCCTCAATGTTTGTTGTCTTGCATATAATTCAGCTGAATCAGCCTTCATTCTAATGTATGGGTCACTCTGTAAGCAATAGAACATGCTCCACGCATGCTAAACAAGCCTGTTCTGTGGCTTAATAAATATTTTAATTTCCTCCAGCAATTTGAACAATATTGCATGATAATGAGCAGAATTAGGCCATTGGGCCCATCAAGTCTGTTCCACCATACCATCATAGCTGATCCTTTTTTCCCCCCTCCTCAGCCCCACTCCCCAGCCTTCTCCCTGTAACCTTTGATGCCATATCCAATCAAGAACCTGTCAATTTCTGCCATAAATACACCCAATGACCTGGCCTCTACAGCTGTCTATTGTAATAAATTCCACAAGTTCATCACACTCAGGCTAAAGAAATTTCTCTTCATCTTTAAATGGACGCCCCTCTATCCTGAGGCTGTGCCCTCTTGTCCTAGACTCACCCACCATGGGAAACATCATTTCCATATCTACCTGTCCAGGCCTTTCAATATTCAAAAGGTTTCAATGCGATCCCTGATGCACCATCAATAACTCTTGGAGATGTGAGTCAAGGTAGGCTTTTATTGGCTGGAAGAAAGCACTGTCAGCAGCAAGAGACCACCACACAACATCCTGGAGACTGAGGGAGGAGCAGTGCCTCCAATCACCTTTATACAGGGGTCTGTGGGAGGAGCCACAGGAGTAGTCAGTGGGGGGGGGGGGGGGGGTGGCGTGTCCAGACAGGTATATGTAGTTCACCACAATCCCCCCCTCATCCTTCTAAATTCCAGCGAGTACAGACCCAGCGCTATCAAAAGTTCCTCATAAAATAACCCTTTCATTCCCAGAATCATCCTTGTGGACCTCCTCTAAACCCTAACCAATGTCAGCAAAAACTTGAAAAAGCTTTGCTATCTACTTTGATGTTGTTTGCTAGATTATGTATTGCATTGAACTGCTACTGCTAAGTTAACAAATTTCATGTCACATACTGGTGATAATAAACCTGATTCTGATTTTGATTCAGCTTTCATATTTCATCTTTTCCCTTCTAATGATTACTTTAGTTGCTCTCTGTAAGTTTTTTTTAAAGCTTCCCAATCCTCTGTCTTCCTGCTAAATTTTGCTTTGTTGTATGCCCTCTCTTGATTTTACAATAGCTTAGACTTCCCTTGTCAGCCACGATTGTACTATTTTGCTATCTGAGTATTTCTTTGTTTTTGGACTGCAGCTATTCCGCACCTTCCACAGTTTTTCAATTCAGCATTTCAACAGAACCAAGGGTTGAATTACTTAGGCAAACACAAATACAGCTTTCAGTACCCAGTTGGACAGGCAGTGCTGGCCATTTAAAACTGAGTTTCTAACCCAAACACAGCATGAACAACAAAAAGTTGTTACTTGTCACAGCTGCTCTAGGCTACAGTACTTTTAGTTTCACAGACACTCCATTTGCTGATGTTCTTTTGGTATAACTGTTGAAAAGGTTTGCTGACGGAATTTAGTGATAAAACCATGCCAAAACAATTGCCCTACCGGCAACCCTATGGATTTGTTATACGTGCATGACGCACCCTCACTCCTGTAATGATTGCTCCAAAAGTCGTGGATGTGTATTCCGATCCTTTATTAGCAATTAGCAAATATACAATCTTGAAGCGATAACATTTAAGCATATTGAAGTGTAAGCTAAGTGGAATTGAGTGGTCAGCAAAAGATACGACCTCCGTCAGCCCCCAACTACTACAAATTGCAATGAACAAAGCATGAAGACGTAACTTATTCCTTTTGCTTTTACCATACCCCAACTTATGTGACTATTTGCCATAATAAAAGTGCAATCCAGAATACAATGCAGATAGAGAACAGATGCGTGGCTCCTACAATGTTGTTTAATTGTTTTTTTTCTCATCCCATTGAAATTGACCTTACTAAAATTAATTTTACTTTGAATTTCTCCTTTTCTATGGCTAAGATGATCACATGATGTAATTACCACTATATCCTCAGTGACCAGAAAATCTGCAGATTCTGGAAATCCAAAGCAACAGACACAGAAATTACTCTTCTGTTAATGGCATTAAAGGCCAACAGGATGACAAATTTATGAAATGTGGTTCTAGGGCACAAGGTGGGTCAAGTGCACAATGTTTCGTGTGGGGATCATTGAGGAACAACATGCTGGCGGAACTCTGCAGGCCAGGCAGCATCTATGGAAAAGAGCAAACAGTCTATGTTTCGGGCCGGGACCCTTCACCGGGTCTGGAATAAAGTCATGATGAAGGTTCTTGACCCGAAATGTCGGCTAGTTCCTCTTTTCCAAAGATACTGCCTGGCCTGCTGAGTTCATCCAGCACTTTATGTGTGTTGCAACACTTTTTATTTATTTTATTCAGATGAATATACTGCTGTGCAGTTGTTCCAGTAAATCAGCGTTGGAGCGGTTGCCCACATCTCCGGCTCTGTCAGGATTATAATTAACATTCATGCAAATGAGCTGGTCACGCTTTGTCCGATTTGAAGAGTTGTGCGCAGGCGCCAATGGTTAGAGTGCCGGCGCCGTGTCGATCGCGGCCGCGGAAAATGGTGCTGCGCCGTGGCGAAGGGCGGGCCTGAGCCCTGAGGTGATAAACATCGGCCTGACAACAATAACAAAAGCGACCGGCGCTCTCCCTTATTGATAAATTGGAGAGAGAGATACATATTAATTCGGATTTTGACGACGGAAATATTTCCGATACGGCTGCAGTCGGACTGAGATGCCGGAGTGCCCCGTTTAACAGCGCAGTCCGCTTCTCCCCGCCCCAAGATGTGGCTCAAGCTGTTCTTCTTGCTCCTCTACTTCCTGGTCCTCTTTGTGCTGGCCCGGTTTTTCGAAGCCATCGTCTGGTACGAGACCGGAGTCTTCGCCACGAAGTTGGTAGACCCAGTGGCGTTGAGCTTCAAGAAGCTGCGGACGATCCTAGAGTGTAGAGGCATCTGCTACGCTGGCCTGCCCGAGAAGAAAGATGTCAGGGAGCTGGTGCAGAAATCAGGTATGAAATATACTCGCCTCCGAAGAGTGTTGATGCAATACCACCCACACGAAAACCTGAGATGTTTTCTTCACAGATACTGACTGACCTGTTTTCAATTATTTTGTTTGTATATCAGGTGATGGGGTGGGGACAAGTACATTCTGTCTCCAAGGTATTCAACCACTAGGAATTGATATTTCAAAAACACTTATCTTTGGGTGACTTCTATATTATGTCACCTTATTCTGAATTTTTTGCTTTATTTTTTAGATTAATGTTGCGACTTGAGGAGTTGCAGGATTTCCAAATACCTTATGCAGTAGGTTATTTGCAAATTGTTAACGAGACGTTATGTTGAAAGTATTTTGCAAATTTGCCTGTTTTATAGGAGGCGTTTTGACATTTCATCCATAATGATATTGTTGGTTTTAATATATCAATATTTCCCGTATTTTTATTAAACGTCTGCTCAGTAGCCTCTTTATTAGATACACCTGTATACCTAATTAATGCAATATCTAATCAGCAAATCATGTGGCAGCAGCTCAGTGTATAAAAGCTTATAGACATGGTCAAGAGTGTCTCTTGTTCAGGCCAAACGTCAGAATTGGGAAGAAATGTTACCTAAGTGAAGTTGCGGAATGATTGTTGATGCCAGATGGGGTGGCTTGGTATCTCTGAGAACAATAGTCTTTAGAGTTTACAGAGAATGGTGCAGAAAACAAAAATCATCCAGTGAGCAGTACTTCTGTGGGCAAAAATGTCTTGTTAACGAGAGTGGTCAGAGGAGAATGGCCAGACTGGTTCAAGCTGACAGGAAGGTGACAATAACTCAAATATTCACCTGCTGCTGCAGTGGTGTGCAGAGGAGCATCTCTGAACTACCAACATGTCGAACCTTGAAGCCAATGGGCTGCAGCAGCAGAAGACCATGACCATACATTCAGTGGTCACTTTATTAGGTACAGGATTTACTGAATGAAGTGATCACTGAGTGTATATATCAATTATTAATTTGTTCAACAACTTTAGGAGAGTCAAACTTAATGTGTGAACTTGAATGTTGATTCACAGAGTAATGTAGAAAGGATATAGAAAGGCCTTTTGGTCAAACTTGTCCATACTGACCATGTTGCCCCACCAAGCCAGGACCACTTGCCTGCATTTGGCCCATATCCCTCTCAACCTTTCCTATGCATGTACTTAAGCAGTTGATGCTATTGTACCTGCCTTGACTCCTGGCAGCTCACTCCATACACACACTGTCCTCTGCATGAACAAATTATCCCTCAGGTCCCTTTCATATATTTAATCTTTTATGTTGAACATGACATGATTGCCTTGAAAAATGCACCAATGTAGTGCAATTAAGAGAAAGTGAACTTCCAATCTGTTTGTCACATTAAATCAGAAACAGTATTATGTATAATCTATTCAAGTACTAGAATGTTTGCATCTGTTACTTATTTAAAGTGCCTTTTTCAGTTTTTCTAAATTTTAAGACATTTAACAGCTAATTTGTGAGGATTCAAACTTGGTTTTCTCTTTATTAGTTCCAGGCCTCCAGATTACCTCCACACTAATGGCTGCACAATCACTATTCCCTAAAGAAAACCATATTGTCTATTTAAATAATAACCTGACAAAGCAGCTTTTATAAAAACAAATGGACAATCAGAAAGATTATGTTAAAAAATAAAAATGACAGTATCAGGATAAATATGTTCATATGATTCCAGTGTTGGAGTAGACACGTCTGCTGGATCTCTATTCTTTGGGAGAACTTTTACTATTTCTAAACAATTAAATTTATTTGAAACATGTAAAAAAAAGGCAATATCAGGTAAGTGTGAATGCGAAGGTTCTGGTCAAAATACATTTGAATTTGATAAATGGGAAAGAGTGTTGGCTGAAATCCGGTCTTCTATTGTTGTGCATATTTGGTAATAAAGCATATGGCTAACTCAGTGGGAGCGAATTTAGTTTGATTTCAGCAGGAATGTACAAGCTTTGCAGTGTTTATTTTGAGGAGAAAAAAGTACTTGCATTCACTTTGAAGTTGCTCTAGTAACAGAAGAGACTCTGCAACTAAATGTACAGAACAAAATCCATTATTAATAATATCATAATGATCGAATCTATTTGTTGATGATGAATAAATAGTAGCACACTAGAGATGAAGCTCATTGTAATGTGAACAGGTGGAAAATTGTAGCAAAATAGTTAGGACATTGATGTATTTGCTGATACTGGGATATGTCACTCTTCTAAAGGGACTTACTTCCAACTATGCAGAACTCCCGTAGAATGCAGAATGCCGAACCCTTAGACTTCAGTCGTATCTCAGAAGTTGGCCTTTAACCCATAACATTCAGAGAAAAGTGTTACACCTAATTTACTGTTGGCAACTACAAAGTAGCTGTAATGTTTCCACTATTTTTCCTGCAATCCTCTAATACCTTCTCCCTAGCACCTGTTCAAAGTCATATTCCAAATAATTGATATGTATTTTACTTTTAAGGTAATGTTTCGTCAGAAAGAAATAGTTGGGCTACCTAAACTTTTCCCTGGGGAAAATATAGTCTTGTGTCTAAAAGAAAATTTAAGACCATAAGACATGGGAACAAATTGGGCTATTCGACCCATCAAGTCTGCTCCACCATTCCATCCATTATGGATGATTTATCATCCCTGTCAGCCCCATTTTATTCATAACTTTTGATGTCTTTGCTAATCAAAAACCTATAAGCCTCTGCTTTAAATATGCTCAGGCAATTGTAACTAAAAATAATGACGAGTTTAGGTTCAGATTAGTTTATTGTTGTATACATGAGGGTACAATTAAATGACTTGCTCCATGAAGATCACAGTAAACAGTATACATGGTGATGATAAGCACAATGACCAGGGCACAGAGAATGGAATGGTGCAAAATATTGTATTGCAGACTGAGGTGGTGCAAAAAGAAATACTGTTTTCTTTTCCTTGCTTTTTGAGAACCCTGAAAATGTTTTAAAATTTCAACAATGCTTCCTCAAAATGCAATATTATTGAAACATCCCTTAATGATACTATTCTAAAATTCATTTTATTGTCATAATGACCATATTGGTGGGATTTTAGTCCCCGTGTATACTTGTTTTTTTTTCTATTTGGTATATTATTGCATTACATTCCATACAACATTAATTTAAATAATTTGCCTGCTCAAGCTCTACATACTGGAGAGTGGAAAAACTATAAACAGGTTTTCCCATGGCACTCAAGATTCCCAGATTTTGGAGGAAATGAAGCAATGAAGGAAGGCAGGAACATTTTGATTTCCATCTCCAAATCAGAATGTAGGAACTGGAAAGAGGTAAATATTAATCTTGGAAAATGCTGGAATACGCACAAAATGAGGCTATCAAGGGAAACAGTCTCTGTGCTCTTGTCTCTGACATGACTTGACCTGAAAAACTTTCAGTATATTCTCTTCAGATTTGCAGAACCTGCATTTTGAAAAATTAATGTTTGTTGAAGGTATAATCCGAGGATCGTCATCTTTTCATGGTGGAGAGGCTTGTGAGTTCCGGAGATCCTGAGAGCGATGCCTTTTGAAGTTTATCCATTTGGTGCTTAGCTCTTGGTAGGGTCAAGGGAGAGGTTCAAAACAAAGATTGTTCCAACCAAGACGTCAGCAGTGGAGCTGGTAGAAAATGATGATCCTTCACAATGGCAGAGAAGGTAAAGAAAGCCTGCATTATCGTTGTGCATTCCATGCCACTGGACTCTGCCCCTGATTTGTTAAGGACCACATGGCGGCTGCGCATGAATTAGCCTCCCGACGTTAAACAAGGTCACTTACAGGTGTTCTCCGTTAAGGGAATACACTCTAACATCCCAGTTATGTAGATCCGGATCAGCATCTATAGCCACCTGAGGATCCATTAATAGGCAAACCCTCTGAAGAGAATCATACCCAACTAAAGTGATTGTATTACCAGTGTGGTAGGGTTTAAAGGTATGGATAGGTAATTCTCTTCATAACGTAGCTTGAGGAGCAGGAGTACTTATCCCTCCCCTGTTTGTTAAACTTTGCAGCACCATCACCTTATGGTCTCCAAGTCAAAACATCATAGAACTGGAATCAGGAAATCCAAGTCAGAATATTTTACTTCCTGCCAAATCATGTTCAAGAAAGTGAAAGAAGAATTTAGACAGGGTAGAAGAGAAAAGGATTATTTACAATATCCTGAAGGGTTAAATGGTCTAAACTTGCTAAAATAATTAGGAGAGATTTGGAATTAAGATTTAAAATACTGTTCACTTGCACAGCGATATAAGCTCTAAATGGACACAAAATGAACTAATTCTCTCTAGCATGTTTAGTGTGTATCTGTAACACCAGCACTACACCTTTTGCCTTTATATTTACATGTGTTAACGTTCTTGCCAGGATACTACAGAGGTGACTTGTGAATAGACAGAACAATTCCAAGGATAACAAGTATTTAATTGGACATGTACATTCACAGATGTTACTGTTGAAATTACTATTTTAATAATTACAAAACTTGTTGGGCACTTGTCTGTGTGTATTTTTTCAGTATTTTCCTTTTCAATATTCACATTTATATTTAGAATATTACAAGAAATTTCTATACTATCAATGGTTATGTAGATACTGCAAACTACCAGTGACGAGAGGTTAATTACAGGAAAATGATTCCATATAATACATACTTAAAAATATAGAATGTGTATCCTTGTTCTTGTCTGTTGAAGTTAGGCCGAGATTCATTTTGACATAACAAGGCATCATGATTTCCAGTATTCTTTCAGTAATGGTTAAAACATCGACCATCGCTTTGCCTCCACAAATGATCTGTGACCAGTTGAGTTCTTTCAGCAGTGTTTTTCTTCCCACTCCAGATTCTAGCATTTGCAGTCTCTTGTGTCTCCAGTGGTCCTATAATCTCGTGTAAAGCAAAAATATTAATTTAAATAAAAATCCTAAGCAACCTGTGAACTAATATTGAATGAATACTACAGTTTTCCTTTTCTAAAGGTCTTTTGCATATGATGCAAAAAAAAATCAGGGATCGCGTGCTTAAATAATGGAAGTTAAATATGAATGTTTTAAATTCAAAAGTTGGAGGTCACAAGGTTTCGACTATACCGGGGGTCGGCAACCCGCGGCTCCGGAGCCACATGTGGCTCTTTTACGTCTGTGCTGCGGCTCCCTGTTGCTTTGGGAAATAATTGGTTGTGGCGACCCTTTTCCTGGCACATCCGAACCGACTCACAATTAGATAGCCTACGGTGGTTTGCGAGCACAGCTTTGGAGCCTCTGCGCCACGGGGGGCCGGTTGAGGGAGGCTTAAAAGTGAGGCTGAAGATTTCGAATGAAGTTTTTTCCTTCGACTGCAGTTACCGACTCCGTGTCGTAATTTTAGCGCTGCGTGTAGCACACCGCTACATAGTCAGTATTTAATTAAAATGTATTTTATGTTGGTTTGTTAGTTTTTGAAATGTAAATCTAAATTTGAAGATTATGGTGATCTTGTACAATCTAAATAAGAGGTTGTAGCGACCCATTTCCTGACACATCCGAACCGGCTCACAATTAGCCAGCGCTCAGGCTAAGGGAGATAGCCTACGGGGGTTTGTGAGTACGTGTCTTTTGCAGCATCTGCGCCCATGGGGGGCGGGTTGAGGGAGGCTTAAAAGCAAGGCTGTTTAGTTCGAATAAAGCTATCTTTGACTGCAGTTTACTGACTGCATGTAGCACACCGCTACAACATGTTTTTATCGCTGGCTGTCCAGAGGGGAGGTGCTGAAACGCTTTGTCGCGTGTCTGGAAGAAGTGAAAACTTTCCTGGGCAGCAAAGGGCTCACCTTTCCTGAGCTGGAACAGCCAGAGTGGCTGGAAAAGCTACACTTCATGGTAGACATGACAGCGCACCTGAACACGCTGAACACAGCTCTTCAACGGGGTAAGGACGTACAGCCCTGCACATGTTGGAGGATGTTTTGGCGTTCGAGCGCAAGTTGACGTTGCTTGCCAGAGATTTACAGAAAGGCACATTGTCTCACTTCCCCAATTTGAGAGAGTTCAAACAAGGTCACGACATGATAAATTCGGAGTATTTACATTCTGCAATCATCGCAATGCAAACATCGTTTGGGAAACGCTTCTGTGAGTTCAGAGAGGAAAAAAACACATTATCCTTCCCGGTCACTCCCCTAAGCATCGATCCATCCCTACTGAATACGACTGCATTGTCAGGTGAGAGTCAACCTGACCAAGTATGATAAATATTTTAATTGCCTATTATTTTACGTTTTCATTGTTCAGTGAAATAGTCCTTTTATTTTTCAGGTTGACAGCTGGCTGACGTTATTTTTGGTTTGCTGCTGGCGGCAAATTTAAGTTTGGCGTTTTTCATAAATACAAGAAGGACTCAAGTAGACGTTGAGTATTTTACTTAAAAGTAACCTTCAACCCAACGTCTTTTTTTCGGAGTTCAAAATGTTTTTGTTGCATGCAGAAATGTAATTTCGTTTTCTCTGCAGGAGTTCATCAATTTCATAAATGCAACACATTATAGTTTGTTTATACATAGCATAAAGGCAAAACAAAACGTTGTATGCAGTGTTATTTCATTTTAAATGTCAAACGGGTTTTGCGGCTCCCAGTGTTTTCTTTTCTGTGGGAAACTGGTCCAAGTGGCTCTTTCAGTGGTAAACGTTGCTGACCCCTGGACTATACAGTTCCTTAAAAGTAGCAGTTCATTAAACAAGAGTTTGAGGTGTTTAGTTTTCTAAAGGAAAGAGAAATTCTAAACGATTTGGCCTAATCAAATTATTTTCTAATTCTGGGTACTCTTCTTTAGGAAGACATTTTAAGCCACCAGAATAATGAAGAAATTTACCACAATAATGCCTCATTGGTAGGAGTAAAGAAGTAATCCTGCAGGTAGATAAGATGTTAATCAGAGTATTGTCTGCGGTTTTGGTTGCCCCATTTTAGGATGGATGTGGAGAGTATGCAGAGAGGTTTACCAGGATGCTGCCAGTATTAGAAGGTATAAGCTATAAAGAAAGGTTGGACAAACTGGATTGTTCTCCCGAGAGTGCCAGAGGCTGTGGGGAGACCTGATTTTTTTTTTAAGAAGTTGAGAAGTGTAGAAACCATAACCAGTCAGACTCTTTTCCTTAGGGTAGAAGACATCAGAAGACATTTTGTTCAGGTTAGAGGGAGAAGTTTAAAGATGTAACTGGAAATGATTATGACTGACCTTTCACCTTGATATCACTTTACCATGTTCTGTTATTTTCTTAAAATTTTAAATATTGGTGCTTCAGTACTATTTTCAGTGTATTTTTATTCAGGTGATTTGATGGAGGGCGAGCTTTATTCTGCACTTCGTGAAGAGGAAGCATCAGAATCTACTGCCAGCACTAACTTCAATGGCGAGATGCATTTCTATGAGCAGGTGGAAGACACTAAAGATGGAATATGGCTGGTCCAAGTAATTACTTTTGCATTTTTTTCAAAATGCTGTGTTAAGACTTCAATAATATTTTAAACTAGTTATTCTTTTAAAATGTCTAATGAAATTTGTAGGAGGGAGATATTTTAACAGCAGTAATGATTGCTATTTTAAAAATACTAGTCAGAGAACCTGTATGTTGTTCTGTTTTAGTCATAAATGACAGTCATGTTTCCTGCTGAGTTGTCATTGTTAATTGTTCAATAGCATTAAACTCACTATATTTGTTGATCTACTTACTTTTTGGAGTTCGTTGTAGTAAGTAGTAAATGCTAACAGCACTTAAGATATTTTTAGTCTATAGTCTAAAACACAAATCTAACATTGAGAAGTAGTGGTAATTGCATCCTAAGTTTAATTTGTTGCTTATCCCATTAGAATTCTATTTGGGCTTGAAAAGTGAATATTGATTTCCGTGCTGAAAAGGGGGCATGGGAGTCCAAACCCCAAGCTGTTGATAGATGCTGTAGGATGATTCCTCCTTAGCATTGAGGACATCTTCAAAAGATGATACCTCAAAAAAGCTTCATCCATCATTAAGAATCCCCTTCACCCAGGCCATGCTCTCTCTTACTACTACCATTTGAGAGGAGGTACAGGATCCTGAAGAGGCACACTCAATGTTTTAGGCACAGCTTCTTCCCCTCCACTATCAGATTTCTGAGTGGACAATGAACCAACTCACAAACACTCCCTCACTATTTTCGTTGCACCACTTTATTGATTTTAAAATATATTATTGTAATTTATATCATTTTTCATGTATTGCATTGTACTGCTGCCACAAAACAACAACATTCAAGGCATAATGTGCCCTGAAAATGTATTCAGCCCCCATTCCTTGTTCACATAAATAAGTATTACAATCTGTGATTTTATTCAGTTTAACTGAGAATTTGTATTTGTGAATCACATGCTCCTTTTTTTTTCTCCCCCACAGTACAGCCCCAAGAAACAGGGAAAAATTGTAAAGAATGAAAAACTAAATGCAAAAACTGACATGTCAGAAGTACTCACCCTCTCCACCGCCCCCCCCCCCCCCACTTTTGCTCAGTATTCTGCAGCTATTATAGCCAGTAGTCTTTTGGAGAAGTCTCCATCAGCTTTGCACAATGTGATTTGTCTATTCCTCCTTGCAAAATTGCTCAAGCTCTGCCGGGTTAGTTAGAGAGTGGCAATCTTGAGGTCTTGCTAGAGATGTTTGACCTAGTTAAGGTCAGGACTGGGCCATCAATTTTTTCATTTGAAGCCACTCCATGGTTGTTCTAGCAGTGTGCTTTAGGTTATTATCCTGCTGAAAGATGATCTTCCTCCCCAGTTTAAGCTTTCTGGCAGATATTAGCAGGTTTTTATTCAAGATCTTTGTATTTAGCAGCATTCATCTTCCTATCAATCCTAACCAGATTTCCAGTCTCTGCTGCTGAAAAGCATCCCCACAGCATGATGCAACCTCCACTATACTTTGGGAAGGGTGTTACCTGGCTGATATACACCACACGTTCCACTTAGTGTTGAGGCCAAAATGTTCCACTTTAGTCTCTTTCGACTACAAGACCTCCTTCCACATCTTTACTGTATCTTTTAAGTGACTTTGCAAAGTCTTAACAGGCAAGGATATGGTTTTTTTTTTCTTGGTGTGGCATAAATCTTAATACTGTGCATCAGCCAGGTAGCACCATCCTTGTTGTAAAATATGGTGGAAGTAGCATCATGCTATAGGATGCTTTTCAGCAACAGGGACTTGAAATCTGGTCAGGATTAATAGGAAAATGAACGCTACTAAATACAGAGAGGCCCTGGAAAAATGCAGAATTGCAGATTATACTGGAAAGTTCGGGTTAAATTGAGAAGTTTCTTTTCAGTTTACAGAAGCACATTGGGCATGCTGTTTATAAACTTAATTTAGGTCACAAATCATTTAGCTTGGTGCTTAAGATCGAGGCATGATCAGGATTAAAAATACAATACCGGAAATACTTAGCAGGTCAGGCAGCTTTTGTTGGGAGAGAAATAACCTAAAACATTTCAGGTTGATTAACTTTTGTCAAGGCTGAGAATAGTTATTATTCTGAATAATAACTTATTTGTTTTCAAGTAACCACTACCATTATTTCACAGGTTGTGGCTAAAGATAAGGATCCTTTATTAGGTAAGGATCAATGGCACAAGATGGTGAAGAAAGTGTCCCAGTTTGGTATACGTACAGGAGCTTTCAATTGTTCCAGTGACCCCAAGTAAGCTTTTTGGAGTACTTGTATTCTAAAACACTTCACAGTATGTGTAGTTAAACTGCAGAAATTGTTAATTGTTGTAAATGGCCTGACCAAACATTTTTTGCAGAATTAGACAGAAACAAATGCTTTTAGTGTATATGCATTATGATATTTACACAATGATTAAGACCTTTAATAATGAAGAAGGAAAAGTCTCGTATAGAGAGTAAATATTTAAAAGCACCTCTTTGGCTATACACTGTCAGAGGGACCATCTGTCTTGTGATTTTTTTTAATATATATATAATGCTGGACATGTCACAATACTAGCAATGCCTTTGTTTCTACCCCACAGAAAGAGTTGTAGCAGCAACTAAATCATCTTTCACTTCAATGCACACCTTGGTGTGCAAATAATAGGAACTAACGAATAAAAATTTAATTTTCAGTGCAGTTTAGATGTGTAAATTTTATATACAAGGCAGATTCAGCATTTTTTTATTATAGCTACAGTTTTACTTGTAGATCAAGAGCAAAAGAAATATTAATCAATATAAGCATTAAATCTAACTCATTTGAAAGCTAGAATATGGCTACTGGCCAGATAAAGCATTTTGCTTGGTTGTCAAAAGTAAGCAACTAACTTAATAACAAATGGACACACATCAACATAAATTGCATTCTTCAAGATTGTGACTTTGCCTTCTAGTACTCCCAAGTGTATGAAATAATCAACCAGCTTTTACTAGTCTAGATCTTTGGGTTTATCCCAAGGGGCACTGTTCCTACATAGTTGAATAAGGGCACCTCATCACCAGCAGTAGTTTCCCTTTCATGCCTTTAAAGCATTAACCTCACAGAGTCAGCTCATCTACATGCTAACTTGACAACATCATCCATAGGCACAGCTTGAAGTTTTGTCTCTCAGTTATAAACACTGTCATTGTTCTTTCAGTTTTTGGGTTCATGGTTTGAAATTTGATAAATTTAACAGTAATGTGGGAATAGCTTCACCACTAGGGCTGCAGTAATCATGTAACCATATAACAATTACAGTACAGAAACAGGCCATCTCGGCCCTTCTAGTCCGTGCCGAACGCTTACTCTCACCTAATCCCACTGACCCACACTCAGCCCATAACCCTCCATTCCTTTCCTGTGCATATACATATCCAATTTTGCTTTAAATGACAATACAGAACCTGCCTCTACCACTTCTACTGGAAGCTCATTCCACACAGCTACCACTCTCTGAGTAAAGAAGTTCCCCCTCATGTTACCCTTAAACTTTTGCCCCCTAAGTTGCAACTCATGTCCTCTACTCTACTCATGAATCTCCCCTACTCTCAATGGAAAAAGCCTATCCACGTCAACTCTATCTATCCCCCTCATAATTTTAAATACCTCTATCAAGTCCCCCCTCAACCCTCTATGCTCCAAAGAATAAAGACCTAACTTGTTCAATCTTTCCCTGTAACTTAGGTGCTGAAACCCAGGTAACATTCAAGAAAATCTTCTCTGTGCTCCCTCTATTTTGTTGACATCTTTCCTATAATTCGGTGACCAGAACTGTACACAATACTCCAAATTCGGCCTTAACAATGCCTTGTACAATTTTAACATTACATCCCAACTCCTATACTCAATGCTCTGATTTATAAAAGCCAACATACCAAAAGCTTTCTTCACCACCCTGTCCACATGGGATTCCACCTTCAGGTAACTATGCACCACTATTCCTGATCACTCTGTTCTACTGCATTCTTCAGTGCCCTACCATTTACCATGTATGTCCTATGTAGCACCTCACACTTATCAGCATTAAACTCCATCTGCCATCGCTCAGCCCACTCTTCTAACTGGCCTAAATCTCTTTGCAAACTTTGAAAACCTGCTTCATTATCCACAACGCCACCTACCTTAGTATCATCTGCATACTTACTAATCCAATTTACCACCCCATCATCCAGATCATTAATGTACATGACAAACAACATTGGACCCAGTACAGATTCCTGAAGCACACCACTAGTCACTGGCCTCCAACCTAACAAACAATTATCCACCACTACTCTCTGGCATCTCCCATCCAGCCACTGTTGAATCCATTTTACTACTTCAATATTAATACCTAATAATTGAACCTTCCTAACTAACCTTCCGTGCGGAACCTTATCAAAGGCCTTACTGAAGTCCATATAGACAACATCCACTGCTTTACCCTTGTCAACTTTTCTCGTAACCTCTTCAAAAAATTCAGTAAGATTTGTCAAACATGACCTTGCACCCACAAATCCACGTTGACTGTTCCTAATCAGACCATGTCTATCTAAGTAATTATATATACCATCTCTAAGAATACTTCCCATTAATTTACCCACCACTGACGTCAAACTGATTGGCCTTTAATTGCTAGACTTACTCTTAGAACCCTTTTTAAACAATGGAACCACATGAACAATACGCCAATCCTCCGGCACCATCCCTGTTTCTAATGACATTTGAAATATTTCTGAGAGAGCCCATGCTTTTTCTACACTAACCTCCCTCAAGGTCCTAGCGAATATCCTGTCAGAACCTGGAGATTTATCCACTTTTATATTCCTTAAAAGTTCTAGTACTTCCTCCTCTTTAATTGTCATAGTTTCCATAACTTCCCTACTTGTTTCCCTTACCTTACACAATCTAATATCCTTCTCAGTGAATACCGAAGAAAATAAATTGTTCAAAATCTCCCCCATCTCTTTCGGCTCCACACATAGCTGTCCACTCTGATTCTCTAAGGGACTAATTTTATCCCTCACTATCCTTTTTCAATTAATATAACTGTAGAAACCCTTCAGATTTATTTTCACCTTACTTGCCAAGGCAACCTCGTATCTTTTAGCTTTTCTAATTTCTTTCTTAAGATTCTTCTTACATTCTTTATATTCCTTGAGCACCTCATTTACTCCATGCTGCCTATATTTATTGTAGGTATCTCTCTTTTTCCTGACCAAGTTTCCAATATCCTTTGAAAACCATGGCTCTCTCAAACTTGTAACCTTTCCTTTCAACCTAACAGGAACATAAAGATTCTGTATCCTCAAAGTTTCACCTTTGAATGACCGCCATTTCTCTATTACGTCCTTCCCATAAAACAAATTGTCCCAATCCACTCCATCTAAATCCTTTCACATCGCCTCAAAGTTAGCCTTTCTCTAATCAAAAATCTCAACCCTGGGTCCAGTCCTTTCCTTGTCCATAATTATATTGAAACTAATGGCATTGTGATCACTGGACCAGAAGTGCTCCCCAACACATACCTCCGTCACCTGACCTATCTCATTCCCTAACAGAAGATCCAACACTGCCCCTTCTCAGGAAGTTCTCAGTAGTTCAGGAAAATGCCCAAATCACCCTGTGCAGTAGGGGTTAGATTATAAGCTTCACCTAGCCAGTGGCTTCCACCTCTTGAGCAAACACCACTGCCTGGAAGTTGCCCTGTGGGCCACACCAACCTGACTTCACTGAGTCAAGATCCTGGAACTCTGTCCCTGGAACTCTGGGTATGCCCACGTCTTAAAGACCATAGCAGTAAATGAAGGCAGCTCATCATCACCTTCTCAAGGCCATACACAATGCTGGAGGAACTCATCATCTATGGATAGGAATGTGTTTTGGGCTGAAATAATCAGGAATCCAAGCACCTGGCCCTTGAGTAAATAATAAAAGACGGTATTTTACAAAAAGTCTTGTGAATGTGATTGAATGTGAGGTCAAGAGTTAAATGTTAAAAAGAAATTTAAAGATGCATTCAGAGGGGAGACTTGGAGCGAAATCTGCTGAGGGATCACAATTGCTAAAGGTAGTGAGATTTAAAATTGGGACTGCACAAGAGGCCAGAATTGGGTGAGTGCCAAGATCTGTGAGGGTGAAAAGGAATTTGAGGTAGTGGTACTGCAGTACTTTGAATCATGTGGAGGACTCTGTCCAAGTTCAAGACCTTTGGAAGGTCTTAAATCTGAAGGAAAATATTTGAATTTGTTATCCAAGAGGGAGGCTGTTTTTAGGTTGGAATCACAAGCGTAAAGGATGCGCAAATCCTGGAATTAAATAAGTTACTAAACTAAAGTTTTAATGAGCATGAGTTTCTGCAGGTTTGTCAGTAGAGTGCCAGAATAGTCCTGTTTGATACTGATGAGAGAAATCTGGCTTTTGTCAGCGTACTAGTGGAACCTGTTGTTTCTTTAAATAATGTCATAGAAAAGTCAGCTATTTCCTCTCCGGCTGACACATCAGCATGAATTAGTTATTTTGTATTGGCTCTCCATCAGAATGTCTCTCTTTTACTTCCCAAAAGCTTCATCAGATTCTGCTTTTAGTCCAATTTATATGATAATTTCACTGCTGAAGCAACCTTCTACACTCAGTGGCCACTTTATTGGGTACCCCCTGTACCTAGTAATGTAGCTACTGAGCATATCTTCATGGTCTTCTGTTATAGCCTTTCTGCTTCAAGGTTTGACATGCTGTGCATTCACAGGTGCTGTTCTGTACACCACTGTTATAACACATGGCTATTTGAGTTACTGTTGCTTTCTTGTCAGCCTGACCCAGTCTGGCCATTTGCCTCTGATCTTTTTCATTTGCATACAAAACTGCCACTCACTTTTTAAAATTGTTCTTTGTACCATTCTCTCAAAGCTCAAGAGACTGTTAATGTGGGGAAAATCCTGGGAGAAAAGCAGTTTCTGAGATACTCGCACCAATAATTATTCCACTTAGATCACATTTCTTCCCATTCTGATGTTTGGTCTGAATAACAAATGAACCTTGAGTCTGTCTGCATGCTTTTATGCATTAAATTGTTGCCACCTGATTGAACATTTGCATTAATGAGCACATGTACAGGAGGACCTAATAAAGTGGCCACTGAGTGTAAATGTGCAGTGTGGTTCCTGGAAGGGAGTGGTATTTATAGATAACTTGATGTTTCTCTGTGTAAAGTGTACAGATAATTACAAAATGTATTTATATTTAATCTGCATTTTTTTTCCTATAGATACTGTAGCAAGCGAGATTGGTTGAAATCTACACTCATAATGTCCATTCCACAAACTAACACTTCAAAGGGGAAAGTAATGCTTAAAGAGTATCGTGGGCGAAGGATTGAAGTTGAGCACATTTTTAAATGGATAAACACCCATGTGGCATCTCGGATTAAAACAATCAGAAGTCCTGATCAGTTGATGGAAGAATGGAATAAAAGTGATCGATACCATGTAAAGATCTATTTGTTTGCAAGCCTTGACCAGCCACCTGCTTTCTACTCTGTTCTCAGTGTAAAATTTACAGGACGTGTGGAGTTCATTTTCGTTGATGTTCAGAAGTGGAACAGTGACAGACACATGAAGGAGATTGGTGTTGATCAATTCCCAGCATATATCGTGAAAACTCCTGAAGGTATCTATAAATATGGAAACACTACAGGGGAGTTTATATCACATCATGCAATGGATGTATTTCTCCGATCATTACAGCCTGAAGTAAATGATCTCTTTGTCTTGAGTCTAGTTCTTGTTAATTTAATGGCATGGATGGACTTATTTATAACACAAGGTGCCACAATAAAGCGATTTGTGGTTCTTATAAGCACACTAGGTACTTATAACTCCTTATTAATAATGTCCTGGCTACCCATAATAGGATTTTTGCAGTTACCATATTTGGAAAGCTTTTATGAATATAGTTTAAAGTTTCTGCGGTACGCCAACACAACCACTTTAGCTTCTTGGGTTCGAGCTGATTGGACTTTCTATTCATCTCATCCTGCTCTTTTTCTCAGCACGTACCTGGGCCACGGTTTGTTAATAGATTACTTTGAGAAAAAGCGAAGACGTAACAATAATGAAGATGAGGTAAATGTGAATAACCTTGAATGGCTGTCAAGCCTGTGGGACTGGTATACCAGCTACTTGTTCCACCCAATTGCTTCATTTCAGCACTATCCTCATAATTTAGATTGGGAGGAAGATCCCAATTTGTTGTTGGAGAGACTTGCATTCCCGGATCTGTGGCTGCATCCATTAATACCAACAGATTACATAAAGAACCTACCAACATGGCGATTTAAAACTATTGCAGGGCATTCTGAAGATGAAGTAAGTGAAAGCTGGCATGAGACTGACAGTGATTCTGAAAGTGAAAACCATGATGTGTGCAATAAATCAAAGGTAAATGATAGTGAAGAGGCAAGTGGGCTCCAGACACTTGCAGAAGGAAAGGTGCAAACTAGTGAAGAAACCAATACCTGTGAAGTAAATTCTGGCAATGCATGTCAGTGCACACCAAAATCACACAGAAACACAAACATCACTGAAGCTGATGAACCAGATTGGTCTACCTGGCCCAGTAACATGCTCCGTTGCTCAGAATGTGTGGTGTGCCTGGAGAATTTTCAGAATGGTTGCTTAATAATGGGACTACCCTGTGGTCATGTGTTCCATCAGCAATGTATTGTGGTCTGGTTAGCAGGAGGACGACATTGTTGCCCTGTATGCAGATGGGCTTCATACAAAAAGAAGCATTGTTTCATCAGATAAGAACAATGGTTCAGCAATGTTTTCAACCAATATTTCAGGCTCTTAAATATCTAATACTTAATATGCATTGTGATGTTTGTTGTTCATGTTTGTGCTTTTATGTGATTTAAATTTAGTTTTTATGTAGAATTTTTTTGGAGCTGATCCTCAATATAACTACACTACATTTATTAATGAGTCTACTACCAGTCTTGTTAATTTCTGGATGCTTTACAACAATAGCACAATAAATCTTGTTAATTCTGTTTGGTATGTTCAACCATTAAACTACCAGTATCACCAAACGGAGAATGTAAAAGACCTCCTGATTTGAGATTTTATTAGAAGAATATTAAATTTAAAATATTTGTCTTGTTCTAAATAATTTCTTTATCTGGTTGCAGAACATTGGGCGTAATTTCATTACCTAGATCTGGGAACAGCTCATGGCTATTTTGAAGTGCAAATCTTATTCTAAAAGGGAGTCAATAAAAAGATGTATAATCATTCATATTGAAGCATTTTTTGCAGACATTTTGAAGAGCATTCAAGACATAACTTGAAAATGGAAGAAAAACATGGTTCAATAAAAGTATTTCATGCACTCAACCATTACCAAGATGCTTAGCACTTTATTCCCAACTTTATTGGATACTTCATAAACTGAATGTACCTTAAATAGATGTAGCTTGCTGAATCATCTGTATTCTTTGCTAGGGAATCATTTTTTAATTCAGATTTTTAGAAATGAAGGCCAAAGTCTCATAATACATATAGCACTGAGGTTAAAACAATGAAGTTCATGTAGCAATTGTGTTAGCCATTGAAAAAGCCAAGATTGTCAAAGTTTATAGGTCATAAGTGAAATGAAGAAGTAAATATATTATAGTGTGTATGTATATACAGATATATAAAAGTAAAATAAGGACTCGGGGGGGGGGGGGGGGGAAATAATTGGCCCAATGTGCTGATTTGGATTTGGCAGGAACAATAATTTCCATAAATAGATCCTTTGGTCCTTGCAGTCTGGAAGTACTTCTACTGCATATTATATTAAACAATAGCAAAATCCCTGGTACTGGATTTGATGATGTTATGTGCAGTGATGTATACTTCTGTCTTTTAAATGGTGAAATCGCTGTAAGGTCAAAGGGTGAATTATAAGGCAACGAATTGGCTTTTGTATGGAATGCTAATAGCAAACCATTTTCACAATAAGCTGTATTTATTTTCTATTATTCCTTGTAACAACTGAACAATAAACATTTTCCTTTGATGAAGGTCTACCTTTTTTACAAGTTGGCAATGTTTTAAAAATATGAGACTAATAGATCTTTGTTTCAGGCTCAATCCCTTTGCAAAGAGACTAATTGACTTCCAATAGACATCATCATCATTATGTGTTGTATCATGGTCTGTGACCCCAATTATTATCAGCAAATCTTTCTACAGAAGTGGTTTACCATTGCCATCTGAGCGGTGTCTTTACAAGATGGATGATCACTTGTGACGTACTGGCTGCTCGTAGGACCATCCACAACCTGCTCCCATGGCTTCACCTGACCCTGATCAGTGGGCTAAGCAGGTGCTACACATTTAAGTAACTTAAGATCAGTGTGCACACTCCCAGAGGTGGAATAATTAAAACTGGGGATAATTGAGAGTCTAGAAATGGAGGAATACAGCTATTTCAGGATTGAAGCCATGGGTAAATTTCAATGATATCAAATAGCAAAGCCACGGAAAGAAAATTAAAATACAAAGTTTACAATTTAGACATTGTGACCACTATAGTTCTGCAATCACAAGGATAATTGAATAGGATTTAGTTCAAGTTGAAGCATGAGTTGCAAACTTAAGTTTGAGTAGGATGAGGTGGAAGTTGGACAGAAGAGTGTTGGAATGGTCACTTTGTGGTAACAGTAACAAGGATGAGGATTTCAATTGACAGGAAAAGTCTGCTATGAAAATAGAAGTAGGGTGTCTGGAGATTAGTGGTTGCAAGCTTATTCAGTTGCATATGATAGAAAAACAACAAACTGACCCTTGTTTAAATGTCTGAAAAATAGAGGGCTGTAGGTAAGCCTAATAATTTCTGAGGTAGGGACATGTTTGGCACAACTTTGTGGGCCGAAAGGCCTGTATTGTGCTGTAGGTTTTCTATGTTTCAAGGACAGGGATGTAGTTGATAATCAGAGAATAAAATTAACAATGGGGATTGAAAACAGTAGTCTTTGTTTAATGGAGCAAATTTCTGGTTAAAGGAATATTGATGACAGTAAAAATAATGGAAAAGAAATGGCAGTGAGATAGATGCAGTATGTTTACTGCATGGATGCTGATAGTATGTTTTCAGATAATGAATGTTATTGTAGATAATTATTGATGACAAATGAGGTATCAGAGGTTGGTCTGGTCAATGGTGAGAGGCTGAAGGAGTTTTTCAGTATTTGGGAAGTCAGTATAGCTTTGTCACTGTCATCTGTGATTTGGTAACAGCTGTTTTTTGTTAAATTTCAAAGTAAAAATTTGATAATCATGTAGCAGCTGAAAATAAAACTAAATGATTACCTCTGCTTTTGTGTATACTGTTTGACAGCTGAAGAATTCAGTGAGTCAAAATGCAATGGAATTTCAGGGTTGAGGTAGAATATAAAAGTGACTTTAAAGCACTGGTGAGGCCTCACGTGGAATATTGTGAGCAGTTTTGGGCTTCTTAGAAAGGATGTGCTGAAACTGGAGAGGGTTCAATGGAGGTTCACGAAAATGATTCCAGGATTGAATGGCTTGTCATATGAAGAATATTTGAAGGCACTGGGCCTGTATTTACTGGAATTCAGAAGAATAAGGGGTAATCTCATTGAAACCTATTGAATAGAGAAATGCCTTGATAGAGTAGGCGTGGAGAGGACATTTGCTGTGGTGGAAGAATCTAAGACCAGAGAACACAGTGTCACATACCCCATGACAGGTCAAAGAACCAACAGAAATGGAAAACACTTTGGAGTCTGGTACTGCTATTAACTAATAGTGTTTATTAGTAACTTTGCAATACAATAATATAAATGCAGATATATCAAACAGGTTAGCAATGATTTTATATATATATATATATATATATATATGGAAATAGAAAACCAAGCTTTTTCAAGTCTAGGGGTAAATGGATACAGTCTTGCGACGATGAAGAAAGTTCCGTTCAGTTTGTGGTATTTAGTTGAGTTGGAGAGAGAGATGTGTAGGTCTTCAGGTGAGCTGGTGTCATCGATCTTCCCATTGTCCTCCAAAATCCTTTAAAAGTCACCGACTGTGACCAGAATTAAGGTGACCATTCTTCTGTGGTCAAAGGTTGGACACACAAATAACTCCCCATCGGTCACATCTTTTTTGCACTGCGAGAGCCACTAATCGATCCTCCAAAAAATCCACCTTCCAGTGGGCACAGCAAAGCTCATCCAGTGTCCAAAACCGTGTGTGTCTGGCTCCAGCAGCTGACCTGGCATTCATCTCTGCATGCTAAACACCAGCTGTCCATCAAACTGCTCCACCCTCCTCTCTCTGTGAGAACTTAAGAGGCAGGCAGTGTCCTTGTAGAAATGTCAACAAACTGCTGAGAATCCATAACATCAATCTTCAGAGCATTCTTCTCCTCTCTTAATAATAAAGTCTCTGTGTTGGATCTCTCCCCTCTCCCCTCTTCCCCCCCCCCCCCCCCCACAGTTCATAGGGTCAACTCAGGACCTTTAGAATGGAGATAAGGAATTTCTTTAGCCAGAGAGCAGCGATTCTGTAGAGTTCTTTGCAATTGACAGTTGTAGAGGCCAAGTCTTTATGTATATTTAAGGCAGAGGTTGAGAGATTCTTGATCGGTCAGGCAGGAGATAGGGGCTGAGAAGAAATTTGGATCAGCCATGATGAATTGGCACTGAAGTCCTCAACCATTAACTTTTTGCCTCTGGTAAGACTGTTGCCATTGAGTTCTGGATGATAAGTAGCACAGCGCATGTTTTGGAGTTCTGGAATTTTGACCCAGTGAGGGTGAAGAAATAGCAATATATTTCCAAGTCAGAGTAGTTTGTGGCAACTTTCCAATTGTTGGTGTTCCCATGATTTTGCTGACATGCTCTTCCAGCCAGTAGAGATATTATGGGTTTGGAAAGTGCTGTCTAAGGAGTCTTGCTAGGTTGTTGCAATGCTTTCTGTAGGTGGTACACATAGCTGCTGCTGTGCATCAATTCTGGATAGGGTACCTATCAAGCAAGCTGCTATGTCCTGCATGTGTCAGACTTCTTGAGAGTTGAAGGTATACTCATCCAGTTTTGTCATGAAAAATGCAATATACAGTAAATGCAAGTTGTTTTTCTTACTGAAATAGGTGAAACTGGGTCCCTCAAGTAGAAGTTATTGTAAAGAACTTGAATATAAATAAACTAAAGAACAAATATCAAGTGAATTGTGAAGCTAGCAATAGGTTATGCAATGTTATGACTTAAGAAAGCCACTGGGCCCTTCTGGGGTATGGATCAAAGAATACTGAAGAATGTGAAAATGGGATGTTTACACAAAATCTCAATGCAACAATGGTAGTTTAATGGAATTATAATGATCAATATTATATAAATGAAGGTTCTATGAACTCTGCCTTTTTGAATCATATTAAATGTTAAGATGGATAAGGCTGCAACTCTGTTTTGGATGTCATTTATATGACCTCACCTTGACTTCCTATTTCTAACCAGATTCTGCGCCTGTCTTAATTATTCACTGCTGAAACTAATCCGTGCCTTTACATATATACCTTGATGATTCTAACACAGATCTGATAAGTTTATGTCTAATAAGCGTCTGAAATCTTGAGCTCATTCAAGACTTTGCTGCCTAGGTCTTGGTCTACGCAAACCCTGTTCACCTATTACCGTAACAGTTTATAATGGTGGCAGTGTTGATCTGCACTTTCTGCTAGACATCCATTTAGAATCATAGAACACTATAGCACAGAAATAGAACCTAGTTTGTGCCAAACTCTCAATCTGTCTCATCCCATCAACCTGCTCCATACCCCTCCCATCATGTACCTATGCAAATTTCTCTTAAATGTTGAAATTAAACCCAGATCTACCACTTCTGCTGGTAGGTAATTTATTTATATCCACTCTCTCATCGTCCTCTGATCGAAGAAGTTCTCTCTCAGGTTACCCTGATAAACATTTCATCTTTACTTAAACATTATACCTTTCTACCCCTCATAATTTTGTATACCTCTTTCAACTCTCCCCTCATTCTCCTATGCCCTAAGGAATTAAGTGCTAATTTATTCAACCTATCCCTATAACTCAGATCCTCAAGTCCTGGCAACATCCTTGTTAAACCTCTCTGCACTCTTTCTATCTTATTGTTATCTTTCCTGAACTGCACACAATACTCCAGCTTAGGTCTCACCAATGTCTTATGGTCAGTTTCTAAAGAGTTTGTACATTCTCCCCGAGACTGCATGGGTTTCTTCCCACAGTCCAGGTTGGTAAGTTGTAAATTGTCCCATGATTCGGCTATGGATAACTCAGTGATTGCTGGCTGGCACGGCTCTAAGGGCTGGAAGGGCCTACTCTGTTTTGTAATTTAAAAAAATAAATAAAGACTTCAATATAACATCCTAATCCAGTGACACCAGACTGTATGTAAATTGGATCTGTTGTGTACCCAGTAGTCAAGCCATCACGAAACAGACAGCACAGTGACACAACTTAAAGAGTTGCTGCTGCAAAAGCAACCGAAACCTGGCTTTGATTCTGACCTCTGATGCAGTCTGTGTAGAGTTTGCATACTTTCCTTAGATGGTCTTGTTTCCTCTCATATACCAAAGATGTATGAGGTGTAAATTGCCCCTGGTGTGTAGGTGACTTGTCAAATTGAGAACTTGATGAGATTGTGAAGAGAATGATGGGTTAACATAGACTTATAGATTTGTGTTTGAAGGTCAGCACAAACTTAGTGTGCTGAAGAGCCTATTTTCTTCTATATCTATGATTCAAAGACATAACTTGGAGACATGTTTGGAAACATGGGAGACTGCAGATGCTACAAACAGAAGCAACAGACAATTTTTAGAGGATCCCAGTGGTCGAGTAGCATCTGTGGGAGGAAAGGAACTCTTAGTGTTTTGGGGTCAAAATCCTGCATCAGGAATGGGTTGCAGATGCTGCCTGAGCTGCTGAGTTCCTCCAGCAAACAATTGTTGCTTTGGAGGTGAAGTTTGTGGGTAACCAATTTATAGAAGGATACTCCACAACCCTTTCATGCGGTCAAAACTGCCTTGGGCTGACATTGCTCCCCAAGCAGTAAGAACAATCAACACACCACCAATTCCACCACTACTCTATTATTTCCCATAGGTCAACTAATGGATATACAATCAACCTATGTATATAAGCTTTCTTACGTATTCATATTATGTGATTATTATTGTGTTTCCTATATTTTTATTTTTTGTACTCCATTGGATCTGGAGTAACAAGTATCTCGTTCTCTTTATGCATCTGCACAGGAGATGACATTAAACAATCTTGAATCTTGTATTTCTTTTGCATTGTCACATGGCCATTGTAACTTTCCACCCTGAGACTTGAGCAGAAGGAGCAACAATCTGCTTGAAGAACTCAGTGGGTGGAGCAGCATCTGTTTGGGGTGAAGGGGAGAAAAGGAACCATCAATGTTTGGGTCAAGCCTCTGCATTAGGTATTGCTGATGCTACTCGACCCGTTGAGTTCTTCCCAGCAGATGGTTTATTGTTCAGATTCCAACCGTTGAATTGCTGTCTGCAGCATCTTCACTGGGAGGAGAAGTTAAGAAGGGTCCAGGCAGAGAGCGTAATTAGAGCTGCAAACATGTTCCTCTCCAAATTGACCCGTAGCGCCTCCTGCGGCAGCGGAGCGCAGTGCCAAAGGCGCGGCGGGATGACGTCACTGCGAGCGAAGCGGCGGCACGGGGTGGGGCGACAGCGAGCACCTCGGTGACGGCAGCGTCGGCAATGGGGCTGTTCGGTAGATCCCAGGAGCGGCCGCCCAAGGAGTTGGTAACCGCGTATTTTCTTTTTGTTGTCCTTTTTAAATATCCGACTGCTGCGCGAGTAATGTACAGCCACCAGTTATAAGCAGTCTCGGTTATGCGCTGCACAGCCGCCTTCATCAGACCGGCGCCCGCCTTCCGCTGTCGCCTATTGATCCTTTGGAGCAAGGACTCCTTAGTAATTGGATCACTTGCCTGCCACACCGAGCAGGGAGGGGAGACCTGCGTGCCAGTCCTTTAATAAAGTCGGGCCTTCTTTGGGACTCGTTGTGTTGTTCCAGGGCCTTAAGAAATTGGAATTGGGTATACTGACAAAACGTCTTTATCCTGATCATTTGGTTCTACTGTACATTGAAGTAGAACAAGGTAAAATAATAGCAGAAGGTAGAATAAAGGATACCAACTACGAAGAAAGACAATAAGGTGTAAGATAGATTGTGAAGTGAAGGGTCCATTTTATCAGAAAATAAATCACTAGCTTTATAATAGCGAGGTAGAAACTGTACTTGAGTCTGTGATACGTGCTTTCAGGCTGCTGCCCGTTAAAGGGGGTCGAGGAGAAGAGAATATCTGGGTTAGTGGGTTCTTTGAATATGCTGGCTACTTTATTGAGGCAGCAAGAATTATAGACAGAGTCCATAAAGGAGAGGCAACTCTCTGTGATATGTTGAGCGGCGTCCATAGCTCTGCAGTGTCTTGTGATCACATTCAAGATTGCTTAATGTCAGTAAAATGAGAAACAATATAATAAAATAATAAAAAAAATTAAAAACCCTAGTGTGCAAAAGTCTTGGCTACATATATATAGCTAGGATGCCTAAACTTTTGCACAGGACTGTCTTTCCAGTTACCAAATAACATTTAATACTGCTCAGCAAGTACAAAGCTAAGTATTGATCAGAATCTGTTTAAATATCACCAGCATATGTCATGGAATTTGTTAACTTTACATCAGCAGTAAAATGAAATACATAATATAGAGGAAAAAACTGAGTTAAATAGTTAAGTTAAAATAAGTAGTGCAAAAAAAAAACAAAATAGTGAGGTTCAATGTCCACTTGTGTGTGTATGTGTGATGTTCCTTGCTGGTGATGAGGACCACTGACATCCTTTGGATGTTGTGACTTGCATGTGAGTTTGATTGAAGTGAGGGAAAGTTCCATAGGTCGTCAATCTCACTCTCTCATCTTAGTCTGTCTGGATCCAGTGGCAAGATGAGAGTCAAGACACTAGAGATGTCCATTTAGGAGTCGAATGGCAGAGGGGAGGTAGCTGTTCCTGAATCACTGAGTGTGTGCCTTCAGGCTTCTGTAACTTCCTGAAGTTAACAGTGTGACGACGGCATGTCCTGGGTGGTGAGGATCCTTAATGATGGGTGCTGCCTTCCCAAAGCACTGCTCCTTGAAGATGTCTTGGATACTACGGGAACTACCCATGATTAAGCTGTCCAAATTTACGACTTTCTACTTTGATCTTGTGCTGTAGAACCCCCCCACCCATAACAGATGGTGATGAGGCCTGTCCAAGTGCTTTCCATGGTACATCTGTAGAAGTTTTTTAGTGTTTTAGTTGACAAACCAAATCTCCTCAAACTTCTAATGAGATATAGCTGCTGTCTTGCCTTCTTTATACAGTAGTTGTACTGATATATGAGTCCAGGTTAGGTCCTCAGAGATATTGACACCGAGGAACTTGAAATTGCCCGCTCTCTCCACTTCTGATCCTTCTATGATGAAGGATCTCTGCCCAAAACTTTTTTCCCTAGATGCTGCCTGACCTGCTGAGTTCCTCCAGCATTTTGTGTGTGTTACTTTGCATTTCCAGCATCTGCAGATTTTCTTGTGTTAAGTACTCTTATTTCTATTTCCCAACCACCTTCCTATTTTAACCAATATATAGTACAATTCTTAGCCACCACTATATATGTGCCTAAGACTTTGAACAGCTCTGTATAAACATGTAAATTAATGTACATATATTGTCTGTTAAGTAGTGTGAGGCACAGGAGTCTCTGTACATAAGGTGACTTACAGGAAATATTTAAAGTGGTGGTGGGCAGTGGGGAGAGGTGTTGGTCAGCCTTTACTGCTTGGAGAAAGTTGCTGTTTTTGAGTCTGATGGTCTTGATGTGGATGACATGTAGCTTTTGCCCTGATAGAAATGGGACAAACAGTCCATGAGCAGGGTGGGGGGATCCTTTATGATGTTACTGGACCTTTTCTGGCACCTTTCTGTATATATGTCCTTGATGGCGGGTAGGCTGGTGCCAGTGATGCATTGGATAGTTTTGACTACCCGTTGTAGTGCCTTACTGTCCTCCACGGTGCAGTTTCCCTACCATGCAGTGATGCAGCTTGTTAGGATGCTCTCTATTGTGCCTCTGTAGAATGATGTGAGTATAGATGCGCATTGTCCAGAGCAGTTGTCACACCAAGCCATGATGCTTTCAGATAGAATGTTTTCTGTAGTGCAGCAATAAAAGTTATTAAGGTCTTTTAGAGACGTGCCAAATATTTTTAACCTTTTGAGGAAGTAGAGGCTTTGATGAACTTCCTTGGCTGTTTCATCAATGTTTTTGGATCAGGCCAGGCTGTTGGTGATATTCACTTATAGGAATGTGAAGCTCTTGACCTTGGCATTGTTGATATCGACAGAACACTGGGGCTTATTGTAAAGTGAAAACAAAACACTAGATCAAGCAGCATCTGTAGAGGGTAAAACAGAATGTTCAGTAAGTGTTTAATATACTGTATTTTCCAAGTTTGTCATGCATTGGTGCTTAACCTATTGTTGCAGATGTTTGGCATTTTAATGTATTAATTAGTTAATTCTTTTTGGTTGGGAATCAGTTGCAGGGCTTGTGTTTAACCATCAGTTTAGTAATAAATCAGACTGCTTTAGTTTCCATTTTGTTTGTTTCCAAGGGTAAGGGTGGAACAATGACACTTGGGTCCTGTATGTTGTTTGACCTCTTACAGGATTAGTACAAGTGATGGAAGACTGAGGACAGATTATCTAAAGTTGAATGCTGAGGTTTAATAGTTGATGACATCTGAGGAGAATGAATTGATTGCTTCAGGCATTCCCATCACTATAACAACCAGGAGAATTGACATGGCAGCATAGGTTCATGACGGATCAAATCAAGCTAACCTTTTTATTAGCAGATGATTCAAAGACTAAGGGATAAAATCATAAACTTTACAGCATGGAAATGAGTAATTTGGCTCAACTCATCCATACCAATCAACATCCTTCCATTTGGTCTGCCTAATTGATTCGTCTAAACCAACAACCAAGCATCAACCTTTCTCTTAGGAACTTACCGCTGTCTGGGTGAAGAAGGTGCACCATGCCTTACCTCTGAATCTCCTTCCCCCACCCCTCCACCTTGCATTAACCCATGTTCTCTCATTTTATTTACCTCTGATATAGGCAGAAATTTAGTACAGTCTACTCCAACTCCCACATCCTGAAGACCCTGGAGAGACTTGTTCTAGAGCAGCTCTGGCCTATGGTTAGGCCACACTTAGACCCCCTCCAGTTCGCCTACCAGCCCCGACTAAGAGTTGAGGATGCCATCGTCTACCTGCTGTATCATGTTTACGCCCACCTGGACAAGCTGGCGAGCACTGTGAGGGTCATGTTTTTTGACTTCTCCAGTGAATTCAACACCATCAGCCCTGCTCTACTGGGTGAGAAGCTGACAGTGATGCAGGTGGATGCTTCCCTGGTGTCATGTATTATTGATTACCTGATTGGCTGACCACAGTACGTGCGCTTGCAACACTCAGCCAGAGACTCATTCCACTGAGATGTAACACTGAGCATCATAGGAAGTCATTCCTGCCGGTGGCCATCAAACTTTACAACTCCTCCCTCGGAGTGTCAGACACCCTGAGCCAATAGGCTGGTCCTGGACTTATTTCCACTTGGAATAATTTACCTATTATTATTTAATATTTATGGTTTTATATTGCTATATTTCTACACTATTCCTGGTTGGTGGGACTGTAATGAAACCCAATTTCCCTCGGGATCAATAAAGTATGTCTGTCTGTCTATTACCCTCATAATTTTATATACCTCAGTTGTGTTCCTTCTTACTCTCCTCCACTCAGGGAGAAAAGACCGTCTTCTCCAATTTTTCCTCATAACTGAACAGCTTCATCCCAGATAATATCCTGGTGAATCACCACTCCACTGCCATCATATTCCTCCAATACCTGCTACTCCAGCTGAGGTTTTATGAAGTTGAAGCGTAGCCTTCTTCCTTGTGCATTTAATGCCCTAATTAACAGAAGCCAATATCCTGTGTGCCTTTCTAACCACTTTGTTCACCAGCATTGCTGTGTTCAAGCATTTATGGATTTGTACAGCGAGGTCCCTCTGTTTCTCGATCCATCCTACCTACCATTTATGGTATTATGTTTTAGTCTCATTAATGCTCCCAAGATACACTACTTCACATTTGTCTGTATTAACCTCCATCTATCATTTTCAGCCCATTTCCCCAAAACATTGATATCTCTCTTCAGCGTGTGCCTTCTACAATATAAACAAGTCTTTATCATTTGTGTCCTCTAACTTGCTTCCCACATCCACATTTGAGTATTACAAGCAACAAATCCCAGCATCTATTCCTGTGAGCCACTACTAGTCACAGGCATGCCATCACATAATCAGTCCCATATCATCAACGATTACCTCCTCTTGCCAAACCCATTTTGGATTCAGTATGGCAGTTTGCCCTGGATCCCATGAACCCTAACCTTTTGAAGCAGTCTGCTATGTGGACCGTGTGTGGGTAAAAGCGGTGTAAATCTCATCCACTGTTCTGCCTTTATAAAATGCATTGATACCTCTTCAGACAATTCAGTCAAATGGTCAGACAGGATTTGCCTGTGGCAAAAACCTATTGGCTATCTCTGATTTGTCCATGCCTTCACAGATCTGAATCAGGTGCATTATCACTATCTTAGATAATTTAAATTTGTTGTTGTAGCAGCAGTCAGGTGCTCATTACAGTCATCGTTAGGTATCCCCCAGAACTTTTTTCCACTGATGTTAGAGTTATAGGCGTTTTTTGGGTGCCTTTGTTGAAAAGAAGTGTGATCCTCCTGGGATCCACTTGGGTCCAGTGAAGATTTTTTAAAACTCAGCCAAATCTCCTGCAAGCTCTTCTCTACCCTCCTGCAGCACTCTGGGCAAATCTCTTCTGGCTCTTGGTTTCTCTCTCCACAGAGGCTGCTCAACTGACTGGCTGAGATTTTCCAGCATTTCTGTTTTTGTATCCAGGGCCCTGGCTGCTTTTGGGAGTTAATATAAATTACAGCTCCCCACCCCCAGCACTTCTTGAAGAAGAATGGAAGTGTTCTATTTTAGTGGTCGCCAATCCATCGATTGCGATCGACTAGTCGATCTTTGAGACTTTCCCAGTAGATCCCGAAAAGAACGAAAAATAAATACACAAATACTGTTGAGAGATTGTTTCCGGGTTGCGGGGTTTTAGTTCCATTCTTTCTGCCCAGTGAGCATATGTGTAGCTTCCCCCCCCGCACTACACAGTGTATTTCAGTAGTTCCTAACCACTGGGGACCACAAGGAAACGATAGGAGTCAGCTGCACCTTTCCTCATTCCCTGTCACGCCCACTGTTGAACTTGAACCCACGTGAGGCCATCAGCCGCCTAAACGCGGTGATGCCCTCGCGCCGGGGATCACTGGTTGGTCTCGGGTGGCTGGCAGGAAGTGCTGTCGCTACTGGCCTGGAGCGCTGCCACTAAACCTGCTCAACACACCAAATGTTTGTGGGTAACCCGGTGCTAAAATATTTGCAGACGACCTAATTCGGGTTCAGGGTTTTGTAAGTATTAGAGCAGCTACCGCGCTGCGATCTACTGAAACAAACTTTTGTTGGCCGATAGATCCTACAAGTGGGGTAGGTGTCCTGTCCCACTCTTCACTCGGTCAGTCGCTCGCTCTCTCCGGACTGCGACCGCCATGGCCCCGGCACGGGGACCTCCGGCCCTGACCTTGTCCTCTCACCCCACCCACGACCAGCCACACTTGGCCAAGGCGGTGGGTGGGCAGGAGGCTGGAGTTTGAGCCCAGAGGCTGTCTAATGAGGCAATGAAGCCCTCAAAATTGCTTTGGTTCCCTGAGTCCAAGCACCCAGCACTTAAAGACAAACCCACTGAGTTTTTTCAGCGGAAAAAATGTGAGCAGCGCGGGACAGAAGCTAAGTGCCGAGAGCCGCGAAGCCGTGGAATAGACTGGACATAAGGAACCTGCTTCGAGTATCGCTGTACTCCGGTCGTGTTTAACACCCCCCCCCCCCCCCCCACCGTCAGCCGGTCTGCAAGAATATTATCAATATTAGACCTAACAAAGGGCGGGTACCACCGGTGTTTATACTTTATTTCCGGGTTGCGGGGTTTTTTCTGCCCCCGGTACACATGCGTGTAACTAATTGATCTGGGGTTGATCTTGCCTTTTACTAGGGCTGAGGTAGGGGATCTTGGGCTTAAAAATGTTGGTGACCACTATTTTATTTCCTGGCCAATATTTATTGTCCAATTGACATCAAATTTTAAAAAAAACTGACATAATTATTTGTATGACTTTGCCATGTTTCACCTGAAAACTGGACCTATTGTTCAAAAAAACACTTTGGCTTGTAAGTGTTGAGAATTCTGAGGTTGGTAGCTGTGTGCTAGAAATGCAAATCCATACTACATGTCTTTCTTGTTGTAAGTTCACTAAATAACTTCAAGTAAAGACAAAGTGGAGTTTAAAAATAATGTGTTATTTGATGTTATTCCTTGTGATAGAAGGGCTCAACTGGGCTTCAGCTGTTCTGACCTCTGACAGTAGTGGGGCAGGATTCCTACTACCATCTGTCTAGAATCTGGGTCAGCAATTGTTTCCATTTTGATAGAGTAGCTCATTCTCTCTAGAGTTCTACTGAAAGAAATCAAGTTCTCGGATTTAAACTGCTGTGTTTGGTAACAGAGCATCTCAACGCACATGGTGTGAATTCCTTTCTGGGGCAAAGTACTGTGCAGCCTTTTTGCAGTAACACTGTTCCATAAAGGAGGCCTGAAACAGGGAAACAAAATACACTAGTTGATACGGCATCTGGCGATGGAAGGGACTGCAGAGTTAGACAGAACTCAGGCCTGACTCCTCAGTAAGGATGGCAGATTGTAGTTTATCAACCAGAGAAAGTTTGTTACCTTGATTTGAAATGAGCAGATTTATTTAAGACAAGTTTCAGTGGGTTGGGTTGGGGAATGAGAGGTGTGAAGGCAAGATGCAAGAATGCAGACAGATAGCAGAATTTTCGATGAGGTGAATGGGTAAAATATTGACTAATGCAGTATAACAGGAAAATTTAATGTTTATTTTGGAGGGAAAATATTTAAATGTAGAACCAAAGGGATTTGGAAGACCTTGTTCATTAAATGCAGGAAACTGAAACACAAGTGCAGTGTGATGGAGAAGACGAATGGGATGTCAGCTCTTGGAAAGTACAGTTAGTCCCTGAGTTACAAACGTCTGACTTACGGACAACTTGTACTTATGAACCGAGGAAGGGGAATTCCGTCCGCCATTTTAAATCAGATCACGACGCCGTCCACCATTTTAAGTCAGATCACGACGCCGTCCACCATTTTAAGTCATTGCCGTTGACACTGTGTTGAGTGTTTAACTTTGTATTTGGCTTAAAATTTTCTTAGTAAGATTCACCCTGACCCCCCCCCCCCCCCCCACGGTTCCAGTCGGCTGGTAGCGCAGTGAGATCAGTGTCGGGCTGGAGAACGGAGGTTTCCGAGTTTGGTCCAGTGACAGATCGCTCCTGTGCCAGGTTGATGTTGATCCAGTGACTCCCGTACCATCCGTGCTGGGTTGATACAAGCTTGCAACTTGACCTCGTTAAAAAAAACAATGCCACCTCCAGTTTAAATTCCCACGTGGACTATTTTGGATGATCAAGTATCCAAACCCAGCACAGCCCCCACTTGTCCCATTCAGCCTGTCTCAGTGCGGTGGTCATTAGGACCTGGTGAAGCTCAGGACCCGCTGCCCACTGTGTTTCTGTTCCGTTGACGGGAAGCGATCGCGATTGAAAATAAAGTGGAAATAATAAAGCGTTTGGAAAGAGGTGAAACACCATCGGTCATAAGAAAAGCGTTAGGCTACAGTCAGTCAACGATCGGAACAATTTTAAAGGATAGCAGATAAAATGAGAATAATGGAGCATGTGAAAAGCCCTGCCCCAATGAAAGCTACAATTATTACTAAGCAATGCAGTGGTTTAATTATTGGAATACATGCATTTCTAAAGTGTTTTATATACATAGAAAGGTAAAATATATACTATATACTAAGACAAACGTTTGACTAACTGACGCTAAATAATACCGGATGTACTTGTTCCGACTTACCTACAAATCCGACTTAAATTTGGATGCGGGAACGGAACTCCTATGTAACCCGGGGACTGCCTGTATTGAAATCTTACTCCAGTTATATAAGGTGTTAGGCCACCTAGAGCTCTGCCATTTTCATCACTCTTTTTAAGGAAAATTGTATTTCATTGGAGTTGGTTCAGAGAAGATTTACAGGTGTGGAGGGACAGTCCCTTAACATTCAGGTCCAGAACCTAATCATTGGATTCTGGAAGAATGAAAGGGGATTTTATTGAAATGTATAATGTTCTTAGGAGGGTAGTTGGGTAAACGCTGAGCTTGGAAAAGTCCAGAACAGAAACCATTGTCTCAGAGTAAGGGCTGCCTATTTTAGACTTGATGTGAAGGACTTCTTCTCTCTGAGAGTGAAAATCTGTGTGTGTGTCTGTTGGGGGGGGGGGGGGTAATGAGGACGTAAATATTCAAGGTTGTGATTGATTCTTAATCAGAAAGGGAATGGAAATATATGGAGAACAGCTAAGAAATTGAACTTGTTAGGTGAGTTGTCATCCTTTTGAATCATGCATTAGTCTGATTTCTTGTGGCCTTTGCTCTCAGTTCATCCATTGCAGACGTGTTAAGAGCAGTGACTTGAAATATGAAGGTGGCATGGGAAAAGTCATAGAAATTATCAAGTATGTTTGCTTAAGCAGGAAGAACCACTGATAGTTCAAAATGTTAATGACTGGAATTTTGAAGACTAGCCTGGTTATGCCTAACTATTGTACTGAGGGTTGTTATTAGCTTGAATAGTTTAAAATAGGCTTGTAAAAAAGCCAAAGCCTTTCATTCCTTTTCTTACACAAAGCAGATGAAATTTGGCACAGGAAGTGTAACGTTGCAGTAACAAGGATGAGAAGTCTATTGTTTTTGGGAATTTTTCTGGGTCTTCTGTGAAGCCAAACTCAAAATAGTGTTTAATTTCATTGTCATGTCCTTATTTTGCAATATATTTTCTCTTTTTGATGACCTTCAGAGTGTATTTTCACACAGTTTTATCGCTGTGTTATTGTTGCAAAATATTTACGGATTGGCTTCATCCCCATTAAAACTGTTACGAATCCCGTAACTGGAGAACTTACCAGCAAAGATAGAGAGGTCCGTTGAAGTCTGATGTCACTATTTTCAAACGTTTTTATTGATAAAGGGACACAAAAGTAGGGTTAATACAAACATTCCGATAGTGCACATCGTCAACACTCAATCTAAAGCGCGGGTATAGTAATAATCATCATTAAGAAGTGAGCTCTGCTGGTGTCTAGGGGTTAATAGATTGTCCGTTGGAAATGTAAAAGTCACTCAAAGTCTGCAGGCCTCAGCCCTTTGAAAATCACTGGGTTTTCTGTGGGGCGACCGAGAGAGAGAGATTGGGGGAGAAGAGAAAGAACTTGCCGAGTCTCGATGAATCTTCCGTGAAATCGGGGGAGCGTTGGTTTCCTCTCCCTGATGTTAGTTAAAAGCGGTTTTCTGTGATTCCAGCCACAAATTCCAATCTCGGAATCTAACGCACGTGGCTTCCTGCTGCTGCGGGATCACTCTCGTGTCTTCTTGGTGCGTCTCAGGGGCTGTCCCCCGAGTCTCTCCTTTATACTTCCTCACGGGGTCGCAGGTGTCAATCAGGTTGGGATGATGCAATCTCTCTCTCAACCAGCCCACCTTGCCCAAGGGCTTTTCACGTGGTCTCCATGAGACAATAGTCGCTGTTGTCTTTATTCTGTATCCCTGGTGGGACCTGCAATTTGGCACGTCTCTCTCTCTCTCCGACTGGGTCTACTGACCCCCCCCCCCCCCCCCTTTCGACGGGTGCTCTTGCAATTCTCACAAAGGAGGGGGCTGGGATCATAACAAAACAAAAACTATTCTGGCTGCCAATATTGCCTAAAAATAGGCTTGTTGTTTGAAGTCTTTGGAATAGCAATAAAATAAATATGGAAAACATAAGCATGGGTCATGAAGCAAATGGGAAGACACTGGGGAAAGGTACTGAAAAGTTTACACTAGTTTTTATGAATGGGAGCTTGCATGCTATTCGTAATTTTCAACGATTCTGGTGCAGAGTTCTGAAATGTATCAGTTTATTTCCATTTATGTGTTAAAAATGGAATTCTCCATCCCATTAATGCAATATCTGAAACGTGTTAAAAATGTTCCAACTTTTTTTATTATTAGGTCTCAGAATGGTCAATAAAAATAAGAAAGGAAATGAGAGTGATTGACAGACAGATTCGGGGTGAGTAAAAGATTTTTCTGTTTATGCAAAAGTGAAAATATTTGATGATATACTACAGAAACCCAGAATAACATTGTGAAAATCCAGGTTTACTTGAGCTGTTTTTCACAGCGATAAGGGTTGGGTAATTAAGAAAGCAGGCAAAATATTATTGTTTATTGTAAACACAAGAGATTCTTCAGATGCTTGAAGTCCAGAGCAACACACACAACATGCTGGAGGAACTCAGCAGGTCAGGCAGCATCCATGGAAATGAATAAACAGTTGATGTTTCAGACTTAGACCCTTCTTCAGGACTGGAAAGGAAAGGAGGTGATAGTTGGAAAAGGTGAAGGGCTGGAGAAGTAGGAATCTGATATGAGAGGACAGTGGACCGTGGAGAAAGGAAAGAAGGAGGGGCACCAGGGCAGGTGAGGAGATAAGGTAAGAGGCCAGAGTGAGGAATAGAAGAGAGAAGGGAGAGGGGAAAAAGTTACCAGAAGTTGGAGAAATCAATGTTCATGCCATCAGGTTGGAGGCTACCTAGATGGAATACGAGTTGATGCTCCTCCATCTTGAGAGTGGCCTCATTGTGGTAAAAGAGTCTGTTAACCGACATGTCATAATGGGAATGGGGATAGTAATTAAAGTGGTTGGACACTGGGTAAGTATGCTTTTTGTGGATGGAGCAGAGGTGCTTGTCACAGCAATCTCCTATTTTATGTTGGATGTCACCAATATAGCGGAGGCCACATCGGGAGCACCGGATAAATAGACAACCCCGGCAGGTTCACAGGTAAAGTGTTGTCTCACCTGAAGGCATGTTTGGGGCCTTAAATGGAGGTAAGGGAGGAGATAAATAGGCAAATGATGAATAGCTGTCACTTGCAGGGATATGTGCTGGGAGGAAGGTTGGGTGAGGAGGAACAAAGAGACAAGGGAATCCCAGAGGGAGCAAACCCTGCTGTTAGAGAGAGTTGGGGAAGAGGTAAAGATGTGTTCAGTGGTAGGGTCCCATTGAAGATAGCAGAAGTTGCAGAAAATGATGTGTTGGATGTGAAGACTAATGGGTTGGTAAGTGAGAACAAGAGAAACTCTATCCCTATTAAGGCAGTGGGAAGATTGGGTGAGTGTGAATGTCTGGGAAATGGAGCAGATGCTGGTGAGCGTAGCATCAATGGTAAATCAATGCTTTTGTCTTTTTTGCTTGTAGAAGTTAATACAAAATTAGTGAAGTTATGCTTCAGTTGTATAGGGCATTGGTGAGAGCATAGCTGGAGTGCTGTCTGTAGTACTGATCTTATTTATTGAAAGTAGTTCAGAGAAAGGTTTATTAAGTTGGTAGGTTCTCTTTTGAGAAAGAATTGGACAGGACATGTTTGTATCCAGGAGTTCAGAAAAGTGAGGGGAATGATTGACAGGATGGATGTGGAAGAGATGTCTGCTGTTGTGAGAGAACCTGGGAGATCAGTGTTTAAAAATAAGTGATCAGTCATTTAAGAGTAAAATGAGTTGGGGTTTTTGGAATTCTTTCACCATGGTGTATTCTTACGGCAGATTGCACTTTGATAAACACATGGATGATAGAAAAATGGAGGGCTATGTGGGGAGGAAGGGATAGATTGATCATAGAGTAGGTTAAAAGCTTTTGAAGGGAGAAGATTATGTTGATTGTGGAAGATTCTGACTTGAAACCGCACTGAGACTCAGGATATACCCTTTCGGCTATTTTCTGCAATCTGTTCAAGACCATGCGAGCAAAGACCTTCCCAATGATGCTCAGCAAGGAGATTCCCCTGTAGTTGTTACAGTCGCTTCTGTCCCCTTTGTTCTTATATAAGGTGACAATGTTGCAGTCTCTCCTGTCTTGCAGCACTGCTCCCTCTATCCACCAATGGCACAGTAGTTTGTGCAGATGGTTTAGCAGGACACCCTTTGCGCACTTGATGGCCTCTGGTGGAATGCCATCCAATCCTGTTGCCTTCCCAGTGGGCAGGCTGTTGATGGCTTTACTTAGCTCTTCGGCATTCGGCAAAGCATCCAGTTCCTCCATGACAGGCAGGCATTCCACGGCATCTAGCATGCTGTCCAAGATGCAGTCTTCTCTGGAGAAGAGTTCAAGGTAATGCTCCACCCATCTCTCGCATCTGCTTGCCTTTGTTTTTGATGGTCTTGCCTGTTGTGGTTTTCAGTGGAGCTGTCTTGCTCTGGGTTGGACCGATGGCTTTCTTGATCCCCTCGTACACTCCACGGATGTTGCCTGTATCAAGTGATGACTGAATGCTTTCGCATAGTTGTAGCCAGTAGTCATTTGCACAGCATCTGGCTGTTTCCTGGGCCTTGCTTCTTGCTGTCCTTAGCACTTGAAGTGTTGCCTTGGTGGGGTGGCATTTGTGCTCTAGTAGTGCAATATGCTTTACCTCAAAGACAGCAGTGAGCTTACTCGAGTTTGCTTTAAACCAGTCCTGTGTCTTGCCCCATTTCTTCCCGAAGGCCTTGAGTGCAGTGATGTGGATAGTGTCCTGGAGAGTCCCAGCTCTGCTGGTCTACTTCAGACAAAAGCAATGTCTCAACATCTTCCACCTTCGCAGCCTGAGATGCATCCTGGACATCAAGTGGACTGACCGAGTCACCAACAATGAGGTCCTGACCCACGCCCAGATACCCAGCCTCTTCATCCTGCTCCAACAACGCCGTCTCCACTGGCTGGGCCATGTGCACCGCATGTCAGACGGGAGGATCCCGAAGGACCTGCTGTATGGGAAACTGGCCTCTGGCAAGAGAGCACAAGGGTGGCCCCATCTTCATTTCAAAGATGTCTGTAAGAGAGACATGAAGTCACTGAACATGAACGTTGAAAGGTGGGAGGACATTGCAAGCGATTGCTCTCACTGGAGGCTGGAACTACGCAGAGGTCTGAAAAGAGGAGAAGAGAAGCTGAGGCTTGCTGCTGAAGAAAAGCGCACTCGCCGAGAAAACAGCACCAAGACAGCACCAGAGGACAGTGCTTTCAACTGCATTCGTTGCAGCTGAGACTGTCTCTCCCGTGTGGGCCTCTACAGCCACAACAGATGCTGCTCTACCAACACAGACTGAAGCAAGACTTTCCAGGTCCATGGTCTCGCAAGACTAACGGATGCCATCAGTCATCAGGTTAAAAGGTTGGCACAATGTTGTGGGCTGAAGGGCCCATACTATGCTGTAATCTACAAACCCCATTTCCAGAAAAGTTGGGATATTTTCCAAAATGCAATAAAAACAAAAATCTGTGATATGTTAACTCACGTGAAACTTTATTTAACTGACAAAAGTACAAAGAAAAGATTTTCAATAGTTTTACTGACCAGCTTAATTGTATTTTGTAAATATACACAAATTTAGAATTTGATGGCTGCAACACACTCAACAAAAGTTGGGACAGAGTTAAAATAAGATTGAAAATTGCACAGAATATTCAAGTAACACTGGTTTGGAAGACCACATTAAGCATGCTAATTGGTAGTGGGTGAGGTATCATGACTAGGTATATAAGTAGCATCCATCAAAGGTTCAGTCTTTGCAAGCAAGGATGGGTCATGGCTCACCCCTTTGTGCCAAAATTCAAGAGAGAATTCTTAGTTCAAAAGGAACATTTCCCAACGCAAGATTGCGGAGAATTTAGGTCTTTCAACATCTACAGTACATAATGTGAAAAGATTCAGAGAATTCAGAGACATCTCAGTGCGTAAAGGGCAAGGTCGGAAACCACTGTTGAATGCGCGTGATCTTTGAGCCCTCAGGCGGCACTGCCTAAGAAACCGTCATGCTACTGTGACAATTATAGCCACCTGGGCTCAGGAGTACTTCGGAAAACCATTGTCACTAACACAGTCCGTCGCTGCATCCAGAAATGCAACTTGAAACTGTATTACATGAGGAAGCCATACATCAACTCTATGCAGAAACACCGGCAAGTTCTCTGGGCCCGAGCTCATCTCAGATGGAACCATGTGCTGTGGTCAGATGAGTCCACATTTCAGCTCGTTTTCGGAAAAAACAGGTATCGAGTTCTCCATGCCAAAGATGAAAATGACCATCCTGATTGTTATTAGCAAAAGGTGCAAAAGCCAGCATCTGTGATGGTATAGGGGTGCATCAGTGCCCACGGCATGGGTGAGTTGCATGTATGTGAAGGTACCATTGACTCTGAGGCGTATATTAGGATTTTAGAGAGACATATGTTGCCATCAAGGCGACGTCTCTTCCCGGGATGTCCATGCTTATTTCAGCAGGACAATGCCAGACCACATTCTGCATGGGCTACAACAGCGTGGCTTTGTAGACACAGAGTGCGTGTGCTTGACTGGCCTGCTGCCAGTCCAGATCTATCTACTATTGAAAATGTATGGCGCATCATGAAGGGGAGAATCAGACAACGGAGACCACAGACTGTTGAGCAGCTGAAGTCTTATATCAAGCAAGGATGGACAAAATTTCCAATTGCAAATCTCCTACAATTAGTATCCTCAGTTCCAAAACGATTAAAAAGTGTTATTAAAAGGAAAGGTGATGTAACACAATGATAAACATGCCTCTGTCCCAACTTTTGTTGAGTGTGTTGCAGCCATCAAATTCTAAATTTGTGTATATTTACAAAGTACAATTAAGTTGGTCAGTAAAACTATTGAAAATCTTTTCTTTGTACTTTTGTCAGTTAAATAAAGGTTCACGTGAATTAACATATCACAGATTTTTGTTTTTATTGCATTTTGGAAAATATCCCAACTTTTCTGGAAATGGGGTTTGTATATTCAGAAGTACATAGATACTGAATAAGCCAGGGTGAAAGGTTACCAAGGGTACAAAGAAATGCTGATTGAGATTATCTTATTAAATGATGGAGGAGAGTTGAGAGGCTGATGAGCCTGCATTTGTCCCTAATTCATGATTATATATGTTAAGTAGAAGCTTGTGCTGTAAAGGGAATTAGCAGTTTCCTTTTCTTCAAAGTGATGCTTTGAAGAAGCCAGAAATCAGAATGTAACACAAGAACTATGAGAGACAACACGAGGAAACCTGCAGATGTTGGAAATTCAAATTCAGGACTGACGAAGGGTCTCGGCCCGAAATGTCGACAGTGGTTCTCCTATAGATGCTGCCTGGCCTGCTGTGTTCCACCAGCATTTTGTGTGAACTATGAGAGACAGTAGGTGAAACAAACACAAATTTCACTTTGCCTTGAGCATTTTTCTAATTAATCCTCGTGCTGTCTTTACGACAGTTATTTAGTTTATAATATTTTCGCTTAGTAATTCATTCAATAGTATTTTCTAGTTAGAATTAGAAGTGTTTAAAGTATATTCATTGCATGTAAAATATATCGGCATGCGATGACGTCACATCCGGTTTCGCCGCGTCTTGTGGGAAAGTACCGGTTTGAAATTAGCGTGAGGGTGGGGGCTTACCACGAGGCACACCTGAGCAGAAGTTGTTTTGCAGGCATGAGAAATCACAGTGAGAGCAACGCTGTAAGTTAATAGATAATCGATATATTGAACTAAGATGTTAATGCCGATCCTGTTAGAAGTAACGACGGTAGATAATGTTTATGCTTTCGTTAGTTAAAGAGTCGCGGATAGTTTGCATGGAAGTGTATTTAAAGTAGTCAATGGAGCAGGTAAACTCTCCCTGTATACTGCACCTTAGTGTAATGTAGTTATAGTCACCTTTGCAAGTATTTACACTTGAAATGTGATATTAAGGAAGGAACAAATACTGTATTAATCTTGTATTGTTTTATCAACAGTTTTCACCATATGTTAATGTGAAGAGTGAACAGTAAATGGTTAATCTTGCTGCGATCTGGTTCTTATTAACTGTGGTTTATCTCGACGTTAAATTCGGCGTTCGTTACACACGAAGGAGAACGTTACACCTCATATTACCTCAGTGCCAGCAATACCAGTTCTGAGTATTCTCAGCACCTGAGCATTCACAAGTTCAAGGTCAAGTTTAATTGTCATTCAAACATACATATGAAACAGGCAAACAAAACAGCATTGCTCCAGAGCCAAGGTGCAAAATACAGTACCAACAGGCACATACAGCATATAGCACATATAGTTATGATAGCAGAAAAAAACATAGCCCAGAATATACCCCAAGTTCCTGAGCGGCATGGCCTGTAGATTGATGGTGCCTGGGATATTGTCCTGGAGCTAAGTTTCTGTAAGAACAAGTAAGTACACAGCGGTTCCTCATCACGCAGTAGTGCAGCCACAGACAAACGTAATCCACAGAGTGAGCATTAGATGGCAACACCAACAGGAGAGGCCAGCCCCCAGCCTGGCACCAACTCCAGCATGCCTGCCGTGCCTCTGCTCTCTGCCACACCACCTCAGGGGTCTCTTCCCCTGGGCGGCTGCAACAGATGATACCACAGCACAAGGGTCTGGTCTGTGCAGTAACTGGGGCCACATAGCTCCCCTGATGTCAGTATCGCCAGAGAACTGGACTTGCAGAATTCTGCATTACCAATGTCCGACAGGGTCTTGTAAACACAAGAAAAATGTCCAAGGCAATAATTTGCCACCATTTGTTGCACCACACACTGCCTCAGCTGTAGCAAGCACAAGTCAGTGGTAGACATTTCTGAAGACTTGTAATTATGTCAGTCCATAAACTTTCCCTCATAAGTCCTAAATGCTTGATCCCCAGAGAGCTTAGTGCTGAGTGTAAAGGAAACACTCAACCAGGCAGCTGTTGGTTTTTACCTAGCTCAGGATAGCACACACAGCCTTCAGTTAGAAAGTGTAGCTCTTGGCAAAATAACCTAAACAAGCAACATCATGGTTGTCGTCCTATCAAGCTTCAGCCATACTTAAGTTGATATTAAGTATAACACAAAGAACAAGAACTTAAGAAGCCAGATCATTGACAGCATTTAGACAAACATTTGGTTTAGGGGCGGCACAATAGCTTAGCGGTTAGCACGATGCTTTACAGTGCCAGTGACCAGAAAATCTTGGGGTTCAATTCCTGCCACTGTCTGTAAGGAGTTCATACTTCATACGTTGTCCATAACAGTGTGCGTTTCCTCCAGGCGCTCCAGTTTCCAAAGACGTATGGTTGGGGTTAGTAAGTTGTAGCATGCTCTGTCGGTACCAGAAGTGTGGCAACACTTGTGGGCTGCACTCAGCAGGTCCTCAGACTGAGTTGGTTCTTGATGCAAATGACGCATTTCACTGTACATTTCGATCTCCGTGTGACAAGTAAAGCACATCTTTATCTTTGGTTTGCCTTGGCACAGAAGGCTATGGGCCAAGTGCTGGAGGTGGGATGAACAATGGATGGGTCCCCACTGGTCACTATAAGGTGGCGGGGCTGAGTGATCTGTTATCACACTTAAATTCTGGACAACACAACACCCTCATTAAAACTAGATGATTATCTCTATTGTTCAAGGGATCTTGTGTGTAAAAATCTAATTTTGCTTCAGTTATGTCCACAAAAGTTGCATTTCCTTCTGGTATGGGAGCAGCCGAGTATTGAACCAGAAGTCCCTACAAAGGACTGAGAACAGCTAAGAGGATCAAAGGGGCCTCCCTACCATCCTTTAGCGACATTTTCCAGGAGCACTGTCTATGCAGGGCCCTTAATTATTAAGGACCCTACCCATCCATTTAGCATCCTCTTTGACTTTAATATGAATTATTGACCCCACCCATCCATCCACTCACCCACTTATCACCACCAGGCAGGAAGTTCTGATGCATATAAGCAATAAAGTCAGGATGAGAAACAGTTTCTTCCCTCAGGCCATTAGGCTTCTGGATTTCCTGCTGCATTGCATTCAAAGTGTCACTGGTTAATCTGTTCTGTACCTGACAAAATTTATGTGCTTTACTTTGTTTATTTATGCATCATTCATCTGCAGGTTTTATCCTTGCTTCCTAAGTTATTGTGTGTTATATATTACTACTGTGCTTTACACCCTGTGTCTTGTTTGACTGTATAGGTGTAAATATTTCAATGACAATAAACTTGACTTCAGTGTGAATGAAGCCTACAGAGATATTAGGAAAGACAACAGTTGTTAATAACACTTTCTATTTCCAACAGATATTGTTAGAGAAGAGGAGAAAGTAAAGAGGTCTGTGAAAGATGCCGCAAAGAAGGGTCAGAAGGATGTTTGCATCATATTAGCAAAAGAAATCGTACGGTCAAAGAAGGCTGTAAGCAAATTGTATGCATCAAAAGCACAAATGAACTCTGTCCTAATGAGTATGAAGAACCAACTAGGTAAGGTGTTTATGCTGTCCATGAATTACAGTAATATCCCATGACTACTCCGTAAAATAGTGTTTTCTGATGCTATTCTTTGACTAGGAACCATAGCTAAAGTGAGGTGACGTTACACAATCAATGATTCCATTGCCCCTGCCACTTGGGTGGTGATCTGGATTCTGAGCATTAGGGAGTACTTTACTCTCTTTGCTCCCAACCTGCACCCTCCCTTTACTTGGAGGGTAGAAAGGGGTAATGGGATACATTCAGACACGGACTTGCGGGAATGGCAGACGAACGACCTCTGAAGTAGGCGGGTGATTAATTCATTTTCAACCGTATAGCGTAGTACAGGATTTTCGGCCCATAACGTTAGAACATAGAAAACCTACAGGCCCTTCAGCCCACAAAGCTGTGCTGAACATGTCCTTACCTTAGAACTACCTAGCCTTACCCATAGCCCTATGTTTTTCTAAGCTCCATGCCCCTAACTAAAAGCCTCTTAAAAGACTCTATTGTTTCCACCTCCACCACCACCACCACCAGCAGCAGCCCATTCCACACACCCGCCACTGCGTAAAAAAAAAACTTATCTGTGACATCTCCTCTGTATCTACTTCCAAGCAGCTTAAAACTGTGCCCCCTCATGCTAGCCATTTCAGCCCTGGGGAAAAGCCTCTGAGTATCCACATGATCAATGCCTCTCATCATCTTATATACCTGTGTCAGGTGACCTCTCATCCTCCGTTGCTCCAAGGAGAGAAAGTCGAGTTCACTCAACCTATTCTCATAAGGCATGCTCCCCAATCCAGGTAACATCCTTGTAAATCTCCTCTGCACTCTTTCTGTGGTTTCCACATCCTTCCTGTAGTGAGGTGACCAGAACTGAGCACAGTTCTCCAAGTGGGGTCTGACCAGGGTCCTATATAGCTACAACATTACCTCTCAGCTCCTAAGTTCAATTCCACGTTGATGAAGGCAAATGTACCGTATGCCATCTTAATCACAGAGTCAACCTACGCAGCAGCTTTGAGCGTCCTATAGACTTGGATCCCAAGATCCCTCTGATCCTCCACACTGCCAGCAGTCTTACCATTAATGATATATTCTGAATCATATTTGACCTACCAAAATGAACCACTTCAGACTTATCTGGGTTGAACTCCATCTGCCACTTCTCAGCCAGTTTTACATCCCATCGATGTCCCACTGTAACCTCTGATGGCCCTCCACCCTATCCACAACACCCCCAACCTCTGTGTCATCAGCAAACTTGCTAAACCATCCCTCCAATTCCTCCAGTTCATTTATAAAAATCACAAAGAGTAAGGGGCCCAGAACAGATCCCTGAGGCACCCCACTTGTCACCGACCTCCATGCAGAATATGACCTGTCTACAACCACCCTTTGCCTTCTGTGGGCAAGCCAGTTCTGGATCCACAAAGCAATGACCCCTTGGATCCCATGCCTCTTTACTTTCTCTTTTTTTTAATAAACTTTTTTTTATTGAGTTTTCAAATAATTACAGAAATAAAAGAAAATATATGAAAAAAATATATATACCCTTCCCCCCTCCCCTTAACCCCTCCCCCCCAACATCCCTATATAAGAAAAAAGAAAGAAAGGAAAAAGTGCCTGGATATCGGAAGATCCCCACATGCTCCATGGAGTTCGTAATAACTTTAGTATATATATTTCTTTCTTTCCCCAAAAAACCAATTATTTCATCTTCGGAGCACCTATATATTTAATCCTGTCTTTTGTAAATAAGGGCGCCAAATTTTCAAAAATGTTTCATATTTATCTCTTAAATTATAAGTAATTTTTTCAAGTGGAATACAGCCAAAAATTTCCTTCTTCCAATGATCTATACTTAAGTATGTATCTGATTTCCAAGTAACTGCAATAGCCTTTTTGGCTACTGCCAATGCAATTTTTATAAATTCTTTCTGATATTTAATCAATTTGGGTTTCGGTTTTATCCCTTCAATATTGCCTAGTAAAAATAATATTGGATTATGTGGAAGTTGTGTTCCATAATTTGTTCCAATAAAACTCTTAAATTTGTTCAAAAAGGTTGAATTTTAGAACAAGACCAAGTAGAATGTAAAAAGTACCGATTTCTTGGTTACATCGGAAACACTGATTGGATAAATTTGGGTTTAATTTATTTATTTTTTGTGGTGTAATATATAATTGATGTAAAAAATTATATTGCACTAATCTTAACAGGACATTTATTGTATTTGTCATACTATCAAGACATAGTCTTGACCAATTTGTTTCTTCAATTTTAATATTCAAATCACTTTCCCATTTTTGTCTTGACTTATGGACTCCTTGTTTAATTGCCTGTTTTTGAATCAAGTTATACATACAAGAGATAAATTTTTAAATCTTTCCTTTTTGAATTAAAGTTTCTATTTCATTAGCTTTCGGCAATAACATTGTTTGACCTAATTTTTCTCTTAAATAAGCTCTTAGTTGGAAGTAACAAAAAAAGAGTGTTGTTTGATACTTTATATTTATTCTTAAATTGATCAAATGACATTAATATACCCCCTTCAAAACAATCTCCTATATATCTAATCCCTTTTTGAAACCAATTATATAAAAGTTGATTATCCATTGTAAAAGGAATGTATATTTTGAATTAAAGATCTCTTTGCTAATAAAGATTTCTTTGTCTCATCATCAACATTTATCTTATTCCATAAGTCAATCAAATGTTTTAATATAGGAGATTCTTTCTTTTCCCATATCCATTTAGATTCCCATTTATATATAAAATCTTCTGGTGTATTTTCTCCTATTTTATCTAGTTCTATTCTAATCCATGCCGGTTTATCTTTCTCAAAAAAAGATGCAATAAATCTAAGTTGATTTGCTTTATAATAATTCTTAAAATTTGGAAGTTGTAACCCTCCTAGATCAAATTTCCATGTCAGTTTTTCCAACGATATTCTTGACATCTTACCTTTCCAAAGAAACTTCCTCACATATTTGTTTAACTCTTGAAAAAACTTCTGAGGTAGTTGTATTGGTAGTGATTGAAATAAGTATTGTAGTCTAGGGAATATATTCATTTTTATGGTATTTACTCTACCTACTAATGTTATTGGTAATGCCATCCATTTATCAAGATCTTCTTGAATTTTTTTCAGTAATGGTAAGTAATTTAATTTATTTAAGTTCTTTATATTATTATGAACTCTTATACCTAAATATGTTATACCATTTGTCGGCCATCTAAATTGAGTTATTAATCGACATTGACTATAATCTCCTTTAGTAAGAGGTAAAATTTCACTTTTATCCCAATTTATTTTATAACCTGATATTTTCCCATATTCTTCTAATCTATAGGATAATTTACGCAACGAGTGCAATGGGTTTGTTAAATAAAGCAGAACATCATCAGCAAATAAGTTAATCTTGTATTCTTCCTGATTAACTCTAAAACCCTTAACATCTGGGTCCATTCTAATTAATTCAGCTAATGGTTCTGTCGCCAACACGAATAAAGCAGTTGATAATGGACAGCCTTGCCTAGTTAACCTTGTTAGCTGAAATGGTGTTGAAATTTGACCATTTGTCACTACTTTAGCTTTGGGATTAGTATTTAAGGTTTTAATCCATTTTATAAAAGATACTCCTAATCCATATTTTTCCAATACTTTAAATAAAAAATTCCATTTCAATCTATCAAATGCTTTTTCTGCATCTAAAGCAACTGCCACACTCATTTCCTCCCTCTTTTGTGCCAAATGAATTATACTAAATAACCGAGTTACATTATCTGCCGATTGTCTGTTTTTAATAAATCCTGTTTGATCCATATGTACTAATTTTGTTAAGTATTTAGATAATCTGTTAGATAAGATTTTTGCTATTATTTTATAATCAGTGTTTAATAAAGAAATAGGTCTATACGATGGTGGCTTTAAAAGATCTCTGTCTTTTTTTGGCAATACTATTAAAATAGCTGTCGAAAAAGATTCTGGAAGTTTATGCGTTCTTTCCGCTTGATGTATTAACTCCATAAAAGGAGGAATTAATAAATCTTTAAACTTTTTATAAAATTCAGGTGGAAAACCATCTTCTCCTGGAGATTTATTACTTTGAAGTGATCCTAGGGCTTCTTCGACCTCTTTCAATGTGAAAGGCATATCTAATCCCTTCTGTTCTTCCATATTTAATTTTGGAAGAGTTATTTGTGATAAAAGCCTTTCTATCTTGACATTATCATTTTGTGATTCTGATTTATACAACTCAGAGTAAAAATTCTTAAAAGTTTCATTAATTTCTAAAGGTTTATAAGTAATTTTATTTACTTTTGTTTGAATTGCATTTATTGTTTTAGAAGTCTGGTCTGTTTTTAACTGCCATGCAAGGACCTTATGTGATCTTTCACCTAGTTCATAATATCTCTGTTTAGTTCTCATAATTGCTTTTTCTGTTCGATATGTCTGGAGTGTATTATATTGTAACTTCTTATTAATAAGTTGCCTTTGTTTTTCTTCTGTCATATTTCTTTGAGATTCTTTTTCTAATTTTGTAATCTCTTTTTCCAATTGATCTATTTCTATCATATTCCTTAATTTTAGAAGTATAACTTATTATCTGACCTCTCAAATATGCCTTCATTGCTTCCCACAATATGAATTTATCATCAATTGAATGTGAATTTGTATCTAAAAAGAACTGAATCTGTTTTTTCATAAAATCACAAAAATCTTGACGTTTTAGTAACATTGAATTAAATCTCCATCTATAAATTGATTCCTCTTTATGTCATTATCAAAGGAGAATGATCTGACAATATTCTGGCTTTATATTCCACATTTTTCACCCTATCTTGAATATTTGTTGATAATAGGAAAAAATCTATCCTTGAATATGTTTTATGTCTATTTGAATAAAATGAATAATCTCTTCCTTTTGGATTAATTCTTCTCCATATATCAATCAAGTTTAAGTCTTTCATCAGTGATAGAGTTAATTTTACTACTTTTGATTTTGTGACAACCTTTGTTGATCTATCTAAAACTGGATCTAGACAAAAGTTAAAATCTCCGCCTATTAATATTTTGTCATGTGCGTTCGCCAAATTCAAAAAGACCTCTTGTATAAATTTGACATCATTTTCATTTGGTGCATAAATATTCATAAGAGTCCATAGTTCTGAGAAAATTTGACAATGTATAATTACATATTTCCCCGCCGAATCAATTAATACATTTTGTATTTTAATTGGTAAATTTTTATTAACCAAAATTGCAACTCCTCTCACCTTTGAATTAAATGAAGTTGCAATAACATTTCCTACCCAGTCTCTTTTTAATTTCTGATGTTCTTTGTCTGTTAAATGTGTATCTTGTAAAAAAATATATCTGTTTTCATTTTTTTAATGCATGTTAAAATTCTTTTTCTTTTTACTGGTCCATTAAGCCCATTAACATTAAAACTTTAAAAATTCAGTAAATTAGTCACTATTTTTAATTATGTTACTCCAATCCATAATAATACCTAATCTTTCAACTTTCATGGTATCTTGGGAAATCTTTTTAAAATTCTCCATATTGCTATGTGTGTCCCCACCGATCATCCAGGCAGAAAGATAGAAGAAAAATAGAGTATAAAGAAAAAAACAAAATACCCCCTTACTAATGTTGTGAAAAAAAAAGAACACAACATTACCCCCCTCTGTTGTACGGGTCATGGCGATCGCCATGATTACACATGTAAATCCCGCAGTAACCGATCCAAAGCTCCCCAGCCCCCCCGCAACATAAAATAGTATATATAAAAGAAGAAAAAAAATACTATTCTCAATTAGTATTTCTGAAATTTTGCTTTTCTCCCCTGTATCATCTTTAAATGTCCATCACTTCCGTTCACTGTCTCTATCTTCATCCTTAATCCATTACGCTTGGAAGTCTCTATGTGTAATTAACGAATAAATGGAAGTTTTTGTGCGAACTCCTCCACTTCTCAATAATCGGTAAAAAATCTTCTTTTTCCCTCCTCCAAAAAAATTATCAGTGTTGCTGGGTGACGCATTATAAATTTATAACCCTTTTCCCATAAGGCTTTTTTCGCTGGGTTAAATTCCTTCTTTCTCTTCAAAAGGTTATAATTTATATCAGGATAAAAAAGAACTGCCTTCCCTGCTATCATCAATGGCCCGTTTCTCTTTTTGGCACATTGGGCAGCCGCCTTCAGGATCTTTTCTTTATCTTGGTATCTTAAGCATTTTATCAAAATTGATCGTGGATTTTGATCAGCTTGAGGTCTTGACAAGGCTGTATGAGCCCTTTCAATCTCAATTAGAGTTTCTCCTTCCATTTCCAATTTTTCAGGGATCCATTTTTGAAAAAAATTTATTGGATCTTCTTCTATATTTTCTTTAAGTTCAACAATTTTAATATTGTTTCATCTACTAAAATTTTCAAGCTTATCAATTTTTTCCATAAATTGTTTTCTTTCTGATGTCCAGGCAGTAGTATCATTTTCCATTTTATTCATTCTTTCAACTATGTCTTCCGTTGTAGTTTCCAAATCTATAATTCTCTTTTCCATTTTTTCCTGTCTTTTTGTCATTTTATCAAACATCATCTCCATATTTGTCATTTTTCTTTTGATTACTTTTAATGCGCCTAATTTACGCATTATTTGCATCAAAGTCTTTTCTATATTTCCAGAAAGACTTTTACCTCCATCTTCGTCTGATTTTTCCAGAGAATCTGACTCTCCCTCAGATTCACTTTCACTTTCGGTTTCAGTCATAGCTGGGATTTGTAGTTCTGGTTGCTCCCGTTTGCGCATGCTCCTTCCTTCACGTTTGCGCAGTTCTCGTTGGTCTTTTTCTTTAGAAATGGTCGATGTTGCCACAGTTTCTTGTTCTGTATTGCTGGTGGTATAATGTACCTGAGCCCGCGGTTCTTTGGCAGAAGTGGGCCTTGATTCTGTTCCAACTTGCATTGTCTTCACGGTAGTAATTTTCTTCATCTTCTGTTTGTGAGGCATAACTTGAAACAATCCGGAGTAGTTTATAAGTAACTTTTAGAAAGTATTGACTAACTTTGCTTCACTTAAACATTAATTTATTGATTTTTTACGGGAGAGCTGGGTTCCAGCGTCTCAATCCTATGTCATCAGGTGACGTCCCCGCCTCCTTACTTTCTCAATAAGCCTTGCATTAATCTTGTTGAGCTGACCCTTTAGCCCACTCCAAGATCAACGCTTCCCTCCTACCCACATATCCCTCCATTTCTTTTATCCATGTGCGTATCTAAGATCTCTTAAAATATCCCTGATATTCTCTACCACCACCCCTGGCAGCACGCTCCATACACCAGCACTGTGTAAATAAAACTACCTGACATCCCTCCAATCACCTTAAAATGATGCCCTCCCTGGGACACAGACACTGGTTGTATATTCAATCAATGCCTTTTATCATCTTGTAAACCTATCCAGTTGAATTGAATTGACTTTATTTCTTACATTCTTCACATACATGAGGAGTAAAATTCCTTACATTACGTCTCTAAATGTGCAACGTGCAATCATAGTAATTTATAATAAATTGAACAGTCAATGTAATATAAAGTACACTCAAATTAGCGTGAGTTAACCCGTCTGATGGCCTGGTGGAAGAAGCAGTCCCGGAGCCTGTTGATCCTGGCTTTCTTGCTGTGGTACCGTTCTCCACATGGTAGCAGCTGGAATAGATTGGGGTGACTCGGGTCCCCAATGATCCTCTGGGCCCTTTTCTCACACCTATCCGTGTAAGTGTCCTGAATCATGGGAATCCGCAACAACAGATGCACTGGCCTATCCGCACCACTCTCTGTAGAATCCTGTGATTAAGGGAGGTACAGTTCCCATACCAGGCAGTGATGCAGCCGGTGAGGATGCTCTCAATTGTGCCCCAGTAGAAAGTACTTAGGATTTGGGGGTCCATACCAAACTTCCTCAACTGTCTGAGGTGAAAGAGGCACTGTTGTGCCTTTTTCACCACACAGCTGGTGTGTACAGACGACGTGAGGTCCTTGGCGTTGTGGATGCCAGGGAACTTAAAAGCTGTTTCCCCTCTCAACCCCAGATCCATTGATGTCAGTAGGGGTAGCCCATCTCCATTCCTCCTGTAATCCACAACCAGCTCCTTTGTTTTTGCAACATTGAGGGAGAGGTTGTTTTCTTGATACCACTCTGTCAGAAAGATGACTTCTTCTCTGCAAGCCACCTCATTATTGTTTGTGATAAAGCCAATGAATGTAGCATCATCGGCAAATTTAATTAGCAGATTAGAACTACGGGTGGCAACAGTCATGAGGGTACACAGTGAGTAAAGGAAGGACTCAATACACAGCCCTTAGGGGCTCCTGTATTGAGAGTCTGAGGGGTGGAGGTGAGGGAGCCCACTCTTACCACTTGCTGGTGGTCTGACAGGAAGTCCAGGATCCAGCCACATAAGACAGGGTGAAGGCCAAGGTCTCTGATCTTCTTAACGAGCCAGGATGGAATTATGGTGTTGAATGCTGAACTGTAGTCCAAGAACAGCATTCTCACATGAGCATACTTCTTCTCCAAGTGGGTAAGGATGGTATGTAGAGCTGTGGTTATTGCATTGTCTGTTGAATGGCTGTGTCGGTAGGCGAATTGTTGAGGGTCCAGCTTGGGTAGTAGCAAGCTGCAGGTGTAATCCTTGACCAGCCTCTTAAAACACTTGCTTATTATTGAGGTGAGTGTGATCACCTCTTATCCCCCTTTGCTCCAAAGAGAAAAGCCCTCACTCACTCAACCTTTCCTCATATGACATGTTCTCCAATCCAGACAGCATCCTGGTATATCTAGTCTGCACCCTTTCTAAAGCTTCCATATCCTTCCTATAAAGCAACCAGAACGGAACACGGTAATCACAAGTGTGATCCAACTGGAGTTTTATAGAGCTGTACCATTACCTCAGCTTTTGAACTCAATCTCCCAACCAATGAAGGCCAAATATTGCAACATTTTATTCAATATTTATTTTATTGGAACAAAATAAAAGTATTTAACCAGAATAAATGGCAATGTAGAAATGAAATCATACTTTCCAGAGTAGCATATTACAGATACTCTCCAGAAATACAACTGCCATTGGATGAGGTTGTGATTTTGGTGAACAGTTTGTAAGATTGTGCACCATTTCAGATATGCTGCAGAAAGCACAGACTGTAAGATCTGCTGTGTAATTTGTGGCCTGTTTCTTAAGCAAAACAGCAATGTTATGATGGACTATTTGGAAATGCAGTAGTGTAATGGCTTGATTTTACTGGATAGAAAGGATTTTCTGTTCCCCTTTGACAAAACTCTATACAAAATTTCTAACTGAACCAACTGCATACACATACATACAGGAACAGGACAAAGACAGTATCTTTCCAATGTCTGCAAGACAGGGTCAGGTGTGTGACAGAATACTCCCCATGTGCTTGAATGTGTCCATCTTGAACAACATTCTGAAATGTTGGCACCACCTACTCCAAAGTGGCTCATTTAATTGTTTAATCTGGGAGCTGAGGTGCCATTTTCTCCCTTCACTAGTACACCTTGCTGTTGTGCACACATCTACAAATTGCACTTTGACTCCCTAAAGTGATTTTTGACACCACCACCATCTTTGCTCAAGGGCAAAAATGAGCTAATGGATACAACGAAACATAAGTTTCACCTTCTAAATCATTCACCATCTAATGTTGTTGGATCAAACTCCCACAGCTCTCTTGACTGTAGTGTGGAGTTTCTCATCACACAAGTGCGCAGGTCAAAGTAGTGATTCAAAATCATTTTCGAAGGGTATTCAGGATGAATGATAACTTAAAACTTGCCAACATCCACATTCACCAATATAAACAATTGTGCACAAAGGACAGTTTACATAATATTATCAGTATTGAAGTAAACAGTGTACAACTTCCTCACTTCAAGGTTTTTCTGGACTTTTTAAAGCCCTCTTGACCCAGGAGCAGGAACCACCACATTACTTCCCTTCAGTACCATAATCCAGGATTATTACCTGTATGTTTACTTCGGCCAAGTTCTCCAAACACTTTTGGAATTGTACTACATGCTCCTTTAAAGAGTAGTCCAGTCAGGTCCATTTCCTGGCTCTTTCAGATCTAGCTGATGAAATTACATTGAGCTGCCACAGATTTGTTGCTCATACTTTTAACAAAACCAATGAAGCTTTATCTACAGCTTAAGTTTTGTGCTGCAGCCTTTGCAGTGCTGTGTAAGTCAAAATGAAATGGTCATGTTTTCTGCTTTTAATTTACTATTTTTCCTTCCCTTCACAGCTGTAGCGAAAGTCACAGGTGCCTTAGAGAAGAGCACTGAAGTGATGAAAGCCATGCAGAGTTTAGTAAAAATTCCTGAAATTCAAGCCACCATGAGAGAACTGTCTAAAGAAATGATGAAGGTGTGATATTACTGTTCTTGTGGCTGGAGCCTACTTTTAAGTTGTAGGTGTCTGCTTTTATCTGTCATAAGAACAAATCTCTAACTTGTCAAATTTAACGAACTAGAGAAACCAATGTTTAGGAAAGGGCTGCTATTAGCCATGTTAGCTTGTTAAATAACGAACATCACCCACAGGATGATGTTCATCTCTCATGAATCATCTCTCCCTTAATGTTCAATGATATTGCTATTAAGTTCCTGCCACAAGTATCATCAGGATCACCACAAAACATACATGTCAGAGGCTGGAATACTGCATTGAGTGATTCACCTCTTGAACCTGCTGTTCCACTAACTAGAAGTCAAAATTGCTGAGCTATATAACCCTACAGCCTGAACATGGCAAATAGGATTAACATCGTTGGGCGTAGACATGGTGGAATGATGGGCCTATTTGTGTGTTCTTCAGCTCTGGCAGGAGTGTAATGGAGCTTTCTCAATTGCCTGGATGAGTTTGTGTCAACTCTCAAGCTTCTTGTCATTCGGACGGAGCAGGCTGCCTGACTGGCACTACATCTACCTCCCAAAGCAGACGTTCTCTCCACCACTGGCAGCATCTACAAAATACATTGCAATTACTTACCCAGGCAGCTTTATCATTAAGATCAAGGGCAGTAGGTGGATGAGAATACTACCACCTCCAAGTTCCCTTTCATCTTGAATTGGAAACATGGCCAGTCCTTAATCTGAATCCTGGAATTTCCTGCGCAACAGAATGTGCTAACTCAAGGAGGCAGTTTACCATACACCTTTCCAAGAGATTTAGGGATGGGCTATAAATGGCAGCCTTGTGAGCAAGTTAGAAATTTCATTGACCATTTCATTGAAACTGCCAGAAATTAGGGCAGACTTGGGTCTAGTAGTTACATAGTGTTGATGATTTTTAATGATTTTTTAACATGTACTTTCTGTATGCAGGCAGGGATTATCGATGAGATGCTGGAGGATACTTTTGAAAGTATGGAAGATGAAGAAGAAATGGAAGAGGCCGCAGAGCTGGAAATTGACAAAATACTATTTGAGGTTACTGCAGGTAAATTAAATTGTGTTTTTAATTATCTTTTATAGATTTTTGTAATGTCTGAAATTTTTAATAGCACAATCTCCTTTTTGAAATGAAAACCAGAAATTCATTTCATTTTGAAAGTTAATGTTCTGGGGAAATAATTTCAAATAAAGTTCTGTGCTCACATAGTCAGTATATTAGAGATTGTGATTGAGATAGCCCATAGCGCTGGCTTGCTGTGGCTAAACGCCTTTGTGATTAATAATTGCTTTATTGTTGACAAATTCATGGAAACTAATGGTAATTCTTGTAACTTGCATTCTGCATGTGCTTCTGGGAAAGGTTGCCGATAGCCTTGGACAGTTGCATTCTTAGATCTCTGCAGAAACACAATCAGATCAGTATTGGAAAAGACAAGTTTATATTTGTGCCTTCTGCTTTAGCACCAAATATTGACAAGTCACAAAAGCTATTTGGCTATTTTTATTTTTCAGGTGCTCTTGGGAAAGCTCCCAGCAAAGTCACGGATGCTCTCCCAGAGCCAGAACTTGCAGGGGCCACAGCCGCATCAGATGAAGGTGAGGCAGAGGAAGATATTGAAGAAATGCAGTCACGGCTAGCTGCACTCAGGAGTTAATCTGTGTAAATAAATTGGATATATAGTTCCCACTTGAGTTTATAAAATTATCTTGCTGTTGAGTTCCCATACCCCTTTACCCCCCTATACAAATACCAAAGTAAATACTTTCTGTGTAAGAAATGGGTACTGCTAAATTGTACAAAGTAAACTTCCCAAAACATAAGATTACACTTACAAGTTATTTGTCCCATTGTATTGAACTATTTGTCACATCTTTTAGTTTAATATAATTTTAGCACTGCTGTCATACTTACAGTAAAGTGTAATTCCTGGATCTAACAGGGATTCCAGTTCTTGTAGTTACAATTGAAATTTCTTTTATATATAACATAAAGCTATTGGAGAATGTAAAATAACTTTTTTTAAAGTGGCCTTATTATAGTGAAAGGATCTTCCAGAAAGTTTGGTAAGATCTTATGATAAACAGCCAATTCTAAGAAAATATTCAAACTATCCTTTATATTACATAACAAATGTATATTTGAGTTATAAATGAATGTTTTGGTCAGTGCAAAAAAAATTGTCTATTTAAGTGGTGAGTGCCTCTAGTTTTTAATATGGCTATTTTTGGCTTTAATGGAACTTGTATGGATGGGTAGCTATTGGTTTTGTGATTATCAGAGACCTGCTATCTCAGATAAGTTTACTTGCTCTGTTCTGTAATAACTGCAGTCCATTCAGTCTTCAGACTAAAATAATTTTGGTGTTGTCTTTGGGTTGGATTTGAAATTGGGAGATGCATCACATACTGTAGTATTACTGTCTTCATTTACAACCATCTTATTAAACATTTTTCAAATGTTTGTTCACTAGCACTTCTAAGGAGTTTTTTTTTTGTACATATGGATAACTGAGCACCTTACCATCATTCAAGTATAGCTGTGATTTTGCTTACCTTCAGTAATAAAAATGAATAAAATGTGATTTTCATGACGTGTATTGTCCTAGGATGCTTTCTAACCAGGTAAACACTATTTTGCAGCCATTTCATTGCAGAAAACAAGTCTTATGTCTCCACTAGTTTGTTAGAAAGTAGCATCTTGATACTTTTTTTAAAATGGACTGTGGCTTAGACTACATCCACACTAGACCAGATAATTTTGAAAATGCTGGTTTCGCGTAAAAACAATAGGTGTCCATACCAAGCGTGTTTGAAAATACCTCTGTCCACATTAAAATGGGTATTTGAGCGAATCTCCTCCTACTGGGCATGTGCAGGGCACATCTACAGAAAACAAGCGACATGTTAGGTGTCAAATCTCGCTGTGAAAGTGCGTGTTTGAGCAGCTACAGACCAGAAAAACTTGAAAGGAAATTGCCAAATGATGGACGGCTGTTGGCTGTCATGCAGGAGGACTTAAAACTAAAAACAAATACTGGAGCACATGGAGGCAACCAACAGGGAGCTCACTGACAGTATGACCCAGCTGACGACAAACATTGAAAAACTCTTGCATTAATAAAGCACCTTGTTAAATGTATAAAATGTCTGCATCAGTGTTATCTTGTATTTCCATACAAGAAATATTACACATCTATTGTCAGAGAAGTACTTGCATAAATAGGTAAACCACCTTCATACAAGCAAGGATAGAAAACAGGGCAAAGTGAGTATACTTATTTATTCAGTAAGTTATAGCTCAAAGTATTTGGTGAGTACAGTTCTAACTCTTATGGCTTCAATCTTGTTGCTGGTTGTTTTGAAATTGTTAGGTTGTGTGGTGGGGGGGGATTGCATTCAACAATGAAATGCTCTGCTGCCACCACCATCTGTTCCAGTACGTCATGACAGCGTTTCTAGAAATCTCGGGTTACCCCGTCCACACTACTCTGCCCAATCGGCATTTTCAAATTTACACTCTGGGGGGTGCATTTTAGAAAAGCTCTGTTTTCGGGGGAGGAAAACGCTGTTTCAGTGTGGACGGAGGGACAAAATGAAGAGAAAAAGCTTCGGTTACAGATTTATCCGGTCTAGTGTGGACGTAGCCTTAGTTGACTGCTACCTGTCAGTTCTGGATCATTTTAATTATTAGTTACCAGTGGAATAGATTTTATCAGAAGGATTCTCAGCAGAACAAACCTATAATCTATCAATTTTTTCTTAACGTAAAATTGGAATAGGATTAGTGGAGAGATTTTGACAGCTATTTAAGTGCCAGTGAGGAACATAGAAAGCCTACAGCACGATACAGGCTCTTCGGCCCAAAGTTGAGCCCACCATGTCCCTACCTCAGAAATTACTAGAGATGTCGGGGTAAGTTGTGTTTTTTTAAAAACGCAGAAAGTGGTGAATGCTTTGAATGGGCTGCCGGCGACAGTGGTGGAGGTAGATACAATAGGGTCTTAAGAGATTCTTGGATAGGTACATGGAGCTTAGAGAAATAGAGGGCTATGGGTAACCCTAGGTAATTTCTAAGGTAAGGACATGTTCTGCACAGTTTTGTGGGTCGAAGGGCCTGTAGTGTGCTGTAGGTTTTCTATGTTTCTATTAATATTTAAATAGGGATGAAAAGAAAACAAATATATCCCAATTTGATTTCTCTACCCAAATGGCTTTGCTGGATCTGTACAATCTGTTTCATGTACCTTCAGATGTACTTGTTACACTGAAACTGAAATGTTGCAATGTTTAATGAGTTGCCTAGCTTTCACTTTTATTCAACAGCTTACTGCTTCAAGAACAAGTAGGAGTGTAAATATGATCACTATATTCTGAAAGGATTAAATTGGGATCCAAAATGGATTTACAAGGATATGATTAAAGAAATTAAGGGAAAGTGCTGTGAGTGAGCTTACTTACCAAAGCTTTACCTGTAACTCTCTTGCTCAAGAACAATGCTATTACTTTCTGAACCTATGAACAGACTTTGAGAATTAAAAGATTCTGGGTATCTACAAGAACAAATCAAAGGATCAACCAACTCATTACTAAATTATTATTTAATACCTAAGCGGATGACCTCATCTTCCACACGTCACTTGCCATAGTTGTTATTCAACTTCGAAATCAATGGAAATCAAGTGCCAAAATAATGAGCACAGACAATTGATCAAATGGTCTCCTTGTATTATGGCTTGGAATAGATCAGCCAAATCATGCACTTGTTTATTGCATCTGCTTCACTTGCGATTTCAGAGGAACTTTCTAACCGGCCACTTGGAAGCACTCATCAAAACGGCATCCAGAACCAGGGACCTCGGCTGGAATGAAATGCATTTAAAGGCACAACCATTTTTTTTTTAAAACAGCATGTTGATATATTGTGTAAAAATCACATTGTTGTACAAATATTGCCCAACCATCTGAACAATTCTATTAACTTGAAATTTTCAGACTTCAACTTTGATGCTCTGCATTTAAACCACAGAACTAGTAAAATGTACAAAACAAAACCCACACAAACATTCAACATAGCAGTTATGTCCTGAGTAATCAAAGTTACTGAAATACCAACGATTGGGATTTCATCTACTTTGAAAGTTTTATAGCAGTTTTACAAAATAGATCAACTAGAATAGTCTCCAAATTTTACAGCCAAAGAAACAAGGCCATTCTCCACTGGTACACCAACCAAAAAACTTGCACTCAATTTCAGCAATGTTTTAAAACAAAAAGTGGATGAAAATTAGTCAAGCTGAACCAAACAACACAGAATGGGGATGAGTCTGAACTTGCAATCAACTGTGTAATAACATAGCAAAAAGTTTATTTCTCTAATAATGCAATTTGTTTGCATAGTGTATTGCCTACATTGTTAAGGAAACCCACACATCAGTAGAAGCTGCAGTACAGCACAGTGAATGTCAATTAGAATTCTCATCCATGCACTTGTGTATTTCCCAACAAACATTTCTTGCAGCATAAAGACAAAAAAATCAATTAGGAAGTACTTTGCTCAAAGGAGTCCCGGGTTTGTAAATGTGCCAGACAAGTTAATATCTCCACAAGACTGGCAAAATAATTTTTACCAGCTCAAGCGGAAAATATTACAGCAGAACTATGTGAAATGTGCCTCAGTCTGTAAATAATTGGTTCTGTGAATCTGATTCCTGGTGGGGTTTCGACTTATCTGTGTTTCAGATTATTAACTCCCGCTAAACATGAAACATTTCTCCAAATGTTAAGTACAAAATTAACACAATTCACATTAACAGAAAGATCAAATATCATGAACTTTTGGATGTCTTCCATTTAGAACTCTGTAGATATCCAGGTACAGACAAACATGTAAACTATATTAATGGTGAACTGCTGTAAAAGAGCTAGATCCACTATGACAATGAAGATTAAAACCTCTCATCTCAGGCCTGAGTTTACTTGTTTTAGCACTAATAATATCTGGATATTTTGTTTTCCAACTAGACATGAGACATCTAAAAAGGATGTTGCTAACTATGCCACGCTACAGCTAATGATCTTCAATAGGGAAGACTAGACTTTCTTCTATTGCTTCCCTGGTCTTCTGTGGAAAACCACAAAAGTATTCCTCACACAATTCCAAGATGACCACAGAGCCATGAGAATAAATATAGGGTGGGTAGAGCAAAACTAGTTTGGAATTGTTTAGTTGGGAGCCTAAAAAGATGTTTGCTTGTTAGCATTATTAGATATAATTTGAAACAACATCCTTGCTGCGCAGTTTTACAAATTATACCAGATAAAGTACAGGTTCACATCTCCTAATTTAGCCAGTGGAACAAAGATGCTGTATTGCCTCCTCGAATAAATCAGTTTCTGGAAGTTGGTGTCAGCAATAGAGTCCAGATTTGATGTCCAGCCCTGGACATCACCCTTGGGTCTTCAGCAGGCTGGACTCATGAGCTCTTAACATCGCAACAGCATCTTTCACTGCGTGGTAGATAATATTCTTCACCTGTGTATGAAAAAATAAATCACAGTATTGTGATTAGAAACAAGTTACACTACTCCTCAAAGCAAAAAACATTGCAAGTAATAAATGATTTGGCATCAACCCTTGCCCATCACACACCAAGCTCTCCCCACCAATGAGCATATCTACAAAGAACGCTGCCATTAGAAAGCAGCAGCCATCATCAAGGACCTTCCACCACCCAGACCATGCTCCCATCTTGCTTGTGCCATCGGGAAGAGGTACAGGAGCCTCAGGACCTGCACCACCAGGGTTCAGGAACAATTATTACCCCTCAACATCAGGTTTTTGAACCAGAGGGGATTATGTCACTCATGAGATGTACCTCTGAGATGGTTCCGCAACCTATGGACTCACTTTCACTACAACTCATGTTCTTGATATTTATTGCTTATTTTTTGTTTCTATTTGCATAGTTTGTTGTCTTTTACATATGGTTGTTTGCCTGTCTTTGTTGTGTGCATTTTTACATAGACTCTTCTGGGTTTCTGTGAGATTCATTTTCTTGTGGGTATTTACAGTAACTACTTAGTATATAGTGACGTACATGTACTCTGATCTTTGAACTAAGATTTTCATTGATTCTATTGACTTTATTCTACTTTAAATGCCTGCAATAAAATGAATCACAGAGCAGTAAATGGTGACCTATGTACTTTGATAATAAATTTACTTTGAAGTATCATTTGTTCAAATTGCTTGAAAGATGGAATCTTAAGACATTACTGACCAAAATTTTTAAGTTGAAAGGGTGTAACCACATTCATTTAAGTACGTCTTTACATTACAAAGTGTTTTTCTTAATGATTTTTGAATTTTAATTTCTTCACAACATTACTCACCAGTAATGCAATGGCTGAGGTTCATAAAATATTGTTTAATTGCCATTACTACTGACTAATATCCCCTGTAATTTCCAGTCTAGGGGAATTGTGACAATGGGTGAGAGGATAACAGAGTGAGGAGTTCCCATTGTGATGGTGAAGTATTTGGATTATCCATATTCATAACTAACACAGTTTCCTCATCTGAAGATTACATGCATGCTATTCACTTTGTCTTCCCACCCCAAATATTTTCCTTATTCATTTTATTTCTGCAAAAGACTGAACTTTATCAACAATGCCATGATGCAAGTTCACATGGCTCTCCTCTTCCCCATCTACAACAACTTGTAAGGATATTATTCAATTGCACAATTAGCTATGAATGAGCTGTATTTCATTGTAGTGCAGAAATTAACAGTGGTTTCCAGAAAGGCATTGACTTGAACAGTAAGATCACAATGTGGATAGAGTGAATTCAGATACCTGGAGTTTATCCTCATGGTTGGTGTGCGTGTTAGACAGGTGTCGAAATTCCTGCGTGAGCCGGAAACAGTGTTTGACATGCTCAGTGGAAACAAAATCCTCTGCAACTTTGATACAACTGTACAAGTTGTGAACCTGTAGCAAGCATCAGAATACTTAGTTAGCCTATTAAGAACAGAACAGTATGGGCCCTTTGGCTCATGATGTCGTGCCCACCTTTTAAAATGCTCCATGATCAAGCTAACCCTTCCCTCCCAAGCAGAGTGGATCACACTTGGAGATCTCACTATTCCTCCTCACTAACAATCACTTCACACTTGATTGAACTCTGCCACTTCTCAGCCCAGCTTTGCATCCCATCAATGTCCTGTTGACAACCTTTTCTATTATCTGCAGTACCCCAATCTTTGTGTCATCCTTAAACCTACTACTCCACCCTTGTACTTCCTCATCTAACTCAATTGTAGAAATCACAAAGAGCAGTGGTCCCAGAACAGATCCCTGCAGAAAGCCACTGGTCACAGACCTCTAGGTAGAATACACTCCACCTACTACCACCGTCTTTCTTCTGTGCACAAGCCAGTTCTGAATCCATGCAGCCAAGTTTCCCTGGATCCCATGCCTCCTGACTTTTTGAATGAGGCTACCACTGGGAACCTTATCAAACACCCTAAAAAAAATACATCTCATCCACTGCTCTACCTTTAAATTATTTTGTCACTTCCTTGAAAAAGCTAAGCAGACCTGCTGCTCACAGCACCATGCTGATTATCCCTAATCAGACTCTACTTCTCCAAATCCTGTCTCTAAGAAACCTCTCCAATAGTTTGCCCATCACTGATGTGCCCACCATGGGGAAACTTGTCGAACGCCTTACTAAAGCCCATATTACACCACATACACTGCTCGACATTCAGTGTACTTTGTCATTTCCTCAAAGAATTCAATCAGGCTTGTGAGGCTTGACCTGCCCCACACAAAGCCATGCTGACAATCCCCATTAATAGACACCGAAAAATACAAACCTCCACCTGGAAAGTCTACAGGGACAGCATGACAGATATCAAATCTTTCTTTCTCCACTCCACTGTGCTCCTCCCACCCTACTCATCCTGAAGGCAGCAATCCCAGAGGACCCATTTACAACAGAGAAGACAACTACTTTCCACATCGACAACCTCTACCACCTAGAAGAGCTCAGAGGGTCTATTTCAGCTAAAATTAGCACAACACTTTACATACAGGTGAGCCGGGTTCAATTACTGCGTTGTATGTTCTCCCCCGACCACTTCCTCCAGGTGCTCTGATTTCCTCCCACAGTCCACAGACATACTGGTTGGTAGGTTAATTGGCAATTGTAAATTGTCCCATGATTCAGCTAGGATTAAATCGGGGGGGGGGGGGAAGATTGCTGAGCAACGTGGCTCGAAAGGCCAGAAGGGAACATTCCACGCTGTATCTCAATAAATAAACTAATTCCTGCTTTTCCCCCAATGCCCACATCTTAAGATTGGACCACTCTACATGGAAAGGGCAGTAAAACAGGATTCTAAATTTTTGGCACTGCTGAGACATTCCTTCCAAATCTCAGGTACAGGGTGACGTATACAAAGGGAACCAATGCCCATGTTGTTTTATTTTCTTGCCAGGTTGGGTTTGGGGTTCTACTTTAGGGGGGACTATTGCAGCCAAACAAGGCATGCTACTTCACCTCAGGAGATAAATGATCACCCAGCAGACCGAGGTTCCTGATCACTCATTCCCAAGTTACAGCAACCTCCCAAACACACTGGAGCATCACATACGTTACAGGATCTGCCATGAGAGGCCTGAAAACAGTAACCATTTTATCTGCCAATCCCATTCACACACAAGTATGCCTCACAGATCAGGCCTCATTTCAGTTAAGAGTGTTGAGAGAAATAGAAAAGACAGCATACCAATCCAAGTAGTGACGGAGTGACGCATAAATACATTTAGCCACAGATCGGACGCACTGAACACCAACCTGGTGAGGAGCACCGGCGGGTATGAAGACCACATCGCCGAGGTACTGCACAATAGCCCAACCCTGAACTCCATATTCCTGATAGAGCCTCTTGCGCAGGGTCCTATCTAGGTACCAGCTTTGGTCATGAATGGGATCATGGTCCGGAGGATTTTCCTGACCTTGCTCTTCTCCAACCTGAAAATGTTGTGCACAGTATAAGTAACATTCAGAGCTTGGATTATTCACAACTAGGTTTATCTGCTACAAAGAGTGTGTGTAAATAATTTTATTTCCAAACATCAGATACAACTAAATCGAGTATAGTAATTTTATCTATTCAATTTTTTAAAATCTAGTTCAATACAGGGAATTCTACTAGCGAGCCAAGTCTGAAGTAATAACCATAAGTTCAAGAATGATTTTAAGCATCCTCAAGCTGTAGGGAAGGTGGGATTGGGGGAGGGAGAGAGAACTGTGAAAGACTGTTGGATCTGTGATTCCTCTGGTATTGTGCAGATCAGCACATTGAGTGGAATAGTATTATTTTGTTTTCTGTTTTTATTTCTGCATTGTAAACTTTACATAATTCTAATAAAATGATTTCTTGTGGCCTTTAACACATGTATAATGCTTCCTTTGCAAAAACCTTGTCCTGCTGAATCAGAAAAGAACACAATGAATTTTAAGATGTTTTTGGTTCAAGGAGGCTGGATAAAATGAACAGCTTTGAAACATCCTGAGGTCAGGGTTTAAATGCAATGCCTGCTAAACTGTCTAAAATGGTAAACTGTAAATGCAAAGAAACAGGTGATCAGTGTTTGGCAGGAGACTGAACAGCAAGTGAGGAGAAAGAAGAAAACAAAGCAACATCAAACCACACAGAACAGCAGGTACCGTGATTCCAGCAGTAGGTGCATGTGCTCCAGTTACCTTCTTCAGCAGATCTCGGATCTTCTCCGCATCCTTGGCAGAGTAAATGTGCCACAGAGCACCGGGTCTTTCACTGGATTCTGTGAAGCGTTTTATTGTTAACTCATCCACATCCCCCTCTTCCATGGTCTTCAGAATTTCTGTGAAGAGATAAATAATAAAAGTGGGGCAAAAGAATGACCAGAGGTAATTCACAACATTTCTATTTTAGTTTTATTCAGTTATGAAATGAAAATAGCGCTCAAACTCATCAACCAATTACACATCCTTATATATCTCACAACCATGCAAGTCTGATATGATGGGTTTGCCCTAAGAACAGGACTGCTGAAGGGTTTTGGCCCAAACCATCGACTGTACTCTTTTCCTAGATGCTGCCTGGCCTGCTGAGTTCCTCCAGCATTTTATGTGTGTTGCTCAAATTTACAGCATCTGCAGATTTTCTCGTTTGAGCTTGAACTAATATCAAATTCACTGGTTCTTCCCGAATTTTAAACTAAAGCAAAAAAAAATTGCAGAGCTCCATTTGAAAGCAAATTATTATGACAACCTGCATTTTTTTTTAAGGTGGCACCGGGCTGCAATGCTCATTAGGTTTATGGCTCAGGCTTAGCTTCTTAAGGTTTGTAAGGATGGTTTTTGGGGACAATGTGGGAAGTTAGGGGTAGGAATAGGGATGAGGGGAGTGCTAGGTCAGGGGCAGTAAATGAAGAGTACAGGAAGGAGGTTAGAGCGCTCCGAGGTCTGTGGGGTCACAAGAATGAGGGTTGGCAATCCTCAAGGTCAATGGGAACGGGGGTCCAAGGTAGGCTAGTCTTGGGATTGGAGGCCCATAATAGGCAAGACTTGGGGTTGAAGCCCAGAGATCAGCGAGTCCAGATGTCAAAGACTGGAAGTCCAAGCCCCAAGGTCGGGGAGTCCCAGGTCACAAACTGGAAGATGGAGGCGGCCTGCCCTAGGTCAGGGACCCAGTTGTGTGTGTGGGTGGGTGCTTGTTAGGCTGTTGCTGTTTGTTACATGTTGGCTGCATGTTACTTCTGCTGAACATCGTGGGCACACTATGTTGGTGCCGGAATGTGTGATGACACTTGCCTAGCTCTTCCCCAGAACACGTTGGTTGTTAATGCACTTTACTGTGTTTATTTTGGGAGTGGGGATGCTACAAGTGAGATGAATGTCAAAAACCATGCAATCTCAGATTAATACAGTACTGAACTTTAAAGCACTAGCTTAGGAGTACTGAATCACCAGGTACTCACCCTCTTCATGATTTGGCTGGCCGCTGGGGATCCCAACGTAGACCATAACGTTAGCAGCATCGGAGACATCCAGGTGCAGGTTTGTCGTCCCAACCTTCCTGTCCTCTGCTGATAACAGACCTAAACAACACACAACAGAACTACTTGCAGCAGGAACTTCCACGTCTGAAAATTCTTCTGCACTTCAGACACAAAATTTTGAGACAAAAGGTTTAGGGTAGCACAGCAGTGTGTGCCTCTGTGTCAGGGGATGTGTGTATACACATATGTATAAATACACATACATACAGATACAAGTGTATATATCTTTATAGACTTTTCCATAGTATTGTATTTGTCAACACGGAGCAGCGAGCAAGCTTTGAAAAATCAGGCAGAAGCATAGGATGTTGGGAATGGCGAGCGAGTTACGGGAAGGGTATGGGACAGGTGGCAGAGAAGGAGCGCCAGGGTTGGGCGTTGCATGGGTGCAGACACACCATACTCTTGAGACCCCAGGCAAGATCATTTGATTCCAAAACAATTGATTCATTGATCATTCTAGAATGTCTCTCTGGTGTTTACCATTCCCTCCCCTCTTCTCCAACCATGATTCACCTTTCCCTGCACCCTTCCCACTTGCACTCCACAATACAGAGCCATATCAGAATCAGGTTTATTATCACTCACACACAGAATGTCTGAATAAATAAAACACAGTCCACTTACCATAAGCATTGTACATTTTTGGTCCCAAATCAGGTCTCACAAAGAAGTCTGGCAGCCTGGAAGCCAGGTTCAACTTGCCGTCTCGCTTGGTGTATTCAGGCAGAGGTAGGTTATTCATCAGGTCCTCAAACCTGAAGGAGCAGTGCAGAGCAGAAGAGACCATTGATTGATCTTGGACCCATGCTCAAAGCTATATCAGATCTTGGAGTTCTTAGTGTGACAATTCACTGCGTCCAATATCATATTTCAACAGTAACATACCTGCAGTACAGTATAACCAATTCTTTGGCAAGCAACCCACACAAAATGCTGGAGGAACTCAGCAGTTCAGGGAGCATCTATAGATGGAAATTCATGAGCACTGGCCCAAAATATTAGGCCATGCTCTCCTCTCTCAACTACTATCAGGAAGGAGGTACAGGAGCCTTGGCTCCCACACCACCAGTTTCAGGAACAGTTATTACCCTACAACCATCAGGTTCCTGAACCAGTGTGGATAACTTCACTCACCTCAACGTTGGACTGATTTCAAAATGTACAGACGCACTTCAAAGGATGCAACTACTCATTCTCAGTAATACTTAAACTTTATTTGCACTGTCTTCTTGTGTTCATTGGATGTTTGTCAGACTTCGTTATGTATAGTTTTCATAAATCCTATTGCATTTATTTTCTTTAAATGCCTGCAATAAAATGAATCTCAAGGTAGTATATGGTGACATATACTTTGATAATAAACTTACTGTGAACTTTGGACTATTTATTCCCCTTCATAGATGCAGCCAGATGTGTGTGCTGAGTTCCTCCAGCATTTTGTGTGTGTTGCTGAAGATTTCCAGCATCTGCAGAATCTGTCTTTGGCAAGCACACCTTTAGCTGATGGAAGTGCATACCTCGAAAGCATCATATCTCTGAAGTCCTCTCCTGGAGGCCAGTCCTTCAGTTTCAAAGCCATCGGTTCCTTCTCTTTTGTCGCAAGCCGACCTTAAGAGGAGAAAAAAATGTTACGGTTAAACATCTTGAAATAAAGATCTTAAATGTGAAAGATGCAGCCAGCCTTACATTACATACACCAGCGGCCACTTTATTAGGCACACCTGCTCACTTAATGCAAATATTTAATCAATCAATCATGTGGCAGCAACTCAGTGCATAAAACACACAGACATGGTTCAGAGGTTCAGTTGTTGTTCAGACCAAACATCAGAATGGGGAAGAAAAGTGATCTAAATGATTATGACTGTAGAATGACTATTGGTGCCAGACAGGATAGTGTGAGTATCTCAGACTCCACTGATTTCCTGGCAATTATTATCATTATTAATTTATACACAGCAGTCTCTAGAATTTACAGAGAATGGTGTGAAACACAAAAATGAAACATCCAGTGAGCAGCAGTCCTGTGGATGAAAACACCTTGTTAATGAGAGAGGTCAATGGCCAGACTGATTGTAGTAGACAGGAAAGCGACAGTAACTCAAATAACCACACGTTACAACTGTGGATGCAGAAGTGCATCTCTGAATCCATAAGTCAAATCTTGAAATGGGTGGGCTACTGCAGAAGACCACCAACATGTACTCAGTGGCCACTTTATTAGATACACAAGGTACCTAGTCAAGTGTCCACTGAGTGTAGAATGCCATAATCTTCATTCCATTGTGACTAGCCACTGGGTTAGTCATTGATGACTCTCTCAAAGCTAAAAAGCATCCCAAGACAACCAGCTAACAGGTACAAGGTGATGGGAAAGTATACCAGCAGTGAGTATCCTGAACCAGCAACAGGACATTCCAGGCATCCACTTGCCTATGAAAAGCAAGGTACCGCCGATCAAGAAAACTTGAAGCAAATCAGAAAATGCTGGAAGGAAAAGTTAACATTATTTTGTTTTTCTGACCACTCTCTGCAGTAATTTTTATTCCTGTTCACTTACTTCACTCACGCAAATTACAGCATCTACACGGAAAATTATCTGATGGAACACGGGTGGGGAGCAAGGAGTCTCCAGGACCCAGCTCTCATTACCACCTCCTCATCCAGCATCTTCCACTACTTTTCTAGCCAACTACCTGGGGTTTTTAAGAGAAACAGCACAGTAACTGGTGCTTCTGGCCCTACAAACCTGCGCTGACTAACTAACCTATTAACTCGTATGTCTTTGGAATGTGGGAAGAGACTGAAGGAAACCCATGCAGTTATGGGGAGAATGTACAAACTCCTTGCAGATAGCCGCGGGATGTGGGACAGGTAGCAGAGATGTGCCAGGGCGGCAGGGTGACACAGGTGCAGACAAACCCAGCCCCAAGTCACCCAGCAAGATCATTTGATTCCAAGTAATTAGTTTTTGATCATTACATAAAGTCTCCCTGATGTTTCCTGCACCCTCCACTCTCCCTGCACCCCTCCCACGCTTAGTCTACAACAGAGACTCATATCAGAATCAGATTTATCATCACTCAAATGTGTCATGAAATTTGTTTTCTTTTTGTGGCAGCAGTAGAGCGTACATAAAATTACTACAGCACTGTGTGTGGAATGAGCTGCCAGAGGACGTGGCTCAGACAGGTACAACAGTATGATTTAAGCTGCACTGGATAGGCACGTGCAGGGGTTTTGAGGGACACAGTCTGAATGAAGAAGATTGGGACTAGTTTGGTGGCCAACACGGTCAGCGTAGACTAGTTGGGTCAAAGGGCACTGTGGCAGAGGCAGTAAATACAGGAGAATATAAAATATTCAGGGTAATTACCACTGTATCAGTGCAGGTGTAACCACATTACTGCATGAGTATGTATATACATTACCAACATGACTGGACCGCACTTTCCTCAGGCATCCAAAGACAGGTGAGAAGGATAACTTGAAAATCCAAGAAAGATGCTGGGCATGCGAGAGAGAACCGATCACAGGGAATTTATGCCAGTGACCCAGCTACACTTCCTGCTGCTGTCTGTAAGGAGTTTGGACGTTCTCCCCTTGCTATGTGGGTTTCCTCTGGGTGCTCTGCTTTCCCGAGACAAACAGGTCAATTGGTCACATGGGCGTAACTGGGCAGCACAGGCTCGTTCGGCTGGGAGTGCTGTATCTATCAATGAAAATAAATGAATGGGACGCTTTGGTTTGCATGGCGTTAGGTCAAAGGCTCTGCTTTCCCTGTTGTATAATTCCACGTGCAAAATAGATGGGATACTCGGAGAGCTATCGCAGAGCTTGAAAGGCTGAGTGGACCCCTTTTACATCATATTAAAACATTCCCAGATGATAATCCTCCCACTGCACAACCCATCATCACAGGTCGTGAACAGTTAATACACATTCTTGGAGAATCCACCTGACCTGCTGGATACCTCCAAGGTTCAATTTAATGTCAACGAATGTGTACAGTATACAACTTGAAATCCTTACTCTTCATCTTGGGTTTCCAAGTGTTTGCTCCATGACATGGTGCCGGGCCAGAATCTGCCAGCAACTCTTGGCCAAGCTCTCTTCTACATCATCATAAACAGAGCTTTCAGCTGGAGCTAAACAGACTGGCCGTCCAGATGAAGTTTGACCCAACACAACTGACTGCCCCATTTTCCTCTGCAGGATCTCTTCTGTCGAAGTCAAAGAACTGTTTACCTGTCTGTCATTTCATTGTTGTCTTTATATCGTCAGCCTGTTACAATCCAGAGACTGTATCTCAAATGCACTTGGTCAGCTGGAAAGGGCTTTTCAGAAAATACGAGAAAACTTACGCGAGAGGTCTTCAAATCCATCCCAGAAGTCTCGGATTTTTGCACCAGCGATAATAGTGTTGGTTCTACAGTCGACCAGGTCTGCATCTTGCTCTCCGAACTCTTCCCCAAAGGCCTCAGGTTTCCACAGCTCCTCTCGGAGCTTTGTGTGGACACCGGATACAATTACTGGCTAAACAAGGGCAAGAAATAAAGACAGAGGAATAAGAAGCTGTTCAAAGGAATAAAGTCGGTGGAGCAGTGAACAGAGCAAATAATTCATAGCACAGTTGGTACTCACACTGCCTACAACAAGCTTATATAACTCTTTTAACAAACTTCTAATATTGCTTCACAGGAGAATTATAAGACAGGGAGCTTTAGGGCAAGTGATGAAATGCCTGGTTAAAGAGGAGTTAATCAAGACAAAGATTAAAAGGCCCAAGCAGCTGGGTAAAACCGTGGCAACTAGATTTCAGCAGGGGTTCGCCACACAACAGGACAGATTCAAGAATTTTACCGATGACCAACTCAGATGTATAACTGGATCACTAAAATGAAGAAATAAAACAATCAAACAGGCTGACAACATTAAGAGTTTGACAGTGAGGATGGTAAAGGAATGAGCACTGAGTCAGGAAGTCATGAAGCAGCTGTACAAAATTGGAGTACATGCACAGCTCTGGTCACACCATTACAGGAGGGATTTGGAGGTGCGGAAGAGTTCGCCAGGATTGTGCCTGGAATAGAGTGTTTAGCAAGAAGCTGGACAACCTTTGGTTGCTTTCTACTTGATAAAACCACAGCAATTGGCAAGAGGTTTTACATGGCTACACATACCATTCAGATCATTTCACAGTACAGGAAATGGAGGCAGTACAATTACTGGAGTGCAGTACTGGGGGTGGGGAGGGGTAGTACAATGACTGAATACAGAATGAGGCAGAGACAGGGGTTCCCAACCTTTTTCAGGTTGGGAACCCCTGGTCAGAGCGTGAGAATCATCTCAGTGTAGAAATGTCAAATGCTAGAGGACAAGCAATTCAGGTGAGAGGGGCAAAGCTTAAAGGAGATGTACTGGGGAGGTATTTTAAAAATATAGCTACTTGGAACATGCTGGCAGGGGCTGTGGTGGAAGCGGAAACAGTGGTGGCATTTCAGTGGCATTCAGACGTCAATGTGGGGAATGGAGGGATGTGGATCACGTGTAAGCAGATGCAGGAGGTTTAGTCTATTTGGCATGACAGTCTGCACACTAGAAGACAAAGGAGAGTAAGGTTTCCAAAGTGCTGGTGAATTGGCTAGAACCCCAAGAAACACAACACATTTGCCTATAAAAGAGCACAACGCAGAATTTAGCAGAAACGCATCAGAGCGCCGATGACAGCTGTGTGTAGAGAGACTATATCAAGATAATGCTTGCTCCTAGAAATAGACTGTGCAGTTGAAAAATTTAAAGAAACCTAAGAGGTACATATTCCTCAGGTGGGTGAATCAAGAAAAACAAAAATATGAGGGAAGTGTTACTGTCTCCTTCCTGTCAGTTTGAACCAGTCTAGCCATTCCCTCTGACCTCTCATTAACAAGGCATTTACACCTACCAAACTGCTGCTGACTCGATGTTTTATCACGTCTCTGCAGCAAGATAATCAGCTCACTAAAAGCAGAGGATTGTCTAATTAAGAAAGGCTGATGGATTCCTACCAGAAAATACTGTGCTAAGGCAGGTGGGTGCTTCTGGTGATGCACAGCAAGTTAGAGTTGCATATTTAAAAACCATTTCACCTTTCTGCAAGAACTATTGGGGGTGGGGGGAAGAGGTGCTCAAATCGTGTAATGAGAGGCCTACGGGCAAAGCTAGGCAGCCTGAATGATCATTAAATGGTTCCATAGGTGACTCATAAAATTGATACAAGTGCAACTCTGCACCAGGTTCACCAAAACAGCAAACTGGAGTTGAAACCAACACACTCCCTGGCCACTGCGTGAGGGACAGCTGCTCATTAATGCAAATATCTAATCAGCCAATCATCTGGCAGCAAATCAATGCATAAAAGATTGCAGACGTGGTCAAGAGGTTCAGTTGTTGTTCAGACCAAATATCAAAACAAGGAAGAAATGTGATCTAAGTGACTTTGACTGTTGAATGATTGTTCCTGCCTCAGAAAATGCTGATCTCCTGGGATTTTCACGCACAACCACTTACAGCTTACAAAGAATTGGGCGGAAAACAAAGAAAAACATCCAATGAGCACAGGTGAAAACACCTTGTTGATGAGGGAAGTTAGAGGAGAGTGGCCAGACTGATTCTAGCTGACAGGAAGGCAGCAGTAACTCAAATAACCATGTTACAACAGTGGTGTGCAGAAGAGCAGCTCTGAATGTACATCACATCAAATCCTAAAATGGATGGGCTACAGGAGTAGAAGACCACAAACAGATACTTCGTGGCTACTTTATTAGGTACAGAAGGTACACAATAAAGTGGCCACTGAGTTGAATATTCAAGAGGTAAAGCTTATGATAGTGGCTGAAGGAAGACGATCAGGAGGAGCTTGGTTGAGGTTCTAGAGGGGCTGATTAAACACTGCCAGCCCCTCTGTACAGATTGATAAGCTAGATACACACATGCATATTCTTAACAATACAGCACAGTCAGCCCTTCTGGCCCTGTGAGCCATGCTGCCCCAGCAACCCGCAACAATCCTGATTAACCCTAACCTAATCCTGGGACAATTTACAATGACCAATTAACCTACCTAGTATGTCTCTGGACCAGGAAAAACCCAGGCATCTCACAGGAAGGATGTACAGAGACTCCTTATAGAGAATGCCAGGAATAAACTGACACCCTGAGCTGGATTAGCATGGTGCTAACTGCTATGCTACCGTGGCAACATCAGCTCATTATTCCTTTGCAAGATTGAATCACAGGAGGCCATTCGGCCCAGCTAATCAATGCTGGCTTCACACAGAAGTCCCACTCCTCTGCAAAATATTTTCCTTTGAGTGTCTGCCCAATTCTCCTTCGAAGGTCCTTGTTGACTCTATTTCCACAACCCATATAAGCAGCGAAATCCTCATCAACACGTTTCCCTTGTAGTCCTGCTCTGCCCCACTCTCCATGAACCACCTGTTAATGGGACCAGCCTCCCTCCATTACTCCATAAATCTCTCCATCTCACACAGCCCTATTATCATATCTTGCAACCTTTTACACACTGTAGCTAAATATCCTCTTCCCAGGGACCAATCTAGAACATAAAGCATTGAGCACAGTACAGTCCCTTCTGCCCACAATGTGCCGAGCTTTTAACCTAATCACCTAATCTATAATCAATCTACCCCTTCCCTCAACATCGGCACACAGACAATGGTAAAGTGCTGGGCTATCTCTGAATTTCTCAAACGTATCTGCCCTCCACCACACCCCTGGCTGGACGTTCAACGCAATCACCACTCTGTGTAAAAAAAAATTTAACTCTGATATCCCCCTACACCTTCCTCCACTCACCTTAAAATTATGCCCCTTCGTATTAACCATTTCCACTCTAGGAAAAAAGCCTTTGGCTATCTTCTTGATCTATGACTCTTTTATCTTGTAAACCTCTACCAAGTCATCCCTTGTACTTCTCTGCTCCAAGGAGAAAAGTCTGTTTGCTCAACCTGTCCTCATACAACATGCTCCCCAATCCAGACAGCATCCCAGTAATTACCTCTGCATCTCCTCTAAAGCATCAACATCCTTCCAACAATGAGGCAACCAGAATGGAACACAATTCTCAAATTGTGAGTCTAATAATTCATAGTAAATTTGAGTACATCCAATCATTCATTGCTCAGAACTCTACAGAAGCTCCAGTCAAATTCTAAGTCAATCAAAAACCAAAGTCACAGTCAACACGGCTTCCACCTCCAGGGCTTACACTGTCCTACGATTAGATTTATTTATTCATTTATCACATGAACATCAAAATGTGTCTTCTGCGTTAACAACCAACACAATCTGAGGAAGTGCTGGGGGCAGCCCGCAAGTGTTGCCACCCATTCTGCTATGCCCACATAGCATGTCCATGATTTTCAGCAGAACACACAACCAACATGCAACAAGCAACAAAAGTGAAGCAAACCCCTTTTCCACATCACACCCACACACAGAGACCAGCAACCAACTCCAGGGCAGGCCCCCTCCAGGTCTCCAACCTCCAGGCCGTAGCCATGGAACTTCCCTGTGAGGTGTTCTCCTCCACACTTACATGTCCTTGCTTCCAGCATTCTCGGAAAATATTCCAGTTGTTCTTGTTTCCAGGATCTTGCAAGCACAGAACGCGGCCACCACAGTACCAGGTGTGAGGAGTGTCCGAGCCCAAAATGGTCCCCTTCCCCGGCGAGGCCTTCAACAGCTCCCTTGAATCGCTCACCGTCCCTGGTGGCTTTGATCCATCGCTGGGCAGTTTGCTCTGCACCAGGGAGGCAAAGATGTCGTCCAGCAGGTTGGAAGTGCTTTTTGATCCCGTTTCAGACTGGGGGAGGAAATGGGGACATTTTAAAACTCAGGTCTTCCAAGTTATCTCAGAGGATCCTATATAGGCATCCATTAGTCTCATGAGACCATGGATCTGCGCCATGGAAGGTTTCCAGGGTACAGGCCTAGACAGGGTTGTATGGGAGACCGGCAGATGCCCAAGCTGCAAGCCTTCCCCTCTCCATGCCACCAATGTTGTCCAAGGGAAGGGCACTAGGACCCAAGTAGCTTGGCACCGGTGTCATCACAGAGTAATGTGTTGTTAAATGCCTTGCTCAAGGACACAATGTGCTGCCTCAGCTGAGGCTCGAACCAGTGACCTTCAGATCACTAGACCGATGCCTTATCCACTAGGCCACGTGCCATCAGAGGATCCAACACTGTCATTAAAAACATCCATAATGTAACACAGTTAGAACCATAGAGGATTTAAGCATGGCACACGGGATAAACTCAACAACGTAACAGAATTTCACTGGCACATAAACTCATCTCAGGCTTCCATCCTGGTACAGGTACTGATTATAACCGATATTTTCATTGCCTTACTGGTTTATTCTGGCGATCAGAGTATTGACTGCCCAACCCCCTCCCAGGCTTTTGCAAGTATTGGTGATAGCTTGGTTTACCAGATCCCTGTCCCCCAATGGAAATTCAAGCCTTCAAGGTAGGATTAGTTAAATGTGCAGTGAGACAGCAACAAGCTGGGGTGGCTTCCTGAATAATTTGCAAACTATGGTCAATGCCCAATTTCAGCTGACGTACAGGGAGCACTCTAACTGTTAGGAGGCTCCGATACACATACTGCAATAGGCTGTGGCCAGCCTCCCATCAGCTGATGATGCCTCAAGGCAGCGGCATCCATCATTAAGGACATGCCTTCTTCTCATTACTACCATCAGGGAGGAGGTACTGGAGCCTGAAGACCCACACTCAACATTTCAGGCACGATTTTTACCCCTTCGCCATCACATAACTGAACGATCTATGGACACTACCTAACTGCTCCTCTTTCACACTATTCACTTATTCATTGCAACTTACTGTAATTTTTATGTCTTGCATTGAACCTCTGCCACAAAGTAACAGATCTGACAACTAAGTGAACTCTGCCTTTTCTCCTTGGAGCGATGGAGGATGAGAGGTGACCAGATAGAGGTGTATAAGATGATGAGAGGCACTGATCATGTGGATAGTCAGAGGCTTTTTCCCCAGGGCAGAAATGGCTAACACAAGAGGGCACAGTTTAAAGATGCTTGGAAGTAGGTACAGAGGAGATGTCGGGTAAGTTTGTTTGTTTGTATTTTTTTTTAAAACATAGAGAGTGGTGAGTGCATGGAATGGGCTGCTGGCAACGGTGGTGGAGGGAGATACTATAGAGTCTTTTAAGAGACTCTTGGATAGGTACATGGAGCTTTGAAAAGTAGAGGGCTATGGGTAACCCTAGGTAATTTCTAAAGTAAGTACATGTTCGGCACAGCATCGTGTACGGTGCTGCAGGTTTTCTACGTTTGTACAACATACGTCAGTGATAACAAACCTGATTCTGGGAATGTGTATTGCAATATTACTCGTTAGCCGAATATTGTTGAGCTGTAGTGTGCGGATTGCGACACCGTCACTTCAGTCTGCACCATGGAAGGTGCGGCGGTTGGTGCAGGAAGAAGCGGCGGTTGGGCCTCTGAGGACACCGTCCTGAATTACTCCTACAGTGACACCGTGTGGCTGGGATGACTGACCACACTGCCAATTACACTGTGCCTGGGCATGGGTAAGGTAAGGTTGGTGAACAAACAGCGTGGTTTGGCACTGTTCTTGCCAAGTTCACCGGTTTGCTGCTTGGGAGCAGTCTGACTGGACACTAATTTGCCAGATTGGATTTATTCTGCTTTATTGCATCCTACTTGTATCAGGCACCAGGTGGAGGCTTGTGCAACCAATTACAGCCACACTTGGACAGTGAGACATTTCTTAGACATTTTAATACATGTACATGCAAACAAGACAGTCAGAATCAGGTTTAACATCAATGTCTATTGTGAAATTTTTTGTTTGCAGTAGAGTGCAATACATAAAAAACTATAAATTACAATTTGCAAAAAATATAATATAAACAATTAATTAAGTAGTGCAATAAAAAAGCCAAAAAATGGTGAGGCAGTGCTTGTGGGTCGATTCAGAAATCTGATTGTAGAGGAGAAGCTGTTCCTAAAATATTAGGTGTGTATCTTCAGGCTCCTGTACCTCCTCCCTGATGAGAAGATGAACAATGAGAAGGGGTCATGTCCTGGATCGAGAGAGCTTTTAATGATAGATGCATCGCTTTGAAACATTACCCTTTGAAGATGACCTCGACAGTGGGGAGGCTGTCCGAGTTTACAACCCTCTACAGCTTTTCCTGACCCAACCCAAGACGGACTGTACAGTGAATGAGGCAAGGCTCACCTTCCCTGAGCTGGAGGTCAGCAGGTTTCTCAGCGAGCTGGGGGCACTGGAACTGCTTGGCGTCAGAGTTAACAAACTGTTGAAGGTTTGCAGGGATGATGAAGTCTTCGACAACGTGCTCAGGGAATTAAACAACCCAGCTGGTTTAGTCTCTTTATTCAAGGCAGGCATCTGTGAGCTTCCTAGTAGAAACATTTAGTAGGGAAATAAAATATTAAGGCAGCCATTGAGCAAAAAGAAAATTCAGAATTTATTGTAGCACCAAACAATTTTGAATCTATTCTGTGAAGAGAGATTTTGATATTTAAGTACCAAACTAACAACTGCAGTCTTTGGAAAGCAGAAACAAAAACAATAAAAAAAATTCTCCCTACATTTTCACAAACTTCCCCAATTCTACCACTCCGCTACAAACCATCGGCCATTCAGCATTGTCCTTTCTCCCCACTTTCCTTTCCATCAAGCAGAAGATACAAAAACTCAAGAACATGTAACACCAGGCTCAAGAACAGAGTCTATCCCACTGCTATAGGACTTTTGAAAAGAACTCTTACGCAAGAAAGATGAACTCTCACTCCCTCAATCTATCCCATCATGGCCTCTGCACCTTAATTACCAACCCACACTTTCTCTGCAACTCTTAAGACAATGTTGCTACGGGTTTTTCCTTTTGGTACTACCTCAATGTGCTCATACTTGGAACATATAAATCTGAGTGGTGCCAACAACAACCTCTCAGGTCAATGTCAGCAAAGGCAAACAGCGGACTACTGACTTCAGGAAGGGGAAACTGGAGGTTCATCAGCCAGTGCTCATCAGGGGATCAGAGGTGGAGAGGGTCAGCAACTTTAAGTTCCTCACTGTTATCATTTTAGAGTAGTGGTTCCCAACCTGGGGTCCAGGGACCCCTTGCTTAATGGCTTTGGCTCACAGCCTAAAAAAGGTTTAGAACCCCCGATTTAGATAATCTGTCCTAGGTCCATCATACCTTCTTAGAAGTTTGTGAAGATTCAGCATGTCATGTAAAATGTTAACAAAATTCTATAGATGTGTGGTGGAGAGTGTATTGACTGGTTGCATCACAGCCCGATATGGAAACACCAATGCCCTTGTAGTGAAAAGCCCAGTCCATCACAGGTCAAGGCCTCCCATTGCTGAGCACATCTATACTGAGTGCTGTCTTGGGAAAGTAGCGCCCATCAAGGACTTCCACCATCCAGTCCATGGTTTCTTCTAGCTGCTGCCATTGGGAAGTTGGTACAGGAACCTCAGAAGCCAAACCACCAGGCTCAGGACCAGTTATTACCCCTTTAAGCCAGAGGGAATAGCTTCACTCACTTCATCACTGAAGCTATTCCACAACCAATGGACTCACTTTCAAGAACTGATGCATTATTACATTATTTTCCCTCTTTCTTTTTGTACCCTATTTGTCGATCGTAAACAGCAGGACCGGGCTTTTATTGATTCTGTTCTGTTTCCTGTATTTGCTGTGATTGCCACAAGAAAAGGGATCTCAGGGACATATATGTACTTTGAAAATAAAATTACTTTGAACTTTCCACAAATGTAATAGTGCGTGACCATAATAAACCAATTACCAAGTCACACCACCCAATCAACCTAGCAATCTATACATCTTTGGGGAATGGGAGACAATCCACAAGGTCACAGGGAGACCCTGCAAACTTCAGAGAGACAGCATGCCAGGATTGAACATGGGTCTCTGGTTCTGAGACAATGGCCCCTAATAGCTCAACTACTCCCGTCACCACAATGCATAGGAGCAGAATTCAATCATTTGGCCCACAGTCTGCTCTGTCGTTCGATAATGACTGATTTATTATCCCCCTCAACCCATTCTCCCGCCTTCTCCCCACAACCTTTGTCATTCTTACTAATTAAGAACCTACCAACCTCACTTTAAATATACCCAATGATTTGGCCTCCACAGCTGCCCACGGCAATGAATTCCTCAGATTCAACACCCTCTGGCTAAAGAAATTCCTTTTCAAGTTGCTCAAATTATGAGGAGCAATTCTTTTTACTTCTCGGTTTTTTTCATGCCCTATGATGGCATTTTGAGTTACTCCCACTTCCCCAGTTACATGTTCTCCCCATATTCTTAAACCTGCCTCCATATTCTACCACTCACCTACACATCCAGATATCCCACACATCCTGTTTGGGATGAGGTATGAAACTGGAGCACCCAGAGGAAATCCATGCGGTCACAGGGAGAACATGCAAACTCCACACGGACAGCATGTGAGGTCAGGATTGAGGACACTGTCACTGTGCTCTAGTTGACTTTATGGATAACCCCGCACACTCTGTACACAGCTGCTCCAGGTCCAATCTGATACAGTGCTCGAACTCTAGGCCAATCCTGAAGTACTTTAATTGTGTCACTGTTGTTCAAATGTCTTAAAGTGACTCCTCTCTAGGTCTTGGTTATCTCAGATCTGTAGCTGGGCTTACTCAAGTTAGATTGTCATTTAACTACATACATGTATACAGTCAAAAGAGACAATATTTCTCTGAACCAGTGTATAAAGCACAGTAGTTCTACAAAGCACTGTCCTGTGAGGGCATGCCTTATTCTGAATGTCAAAAGTTGCTTCTGTTGTGATTGGTTAGTTACCAAACTGCAGCTGCTTTTCCCATTGGATAGCTGCCTGGCGTCCAGTTTCAAATGTCCCAGGTATAGAAAGTAGCACGTGGAAAAGGATTGCTCTCTTCTTCCTTTGTTTTAGGCAAGACGATTAGGAAGGGATGTTCTATGTGCACCTTTAACTAAGTATGTTTGTTGAATATTCAGCTTTGTATTATCTGTAACTTGGGGAACATGAATGTTTGATCGAATATTTAGTCTGTAAATAAATGATTAATATACCTAATCAAAGTCAGTGCATTTCCTGTCTCACTTGCCAGACAGCAAACCTGATTTAACATTACAAACACTCTTTAGTCAATAACTTCGGAAAGCAAGGATAAAATCTACAGATGAATTACATAATTAAAGTAAAATGCATAAATTAAATATTGTAAGCTACAGAACAGATTAGCTGGTAACACTTCAAATGTGAAGCAGCAGGGAATCAAGAAGCCAAAAGGCCTGAAGGAAGAGACTGCTTCCCATCCTGACCATTCTTATTTGGTGTATTGGAGTCTCCTGCCTGATGGCATTCATGGGGAGTGGCTCCAACTAAATTTCACAGCAATACTATGGACAGACCCAGCATCTTTTAAACAAGATCCTGTTTAGATTTAGCATACAGTTGAAATTCAAAGGAACACCCAACCTTCCCGAAAGCTTTGATGTCAGACAGTATTGCTGCTGCATTGTACCTCCAGTGCCACAGGTTCCATCACGAACTTCAGTACTACCTGTGAGGAGATTGCACATTATCCCTGTGATGCTATTGTTTTCCTCCAGTTCCTCCTGTTTCCTCCCATATTCCAAAGGCTAGTTGATTAACTAACCACAGCAAACTGCTCCGAGAATGACAGAATCATGAGGAATTGATTGAAATATGAAGTTAATGGATTGGGACAGGTGTAAATGTTTGACAGGGGTCCTACTGAACCATGCAGCTTCAGAAAAAAGTTGGACTGTAGCATTGGGAAATTGGTAAAGATATAAGAACTCTGGTGGAAAATATTAACATCGAAAGAACACTGCCACACTGGAGTTAGATTAAAGAAGAATGAAAGCATTGAGGTGCAAACAGTTCCTAACCCTAAACCCTGGCAAAGTCTTCCCCACCGAGTACATTTACAAGGAGCGCTGCCACAAGAAAGCAGTGCCCGTCATCAAGGTCCCCCACCATCCAGGCCCTGCTCTCTTCTCACTGCTACCATCGGGCAGGAGGTACAGTAACCTCAAGTCACACGCCACCAGGTTCAGGAGGAGTTATCACTCTTCAACCACCAGGTTTCTGAATCAGAGTGGATAGCTTCACTCACCACAACACTGAATTGACTCCACAGCCCATAGACTCACCTTCAGAAACTATAACGCAGTACGTTTATTTTTTTTTAATTACTTGCACAATTTGTCTTCTACATTTTGTTTGTCAGTCTTTATTATTTATGGTTTTTCATAAATTCAGTTGTATCTCTTTATTGTCCTGTAAATGCCTGCAAGTTAACGAATTTCAAGGTACGATACAGTGACATACATGTACTGTTGTCAACACATTTACCTAGAATTTGGACAGAAGTTTGATTTCCTAATGAACACATACCACATCCTCACCACCAGAGGCCCCCAGTAAGCAGTGAAATCTCCCACTAAGAATTTAACCTTCCATAAGGTGCACTGTCAACAATTCTTCTACGATTGAGAGCTGAAACAATTAGGAAAAGTGCAGGCACATCACTTCTAACCCCATTACTGTTGTAGAATTTAGAATGCATCGTAAAAGTTATGGAGTGAGTTAAGAGAAATCAGCAGTGACTCCAAGTGCCAGCATTGCCGAGAGATCTAATGCAGGGCAAAGTTTATACTGAATTAATAGCTGATGGCTATTACTGCAACCTTATCAAAAAAGTAAATTCCCCATTCTTAAAAGGAATACTTAGCAATTCCATTCCATTTAGTTTTTGAAAATTCCCTTTAGTACCCTAATCAACCTCAGGTTGTGCAGCACTACATGGTGAATGAAGATGGTCAGATGCTGAAATAATCTGAAATTGTAATGCATTGCTGAAACAAATGCATCAGCGCATTAAACCAGACAATGCAGCCAGTACTGGGCTTCCAGTGGGGATTCTTTTTTACCTTCGTAACCGTTCTGTAAACACTAAACAACTTTTTATAATACTGTTTACATTGTAAATGCATGCTGGTATTTACAGTGCCTGTAAAAAGTAATCACCATTTGAAGTTTTCATGTTTTATTGCTATTACTGAATCATAGTGGACAATTTGGCTGTTTTTTTTTAAAACACTGATCAACAGAAAAAGATTCTTTTCATATTGACACAAAACAGATTTCTACAAAGTGATCTAAATTAATTACAAATATAAAACACAAAATAATTGATTGCCTAAGTATTCACTCCCTTCAATATGACACATCAAATCATCACCGGTGCAGCCAATTGGTTTCGGAAGTCACATCATTAGTTCAATGGAGATCACCTGTGTGCAGTCAAGGTGTTTCGATTGATTGTAGTAAAAATACACCCGTATCTGGAAGGTCCAACTGCTGGTGAGTCAGTATCTTGGAAAAAAACTACACCATGAAGACAGAATACTCCAAACAACTTCGCAAAAAGGTTATTGAAAAGCACAAGCCAGGAGATGGATACAAGAAAATTTCCAAGTCACTGAATATCCCTTGGAGTACAGTTAAGTCAATCATCAAGAAATGGAAAGAAGATGGCACAGCTGTAAATCTCCCCAGAACAGGTATCATCAAAAACATTGATCATGGAAGAAGGGGACTAGTGAGGAAGGCCACCAAGAGACCTATGACAACACTGGAGAAGTTACAAGCTTCAGTGGCTGAGATGCGGGATGCTGCGCATACAACTGTTGCCCGGGTGCTTCACCAGTCACAGTTTTATGGGAGAGTGGCAAAGGGAAAGCCTCTGTTGGGAAAAATACCTCGTGGGAGACTCTGAAGTCAGCTGGTAGGTTAATGGTCTGATTGAAACCAAAATTGAGCTTTTTGGCCATCAGACTAACACTGTTTGGCGCAAGTCAAACACCGCATATCATCAAAATCACACCATCCTGGTGCTGTGGTGGTGGCTGCATCAGGTTGTAGGGATGCTTCACTGCAGCAGGCACTGGAAGGCTTGTGAAGGTAGAGGGTAAAATGAATGCAACAAAATACAAGAAAATCCTGGAAGAAAACCTGATGCAGTTTGCAAAAGAACTGTGTTTTGGGAGAAGATTTGTTTTCCAGCAAAACAATGACCCCAAGCATAAAGCTAAAGCTGCACAGGAATGGCTTAAAAACAAAGTTAATGTCCTGGAGTGGCCAAGTCAGAGCCCAGACCTCAATTCAATTGAGAATTTGTAGCTAGAGTTGAAAAAGGCTGTTCACTCACGATCCTCATACAATCTAACAGAGTTTGAACAGTTTTGTAAAGAAGAATGGAGAAAAAATGCAGTCCAGATGTGCAAAGCTTATAAGAGACCTATCCACACAGACTCAAGGCTGTAATTGTTGTCAAAGGTACATCTACCAAATACTAACTTGAAGGGGACGAGTAATTATGCAATTATTTTATGCTTAATAACTGTAATAAATTTAGACCATTTGTAGAAGCTTGCTTACGCTTTGACAGAAGAGTTTGTTGATCACTGTCAAAAACAGCCCAATTAAATCCATTGTGAACAAATGTTAAACAATAAAACAGGTAAACTTCTGGGGGGAATAATTTACATAGGCACTGTATATAATTATATGTTTTATTTCATATCTGTACTTCTGATGTTTTTATGAAATCCTTTATATTTCTTGAAAGGTGTAAGTTCTTGTTGCAAGTCACGCCAACACACCACAGCAAATTCCTAATACATGTCAATGTGTTTGGCAAATAAAATTGAGCTCAAGGCTGCAGTCCTAGTGGTGGGCTCCTGTGTAAAACATCCGTCTGCGAGCACAGCTCAAAGAAGCCAGTGGTGATATAGAAGACAGTCTATTACACAGAGCTTGAATACTGGGGTCATAACCAGAGTTGTACTCTATAGAATACAGCCACTCAGAGCACCTTATCAAAGCTGTCCTATACTAAACTGGACTGCCTGTGTTAATTCCATAGCCCTCTACGCCTTGCATATTCAGTTACCTGTCCAGATGCCAATTAAATGTTCTTTCTGTTCCTGCCTACACAACCTCCTTTGGCAGCTCACTCCAGATACCAGCTGTACATTGTGTTAAATATTTAACCTCAGATCCTCTTTAAACTGCCACACTCTCACCTTGTACCTCTGCCCCGACTTTAGATACCTCCCATGGGAAACAGATTGGTTGTAACAATCCCCATCAATCTTACATACCCCCATCACATCACCCTTCAAGGAGAGATGGGATAGGTGGGGTCAGTTTTCCCTATGACTCCAATATAGGCGACACCCTTGTAAATCTTTTCTGCACCCTCTCCAGTTTAACGACATCGTTCCTGCAGTCAGCAGAATGGCACTCAATAACTCTGAAGCGCAGCCTACCCAGTGTCGAATACATCGGTAACAGTGTGTTCTGACCTTTTGGTCGATGAAAATAAACACGCTATACAGCTCCCTCACCACCATGCCAAAGTGTCATCACTTCCAGCCACAGCAAAGAAAGCTCACCTAACCTTGTTTCCCCAGGCGGCTAAAGAAATCCTGTGCACCCCCGTCGACTCTTACCAATTTTTAAATTAATGCACCACAGAAAGCATCCTATCTGGATCCAAAACTGCTCTGCACGTGGCTGCAAGGAACTGCGGAGAATTGTGGAGCTCGCCTCCCTTTGATGGACTGTCTACACTTCACGCTGCCTCAGCGAGGCAGCCAGCACCAAAGACCCCAACCAACCCAAACGTTCTGTCAGCTCCCATCGTCCATCGGGCAGAACGTACAAAAGCTTGAAAGCACGCACCACCAGACTCAAGGACAGCCTCTACCCTGCTATTACAGTCTAGTATGATCAGATACTCTAGACCTCATAATTTACCTCATTATGACCTCGCACTTTGTTACAATAACAATATTTGTTGCTATTTATTGCAACAAATAAATAAAATCGGCACTGTACTTTCTCTAACTGTTACACTTTATTGTGCATATATCACTGATATATTTTGTGCAATTTGTTGTTGCATGGCAGTACAGGACAATATTTAAAATATTACTACGTGTTACAATAAAAAATGAACAATAAGGGTAAAAGGAGAGCAAAATAGTTAAGTAGTGTTCACGGACCATTCAGAAATCGATGGCTAAGGGGAAGAAGCTGTTCCTAAAAGGTTGAATGTGTTGTCTTCAGAGCATTGTAAACTCAGTCAGCTCCATCATTGGGCACCAGCAACCCCCACCATCAAGAACATACTCAAAGGGCAGTGCCTCAAGGTAGTTGTATCCATCAAGGACCCGCACTATCTGGGACACACCCTCCTCTCATTACTACCACTAGGTACAGGAGTCTGAGCATGCACACACCATTTTAGGAACACTTTCTTCCCCTCTGTCATCAGATTTCTGAACGGTCCATGAACACCTTTTGCATTATTTATTGTAACATAGTGTTTCTTTCTAAACTGTCCTACACTGTACTGTTGTCACAAAACAACAAATTTCACGACATGTCAGTGATAATAAACCTGATTCTGCATGGAGACGAAGGCAAAGAAAGTACAGGCAGAACACCAGCGAGAAGTGGAACATGACAGCATCACAAAAAGAGGGGATTTGAAATAATGCAAACCCCAAACTCATCTGTATTTACTGTTATCAATTTCAATTTACCAGCACAGAGACTGAAAGTTAATATATTTCCTTTGTGAATTTTATGAAAATACTTTCCCCAAAGGAAAACACTAAAATTTGGCTTAAAAGCCTCAACAGGTTATAAAGTCACACAACACTACAGAACACAACCAGGCCCTTCAGCCCATTTAGTCTGTGCTGAACTTATTCTGCCTAGTTCCACCGAACTGCATCTATACTTTGGCCCTCCATACCCCTCCCATCCCTGTACTTATCCAAGCCTCTCTTGAAATCAAACCCAAATCCACCACTTCTGCTGGCAGCTCATTCCACACTCTTACCATTGTGAGTTAAGAAGTTCCTCAAGTTCCCTTTAAATATTTCACCATCCAGCCTTAACCTCTAGTTCTGGTGGAAAAAGCCCAGTTGCATTAACCCTACCCATATACCTCCTGAATCTGTGTACCTCTATGATCTCCCCTCATTTTCACTGGCTCCTGGAAGTAACTCTATTCAAACATCCCCTATAACTCAGGTCTTCAAGTCCCAACAACATCCTTGTAAATTTCTGATATGGACAGTCAACATTTTGGGTCAAGACCTTTCTACTTCCCTCCACAGATGCTGCCTGACCCACTGAGTTTCTCAAGCACTTTTCTTTCTCCCCCTAGATTCCAGCACCTGCAGTCTCCAGTCTCAACAATTGGGCTTGAAACATTTGAACTACTGTTATACATACAAGCACATCTCAGGGCAAGCAGAGGTTACCTGGACTTCCTCTTTTGTCTTTGGTCAGGTCCATCATCCAGCCAAAGGGAGAATCCTCTTTCTTCCAGGCTGGTGGAGCAGGGATGGGAGATGCGTCCGTCTTGGTGGTGGGCACATTCACGGTTGAACTGCCATCAGACTCTGCTGGTCTGTTACAGCTCTGTGCCTGGCTGGAAGATGGACTGTTACTTTGCTGCTGCAACACAAATTTACAGTCACTTAGAACACTGAGATTAGCAATATTGTTCCAAAACAACACTGCAAGGGAGATGAGACTTCAGCATCGGAGGCGCTGGATTTGAAATATGGAAGAGGTCGAACTCAAATGGGTCGAGGACAGTGGGATGGAGATGCCCATTTTGTAAGACTGTCCTTGCAGTTCCCCACAACATCCTGTAGACTCAGAACTGTTTCTTCCTCTGGGACAATCTAATCAGAGCAAATGAATGTGGTCACAAGGAGCTTCAAGTAATGACCTGAGACCATTCTCAGACAGGTGGCTGTTTATTATGTAAAGTTGCAGACTTACCAGAGAAGTGATCTGTAATCTCGTTATACTCAGCGCCTGGGTCACCTAGTTTTAACTGGTTTTAACCATCATCGAGCTAGTCAGCACAGAAGCAGGCCATTCAGCCCAACTCATCCATGCTGATCAAGTTGCCTTCCTGAGCTTCTCCCAGTGGATCCACATCCCAGTGGTTTTCAACCTGGGGTCCACTGACCACTTGCTTAATGATACTGGTCTACAGCATTAAAAAAAAACTTGGGAGCACCTGTTCTAGGCCTTTCCTACCTACATATTTGTTTAAATATCTTTTAAATACAATTGTACCTGCCTCTACCACTTCCTCATCAGTTCATTCTACACATTCACCAGCTCCTGTGTGGAAAAACTTGCCCCTTGTGTCCTCTTCCAAATCTTTCCCTCCTCACTTAAAACCTAGGCAATCTGCTTTTAGGTTCCCCTCCCCCCCAGACAGAAAGGGACTGTCACCTTATTTCTGCCCCATTCATCACGTCTGTGCATGAAAATTCACATTTCAGGAATTTCACCGAGTCTTGAGCTGGCCAGGAGGACTGACAAGGGGAGGGCAGTTGATGTTATGTACACGGATTGCCTTTGACAACGCCTTGCGTGGTAAACTGGTACGGTAAACAACGAGGAATAAAGGAAGTGTTGCGGGAGTTGTTCAATAAAAATTAGCTCGAGCTTCTCAGTCAGAGTGTTGTACGTCTGCTGGTGCCTTGAGGTGGAGCAGGATGAAGCAAGGGAATTTTGTCCACCCCACCCCCCCCCCCCCCAGTAAAGTAGGAAGGCAGCATCCATCATTGGAGACCCTCACCATCCAGGGCATGCCCCTGTCTCATTACTGCAATCAGGGAGAAGGCACAGGAGCATCAAGACGCACACTCGACGTTTTAAGAACTGCACCTTCCCCTCTGCCATCAGATTTCAATGGTCCATGAACACTACCTCAACAGTTTGCTTTCTTTTTGCACTATTCTCTATTTCTTATTGAAACTTAAATTGCTTATGTATTGCACTGTACTTTTGCCAACAAAACATTTCACCGCATACAGTATATGTCAGTGATAATAAACCTGATTCTGATTAAATTCCATCTTTTAAATGACATACTACCGCTCACCTGAAGAACAAGTGGTTTAAAACCTGAACTGAAATGTGTTGCCTCTGATGCCATGGGGGGTGGTGGTGGGTGGGGGGGGGGGGGGGGCTGGTGTCCTTCAGCCAGTTGAAGTTTAACTTTGGTGGGATCCCACAGTGCCAGCTGTGCTTCTGCATTACCAATCATGCTTTGGGATCAGAACGCTTGAGACACCAACCATGGACCCAAGTACAAGCCAAGGCTGCCCTCCAGCACAAGACTGAGGTCACGGTCACTCACAGAGGCTTCCCTTTTCAGCAGGAGAGCATTCCGTACACTCGCTGCTGTGATATGAGAAACCAAGGAGCCAATTTACCCACAGCAAGATCCCATTGGCAGCTTGCAACTGGCAAACTGGCTTGGTGCTGTTACTTGAGGGATAAAAACTATTAAGACACTGAATAGTTCTATTCCAAAGCACAGCCACAGAATATAATACACAGCTTTGACCTGTCGTTGTACCCAACAAGGAGCAACTATTTGCCACTGGAGTGGTCACGTGATAAACAGCCTGGTCCCGACTGGGTATTGAACCCTCAACCTCCAGGCCTATGATGGAGTCTACACTACCGAAATATCACAGCAACACCAGAACAAAAAAAAAAAGATATTATAGAAGAAACATTTCTTCAGCATGAGGGTGGTGAATCTGTTGCCACAGAGGCCCGTGGAGGCCAGGTCACGGGGTGTAGATAAGGCAGAGAATGACAGGTTCTTGATTGGTAAAGCAGCTTAAGGGGATAAGATGGGACAATGGAGTGAAAAAAGTTACCCTCATTTTTCCTCAGATGAAAGGGCTAATATGAAGGAGCATAATTTTAAGGTGATTGGAAGAAAGTATAGGGGCGACATCAGAGGTTAACTTTTTTTTAAAATACAGATGCATTGAATACATTGCCAAGAATTATGGTAGAGGCAGATACATCAGGGGTTGTAAGAAACTCCTTGAGAGACACATAGATGATGCTTTTACAGCTTGGGCCGGAGTTCAAAGTTCAATTCCAACAACGTCTGTAAGGAGTCTGCACATTCTCCTCATGGGAGTATGTGGATTTTCTCTGGGTTCTCCTGTTTCCTCCCACAGTCCAAAGACCTAACAATTATTAAGTTAATTGGCCATTGTAAATGCTTTGTGATTAGACTAGGGCTAAAACAGGGGGTGCTGGGCAGCGCAGTTCAAAGGACGAGAAGGGTCTATTCTGCACAGTATCTGAACAAACAAATTAATAAAAGTTACTCGTCAACAAAGACAATTCAAATTTTTAAAAATATTTGAAACTTTGACGAACTGGCATGTTACATACCTGAGCTGCCTCACTGGCAATGGGTACCTGCCGATGGGCCAAGGGCTTGTTTTTCCTCGTTGTACAAGGACAGTTGGCTTTGATTCCCCATTTTCCCCTCGCAGAATGCACGATACTTCCAATTTGATACAGAGCTGGACCGAAAGGAAAGAATGAGCAATAGCTTAAATGAATTGGTACAATGTCATAGCTGGATTCATTTCTCTTCCCACCCCCCCCACCAGTGCCCCCAAGTGAACATGGGCAGCAGATTGTAGTGACAGGTACAGGTAGTGGACAAGAGAGCACTGCAGTCCTACTAGACATTTCCTACCAATAAATGTTTTAGAAATGTTAGCCTGTTAGAAATACAGACTGCGAGGAGGTGGCAAATCCTGGGCTCATCTAGCAGTCCATAGACTCAGCAAACCTAAAACTCATAGACGGTAGGCTGAAGGGCCTGTTCCTTTGCTTTACTAGTCTATGTTTCTGTGAAATGCTGGAGCAGAACACATGAAAACACAATCCACACATACCATTACTAGGAAAGCCTATTACCCCAGTATCAGAGGCAAGGCAAGTTTATTATTGAAGTATGTTTATGTCACTACTTAATACCTTGAGATTCATTTTCTTGCAAACATTCATAGACAAATAAATACAACACAGCACTTATGAAAGTCTATACAAGAACAAGGTGACACAGAGGCACCTCCACTTCCTAAGGAGATTGAGACAAGATTCCCTCCCCGCCCATAACAGAATTTTACGGGAGCATGACTGAGAGTGTCCTGAAAAACTGCATCTCTCTCTGGTATGGGAGCAGCCAAGCAATTGGATCCACGGACTGCGAGAATGGCTGAAGATCACAGTGGTCTCCTGACCATCTATCAAGGACATTTATCAGGAGCACTATGTGCGCAGGCCCCTTGGTATTAGCAAGGATCCCACCCATCCATCCAGCGTCCTCTTTGACCTTCCACCATCAGGCAGGAGACTACGATACACAAAAACAAGGACGGTCAGGATGAAAAACTGTTTCTTCCCTCAGGCTTCTGAACCCCCTGCCACATCACATTCGAAGTGTCAACAGTTAATGTGTTCTGTACCTAACAATATTTAATTTATGAGCTTTACTTTGCACATTTACACATAATTCATCTGTAAGTTTTATCCTTACTTTTTAAATTTTTATATATATATATTTATTTATATATTATATACACACATGTGGCACACTTATCGTCGTTTTCTAGGGTTGTTAAAGTAAGGAAGTCCTGCTGCAGCTGTATAAAGCTTCAGTCAGAAGAGGTTTACTGGAATACTGCCTGAATTAGAGGGTATAGTTATACAATTGAACAAACTTGGGTCGTCTTCTCCGGTGTGGCACAGGCTGAGGGGAGACACAAAAGTTTTTCTTTTAAATGAATCTGGTGGGCAGTCAGAATCAATTCCCAAGGACAGACATAGCAAACACAAGAGAACATGCTTTTAAGGCTGGAACAGGAGGGGGGAGTTGGGAAGATAAACTTAAAGGTGACATGAAGTGCAAATATAGTGAGTGTTATGTGCCTGGAATGGGATACAGGAGGTAGTCGAGGAATAGGAGCAGGCAGTTTGTTGGAGTTTAAGAGGCTTTTAGATAGACACATGAATGGAACAGCAGAGATTATTCACTAAATGGGGAGCAAATGCAGAAATCAGAGGGGCAAAGGGAGTACTGTGCAGGATTCCCTAAAATTTGAGTTAGTAAAGGAGGCAAATGCAACATTACCACTCGTTTTGAGAGGACTGGAATACAGATGCCCCCCGTTTTTGGAACATTCACTTTACAACAACTCGCTGTTACAAAAGACCTACATTAGTACTTGTTTTCGTTAACTAAAGAGGATTTTTGCTTTTAAGGAAAAAAGACACCAGTTTTGTATGTGCTTACCCCAAGAAAGACTACAATGACCGTGAAGCCTTGTGCAGGCAGTTGTTTGTGCATGCGTGTACGTGCGTGTGCTTGTATGTGCCGATTTTTTTTCTCCAAATCGATTTTGGCTCGCTGTCTTCCCAATTTTGGTAAGTGAAACTACACCTTATCTACAATATTTCTACTTTATATAGGTTGAATATTTATCATATCATTCCTTCTTTTACTACATGTTAGTGTTATTTTAGGTTTTATGTGTTATTTGGTTTGATTTGGTAGGTTATTTTTTGGGTCTGGGAACGCTCAAAAGTTTTTCTCATATAAATTAATGGTAATTGCTTCTTCGCTTTACGATATTTCGGCTTACAAACGGCTTCATAGGATCGCTCTACCTTTGGATTGCGGAGGGAACCTGTATTAAAGAAAGAATGTAATGCTGAAGCTTTATAAGGTACTAGTCAGACTGCATTTGGAGCTCTGAGAGCAGTTTTGGGCCACATATCTAAGAAAGGATATGCTGGCATTGGAGAGTGTCCAGAGTAGGCTTATGAGAATTATCCTGGGAATGAAAAGGTTAACATATGAGGAGCGTTTGATGGCTCTGAGCCCGTACTCACTTGAGTTTAGAAGAATGGGGGGTGGGGGGGTCTCATTGAAACCTACAGAATATTGAAAGGTCTAGATAGAGTGCAAGTGGAGAGGATGCTTTCATTAATGGTAGAGTCCAAGACCAGAGGGTACAGCCTCAGGAAATAAGAACATCCCTTTAGAAAAAAGATGAGGAGGAATTTCTTTAGCCAAAATGATGAATCCATGGAATTCACTGTCACAGATGACTGCAGTGGTCAAATCATTGGGTATGTTTAATTCTTGATTAGTTAGGGAGAAAGCAGGAGAATGGAGTTAAGAGGGAAAATAAATCTCAAATGATCAATTTGAAAATAGGAAAATAAATGATCAAATGGCACAGCAGCTCAGATGGGCCGAATGGCCTAATTCCACTCCAGTGCCTTATGGTCTTGTAGGAGAGGAATGGTGGGATACTAATGATCCACAGGAGCAGATCATTAGTATGAATGGCATCAAGATAGGCACAAGGTTACTGGCAGTTTAATTCAATTATGGTCAGATCCTTCAACCGTGAGTTGGGATATAGGCATGAACTAGCACTTTGATACAGGGGATGAGCAATCAGCTATTGGGTGAGGAATGAGCCAATTTTCCACTGCAACTCGGACACTGAAATCTTTGATAATCTCCACTGTATCAGAGACTGAGGAACAGAATAAGCTGTGGGATCTTGCTGCAAAAATGTGGGATCTTAGGAGGGATGATGGTGCCTAACGGTGACTCCTTGGTTTGCATCTTTGGAAACAGCTCTATTTCTACCTTTAATATCTTTATTCTTCCCTTTCAGGGTTCTTTTGAAAACCCTGACCTGGAGTTACATGCAGGCTTTGGTTCTTTGTGGGAATGAGACCTGTTCTCTGGGTTCCACGACTGATTGCTATTCAACACGCCAAGGGTTTGGCCTGAGAATCTCAATCGTATTTGGAGGCCTAAGATCTTGGGGCTCTGGAGTCGGCAGAACAAGGGTCAGTGTCGTCAGGGAGGCCGGAAAATCTTTCGCTGTGAGCCTGAAGACCCGAGGTCCTATGCAAATAGTATAGTGTTCCAAATATTGTTTCTTATTCTCTTGTGTTAAAGAAGCCTCACTAGACTGATTAGTGAGGAGAGTCTCTGCAGAAGATTCTATCCCTGGATCTTAGAATGAGATGGGATCTCAGAAAAAAAACTTAATGCAGAGATCTACTCAGGTTTATAACTGACACACAGTCTTAACCTGACCTGCGTTTATAAGTGTTTGAGACTTGGCTTGAGCCCAACATCAAGTCAGGGGCCTATTGAGCTCAGATCAAATGATCAAAAGCTATCACCCTCCAGCAGTGAGGCTTGAGGAGATAAGGAATTAGAATTGGTTTATGATTGTCACATGTACCAAGATACAGTGAAATGTCTGTTCATACAAATTAGATCATTACACAATGGGTTGAGTAGAAAAAGGTACAACAATAAATGCTGAATGAAGTGCAACAGCCACAGGAAATTTTGTTAACTCTAACAATAAGGTGAGAGATCAAGCAAGGTAGATTGTGAGGTCAAGAGCCCAATTTCAGGATCCTAGAGATGGACCACATTCCGCCTGAGAGCAGAAGAAACCCGATTCCACAGTTGGGATCTCTCCAGAGATCTGCATAACCTGGTCCTTAAAAAATATGCAAGACTCCAAACGTACAAATTACTCAAAGGAACAGTAAACTTACTCACATCAATCATAGAGTATTTCAACTTCATGAATTTTCTATCAGACTGAATCACACATGCAGTTACGCAAGGTTCATGAGCAATCATATGCTTACCTGAACCAGGAATAATCTGGGTTGGCATCAGCTTGTCCAGCTCATGGGTCAGCCCATTAGCACACTTAAACCAAGAAAAGATCTCCTCTTTGCCATCTGTGCAACAGTGAGAAGGGAAACAGAATTAGTTGTTTGGCATAAAATAGGCCATTCAGCCCAGTGTGCCCATGCTACCCTTCCTGCCCATCGACACCAATCCCACTTGCCTGCACTAGATCCATGTCTTTCAATGCCCCAACTATCCAGGAGCCCAAGTATTTCTTAATATCTGAGTCCAACACCTCCTATGCAAAAAGTTCCAGATATCAACCACTCTGTGCAGAAAAACTTTCCCCTGAGATCTCCTTCCCCTCACCTTAAACCTCTGTTCTATTCATTTTTGGGTATCAAGCACTGGAAAAAGGATCCTTACTACCTACGATATCAAATAACACTTATATTTGTAAATAACACTTATATTTGTAGCATCTCTGTCAGGTCACCCTCAGCCTCCTCTGCTTGTGAAGGACCAGCCTGGCCTATCCAACCTTTCCCAATAAACAAAGCCCTCCAATCCAGACAACATCCTGGTGAACCTCCTCTGTACTCTGCAGTGCAACATAGTCTTCCTCATGAACAGCTGCATACATTATAATAAAACATTTTTGTAATAACACACCAAAGGCACTAGTTCTCCAATGCTGCTACCATCCATAAGCCATTGAGCCCAGTAAGTGTGCCCTGCTATTCAATCATGGCTGATTTTTGGTGGGTGTGGGTGTGTGGGTGTGGGTGTGTGGGTGTGTGGGTGTGTGGGTGTGTGGGTGTGTGGGTGTGTGGGTGTGTGGGTGTGTGGGTGTGTGTGGGTGTGGGGGTGTGTGTGTGTGTGTGTGTGTGTGTGTGTGTGTGTGTGTGTGTGTGTGTGTGTGTGTGTGTGTGTGTGTGTGTGTGTGTTGTGTGTGTGTGGTGAATAACTAACTTGACTACGTATGACTGAATGTTTTTCTGGTGCTTCCTGCTCCTTTCCCTCTCCCTTCTCATTTTTCCAACCATGATTCCCCTCTCCCCCCTCCCTTCCCACTCTCAGTCCACAATAGTGACTCATATCAGAAGCAGGTTTACCATCACACACAAGTCATGAAATTTGTTTTTTTTTGTGGCAGCAGTATAGTGTAATACATAAAATTACTACATTACTGTGCAAAACTCTTATGCATCCTCTCCCTATATATGTATGTGCCTAGGACATTGCACAGCACTGTACACACACACACACTGCAGAAAACACAAAAACTACAGCCTGCCCTGATCATAAGGGAGCTACAACTCCCACTCCAATAGATTTGTGCCTGTCTGGGATTTGCCTGCTCTGCTAGGTTTGAGCCCATTGTACTCTCTTGATCCAGAGAAGGAGTTCCCAACCCTTTTTTATACCATGGAGACTGACTGAGGGGTCAATGGACCCCAGGTCGGGAACCCCTGCTGTCATTGAGAGTATTTGATTATGATTGGGAGTGATCACAGCAGCCAGATAACAAAACAATTAGAGTAGGCGTTCAGCAGTTTTACCCTGGGACCAAGGCTGCCTGATCCAACATGATGTGAACATTGCAAGCTGCAACCTTTGGCCAAGTCCTTGACCACTGAGGACCATGGTAAGAATCTGGCAGCTGCAAGAAAAAGAGAAGAAAATGTTGTCTATTGAAACGCTACGATGCAATTTGGATTGACTGCCTTACCTTGGTGAGGGTTATTTTTTTTCATCTTGTAGCAATCGAGACACACCCCAAACCCGCACTTGGGGCACACCCAGTGGAAGTTGAAGAGGGTCGTCTCACAGGCGTCACACATTTCCCGGATGCCTCGAACTGCCCGCTTCCAGGCTATTTTTTCTGTGGAGGATAAACGGCAGGTTGGAGTGTTACAGGATGGAAACAGGCCATTTGGCCCATCACATGCACATCAACAAGTGAGCACCCATCTGTACGAATCCCACCTTCTGAAACTAGCATATCCTTAAGCACCTCAGATGTATCTGTCTCTACCACTACCTCTGGCAGGTCGTTCCACACACTCACTGCTCTCTATGAAAAAAATACCTCTGACATCTTCCGTATATATTCTTCCAATCACCTTAAAATTACTTACTTATTGAGATACAACATAGAGTAGGTCCTTTGAGCCACACCACACAGCAATCCCCCAATTAATCCAAGCCTAATCACGGGAAAAATTACAATGACTAATTAACCTACCAACCAGTACCTCTCTGGACTGAGAGGGGAAAGCAGAGCATCTGGAGGAAATTCATACAGTTATGGGAGTACATACAAGCTCCTGACAGTGGTGGGAATTGATCCCAGGCCACTGGTACTGTAAAACATTATGCTAACTGTGCCACCCAGGTATTGTCTGTTATGCCCCTGGTATTATCCATTTCCGACTTGGGAAAATGTCTCTGGCTGTCTACTCTATCTATGCCTCTATCAAGTCACCTATCATCCTCCTTCACTCCAAAGGAGAAAAATCCTTCTTGCTCAGTCTATTTTGTCAAACAGCAAGTGGGAGATGGTGTCTGGACTGTGGAGGTGCAGGATTAGATAAATGGGTGGCTTACAACAGAATAAAGGATGCTAAAACAGAGAGAGTAATAGTTTGCTGGGGGAGCTCAGTAGGTCAAGCAGCATCTGGGGTGGGGGCAGGAAATGTTAATGTTTCTGGTTGAAACCCTGCAGCACGTTAAACTCAGAGAGCACAGATGGCCATTAATAAAGTGGAGAGGGCGGAATGGGAAGACAAGGGCCAGTGGGTGATAGGTACGCAAGGGAGAGGTGATGGATAATAAGCGGAGGCAGGCAAAAGAAAGAGGATGAGGAAGGTGGATGGAGCCAGCTGGGAAAGTGGATTCCAGCACCTGAAGACTACCACGGCCAGAATCAGGCTTAATATCAGCCATAAAGTGGCATCCAAAATTTTGGGCACTCCTGGTCAAAATTTCTGTTACTGTGAATAGTTAAGTGAGTAGAAGATGAACTGATCTCCAAAAGTCAAAGTTAAAGATGAAATATTCTTTTCAACATTTTAAGCAAGATTAGTGTATTACTTTTGTTTTGTACAATGATGCCCACAAAGCAGGAGCAGGCTCTAAGAAGATAGCAAAGCATTTTCAGGTAGGTAGCCATTTCCTCAGTTCGTAACATAATTAAGAAATGGCAGTTAATAGGAACGGTGGAAGTCAAGTTGAGGTCTGGAAGACCAAAAAAAACTTTGAGAGAACTGCTCGTAGGATTGCTAAAAAGGCAAATCAAAACCCCCGTTTGACTGCAAAAGACTTTCAGGAAGATTTAGCAGACTCTGGAGTGGTGGTGCACTGTTCTACTGTGCAGCGACACCTGCACAAATATGACCTTCATGGAAGAGACATCAGAAGAAAACCTTTCCTGCATCCTCACCACAAAATTCAGCGTCATAAGTTTACAAAACAGGCTAAACAAGTCTGATGCATTTTGGAAACAAGTCCTGTGGACTGATGGAAGTTAAAATAGAACTCATTGGCTACAATGAGCAAAGGTATGTTTGGATAAAAAAAGGGTGCAGAATTTCATGAAAGGAACACCTCTCCAACTGTTAAGCATGGGGGTGGATCGATCATACTTTGGGCTTGTGTTGCAGCCGGTGGCACGGGGGGAAATTTCACTGGTAGTGGGAAAAATGAATTCAATTAAATACCAGCAAATTCTGGAAGGAAACTTCATACCGTCTGTAAAAAAAGCTGAAAATGGAAAGAGGATGGCTTCTACAACAGGATAATGATCCTAAACACACCTCAAACTCCACAATGGACTACTTCAAGAGGCACAAGCTGAAGGTTTTGCCATGGCCCTCACAGTCCCCCAATCTAAACATCATCAAAAATCTGTGGATAGACCTCAAAAGAGCAGTGCATGCAAGACGGCCCAAGAATCTCACAGAACTAGAAGCCTTTTGCAAGGAAGAATCGGCAAAACTCCCCCAAACAAGAATTAAAAGACTCTTAGCTGGCTACAGGAAGCGTTTACAAGCTGTGATACTTGCCAAAGGGGGTGTTACTAAGTACTGACCATGCAGGGTGCCCAAACTTTTGCTTCGGGCCATTTTCTTTTTTTGTTATTTTAAAACTGTAAAAGATGGAAATAAAGAAGTAATCTTGCTTAAAATATTAAAGAAATGTGTCATCTTTAACTTTATGCCTTTTGGAAATCAGGTAATCTTTTACTCACTTAGCTATTCACAGTAACAGAAATTTTGACCGGGGTGCCAAAATCTTTGCATGCTACTGTATATAACAGAATTTGTCTTTGTGCAGCAGTACAATGCAATGCATAATAGAAAAAACAAATTACAATAAATATATATATACTAAGTAGTGCAAAGTAGAAATATAAAAGTAAAGGTAGCGAGTGGAGGAAGGAAGTTATGAGGTAGAGTTCACAGGTACAGTGTCCATTCAGAAATCAGATGGCAGAGGGGAAGAAGCTGTTTCTGAACAGCTATTCTTGTACATTACCCCTCCCCCACCCACCCGTGTGTGAGATGGCAGTGGAGGAGAAACATGGGGAACTTGAAATGGAATCAAAATACTTTTAGGGCAATGCAGAAATGGAGGCTCAAAGGACTTGCTCCAATTCTATATGACTATAAAACTCCAATAATTACAAGTGTATTTAAAAACTTGAGAAATCACGGGTTGCATGAGCTGCTAACAATTTGAAAAAGGAGCAGGGAAAAGTCTTCTGAGTGAGTCGCGGCTGCTGAGAAAGCCAGCAATCAGTTAAATTGAATCGGTGGATATAGGAAGCAGGGTGGAGAAGAGGAGACTTGATAGAGGTGATAGAGAAATGACATCGATCGGGTGGAGAGCCAGAGACTTCTTCCCAGGGTGGAAATGGCTAATATGAGAGAGTATAACTTTAAGGTGCTTGGAGGAAAGTATGGAGGGGTGGGAGAAATGTCAAAGGTTTTTATTCCTTCACAGAGTGTGGTAGGTGTGTGGAACACGCTGCCAGGGACAGTGGTAGAGGCAGATACATTAGAGAGATTTAAGAAACTCTTAGGCACATGGATGACAGAAAATCAGAGGGCTATGCGGGAGGGAAAGGTTATATTATCTTACAGTAGGTTAAAAGATTGACACAACATCGTGGGCTGAAGGACCCGTGCTGTGCTGTATTGTTCAATGTTTTATTCACTAAATGGAAGTTTATTCTTCATAATAAAACATCAACATGCCCTTTCAAACCCAAGCAACCGACACGATGACTGATGCAAATACAGACATGTTGATTTACAAACCTTACAGGCAGTAATGGAATCCAAATCAGGTTTATTATGATGGACATGTTGTGCGATCTGTTACTATTGTAGCAGCAGTACAGTGCAATACATAAAAATCACAAAATTACAACAAAAATAGTGCAAAAGAGGATTTCGAAAGGTCTTGGGTTTAATAGAAATCTAGCTTCAAATGAGCAATGCAATAGTCAAAGGACTGAAATACTTACTGCAAGGGTCCACTAACTTCAGTGCTTCTTTCTCAGACGTGACTAGCTGGCAAAACTGATCACCAACATTAGCCAAGATGTACTTGGAGGTATCAAGGTCCAAGCCTTCCACATCGGTGTCAGAAGGCAGCCACAGCCGCATGGCCTCGGGGTCACACTGGTTTGGTGAGAGGAACCCTTCTGCCCGCAGGACTCCATGTTTGTTGAAGTACAGTCTAGAATGACAAACCGTGCAGTGTTAGTCAGCTGCATGACTGCAGCAAGTAGCAATGTTTGCAATGCAAGTCTTCTGCCAAGCTATTTAGTCATAGAGCACGACAGCACAGAAACAGGCCCTTTGGTCCATCTAACCCGTGCTGGCCTGGTCTAACTAGTCCCCTTTACAAGCATGCAGACATTTCCTTCCAAACCCTTCCCATCCATGTACAATTGACCCTACATCCAGCGCTCCCATGAGCAGCTCGTTACACACTGAGAAGCTTTCCCTCAGATTCCCCTTAAACATTTCACCTTTTACCCTTAGCCTAACATCTCTAGTTCCAGGCTCACCCAACCACTCTTGGTAAGTACTACTTGGAAGAAAATGCACAATTATTTACCCAGAAACTGTGGGGATCACAAACACTGCGCCTGTGGGGACCTTTGAAAAAGTGACTCATTAGTCTGACTTATCAGCTACTTTGTACTTATCTTATTTAGTTATTTAGAGATAGAGGGCAGAAGAGGCCATTCTGGCCCAATGAGCCACACCACCCAACAACCCACCTATTAAACAAAAGCCTAATCACAGGGCAATTTACAATGGCCAATTAACCCGCTAACCACAACGTCTTTGGACCATGGAAGGAAACTGGAACATCCAGTGGAAACCCACATATTCACAGGGAGAAAGTACAAACTCCTTTCAGATGACACCACTGTGCTAACCACTACCCTGCTGTGGTGCACATTCTCATTCAAAGGTTAATCGTGCATTACCCCAGTCATCTTTTTAGATCACAACTCACTAACTTGGGTTTCAGCCCGAAACGTCGTCACTACCTCCTCCCATAGATGCTGTCTGGCCTGCTGAGTTCTGCCAGCATTTTGTGTTTTTATTTATTTCCAGCATCTGCAGATTCACTCGTGTTGCCTTTGAATTCCCAATTGGGAATTGGGAAGAGAAGAGAGCGATAGTTTTAGGGGACTCTATAGTTAGGGGGGCAGATAGGAGATTTTGTGGGGCAGATCGGGAGTCTCGGATGGTATGTTGCCTCCCTGGTGCCAGGGTCCAGGACATCTCAGATCGGGTGCAGGCTATTCTTGAGAGTGAGGGCATGAACCCAGATGTAGTGAGTGAGGGGGTCCTGCTTAGAGAGTTCAGGGAGTTAGGAGTGAAGCTGAAAGGCAGGACCTCCAGGGTGACAATCTCGGGATTGCTACCTGTGCCACGTGCGAGTGAGGCAAAGAATAGAATGATTATGCACATTAATACGAGGCTGAGAGCATGGTACAGGAAGGAAGGGTTCAGGTTTTTGGATAATTGGTCTTTGTTCCAGGGACATTGGGATCTGTTTCGAAGGGATGGTCTACATCTGAACCGGAGGAGTACTAACATTCTTGCAGGAGTATTTGCCAGTGCTGCTCGGGGGGGTTTAAACTAGATGTGCAGGGGGCAGGGATCCAGATCCAGAGGGTTGGTCAGAAGGTGCATGGGGTTAAATGTGTACAAGGTTTGGGTGATCTTGAGAAGGTCATCAAAATTCAGGGTGCAATTAGCCCGATGGAAGTTCAAGGAGCTGGGTTAGGTACAGTAGACAGTGCTTTAAGCAAAGAGAGGAGGAATGGGCTAAGAATTCTATACTTGAATGCGCGTAGTGTCAGAAATAAGACAGATGAGCTTGAAGCTCAGATGACAATGGGGAACTACGATATTGTTGGGATAACGGAGACATGGCTACAAGGGGATCAGGCCTGGGAATTGAGTGTACCAGGGTATACGTGCTATCGTAGAGACAGAAATATGGGAAGAGGGGGTGGGGTGGCCCTGTTGGTGAGGAATGAGATTCAGTCCTTAGCAAGAGGTGACTTGGGAACAGGGGAAGTAGAGTCTGTGTGGATTGAGCTGAGGAACAGTAAGGGTAAAAAGACCCTAATGGGTGTTGTGTACAGGCCCCCAAACAGTAGCGTGGATATTGGGTACAAGTTGATTAGGGAGTTAACATTGGCATGTGCTAAAGGTAATGCAGTCGTTATGGGAGATTTCAACATGCAGGTGGACTGGGAGAATCAGGTAGGTGCTGGACCCCAGGATAGGGAGTTTGTGGAGTGTCTAAGGGATGTATTTTTGGAACAGCTTGTGCTTGAGCCAACCAGGAACGAGGCTATTTTGGACTTGGTGATGTGTAATGAACAGGAATTGATAAATGATCTTGAAGTAAAGGAGCCATTAGGAAGTAGTGATCATAACATGATAAGTTTTTATCTACAATTTGAAAGGGATAGGGGCAGATCAGAGGTGTCAGTGTTGCAATTAAATAAAGGAGACTACGGAGCCATGAGGGAAGAGCTGGCCAAAGTTAAATGGGCGGATGCCCTGGCAGGAAAGACAGTGGATCAGCAGTGGCAGATATTCTTGGGCATAATACAAAAGATGCAAATGTAGTTCATTCCAATGAGAAGGAAGGATTCAAAGAGGGGGAAGGGGCCACAGTGGTTGACAAAGGAAGTCAGAGATTGTATAGCATTAAAGAAAAAGAAGTATGACAGGGCTAAGATTTGTGGGAATACAGATGATTGGGAAAGTTTTAAGGAACAGCAGATCTTAACTAAAAAAGCAATACGCAGAGAAAAAATCAGGTATGAGCTCAGTCTAGCCAGGAATATAAAAGGGGATAGCAAAAGCTTTTTTTAGCTATGTGAAGAGAAAGAAGATAGTTAAGAACAATGTTGGCCCCTTGAAGAATGAATTGGGAGAAATTGTTATGGGAAACAGGGAAATGGCAACAGAATTTAATGCATACTTTAGATCTGTCTTCACCAGGGAGGACACAAGCAATCTCCCAGATGTATGGATGGGCCAGGGTCATAAGATATCAGAGGAATTGAGACAGATTGACATTAGGAAAGAAACTGTGATGAGTAGACTGGTAGGACTGAAGGCTAATAAATCCCCGGGTCCAGATGGTCTGCATCCGAGGGTTCTAAAAGAGGTGGCTCAGGAAATTGCGGATGCATTGGTAATCATTTTCCAATGTTCCTTAGATTCAGGATCAGTTCCTGAAGATTGGAGAGTGGCTAATGTTGTCCCACTTTTCAAGAAGGGAGGGAAGGAGAAAACGGAGAACTATCGCCCTGTTAGCCTAACGTCAGTCGTGGGGAAAATGCTTGAGTCCATTATTAAGGACGAAATAGTGGCACATCTAGATGGCAGAAATAGGATTAGGCCGAGTCAGCATGGATTTACCAAGGGCAAATCATGCTTGACTAATCTGTTGGAGTTTTTTGAGGGTGTAACAAGGATGTTAGACGAGGGTAAGCCAGTGGATGTTGTGTACCTAGATTTTCAGAAGGCATTCGATAAGGTGCCACATAGGAGATTGGTGAGTAAAATCAGAGCTCATGGCATTGGGGGCGGGGTTTCAACATGGATAGAAAACTGGTTGGCAGATAGAAAGCAAAGGGTAGCAGTGAATGGGTGTTTCTCAGACTGGCTGGAGGTGACTAGTGGGGTACCACAGGGTTCTGTATTGGGACCACAGCTCTTTATGATTTATGTCAATGATTTAGATGAGGGCATTGAAAACTATATCAGCAAGTTTGCTGACAATACTAAACTGGGTGGCAGTGTGACATGCGAAGAGGACGTTAGGAGAATACAGGGAGACTTGGATAGGCTGAGTGAATGGGCAGATACTTGGCAGATGTCATTCAATGTGAATAAATGTGAAGTTATCCACTTTGGAAGCTGGAACAAGAGGGCAGAGTATTGTCTGAACGGTGTCGAGTTAGGTAAGGGAGAAATACAAAGAGACCTAGGAGTCCTAGTTCACCAGTCAATGAAGGTGAATGAGCAAGTGCAACAGGCAGTGAAGAGGGCAAATGGAATGTTGGCCTTTGTTACAAGGGGAATTGAATACAAGAGCAAGGATGTTCTTTTGCATTTGTACAGGGCCCTGGTGAGACCACACCTGGAATATTGTGTACAGTTTTGGTCTCCAGGTTTAAGGAAGGACATTCTGGCAATTGAGGAAGTGCAGCGTAGATTCACTAGGTTGATTCCTGGGATGGCAGGGCTGTCTTACGCAGAGAGATTGGAGAGATTGGGCTTGTACACGCTGGAATTGAGGAGATTGAGAGGGGATCTGATTGAAACGTTTAAGATAATTAAAGGATTTGATAGGATTGAGGCAGGAAATATGTTCCAGATGTTGGGAGAGTCCAGTACCAGAGGGCATGGATTGAGAATAAGAGGTCAGTTATTTAAAACAGAGTTGAGGAAGAGCTTCTTCTCCCAGAGAGTTGTGGAGGTGTGGAATGCACTGCCTCGGAAGACGGTGGAGGCCAATTCTCTGGATGCTTTCAAGAAGGAGCTGGATAGATATCTGATGGATAGGGGAATCAAGGGATATGGGGACAAGGCAGGGACTGGGTATTGATAGTGAATGATCAGCCATGATCTCAGAATGACGGTGCAGACTCGAGGGGCCGAATGATCTACTTCTGCACCTATTGTCTATTGTCTAATTCACTAACTTGATTCATTTCTCCTCACCCATCTAATTCCCAATATTTTCCAAAAGGTTGAGATGAAATTTATTTGTAAATGTGGACCAAAAAATGTATATAATTTTACACCTGAAAGATCTAATTACTGTTTCAGAAGAGCCTGAAGTCTTAATTGAAGTCTTTCCTCAAAAAAAGGAAAGATCCAATGCAGTAGTACCTGCCTCATCTAATGATATTGTAAAATGAACTTTGTTTCTCACATGTAGTTTGAAACAGTGAAATGAGATGCTTGCATCAACAACAGTCTGAAGACATGCTAGGGGCAGCCCACAAGCACCAACACACCTCTGCTGTCAACATACAGTGCCCACAACTCACTACCTTAATCTGCACGTCTTTGCAATGTGGGAGGAAACCAGAGCACCCAGAGAAAATTCACGTGGTTACAGGGAGAACATACACAGACAGTGGTGGGAATCGGACCTCCCCTGGTGATCGCTGGTGCATTGCACGAACCACTATGCTACAGTGCTGCCTGTATTGTTAGGATCAAATAAAAGTCTGGCCAACATCATTAATTCCAGCGCCCACTGTAGCTCTTCCTCTAAATGTGGTCATACAATGTTAAGAAATGCTTATCACCAATGCCCTTGAACAGAAAATCCCAGAAAAGTAATGGATACATCCCAGTGCATTACGGGCAAAGCTCCCCCCACCACTGGAGCACATCTACGTGAATCACTGTCACAGGACAGAAGCAGGGACCCCCCACCACCCAGGACATGCTCTTTTCTCACCGCTGCCATCAAGGTGATACAGGAGCCTCAGGATTCACACCATCTGGGACAGTTATTACCCCTCAACTATCAAGCCTGAGCCAAAAGGCATGAAACTTCACTTGCCCCATCACTGAAATGCTCCCACAACCTATGGACTCACTTTCAAGAACTTTTCATCTCTTGTTCTTGATATTTATTATTATTATTATTTTCTATTGTATTTGCAGTTTGTTGTCTTTTGCACACTGGTTGAAAGCACAAGTTTGTGAGGCGTTTCATTGATTCCTTTATAATTATTATTCTATTATGAACTTATTAAGTATGCTCACAAGAAAATGAACCGTAGGATTGTATACGGTGACATACAATACTGAGATAATAAATTTACTTGAACTTTGAACCTACAGAGTATCTGGGTGAAGACATAGCTCAGAAAGCATCTTCATGCCAATGAACGACTATAATCAATATGCAGTGGGTGGGTGCTATGGCTCCCTCTGGAACTAGTCATTCAGGACAGGGATGAGAAGAGGTTACTTCACCCAAAGCAAATGTTTGGGAATTCCCTGTCCAATAAGGGCAGCAGAGGCTCAACCACAGAGTATATTTGGGAGGCTCTGCAGTAACGCTTTACACTACTAGCGATTAGGGTTCAATTGATATCTGTAAGGAGTTTGCACGATCTCCCTGTGAGTACACAGGTTTCCTCCCACATTCCAAAGAATCGTGGGTCAGGGTTAGTGAGTTGCAGATACTGTGCCGGTGTGCGGCGATGTTCGCTGGCAGTCCCCAGCACAATCCTCAAACGGTCTTGGTTGTTGATGCTAAATAACACATTTCACCATTGGTATCGTTGTACATGTGACACAGAAAGCTAATCTAATCTGCAGAAGAATTTGACAGATCGAATCAATAATAGGTTAATGCAGGAAAGTGTAACTGAACGAAAGAATTTGCTGTTAAGACTTCTGAATGCTGGAGCCGGCACTAGGATTGACCAACACAATGGCTCCTTGCCCATTCTCAGGGAAGACCAGGCGTGATCATTGGATCTTGCTGCCTGTATTCCCCACCATTGTATATAATTCCCTCCTTTAACATGCCTGCTGGCCAGGTTTTCGGTCCTTTGGGCAGACATGTCTCTTTGTAACTTGGAAATGAACTGCTCCATAACACTCCCTTGAAGTTTTATGACGTTTTATAACTTTAGAGGCACTGCTGCTGTACAGTTCATTGTGATATGTGACAGCAAGTTTCAGGGGTGGGCTGGCAGAGAGGAGAATAACCTGGAGCAGGTTAATAACTGACACACCACGGCAATAAAATGGAAGGTTAACACACGTGAAGGCACAGCTCACTTTCTGAAGTGGAAGAATCTGCAGAAGACAGTCGTGTCATTTTCATCCCTGTAGCGGTGGTAGCTGGCCAAGCGGCACTCCCTGCACTTGCGCAGGTGGGGAGCAACACTTAAACAGGAGCCGTCCTGCAGGAAGGACTCGCCACTCTGCTGCAACGCACGGACTTTGTGGATGTCACTCAGCACCGACTGGGAGCCACTGGCTACAAAACACAACGACATTCACAAACACAGTGACCCTCGCCATACAGAGGCACAAAGAACAATCCAGAATCAGAATAGGGTTATTATTACAAACATACAAGACCACAGGACATAGGAGGAGAATTCGGTCATTTGGCCCATTGCTCTGTCATTCCATTATGGTTGATTTATTATTCCTCTCAACCCCATTTTCCTTTCTTCTCCCTGTAATCTTTGACACCCTCACTAATCAAAAACCTATCAAACTCCACTTTAAATATACTCAATGTCTTGGCCTCCACAACTGTCTGTAGAAATAAATTCCACAGATTTACCCTTTGACTAAAGAAATTCCTCCTCACCTCTTCCCTAAAGGGGCATCCTTGTGTTCTGAATCTGTGCCCTCTGGTCCTAGAGGAAATAGCCTCTCCTCATCCACTATGTAGACCTTCCAACATTTGATAGGTTACAGTGAGATCCCCCCCACAACCCCGCCCTTCTAAACTCCATCAAATATAAGACTACAACCAAAGACTCCTCATACATTAACCCTTTTACTCCTGGGTTCATTCCCTGGACTCTCTCCAAAGCCAGCACACCCTTTCTTAGATAAGAGGCCAAAAGTGGTCATCATATGTCATGAAATGTACTGTTTTGCGGCAGTAGTTCAGTGCAAGACATTAAAAATACCTATAGGTAACAATAAGAGTTATGAAAATAAGTAATTGTGCAAATGAAAGCTAAATAGAAAAGTAGCATTCATGAAACCATTCAGAATCCTGATGGCGAAGGGAAGAAGCTGTTCCTGAATCATTGAGTCTGCGTTTTCAGGTTCCTGACTGTAGGAAGGAGAAGAGGGCATGTCCCAGATGGTGAGAGTTCTTAATTGTGGGACACCATTTGAAGGTGTCCTTGATGGATCCAGTGACAACAATCAGGCTTGACTGTAAGATTTTTTATTGTGGCCAAGATCAGTGTGTCCCAACACATCAATAGGGTGGGCATAGCCTTGAGGCACTGGGAGCATGCCTTGAAGAGGGGAATGGAGACTTACAAGGCAGGTTGTATTATATTCCATTTACAGAATGAGGGGGAGAGGATCTCACTGAAACCCACTGAGTATTGAAAGGCTTAGACAGAGTGAATGTGGATAGAATGTTTCTAATGGTGAGAGTTTAGGGCCACCTAAACTCAAAATTCAAGGATATCCCTTTTAAAACAGAGATGAGGAAGAACTTACTTAGCCAGAAGGTGGAAGGGTGGCGAACCTATGGAATTTATTGCCACCTACAGCCCTGGTGGAAGTCATTGAGCATATTTAAAGATTCTTGATTAGTAAGGGTGTCAAAGGTCACAGGGAGAAGGCAAAGGAATGGTGTTGAGGGGGGTGGCATGGTAGCACAGTGGTTAGCACAAGGCTTCACAGTACCAGGGACCCAGGTTCAATTCCTGCTGCTATCTGTAAGGAGTTTGTATGTTCTCCCAGTGACTACGTGTGTGGGTTTCCTCCAGGTGCTCTGGTTTCCTCCCACAAGCTAAAGGTTGATAGGTTAATTGGTTACTGTAAATTGTCCCATGGTTAGGTTAGGACTAAATTGGAGGATTGCTGGACAGCTTGGCCCAAAGGGCCCATTTCATGCCGTAGCTCCATTAATAAATCTACCAGGATGAAATGGTAGAACAGACTCAAAGGGCTGAATGGCCAAGTTCTCCTCTAGTCGTTAACACTTCAAGTTGAAAACCTGCATCAGTCCTGCTGTTTATTGCTTCAGACAATGCCAGATCTCTCTCCAAGCTCAGAGTGTATATTGGCTGCCTCTCCCCCACAGGACAGCCATTATTCTAAGAGGCATTTCCTTATGGTGCTCCCACATTAGTATAAAGCAGTGCACCAGTCAGTAGATAGCTAAAAGCACTCGGCTGTTTGCTTGGCCCGGCTTAAACCTGGAGCTGTACGTGTCAGGAAAGAGTGCCCAAGTAACCTGAACTTGGGGGAAATAAGAAAAAAAGCACAAAACTGTTTTCACTTGCACAGGGCTTTGCTCACATGCAAAGAAGCATTGTAATATTAATTAGAACAAGTTACACCAGCTGTCTCTCATGCTGAGCTGCTAAAACAAAACTCCTGGCATTTTCAATTCCCAGGACTGCTAATTAATAACCTTCCCCAGACTAAACAGCACACTCACCTCTGCCTCTTCCTGCTTTCAACAGCGCATTCCTCAGCCGATCGCCTCCTTCCCTTTTAAGGCTTGGACTGGAGGCCCACATCTTTGAGATATCAGAGCCCAGTTCAGAACTCAATCCGGAAGAACAGCTCAAGTCGCTGGTGGTACTTTCCGCATCACTATCATTCTCGTCAGCCTGCTGATCAGGAGCAGTCAGTAGAGCCCGGTTGTTATCCCCTTCTGCAGGTCTGGGGAAGTCTAAAGGCATGGCAGGATGCCGACCCTTGGCATCAACGCTGAGGTCACTGGATGGGCTGAACGCCCGAAGTAAAGGCGACGGGGCAGCACTTGTCACAGCAGCCTTGCAGCTCAGAGTGGGAAGCGACGTGCCGCAGGCTGACGGACTGGTCAATGGAATAATCCCCACACTCTCTTGAAAGGATTTCTTTTCCTCGGCCTTTTCCAACAGTCCACTTCTGGAGGTCTGCAACAACACTGCCGATTGGGAAGACATCTCAGAATGAGAGGCACAGCTAGTGGAAAATACAGACCACGTCTCCTGTGTGTTATAACCACCTGCACCCGAGAAGTTGCCCTCCGAGGGTGCTTTACATGAAACTTCCACAGGTAACTTCGAACTGCTGAAACTCGGCCAAACAGTGTTAGCATTACCCTTGCTTGCTGGAATATCACGACATTCACCCAGTGACTCTACCATTCTCGTCTGCTCCACAGTCCTAAACATTAAAACAAACATTTTAAAAGTAAACTTTATTTTACGCAGTGAAAAAATGGCCAGAAAAATGCAAGTCACAATCTCAACTCTCTTCTAAAAGGAGGAAATGGATGATAGAAAAATGGAGAGCCATTTGGGGGTGGGGGGGGGGGGGGAGGCGGAGAGATTAGATTGACCTTAAAGAGTGGGTCCCATCTGTCCAAACATATCTTTGACCTCCTAATGTCAGACAGAAGATATTGCAGTTTAAGAACAAGAACTGATAGATCAGGCAGCAGCTTTTTCCAGGCTGAGAAGCTGCTGACCTCTCTGCTACCACCCTGCACACATAACTTATGACAGCGCCAGTAGCATTGTACTACTAAGGACAGCACAGTAGCTAGTGGTTAACGTAATGCTTTACAGTACAGGTGACCCGGGCTCCTGCCACTGTCAGTAAGGAGTTTATAGATTCTCCAGGTGATCGTGTGGGTTTCCTTCCATTGTCCAAAGACCACCGGTTGGTAGATTAATTGGTCATTGTAAATTGTCCCATGATTAGGCTAGGGTTAAATTGAGGTAACTGGGCGGCACGGCTCAAAAGGCCTAAATATAAATACGTCAACACGTACATCCACAGAATATTTTTTAATCTTAATTTGTTTTTAAATTGATTTAAAAAAAATTTTTAATGTTGGCAAACAGAACTGGAAGCTTAGAAGCAAGATAATTTTATCTTAGATACTGTGTCCTTGATACACCTTGATCCCAGAGGAACATTGCTTCATTTAGCTGTATACAAGTATACAATTGATTGACAATAAACTTGTGTTTAAAAGGTCAGCACAACATTGTGGGCCAAATGGCCTATACATAACTATGTTCTGGAACAAAGAGGAGTGATGCGGCAGTGACAATTGGAGATACACAGATGTACTGCAGACAGAGCCCCAAACTCACACCTCTGCCACCTAGGGTCAACCCTGGCCGTATGGAATTTGTGGTACTTTCTCATTCCGACTGATATGGGTTTCCCCAGGTACTCCTTCCCACATCCCAAAGGACTGCAGCTATCAGAAGAATCAGACTCAGGCTGCAGTACCGTAGTAATTTTATGTATTGCACTGTACAGCGGTCACAAAAAAAAAACAAATTTCATGCCATATGGGAGTGATAATAAACCCGATTCTGATATGGGTCTCTATTGTAGACTTGAGAGTGAGAAGAGGGCAAGGAGAGGGGAACGACGGTTGGGAAATGGGGAAGGAAGCCAGAAGCACCGTAGAGACATCCTGTAATGATCAATAAACCAGCTGTTTGGAATCAAATGGGTTGGATGTGTCTGCACCTGTGCCACCCCCCCCCCCTTCTCTGCTACCTGTCCCACACTCCTCCCATGGCACTCCACCCTTATCATTCCCAACATCCTTGCTCCCACCAGATTTACAAATTTGCTCTCCACTTCATGTTGACAAATACAGTACTGTGCGGTAGCGTTAGGCACCAAAGTTATATATCCGTGCCCAGGACTTTTGCACAATACTGTATGTCGTAAAATTTATTGTTTTGTGGCAGAGTTGGTGAGGGACAGATAGAGAGAGACAGAGTCTGAGTTTCTCCACCATTTTGTGCATTACCTCAGATTTACAGCCCGTCTCATATCTTGCTTCTAAGCTTACAGTTCTGTTTGCCAACATTCAAAATTTTAAAAAATCAATTTAAAAACAAATCTTCAACTTTATCATCTTATAGAAAGTTTCTTCTGAAATAATTATGATCAACACACACAAAATGTTGGGAGGAACTCAGCAGGACGTAATTGTCCAGTCCACAGAGCATCACCCTGATTTATTGTCACCACCTTTAACAGACGAAGGGTCTCAGCCCAAAACACTGACAGCTCACTTCCTTCCTTAGATACTGTCTGATGTGCTGAGCTCCTCCAGCACTGTGTGTTGCTCAAGATTTGCAGCATTTGCAGAATCTCCTGTCTCTCAGAAGTAACTATGATGAAATTTGAGAAGGATCACTCTTAAATACTCATCTTCATTGCAAAATAAATTTAACTTCAGAAGCTAATGAAGCGCCGCAAGACCACTTACCCTGAGGGTGCCACAGCGGTGATGGCTGGAGGGGAGTTTGCAGGCGGAGGAGTGGTGCGTCTCAGATCTTTGCTCCCAGGGGTTGTGGCAGTACTACCAAGCAACATGTTTCCCAGAGCTGAGTGAACAAACTGAGCCTGCAACAGGAACATAGCAATTGATCAGCGTTGGCCTGGGGGAAGACAACGAAGATGTATCCTCACTGTCAGCGTGGTAAACCTTTGCATTTGGAAGGGTTTCTGATAATCTGTGGAGCACTGCACAAAGACAGCATGCATCCCCATCTCCTACACCCACGAGAAACAATTCACATTCTTGGTAGTCTCCCACCTGACAGCATGAACATCAATTTCTCAGACTTCTGGTGATTCCTCCCTCCCTTGCCTTCTCTCTTATTACCTTGCTCCATTGTCTACCTGCTTGCCCTTCTCTTCTCCTCATCTCTATCAAGTCACCTTTCATCATCGCTTGCTTCAAAGAGAAAATCCATAGCTTGCTCAACCTTTCCTTACACAACTTGCTCTCTAATCCACGCAGCAGCTGAGTAAATCTCTGCACCCTCTCAAGCTTCTACATTCTTTCTATAAAGAATGAGGCAGCCAGAAGTGGACACAACAACACTAACACTCTACTGAAATCTGTAAGCATGCAATTATAAACACAGGGGATTCTGCAGATGCTGGAAATCTAGAGCAACATACACAAAATACTGGAAGAATAAAGAGTCAATGTTTTGAAGCTGTATAATTAAACAACAACCTTAATACTTTACTTCACAACTTTAATGATACTCTTAGTACCACTTTGATCACAAACCAGGCCATCAAATTTTTTCCCATGTTAATTAGTTTCCAAGAGAAAATCCACTATTAAAATACTGGACAGTGGATGTCACTAATCAGTGTTCACACTTGTGTCCATGGGTCAAAGCCTGACAGCTGATTTTGTGAAGCAGTTTAAGTGCAGCTGCTTTCAAGCACTTGTTCCTTTTACCACCGTGGAACTTTTGCCAGGCAGCAGGCTGACAGCAACAGACCGAATCCCATAAACCTGCACAACTGTGTCTGTAACCGTGAGATGCCCACATAAACACATTTCATAGTTATCATCGTCTGCCAATGTACAACACAGAAACAGGCTTTTTCCATCTTTGCCTCTTCCCATTTCACTTGCAATGCTTTCCAACTTCTGAAAAATTTTATCCTTTTAGCAGAACTTGTTCCTTTATCTCGTAATGCCACCAATGCTCTTCACTTCATCCTCCCTCCACACCCACCTTCCCCCTCATCTAGCATCACCTACCACCTGCCTGCTTGTACTCCTTCCCCATCCCACTTTATTACTCTGGCTACTTCCCCCTTCCTTTTCAGCCCACGATGAAGGCTCTCGGCCTGGAATTTTGATTGCTTATTCCCCTCCATAGATGCTGCTGACCTGCTAAGTTACTTAGCAATTCAGTGCAAAGCAGGCCCTTCCAGGCAATCGAGCCACGTGGCACCAGCAACCCACAAGTCCAATCAACTCTATCCTAACCATGGAACAATTTACAATCAATCACCAGTGAACCTACCCAGACTTTGGAGTGTGGGATGAAATAGGAGCCCCCAGAGAAAGCCCACACATTCCACGGGGAGGATGTACAGAGACTCCTTACAGAATGGCACCAGAATTGAACTCCGAACTCTGAAAAGCCCCAAGCTGTAACAGTGTCACATTTTGTATGTTGTTCTGGATTTCCGGCATCTGCAAATTCTCTTTTTCACCAGTGCTATTCCGTTGAATTCTACGCTTGTGAAAGCAAGTTCTAAACTCTTACCACTCTTCGATTAGCAAGCTTGCAGAATTCACAAAAATAATTATGGAATTGTAGACAGTGAGGAAGGTTGCCAAAGTAAAGAGCTAGACACTGTGGGGCGGGCCGAAGGGCCTGTTTCCGTGTTGCCATGTTCTGTGACTCTGTAGATGAGTTGTAGGTATGGGTGGAGAAAGAGCAGATGGAATTTAATTCGGGCAAGTGTGAGATGTTGCACTTTGAGAGGGTCAAATGTAAGGGGGAAGATCCACGTAATGGTAGGACTCTTCAGGACACCTGACATAGAATTGCAGGTCTAAGTCTGTGGCTTCCTGAAAGTGGCAACACAAATAAATAGGATAGTTAGGTGGTGTGTGGCATGATCAGGACCTCGAGTGCAAGAGTCACATACTGGTGGCGTTACGAGATAAAGGAACAGGTTCTGCTAAAAGGAGAGCAAGTACACATGTGCGTGTGGACGTTCATGTACCTTTGCACAAACTTGGGATTATTTTGTCTGGAATATTGGAGGCTGAGGGGCAACTTGACTTGATACAAGTGTATAAAATTGTACAAGGCACAGATGAGGTAAATAGAGTCCTTTTCTCCAGACTAAAAACGTCAAATACCGAATGCCATAACTAAGTTGAGAACACGAAAATTTAAAAATATGCAGGACAAGTTTATTTAAAGGTGTTATGTGCCAGGAGTGCCAGTGGAAGCAGACAAGATGGTGGCATTTCAGAGCAATTTAGACAGGCACAATGAGCACGCAGAGAATGAAGAGATAGGGATCAGATCCTGCAGATACAATTCTGATACCATGGCTGGCAATGACGCCATGGGCCGAAGGGCCTGTTCCTGTGCTGTATTCTCCTGTATTTACAAATAAATATCTTACATTAAAGGCTCTCAGGGTTGGCCTTGATCAGAGATGGAAACAGTTTTTTGAACTCATCATTGTTTTAAAGATTCCCTCAGTCTTAGTTCTCAAGGCAAAAAGCCACAGGGCTGTTTTAAGCCCTGATGTGTTAGTCTCTTTTTTCCTCTCTACTGCACCATCTCCAATGCCACATCCGTAAGATCTGGAGACTAGAAGTTTTTGAAGTATTTTAGATTTCCCAATTATTGCAATATCATGCAGTTCAGCTGTGTGAAGGCTGTGACTAATTAGAGCTAACAGAATCATAATTCGTAGCCAGGAGAACGAAATATAGAAGCAGGGAAATTACACTCTGTGGCTACTTTATGAGGTACACCTGCTCATTAATGCCAGTATCTAATCAGCCAATCATGTGGCAGCAACTCAATACATAAAAGCATGCACTCAAGGTCAAGAGGTTCAATTAATGTTCAGAGCAAACATCAGAATGGGCAAGATATGTGACCTTACTGACTGACTGTGGAAAGATTGTTTATGCCAGATGAGGTGGTCTGAGAAGGTCAGAGGAGAATGGCCAGACTGGTTCAAGTTGACAGGAAGGTGACAATGACTCAAAAAACTACGCATTACAACAATGGTGTGCAGAAGAGCATCTCTGAACACATGTTGAACCTTGAAGTGGATGGGCTACAGCAATAGACAACACTGGGTTCCACTTCTGTACCTTATAAAGTGGCCACTCAAGGTACAGGAGGTACTTAGCTACTCGTGAGACCGTATCTGGAATACTATGTACAGTATTGGCCCTCCAGGCTTGACAAGGAACTCAGAGACCTCGGCCTTCACCCTGCCTTGTGCAGCTGGATCTTGGACTACCTGTCAGATTGCCGGCAGGTGATAAGAGTGGGCTCCCTCACCTCTGCCCCTCTGACCATCAACACAAGTGCCCCTCAGGACTGTGTACTAAGCCCTCTCCTTTACTCTCCATATACCCACGACTGTGTCGCCACCCACAACTCCAGTCTGTTAATTAAATTTGCAGACAACACTACATTGATTGGCCTCATCTCAAACAATAACGAGGTGGCCCTCAGAGAAGAAGTCATCACCCTGACACAGTGTCAAGAAAACAAGCTCTCCCTCCATGTCACAAAAACAAAGGAGCAGGTTGTGGACTAGAGGAATAGAGTCAGGCTAACCCCTATTAATATCAATGGATCTGGGGTTGAGAGGGTAAACAGCTTTAAGTTCCTTGGCATACACATCACTGAGGATCTGACATGGTCTGTACATACCAGCTGTGTGGTGAAAAAATACAACAGTGCCTATCACCTCAGATGGTTGAAGAAGTTTTGAATGGGCCCCCAAATCTTACGAACTTTCTATAGGGCACAATTGAGAGCATCTTGACTGGCTGCATCACTGCCTGATGTGGGAACTGTACTTCCCTCAATTGTAGGATTCTGCAGAGTGGTGTGGTCAGCCCAGCGCATCTGTAAATGTGAACTTCCCACTATTCAAGACATTTAGAAAGAGTTGCGTAAAAAGGGCCGATGGATCATTGGGGCCCCCCCGAGTCTCCCCCACCTCAAACGGTTCCAGCTGCTACCATCCGGGAAACAGTACCGCAGCATAAAAGGACCAACAGGCTCCAGGACAGCTTCCACCGGGCCATCAGGCTGATTAATTAACACTGATACAATTGTATTTCTATGTTACACTGACTGTTGTTGCACATACTATATTACCAATTACTATAATTGCACATTGTCATGTGAATGAAAGATTTTTACTCCTCATGTATATGAAGGGTGCAAGTAATAAAGTAAATTCAATTCCTCATTCAAGGGAAGATGTTAATGTGTTGGAAACAGCTCATAAAGTGGTTAACTACAGTAATATCAGAAATCAGCAGGTGCTATTATGAGGCATGATCATTGAGTTTTGGTTGGTATCTGCTGGAGTTTAATAAGAGTGAAGGAAAACTGAATGAGTCAGCAGTTACTGAGGTGACTTACAGAATAAGTGTGCGATTCCTCCTGTGGGAGAATTGTTAGAACTGTTTAAAGAAGTTGTTCAAAGAAGACAAGAGACAAGACAGAAGTTTTCTTCTCAGGGAGTCATGAGTCTTCAAAACTCTTTACTCAAAGTCAATACTTGGAATATTTCTAAGATGGGAACTGGAAAAGTGAGGTGATGAAAGGTTACTACAGACAGACAGAACAATGGAGCTGAGATTCCGATCAGATCAGCTGCCCGTAACCGAATACGTTTCCTCCGGGTGCTCCGGTTTCCTCCCACATTCCAAAGACGTACAGGTTAATTGGTTAATTGGCCACATGGGTGTAACTGGGTGGCATCGGGTTGTTGGGCCAAAGGACCTGTTACCGTACTGTATCTAAATGTTTATTTGAAAAACCACGATTTTGTTAGTTGTCAAAGACTTGCTCCAAAATCATAAAAATGTTCATAGATTTTTTTCCATTAATTTGCACAGTTGTAGGATGTGGACATTGCTGTAATCATCTATTGTCTGTGGAAAGTCGACCACACCGATGGCTCCTCACAGCTCCACACCACCAGGGTCAATCTGCACCTTGGGCACTTGAGTACGGAGTTTGCATTTTTCCCGTGACCACATCGGCTCTCTCCAGTTTCTGTCTGCAGCTCAAAGATGGAAATTACCCTTTGTATAGGTGGACAGCAGAGGAAACTGGGAGGAAATGTGAAAGAGAATAGACAACAGGGAAGTAGAGGGAGTTGGGTAATGGAGCAGGTGGAAATATTTCCAAGATGGTGGCACGACGCAGCTTGCAGCTGCCACTCCGGAGCTGATTATCTGTTATTTGTGAAGTGGGGTGCCGTGCGCAATCATAATCAATTGAAAACGGATGTGGGAGCATGGAGGAACATCGGGAAATCTCCAGGAAGACCTTCTTCGTTGCTGCTGCAGCTGCTGTGAGGTCCGGGACTCTGCTGGGAAGAACAGGCCCGCAGTCCTCGGGGTCGCGTTGCTGATGGCGGGGGCGTCTTAATACGCTCGGCAGAGGATGGTGCTTGGAGAAGCTGTGCCGGAGGGGATGATCGTTGGCTTGGAGGTTCGACGGACTCGGACTCCACTGTGCTGTGGTCAGGTCGCTTTCGGTGTATGCTGCGTTTGGGAGGCTGAGTCGGGCGGTGCCGTGGAAGTCCATAGCGGGGGTATTCCCTTCTGCCGCCAGCGTGGGATGGTGAGTCTGTCGGGACCCTGGGGACTTATGGAAACTGTGTGGTGATTTCTTTTGAACTTATAGTCCTTTAACATCTTTGGACTATTTTTATCGTGCCCATGGTCTTTTTTTTAACCAATTATGCTATTGTTTGCTCTGTTTTAACTATATGTTGTAACTATGTGGTTTTGTGCAGGACTTGTAGCTTTAGTTTTTGGTCTTGTTTGTCTGGTGGATTTGGAGCTCCTTTCTGGACCAGCCTCTCCAGACTCCGGATTAGAGATTGCCAAACGTTATGTGGATTTTCTGGTGTAGTCTGTTTTGTCATATGCTTTTGTGATATCATTCTGGAGGAACATCGTCTCATTTTTTAACTGCATGGCATTTGTGGTTTCTAAATGACAATAAACTGAATCTGAATCTGAAATATTCTGAGAATTAGTATACACATAATGGTCAAAATGGCCTCTTTCTAGTCATAAGAATATGATGGTACCACAGATTTCCTTCCTTGGATATCCATGCCCCACAACCAAGCTCAACAGAAATTGTGCTAAGTACTATACAGCTCCTACACGATCACCAATCTCATTGACTGGAGATCTCCCATCCACTGCCACCAACCCAGTTCCCATACCCTGCACTGTGTGCTTCCACCTCCTCCCTCCAATAATGCTGTCCGACCTGCTGAGTTTCTCCAACATTTTGTGTCTGTGTGTTCCTCAAAATTCCCAGCATCTGCAGAGTCTCTTGTGCTCAACATAAATTAACATTGTGCACAATAACTGTTAGGAAGTAAAGAACAGATCTGAAATAAAATATGCCTTACTTCAAAAGGAGAGCAAATCGTTGTTTCTTTACTTGAGAGCGTGAAGACAGACCGAGGTTTCTGATGGCTTGAGGCCCCAGAAGCCGCACTCACTGATGGTACCGCATCTCGAAGGGCTGTGCGAAGGCTACTCCTGGGCTGGACTTTATCCTCCACCACTACCGTTCGCCCGTTATCCAGAGTCGAGAAAGCCAGATTAAAGCTACTCCAACTATTGTTAAACCCAGATGAAGACCTTGGCTTCTGAGGAGCTGGAACATTTGTATCGTCAGGGCCTTCCTTTGCAAGAAGGCCAGTTTTAGGGCAGGCCCCAGATTCCAGACATTGTTGCACCTTTTCACTCTGCTGCCCCATTAGTGCTGTCAGGTCAGAGAGGGCCAACTGGCCACTGCTGTGCTGAGCAGCATTCGCTGCAGGGACGTGGTCCTTCCTGCAGTACTCGGTCTTGGCCTCAGGCACACTCTTCACCCTTTTGGTTAGATTGTCCTCCTGGACCTCAGTAGACTTTCTTTTTGTACACTGTGCTTTTGTGGCTGTATCTGCATTTAATACACATGAAATTAGTGCACAGAGCCAAACACTAAAGAATCCAACTCTGAAAACATGCTTCTTTGCAGTATAACAGCACAGACTCGGAAACAATTGATGGCTTTAGGTCTGTACTCAGTAGAGTTCAAAAGGATGGAGGGAGGGTTGGTAATTTCCTTAAAGCCTGCTGAATACTGAAAGGCCCAGGGTAAAATGGATGTGAAGGGATACCCTTTTAGAACTGAGGTGAGGAAGACATTTTTCAGCCAGATGCTGGTGAATTTGTGGAACTTGCTGCCACAGAAGACAGTGGAGGCCAAGTCACTAGGTGTACTCAAGGCAGGGATTGAGGGATTTTTGACTGGTGGGGGAGGTGGCAGGAGAATAAGGTTGAATGAGAGGAAAATAAATTACCCAGGAATGATTGGCAGTGCAGAATCAAAAGGCCAAATGACCTGATTTTGCTCCTGTTATCTTATGGACATGAATTAAGGTCACTGGTTAACCCCACAAACTAGGAGCTACGTCTGCCTCAAGGCAAATATTAAGATTTAATCAAATTATCAGCCTTCATCTGCGTTTTAGTGCTTTTTCTTTGGAAGTCTAGAAAACATATTCAGCACAGAAATCAGAGACTTGCCTTCAACCCACCAAGTTATTACGGGTTGTAGAACTCTGCATCCGTTGGCTCACAGAATATACTGCTTGATGCCTGATGGATTCCTTTTCTTAATGGTGGCCTTTTCAATAGGAGGGGGTTGAGGGGTTGGAGGAGGAGGGGGGAGCACCTTTCAACCCACTATGTCAGCCACTGGCCTCCCAATCTCCGCACCAGGCTCAGTTTGTTACTTAAACACAAGACTTTTCACATGAAAGACAATTACACATTACATACCCCTTTATGAGAGTTAGATCACTAGATTGAATAGATCTTTATTTCATGGAATGTAGAAGACTGAGAGGAGATTTGATACAGCTATACAAAATTATGAGGGATATGGATAGGGTTTTTCAACTGAGGATGAATGGGACTACCAGAGGTCACGGGTGGAAGGCAAAAAGTTTAAGGGAATATGAGGGGAAATTTCTTCACTTGGAGGGCTGTGAGAGTCTGTTGCACACAAGCTCAATTTCAACATTTAAGAGAAGTCTGGATAGGTACATGGATGACAAGGGTATGGAGGGCTGTGGGCCTGGTGCAAATCAATGGGAGTAGGCAATTCAATTGGCTCACCATGGAGTAGATGGGCAGAAGGGCCATTTCTGTGATATACTTTTCTATGTCTCTAGTAAGATCTTAACAGCCTGAATAACTTTAAGTGACCTTGAACCTGCAATGTCAACTTTCAAGGGAAACACTACAAGAGGTAAGACTGTAGGGTAACACTGTCAATTAAAATTGAACAAACACTTCCAGAAACATGAAAATGCTGGAAACACTGCACAGACCCTGCCATCATGTTTCTGCTCCGAGACCCTCCATTAGATTATGCCCTGCACCCTTACCATTAACCAAGAGGTCCAATTCTCTGCCCTAAAACAATCCAGCTCCCTAGAGATTGGCTACAAGCAAAACAGGTAAGTGAGAAGATGACTGAAACTCACCAGATTCTATTTCTACCTTGGTCAGTGCCTCAACGTCCTCTTCATTAAGGAACGCCATGTGAATCAGAGCTGGGTCAACAACTTGCGTCTCCTGCAGCTGCAACAGTCAAACAAAAACAAAAAAATGTTCTGCGACTTCAGTATTGTCTGCACTTCTGGCTGCCTCAATAAAGCAGCAGGTACAATGAAAGGTCCCACCCACCCTACATATTCTCTCTTCATCCTGCTCCCATCGGGCAGACACTACAAAAGCCTGAGAGGTTCTACTGTTTGGAATCAGAATCTGCTACTACTGAACTGTTCACAATGTTTTCAACTAGCCAAGCAGGTCACAACATCTAATCGGTATCCATCCGGACCCTGGAGGAGTACATGATCCAGCATTCTGACAACACCCTCAACAGTGCACTAATGATGGCTCTTGACTGGAGCCAAAACTTCTGCAAACATTTTGCCAAGCTCGGCAACCAACCAAACAGCAAACTCAAGCTACCAATGTTGCAAAAAGTTCTACTCTGCTGTTATAAGACAATTGAATAGTTCCCTAGTACGAATGGACATTGATCTCACAATCTACCTCACTGTGACCTTGCACCTTGCTATCTATCTGCACTGTACCACTTTATTACACGCTCTCATGGTTTTACCCTGTACCGCCTGAATGCGCTGTTCTAATAACTGTTCTGTTTGGCCACAAGACAAGATTTTCATTGCACCCTAGTGCATGTGACAATAATAAAACAATCAACCAGTTTACTCCAGGGCAAAGCTCAAGGAAGATTTGCACAAAGCAGGTTGCCATTGAAGAAAAAAAAGTTAAAAAAACTTCAATTTAAGCATCTGTCAAACGGTCAGTCCTGCAGAGCACAGAGAATGAATTAACAAGAAGGTTCAAGAACAACTATACAGTTTCATTAGTACACAGCTTAGTTTAAAGACAGTGGAGTACAACTAGAATTAAGCCAGGAATGACCAATATTTTACTTTTCCTATTAGACACCTTCTACTTCAACCCGTTACCTTTTCTACCTATTACCCCTTAGCTTCTCACTTCCCTCCCCTCCCCCCACTATCTCCTTATACTGAATTCTTTCCTCTTCCTTTTCAGCCCTGTTGAGGGATGCTGACCAGACACGTCAGCTCTTTATTCCTCTCCAAAGATGCAGCCTGTCCTGTCGAGCACCTCCAGCATTTTGGGGGTGTTAAGTCAAATAAAAGCATTTCTGCACACAATTACCAACCTGGATAACTTTCAATTCCAGGGAGCTCAACTTTTCTTGGGACTAAACATGCAATTAATAGAATCATGCTTCCTTGACTGTTCTGGAAGTGCACTTCAGGAAAGGAATACAGCATGCAATCTTACTGGCATACATACCTAGTACTAACTACCTAGCCATCAACATTCTCCCAAAAAAATTAACATAGCACCATACCTTTGTTATATTTCTTCACAGGAGGCCATTCAACTCTCACTATGCTAGCTCAGAGCATTCTAATCGATTCCATTCACTCAATATCTCTTAAGTGCCCACCTCTTCCTCCAGGTCTCTGGCCACCCACCAACACTGAAGTCAATTTTTACAACAGCCAATTAACCAGACTGCAGGGAGTAGGGAGTAGGAGGAAACGGGAACGCCAGGGGAAATCCACCCGCTCACAAGGAGATCATGCAAACTGCATTCAAATAGTCAAAATATGGTTTGGGTTGGTGGTGATGATGTTCTTCAATAGCCTTCAATGCATGCCAATCTGTTTCAGGAGCCTAAATTTTAAATTCAACCATCTTTAGAGGACAAATAAAACTGTTGCTCAAATTTTAGAAAGCAGCAAAGATCTTTATTACCTGCTCATTTCTGATCTGCACCAAGCCCGTTGTTAAATTGTGATGAGTCACGGTAGCTGGACACCAATGGGTAGAAGATTTCAAGTCATAGACCTTAACTTTATAGCCAGTCAGGTTGCTTGTACCTGGTGAACAGAGGAACACAGGTCAAGCGTAAGCACTGTAAAATGGCAACCAATGAGGTTGAGTTCCACTTAGCAGATCCACACACTGAAATGTAATTCGCTCGTCCTATTTCAGTTTAAAGTTAATTTATTATCAAAGTACATTTATGACACCATATACAGCAGATATGTTTTCTTGCAGGAGTTCACTGTAGAACAGAGAAAGCCAATAAAATTAATGAAAAACTACAAACAACAAACAGCCAATATGCAAAAAACTGTGCAAAATAAATAAAAACTGAGAATGTGAGTTGACAAAACTTTGAAAGTGAACTCATAGGTTGAGCAATCAGTTTGGTGTTGAAGTGAGTGAGTGAGTGCTGGTTCAGGAGCCTGATTGTTGAAGGGCAATAGCAGTTCCTGAACCTGGTGGCTTGGGGTCTAAGGCCCCCCCCCCCCCCCCAATACGAGCAATGAGAAAAGAGCATGACCTGGATGGTGGGGTCCTTGGTGATGCATGCTGCTTCCTTATGGCAATGTACATGTTAATGGGCTCAATGATTAGGAGGGCTTTTCCTGTGATGGACTGGGCTGTATCCACCACTGAAATTAGGTTGTGATGCAACCAGTTAGGGTACTCCTCACCGTGCATATAGACTGTCTTAAGCTTCTGTGATTTCGAGGACGTTGCAGCAAAGCAAAAGGTTAAGATAATGTGGAGGCAAAAATATTTTACAGATAGCATGCACTCAAAGTTTTAGATGATGTGGCAAATCTGTGCAAAATTTCTAAGATAGTAGAGTGTGGTGGTGCCTTCTTTGTAATGGCACTTACGTGCTGGTCTCAAGGCTGATCCCGATATGATAACATCAAAGAATTTCATGTTATCGACCCTCTCCACTTCCCATCCCTAATGCTCATCGACCTTCAGTTTCTTCCCCTCTCTCTCCTATGTAGTGATTCTTCACCACCTTTGACTCAGCTAAGAGACTACATGTTCAAGGTTACTTTCACACCTTCATCAGCATTGTGTATGTAAGAACCACAGGCCAGGATAGGTCAAGGTACCTGCCTTATCTACCTTATCCAGCTCAGATCAGAAACCCTCTTAAACTTGTGTCAAGGCAGAGAAATAAATATTCCAAATGCTGGAGATACATGTCCAGGTCTATTGTCAATCCATTCCTGGACTTAACAGCAATTTGTTTTATCAAATTAAATGAGTAGCAGGTCAGGGAACTCATTCGCAATGATTGATATCTTCAAGTACAATTGCATAAACCATAATAACAGCACTGTCTTATCAAAGGAACATAAGAGTTCCCATTTCACAACTGTTGCTTCAATCTCAAGTATGTTTGAAGTAAACACTCGAAAAAATTGGATGAGACTGTAGATTTATTAAAGTCAAAGTACATTTATTATCAAAGTATGTAAACATTATAAACCCTTGAGATTTGTCTTACCAGCAGTCACAAAAAATAACCCATAAAAAACGACCAACATCCAATGTGCAGTGAGTAAAAAAACAAACTGTGCAAATATTAAAAGCAAATAGCATTTAGAATGAAAGTGAGTCCTCAGACATAAAACCTGGAGCAAGCCACAGCCTCAGTTCAGCACATGGCAGAGTAAATGTTGCAGAACCCACACACATGACACTACATAGATAATAAGATGTATTTCAAGCTGGAAGTATGAAGTGGGTCACAGTAGAAAGAGAAGCAGCACTTTCACCACAAGCCTGTTTCATTAATCAGCAAAGATCACAGGTAATCTTCCAGCCAGCATCATTTTCCTGTATCATCTCTATATTCTTCAGTTCCCTTAATATCCAAAAATCAAACATGGAACCCCAGGTCAGAGAGTAGAGAATCCCAATTATTCACCAGCCTTCATGTGAAGGAACATCTCCACCACTCAGTAATAAACATACTATCCCGTACATTTATGATACATGTACTGTGTTTTGCATCTTGGTTCCAGAACACTGTTTTATTTAGTTATATATGTGTGTACAGTTGAACGACAATAAACCTGAACTTACTGTGAGCTTTTGTTCCAAACTTCTCTGATAAGATTAGCATCCTCCCTGTTGCAAGTTTCAATGTCTAGGGAATTATGGACCTAGTCTACAACACCTCTGCCCATAAGGAAAATCCATCATCCCTAGAAACAGTCCAGTGAAGCCTCACTGCACTCCTCCCTGTGGCAAATATATTCTTTCTTAGCTAAGTTAATTTTATCAGAGTACTACATACAACCCTGAGATTCACTTTACTCAGTAAATCTACAGAATAGTAATCATAACAGGATCAAATAAAACATCAATTAAGTGCAGAAGACAACTGTGCAAATATAAATAAACAGCAATAAATAACAAGAACATGAAATAACAAGATAAGAGTTCTTAAAGTGAGACCATTGGTTGTGGGAACATCTCAATGGATGGGCAAATGAATGTAGTTAACCTCTTCTGTTCAAGAGCCTGAAGGTTGAGGGGTAGTAACTGTTGTTGAACCTGGTGGTGCAAGTCTGAGGTACCTGTACCTTCTACCTGACTGCAGCAGCAAGAGCATGGCCTGGGTGATGAGGATCTCTGATGATTTTCTACGATGTTTCAAGTAGATGTAGAAGTAGTTTCATGAAGGCATGCAAAATTGTACACAATACTCCTAGTGTGGGACATCAAGAGCCTATGGAATTACAGTAAGGCATTTTCACTCCAGGCATGATAACCCAAGGACAACAGACTAACTGCCTTCCTAATCCCTTGCTGTGTCTCAATGTTGTTTCAGTGACCTGTGTACATCAAGAAAAAATTGCTCGGGTCCTTTTAACATTATGCACTCTTTCATCAATTAACAAACACTATTTACACAAGAGATTCAACAGAAGCTGGAAACTCAGAGCAACAAACACAGAATGCTGGAGGAACTCAGCAGGTTAGGCAGCATCTATGGAGAAGAAAGATCAGTCAACGTTTTGGGCCAAGCCCCTTCATCAGGATTGGAAAGGAAGGGAGGAGAACCCAGAATAAGGTGGTAGGAGGCGGGGCAGGGGAAGGATTATAAGATGGCAGGTGATAGGTGAAACCACATGAGGAGGAGGGAGATGAAGTGAGAAGTTAGAGGTGATAGGTTGAAGAGGTAAAAGGCTATAGTGGTAGTAATCTGATTTCAGGAGAGTGGACAATGGGAGAAAGAAAGTGGGGCATCAGAGGGAGGTGAGGAGAAAAAGTTGGAGGAGAACCAGAATAGGGAATGAGGAGGCAGGGAGTAGAAATGACCAAAAATTAGCATCTTAAACAGATGCACCTGCTCGTTACTGCTAATATCAATTCAGACCAAATTTCAAAATGAGGAAAAAATGTCATCTAAGTGACTTTGACTGTGGATTGATTGCTTGTGGGGGCACACTGGATGGTTTGTGTCTCCAACAGCCTCTGGAGTTTACAGAGAATGGTGTGAAAAACAAAGGCAGCCAGTGAATAAACTTTGTTAATGAGACACTGGCTCAAGCTGACAGGAAGGCGACAATAACTCAAATACCACTCATTACCCCAGTGGTGCACATAAGAGCATCTGAATCTACAACATGTTCAACTTTGAAATGGCTGGGCTACAGCAGAAGGCCAAACCAGGTTCTACTTCTGTATGTAAGAGAAATGGCCACTAATATTTGAGATCAAGTCCCTCTCCCAGACCCACACAACCCATAATCCTGTAAAGTAATAGTCAGAATTACACAGAAAACCAGAACCATCAATTTGCAGAACCTCCCTGCAGAGCTCAGCAGGGTTTAGTAGACTGGCTCTAACCTTTCTGTTTCTGATGCTGCATGAGCAATTGTTCTTTTTTTTAAATTGATTTCAGATTTCTAGCGTTAATATTCCCTTTCTGCGATTTCCCTTGCAACCCAGTCTGTCTGACAACAGTAACGGTCACTTCCATTCCAAAGAAAACCTTAAATACAAACAAACTGAAAATCAACCACAATACAAATCAGGTAACTGAGTTGTCAAATTTTAATACTTAAATTATGGAGGAAAATAAATTCCTACTAATGATAAGTAAGACTTACCATAGAGGAAGAGCTCTTGAGATGATTGCTTGATGAACCAGCTCTTAATCATTGCACTGACTTCTTTGTTATCCCGAAGAGATTGGTCCCAACAGTCCGTGTTCTTCTATTCATAGTTACCGTGGACATTTTATTAAAAAACCAAACTTAGTGATTTCATTTTCAATGCATGAATATTATACACAAGTTTCTATTATTAGTCAAATTACATGGTAGCAGTCAAACACGTTTTGTAGGAAGGAGTTAACTTTTTTGATAGCAAATACAAAAATCATGTTTGAGAGAGGGAGAAGAATGCAACAGGCTCTTGCAGTGTCTCGTTAGGCCACTTCCAATTAGACTTGTTTGTCACAGGTACACTGAAACATAGTGAAGTTTGCATCAATAGCCAATACAGTCCAAAGATCGTGCTAGAGAGAGGCAGCCTGCAAAGTGCTGCCGCACTTCTGGCACCAACACAGCAAAGTCCACTATTTACAAACCCTAGTTTGTAGGTCTTTGGAACGTGGGAGGAAACTGGAGCACTCAGAAGCCCACGCAGTTATGCAGATAACTTATGAACTCCTGACAGTGGCAGAAATGAACCAATCTTAACAGTTGTGCTGTAAAGCAATTATGCTACTGTGCCACTCAAACAAAGGAAGGTCAAGACAGAACTGGTACCATGCAGAGTTCAACTGGAATTAATTTGCATTTGTCATTTGTTCAGGATGTTGCTGGCATTGCCCGTGAATCGAGGAGGACATGCAAGAGTCAGTGACCATGTTGAAGGATCTGGAGTCACACATCAATCCAAGGCTGGCAAATTTCATTCCCTGAGACATATGGGTGAAGTAATTGGGATTTTACTAGTTTTAACAATCCACTAGTCACCATTACAGAAACAATCGGTTATCACAAGATTAATTTTAATCACCTAAATTTAAAGTTGCCAGCTACCACGATGAGAACAAGACTCACATCGTTAAATTGTCTAGGCCCCTGAAGAGTAACCCACCAGTTTACAGACACTGCACCGCACGTTGCATTTGAAAGTCATCACTCACAGAGAACGAATAATAACTTCAAATCTTAACACAAAAATCACCATACAAAGGCAAGTTTCAGCGGCAACCCAATAGGATGTGATAGGTGGTGGGTAAAGGCCTGGACTGGCATTCAAGAGGAGTGGACTATGATCAAGAGAAACAAGTGCAAATCTCAGTGTGGTAATTAAGAAATGTAGTTGAATTACACCAATAACAAAAACAAATTAAACTCTTGCAGAAATTACTCAGCATCCCCTGCCTACACTGCCCTCTTCTCTACATGTATGGATGGCCCATGACCCCACTGCTCCAGGTGTCCCAATCGTACCAGGCAGATCCACTCCTGTCACATCGTTGCTAGTCTGAACTAAAATGACATCTTTGCCTACCGTTTGGTAAAAACACCATTCCCAAGTAAAATTTTCCCCAATACGGTAACCAGACTTAACTCTAACCATCAAGTCATCTGGGCTGCAGACACCCACCCTGCCCAGAACACCACATTGAATCACACATTCCAGTTGGCTCAAATCCTGCAGCCAGTTCTCTCAATTTTCTTCTCCTGATAAGACCTCGACCCACTCCAGTGTCCGTCACAAAAACCCCTCCACCCAGCTTTCTCTAGACCTCTCCCCAATTCCACCATCCTATCTGACTGATCTGACATTGCTAAGCTGAACATTACAACCTCTCACCTTTAATGGGGAACCCAAACACTACCAGCAGAACACACTGCTTCTACAGAAAGCCATTAAATGAACTACCCGACATTAGCAGTAAAATCTTAACCAGGCTGTTATCACATGTACATCAAAAGATACAGTGAAATGCATCATCTGTGCCAACAAACAACACTCACAAGGGTGTACTGCCCATACACGTCACCACGCAATTTTGGTGCCAACACAGCATGCCCACAATGCTCGGCAGAACAACACAGAATACAAGGAACAGGAGAACAAGACCCATTCGCCCTCCCCACACAAATGCAAAGTCCTTGAACCACCCCCCCCCCCCCCCCCCCAGACTGGGATATGGATGCAGGCATGCTGACACTGGGCTTTCAATATCCCCACAGAGTTGCAAAGATTGGTGGGCCCAGGGCGCCAGCCAACAGGGACGAGCAAAGTCAGAAATAACCTTCTCCCCAAGAGAACATTAAAACACAATCAATCCCAATTCTGCCAATGAGTGAAAGAGAAACTCAACAGGCCTAGCAAGAGAGGTGCTGGCGTTGGTCTGGAAAATGTTGCTGGGCAGGAAACGTTTCCAATGACAGCCTGAAGTACGTCACTTTGAAGTATCTTCACCATAGGGATCAAATTTTTTTTAACCTCGAAACCAAAACTAAAGAAAACAATGCAGGAGCCATCAGGTGCCTCAACGTGATAGGTATTGTTCTTTGAACAATCACCGAGTTCCGCTAGGGGTTTGTGAAGGAGGTCATGTTAGAGTATAGTCTGTGAACGGGGCCAAATAGACTCCTACTTCCTATCAGTTACCTTCAAGGGCTGAAGCAGGACATCTTTTTGAAGAAACATTCGGCGCTTGTCGGCAAGAAATTCCACAGGAGTTAGCGATCCAATCCCAACCTTGTCGGTCAAGCACTTAAACGTCTTGAATAAACACAGAAGAAAACTAGTTTCATATGAGTGCTTAGAAAGCTTGAAGTGTATTCCTCTACATACAAACACAGGTATAGAGCAATATAGCATGGATACAGGCCCTTCAGCCCACTGAGTCCATGGTGTCCCAATTTCCTGCATTTGGTCCATACCCAACTACCTCTCCAAGTGCTTAGAACATAGAACAGGACTTTCAGCCTACAATGTTGTTCCAAACTAATTAAATTAGTAATCGCCTGGCCAGCTAAAATAATCCCTTCTGCCTACACAATGTTCATATCCTTTCATTTTCCTCACATTCATGTGCTTATCTAAATGTCTCTTAAAATTCTAATAAAATCTCTACAACGGTCCCAGGCAGCACATTCAGGTGTAAAAAAACTTGTCCCACACATCCCCTTTGAAATCATCCTCTCTCATCCTAAATGCATGCTCTCAGATATTAGACATTTTAACCGTGGGAAAAAAAAAGATACTGACGACGCCTCTTAATCTTATAAACCTCTATCAGATGGCTGTTCGACCTCCCACTGCAGAGGAAAACAACACAAGCTTGTCCAATCTTCATTTCAGCACATGGCCTCTAATCCAGGCAGCATCCTGGTAAAGCTGTTACACTTTATTCTGCAGTGTTATTGTTTTACCTTGCTCTACCTTTACGTTCTGTGTAATGATCTGGTCTGAACAAACAGTATGCAAGAAAACATTTTCCCTGTGTATCAGTACACGATAATAAAAAATCACTGATAAAAGGTTTCGGCCAGAAACGCCCACTCCGCTCCATAGATGCTGCCTGACCTGCTGAGTACCTCCAGCATTTTGTCTGTCTTCCAAGAATGAACCATTTCCAATTAATCTGAAAGGAGCCACTTTGAAATCCTTTGATCTCACCTTCAAGCCACAAACTTATCCAAACCTGTATCAAATATCCAGCCCCATCCATCCTTCCTTCCTCCTTCCCCACCAGATGGGGATTCTGCTGCTTATGAGAATTAAACAAAAACTGCAGGAAAAGACCCCTCTCTTTGGCTTAATTTCAGGCCTCCTCGGAAGTTTCTTTCTCCAATTTCCGCTAGCTCACCCAGCGGGCTGGAAGGTCATTTGTGAAGTATCTCTATGTGTAGGTCAATAAATCAGTAACGTATCCCAGCTCTGTATCAGCAGAACGTTAAGGGAAAAGCAAGCAGTGTGGTTGATGCAAAGAGCTTGCAGGTTAAATATACACGCAAAATAAATGCAGGAAAATAAGATTTTGCACTTCCATTAAAATAGGGAAATATTTATTTATTTAGAGATATCGTGCAGAACAAGCCCTTCCAGCCCAACAAACTTTTTCATTTATGCATCAACTTTGTTATTTTAATACTGCAAATCTCAAGAAGATTCCTAGCAGACATTCAAGATGGAGGCTGACGATTTTGAACATCATTGAAGAGTGAGGGTGCAAAGCTAAAGAATAGTGATAATCTTAATGTAGAGAATGCCAGAGCCACTGTATGGGCTATTTCTGTCCTGACGAAGCGTCTTGGCCCAAGACACTGACACTTTATTCCTCTCCATCGCTTCTGCCTGACCTGTGGAGTTCCTCTAGCATCGTGTTTCTGGATTCCCAGCATCTGCAGAATCCCTTGTGCTTCTGTTTCTACAGTGTCTTACCAGATAACAAACACAAAAGAAGAGCCCTTCGTACCAGTACAGGCCACTGCAAAGCATCCGCGAGTTCTTCGGGCTTCCTCTCGGCCAGGGCTAAGTGGTCTTCGACCAGGAAGACTCTCAGCTCCTCACTGCTCAGCTTTATCCACTGACACCAGCCATCGTCAAACTCCAAAAAGATCTGCAGTAGGGCAAGAACAGATAGAACTTACTAATCCATCTCTACACCAAGCTTTGTACATTGTGAACTTTACATGCAAGCTGCTGTTTCCATTCAAAAAGTGAAAAGAAACCGGAAGGGGGTAAGAAAGGAATGTTCAACATGTACTTCTGCAATATTAGTAACACTTTGGATTGACTGAGAATTGTACATACTGCATAATCATAGAACACCTCAGCCCAGAAACAGGCCCTTCAGCTCATCGAGTCCATGCCAAGACCCATCGACTTGCACCAGCACCCTCAGTGGGAAAAAAATCTCCCTCAGGTTCCCCTTAAACATTTCACCTTTAACCCATGGCTTGAGTTCTAGTCTCACCCAATCTCAGTGGATACATCCTATTTATACCTCTCAGTTTTGCATACATACTCCTGTCAAAGTTGCAGAAAACGGACAAACTTTTTTTTTAAACCGATTTCTACTTTTTCTATAAAATATTTGCAGCAGATTCCAGCAACAGAAGCACTTAATGTTTTTAAATCTTTGGAATAAAATGCAAACTCCATCCATTGACTTGTCTCCAAACAGCTTATTTCTCGACTAGTAGAAACAAATCATTTACATGTAACCAAACAAATCCCGAGATGGTTTGCACATTAACGTTAGTTGAAGTTTATGGTCTGTAGACCTTAGCCCAGAGTCTTGCCCTATACACATTGGCTTTTTATCAAAAATATTCCTGGAGCTGATTTGGTTAGCTTGGTGGCACAGTGTTGTAGTAGTTAGCGTTTTCAAATAAGCATCACAATTGGGTGACGCATTGTGAAATTTGCTTTTCAATGCCAAATTGGGGTTCAATTCCTGCTGCTGCTGGTAAGGAGTGTGCGAGTTCGCCCTGTGAACCTGTGGGTCTCCTCCGGGTGCTCCAGTTCCCTCCCACGCAAGGGCGAGTCAAGCTGTGGGCTCCCAGCTACGTTGGTGCTGGGAGTGTGATGGCACTTGCGGGCTGCCCCCAGCACAATCCTCGGACTGCGCTGGCTGTTGATGCAAACGACGCGTTTATTGTACTTTAAATGCACGTGTGACAAATAAAAGCTCATCTTTAAACAGGCAAACTTCATGAAGTAGTCCAACACACTCAGTGGCCGCTTTATGGGATTAATGGAAACACCTAATCAGCCAATCACCTGAAGGCAGCTCAATATATAAAAGTATGGAAACATGCTCAAGATACAGTTGTCTAGACCAAGTATCAGAACGGAGAAGAAATGTGATCTAAGTGACTCTGAATGTGGAATGATTGCTGGTGACTTAAGCACCTCAGAAACTTGATCTCGTGGGATTTTTATGTACAACAGCCTCCAGTGTTTACAAAGAATGTTGCAAAACACAAAGGAGGAAAGCTAGTGAGCTGCAGTTCCGTGGGTGAAAATGCCTTGTTAATGAGAGTCCAGAGGAGAATGGCCAGACTGGTTTGAGCTGACATTCTTCCACCACTTTGTATGCATTGCTCTACAATCTATGATCAGGATGTGGGTATTTTGTTACACTGTCCTCCACAGGAGGAAACCACGCTTGTCTGCGCTGATTGAATGAGTATAAAGTGGAGCCTATATAAAGCAGATGTTTTCTTCCCCCAAACACCAGTTAGAATGCAAATCGTGCTTGGCAGACTTCAACAGAGGCTAAAAATAGATGGTGAGCATCCTTCTCACCTGCAGGAACGGTCCTCAGGAATAAGTGATCTGTGAAAGAGCCATTAGAGAAATTAATAACTTGTGTTCAAGAATGCTGTGAATGGAAGTGGAAATTTAACGATTACTTAACTCTTTGCTCAGTGCACAGCAGTGTGCTTGATCAGCAAGAGAATCTCAGAGGCAAAACAAAAGCTTTCTGCAGAAATGGTTAGACAGCCCGTGGACAGTGTGGAAGTGTTTCATGAAATACTTTTTATTTAGAGAAATAGCACAGAACAGTCCTTGCCAGCCCACAGCCGCGTCACCCAGCAATGCACCAACCCTAGCCTAATGACAAGACAATTTACAATGACCAGTTAACCTACTAACCCGTAGGTCTTTGGACTGGAGCACCTGGAGGAGGCCACACAATCACAGGGAGAAGGTACAAACTCCTCACAGATGGCACTGGAATCGAACTCTGAAGCCCCAAGCTGTTAACAGTGCTGCACTGACCGTGCCACTCTTCGAGATCGCAATGAGCTGAATGAAATGACACAATTTCAGCAGGAAAAGTGCGATGTGATGAAACTTGGTACGCTTAAGCAAGGCAAGACTTGCACAGTTAACAGTAATGCCCGAAGGAGTGTTGTAGAGACTTGGGGATACAAGTACACAATTTTCAGTAAGTGAAGGAGCAAGTCGTGCTTGCTTCAGCGGATGGGGCATTGAGTACAAGATCTGGGACATCATATTACAGTCTTACAAGACTTTAGTAAAGCTACACCTGGAACATTGTGAGCCATTCGGGCCGCCACCCTATGTGAAGTACGTGATTCAGCTAGACTGCGCAGAAACGATCCACTGGAACCCTGCTGGGACTGGAGGGCGGAATAGACTGGGATTGTTTACCCTGGAGCAGAGGAGGAAGAGGGGTGACCTTACTGAGGTTTATAATGCCAAGAGGATCAGAGGTAAGATGGATAGTCACAGTCAATCTTCTCAGAGCAAGGGATTGTAGCTTTAGACACAAGTTTACCATGAGAGGGGAGCGATTTAAAGTGGAACCCAGGTGATGGTGGGTATATGTAAGGAGCTGCCTAGAAATGGTAGCGCCTGATACTATTTATACATTTAAAATGCATTTAGACAAGTATCAGAATAGGAAGGTTTAGAGAGATATGGGTGAAATGCAACTAGCCCATGGAGGAGTCAGGTTAAAGAGCCCATTTCCATACTATACAACTGTAATGGAATAAAATGCCTCCTTAGTAATATCCGTGGTGAGGTGGTTTCCAATGTACCATGTGTTTTTCAAGGTTTCAATGTGGATCTTCAATGTTCATAAGCATTGCTGTGTAGACAGAGGGCAGTCCATAAAAGACCTTGGTTTTGCAGGTGTGATGTCCATAGTTTTAGTGAATGAACCAATCAGGACTTTGTCTTGGAACCTGCCCTCTGAACAGGCATCGCTGGTATGGTGTGTCTTGGTGACTGAGATTACGGTAATCATGATACTATACTGGAAATGATGCAGATTGTATCGTTTCCCCACCGGTCCGATGGCAAGCTCCTCCCCAGCAGGGGAGCACGTTGGAGGTGTATTCCAGCAATACAGAGAAAAAGTTACAGAGAAAAAGTTCGAGGAAAGTGTAGGAGCAGTGCTACAATTTTGCCTGACACCAGTCTGTAGCAAATTGGACTCATCAGCTATGGAGACTGTACGCAGGGCACCCCGAGTGGCAGAGCAGTTAGCGGGACACTGTTACAGCTCGGGGCACGGCAGAGCTCTATTTCACCGGCGCCTGTAAGGAAATTGAGCATTCTTCCCGTGAACTGCATTTGTTTCTTCCCACAGTCCAAAGACACACCGGTTAGAAGGTTCATTGGTTATTGTAAGTTGTCCTGTGATTAGGCTAGTGTTAAAGGGGTGGGTTGTAGGGCTCATCGAGCCTGTTCCATGCTGTATCTGTTAAAAAAAGATAAAGCAGACCTCCTAATGATTTACTTCAGCATTTGGGAAGGATGCTCCAAGATCCTCCCTGAATAAATCTCCAGGCAAGTCAACAATTCAGACCGAATTGTATTGAATGTGCCTCTAGTTGCCAGAGGAATAGAACACGCAGATCACGACCATTCACACTGTGATGATCCCCATGTTGAAACCTGGATGATCTGAGCAGGCATTTCTGGAGAGATACCACCAACACTGTCTCAGCACAACCCTCCAAATCTACCTGCCGGATAATCAATAGTCTTTGTCTCCCATGTCGACCTCCTTAGCTTGAAGAGAATATGGGCAGGAGATAAATAAGAACCCTAAAATGCATCACAAATCACGTCGCAAATGTGTTCTATTGACAAGGTAATAAAATTGAAAGATAGGGCCAATCGGAACCTGGTGGAAATGTGACAGCGAAGCAGAAGCTGCCCCGAAAACGACGAGTGGGGGGTCTTTAGGCTTCTGTACCCCTCCCTGGCGGTGATGATGAGAATTCTGATATGGCCGAGTTCGTCACTTGGAATGCAGAGGAAGCCATTGCAACAGCATGCTACAGAAGGGCACTGGATTTCCATCTCATACAGGCAGGTTGTAGAGAAGCAGGGCTGCCTCCGAGAGCCAGTAGAACCCCTTCTATTCAGTGGTACCAAGCTCTGTAAACCAGACACACAGTGCGAAGGGTCTTGCCCGAAGCATCGACTGGTTTACTCATCTTCACAGATGCTGAGCTCCCCCAGCATTCCGTGCACAGAGTTAGTTTCTAACTAATCACTTAGGAAGCAAGTTCTCGCAGCTTGTGGGAACATGCACTAGAAAGCAAAACCAATCTGCTGAAAGTTTGTTATCTGGGTCCACCGCAATACTAATGTAAGTCAAGGCCAATGCATTCTCAGCCAGAATCAAGGAGATAAAACTCTGTAAAACAGAAAATATCTCCAACCTCACTCGAGTGATTAGCAATTAAAACTGTTTTAAAAAATGAACTAGATAACAAAAAAAGGAAATCACTCGAGTAAAGATTTCTGTTCTCGTCACTCCTCAAGTTCCAGTGCCTGTAGCAACCTTTAAATAACCCAGCACTCAGTTGACCTTTCACTCACCTCTCTGAGCAACCCGAAGCCTGCTAATCTTTGCAAAAAAACATCCTCTCAATTAAAAGGAGCCACATACCTGCGCGCTCCTGGATGTCTGGTTAATTATTCATCGCTAAACATTTCTGTAGCAGAACAATTGACAATCTTGTGTAAATTACGTTAGATTACGCAATTTCTGGGGGAAACTTTAATTCATTAGGAATTGCACACTTTGAAAGGGTACAAAAGTGATAGCAGTACCCTCTGATTGCATTATTTCCTCTGTTTTACTCTAAGATATCTCCACAAGTAGATAGTGGGTTTTTTTTGGTATTGGCACCGATTTAATTCCCGACATTTTCTTATTCTCAAAGCAGCACCAAGTAGATCCTGAGAGGGGTTGACACTAACGTCTCCACAACACTGCGGGTCAAGTTATTGAAAACCAGCTGCACGCAAACCGAATCACTGTCGGGTTTGTTTTCTTCTGCGAAGTTCACCTCGGTGAAACGATTAGAAATTTATCTATCGAAAAACGAGCTGATTTTGCAAACTTGCTGCTTTCTGCCACCGGCAGATCACAAAATATAAATTGCAAATCAGATTCGAGGTCTCGAAAGAAAACAGCAGCAGCATAACAACACTGACATCAGTGGGAAGAATGGGGGGGGGGGGGGAGAGAGAGAGAGAAGAGGGCGTACAGGAGAGGAAGTTGTATCAATTCTTGCCAAAATGTATTTTTACTCCAATGACTTTGTCATAACCCAAACACCTGCTTTTCTTGAAACTAGCGGCCTGTTGCTTAGAAACTATGCATTACGTGCACCACATCACGAAATTATATTCCATGCACACAATAATTCCCGGGATTTTTCTATTGTCGGTCGGATCAGTATTTGGCCCGTTGTCACGGTGCACATTTAGATTACCCTTTCCTACCCTCCCAAAAAAAAAAGCTGTTCACATTCGATTTCAAACGCGTTTCATCCGACTACAGCAAATTCGCGACTGGCTTCACTCACGACCAAATCCGGGCTGGCGGGATCTTTGTGGGAAACGGCCCTGACGGTGCCTGCTCTCCAGTCCCACTGCGAGAGCGGGCCGGGCGCGGGTGTGCACAGGACGCAGAGGAAGCGCCGGCCCGCCAGCCACCGTCCCGGCGCCGACATGCTCCGAGCGCTCGCCCGCCCGCCCGCGCCACAATTCGCATCTCGTGCCGCCCGCACACACACACTCGAGCGACAGCCCCGCTCCCTCCGCGCCCCGCGCCCATTGGCTGCCCCGCGCCTCGTCACCCGATTGCTCGGCCCTCATGTCAATCACCGTCTCCCCCCCCCACCCCCCGCGAGGAGGTGGCGTCCCGCCGCCCTCCCTCCGCGCACCGGGGTGTGTGTGTGTGGGGGGGGGGGGGCGCGCCGCGCCTCCGGCTTCGCTCCCACTCAGGAAATAGCTCCGCCGGCCGGGCGCCTCTAACCGCACCGGCTCGGCCGGTGTAAGCGGGCGCTGCGCGCAGCTGCGGCCCGCACGCTATTGGTCGTTTACTGCGGTCGAACTCATTGCGGTGGAAGCCTCCGAAGTTGTCCCGACCCGCGCGTGTAGACGGCAGGTGACAATGTTTTGGTGGGGAGTGAGCCGGCTCATGTACGTGCCGGTTTGTGCGTAGACACCGAGTGCTGGAACAGGTGGTGGTGGGCCCTCTGCTGGCCGCTGTGAGCACTGCAGCCTCCCCTCCAGGTGCAGAGCCCTGTTTCCCAACGGAGCCGAATCCTTCCTCCCTCATGTGCGGCCTCGGGACTTTGCATTGCAGTTGCATGGGCTCTGACGAGGCCAATACAGAGCGGGTAGGAGGTACTTAGTGGGGCAGTTTGATGTGTAGTTACTTGAAATGCACCAAATCCCCCATCATCCGAGAGATAACTACCGTTAGGGAGGAGGGACAGGAGTCTGAATGACCCACACTCACTTCTTGCCCTCTGACATCAGATTTCTGAATTGTCCATGAACATTACCTCATTATTTTGTAATTTATAATAATTGTATGTCTTGCAATGTATTTCTGTCTCAAAGCAACAAAGAAACGAGATTCTGCAGACGCTGAAAATTAAGAGTAACACTCAAAATGCTGGAGGAACTCAGCAGGTCAGGTTGCATAAATGAAAAGGAATAAACAGTTGACATTTCTAGATGAGAATCTTCACTTAATATAAATATAAATGTAATTAATTTCACTTAATATAAGACAGTGATAATAATTCTGATTCTGATCTCTGCCCTCCTACATGTTTTCCAACCCTGAAAACGGTACGTATTTCAAGGTACTGGAAAAATACCTCCAATCAAGAGCAATGTGAAGAGTTGCAGATATACTGTAGGAGGGAAGGGATTCAATAAAAGGGACCTCCTCTACTTTAGTGATATGCAACGTAGATTGGGGGGAACACATTGTTGAACACCTTCGTTCCATCCGCAAAAAACAGGACTTACAGAGGCCAAACATTTTAATTCCAATTCCCGTTCCCATTCCAACATGCAGTCCATGGCCTCACTTTCTGCCACAATGGGGCCACTCTCAAGTGAGCAACATTTCATATTCTGTCTACATATCAAACTGATGTCATGAACACTGATATCTCCAACATTTAGTAATCTGTCCCCCTGCCTTTTCCTTCTTCAATTCTCCATTCTGTCCCCCCCTTAACTCTTCTCCTCACCTGCCTATCACCTCCCTTTGGTGTCCTTTCTCCCATGGTCCAATCACCTGTCCTATCAGATTCTCTCTTCGCCAGTCATGTACCTTTTCCACCTATTACCTCCCTGCTTCTTATTTCATCCTCCCTCCCCCACATACCTGGTTTCACCTATCGCCTTTGAGCTTGTATTCCTTCCCCCCCCCCACCCGCCCACCACCACCTTCTTATTCTTTCTTCTTCCACCTTCTTTTCCTGTCCTGATGAAGGGTCTTGACTGAAAATGTTGACTATTTATTAATTTTCATGGCTGCTGCCCGATCTGCTCGTTTCCTTGAAAATATCTCTAGTTTCAATTTAGCAGTGGAAGAGGCTCTGTTGGTTCAGGAATGGAAGATGGAATTAAAATGGCTGTCACTGAAAGCAATGTAGAGGAGGCCACACTGAGAGTGCCCGATGCAATCAATGACAGCAATGGACTCATGGGAAGGACTATCTTACCTGGAAGGACTGTTTAGGCTCTGAATAGTGTGAAGCTCAAGGTGTAGAGGCAGGTGTAACACTTGGCACAGTTACAGGAATAAATGATGGGAGGGGCTCTTGCTCCACCCCTTCCCCCCCCCCCCCCCCGCTTACTAGCTACCTCCCCTCTTTCTTTCCAATCCTCATGATGAAGCTCATATCAAAAGGTTAATTGTCCATTTCCCTCCATAGATGGCATTCAGATTATCAAGGTATCAGGAGCTCACCAAAGTCCAAAGTACACTCCTGCCTGACACCTGGAGCAGGAATCTCTGGTTCCGACTTTGGCCTCATCAGCTAGCTGCCGTCAGAGGAAAGTGCAGGAGTCTTGGGATCATGTTGCAAGGATTGATCGGCAAGGCTGTGGACTCATTTTGGAGGTTCATGTTGCATGTGTTCCTGGATTCTGTTTTTTTTAATGCTTTTGAGCAGTTTGATCAGGACTGAAGGGAAGAGTGGTTCTGCAGCTTGCAGTGGGCCAGTGGCTCAGCACTGAAGTGAACTAAACTTAGTACTACTGGAAGTACTAACTCACAGACCTCTGTTGATACCCCTGCCCCCCCCCTTACCCCCATCCCTATCTATTATTTCAGTCTGGTTCTCTTTCTCTCTCTTTCCCCCCCCCCCCTCACTATAATCTCCTCCCAGCCCTACCTTTCTTTCTCTCTTATTTCCCATAATTCTCCACCTTCCCCCAGCCCATTCCCCTCCAGTCTATCACTTCCCAGCTCTCTACTTTATCCCTCCCCCCACTTCTTATCCCCCCTCGACCATCCCATGTTACTTCACTCCTGATTAAGGGTTTCGGCCCGAAACGTCGTCACTACCTCCTCCCATAGATGCTGTCTGGCCTGCTGAGTTCTGCCAGCATTTTGTGTTTTTATTTAGTACTACTGGACTTGTGGTTTGAGTTTTGATATTCTAGGTGTTGTTCGCTTGCTCTTTGCCCATTGTGCAACTTGTTCTTTGCTTCGTGTGTTGGGTGTTTGATGTTTTCTTGATCGGGTTCCGAGGTGTTCCTATGTTTTGTGGCTGCCTGCAGGGGAATGAATCTCAGAGTTGCATTCTGTGTACGTGGAGGGTTAAACAACATCGCAGAATCATTACTGTATCTTTCTGGTGATGTTGTGTCGTGATGGAGCTCAGAGTAGAGAGTTCAGTGTTGAGCTTTGTGAGATGATTCAAAGGAATTTTATACAAAAGGTCAAGGATTAAAAAGGTTAAGACATCCTTCTCAAAGACAAGTTACCTGAATGGATCAATGGGAGTCCTTAACCCCTATGAGCCAAGGAAACATGAGCCAATAGAATTCAAAGGTCAGCTGAAGAGGTAGCCAATCAAGACCGAGGCAAGTGAACAGGGGCCTTTATAAACACAAGCACTACCAAAGAGAAACACCAATGACTGAACACCACTGAGGATGTCATCTTGGCTGGTGATGAAACATCTGTAAGTTAATTGCCAAGTTCGTCGAACACCGCAGCATCAAAGAATTTTAAGAGGAACGTGAGGGGCAACTTTTTCATACTGATTGTGGTAAATATATGGAACAAGCTACCAGAGGAAGTGGTTGAGACAGGTACAAAACAACAGTTAACAAAGATTTGGGCAGGTACATTGTTAGGAAGAGAGGGATAGGGACCAAATGTAGGTAAATAGGACCAGCTTAAGAGGCCATCTTGGTTGCCTTGCAACAGTTAGGCTGAAGGGCCTATTCCTATGCCATATGATTCCACTTCCTTGACAATATGCCAAGATTTTGCATTCTGGGAGAAGTAAAAGTCACTTGTTGAATGAAATCTTTGACAAGTTCAGAATCTCAGTACAACCACAGGGAAAAACTACGCCTGGATTAATTTCAGACATATATTCCAAAATCTTTTTTTAAGTGTATTTTCACAATATAGACACTGCTTTTAAAATTGGCATTATTTACTCAGAAGGTGTTCTCAACAGGCGTGAGAAGATGTTATCTAAAACTTCGACAAACTTCTATAGTTTTACATTGGAGAGTGTCCTGACTGGTTGCATTACAGCCTGGTATGGAAACAGCAATGCCCAAGAAAGGAAAACCCTACAAAAAGTGGTGGATTCAGCCCAGTCCATCACAGTAAAAGGTCTCCCCACTGTTGAGCACATCTACAGGGAACACTGCCATAAGACAGCAGCATCCACCATCAGGGACCCCTACCATCCAGGCCATGCCCTCTTCTCATTGTTGATGTCAGAAAGGAGGTACAGGAGCCTTAGGTCCCACACCACCACATTCATGAACAGTTATTATCCTTCAGCCATTAGGCTCCTGAAACAATGTGGATAACTTCACTCTCCTCAACATTGAACACAATGTATAGACTCACTTTTGAGGGTTCTACAATTCATGTTCTCAGTATTATTAATTTATTTATTGATTGATTGATTATTAATATTATCATTTGTTTATATTTCCACAGATTGTCTTCTTTTACACCTTGGTTGCTTATCAGTCTTTGTGTGCAGTTTTTTCATTGATTCTATTGAGTTTCTTTGTTCTTCACTGAATGCCTACGTTGGAGAGGGTTAAAAGGAGGTCAACGAAAATGATTTCTGGATGGAAAGGCTTGTCATATGAGGAATGTTTGAGGGCTCTGGGCTTCTACTCACTGGAATTCAGAAGAATGACGGGTGACTTCACTGAAACCTAGTGAATGTTGAAAGGCCTTGATAGGGTTGATGTGGAGAGGATGTTTCCTGTGGTGGGGGAGTCGGACACCAGAGGACATACACTCAGAATAGAGGGACATTTTTCTAGGGGTATCCCCGCTCATATGGTTCCCTTGTTCCTGGTAGCAGAAGTCACACGATTGGGAGGTGCTATTGAAAACTAATGAGTACAAGCTACTCTTTTTGCCAATTTTCACAATACAATGCCAAATAGCTATTGTACGAATGATTGAGAGTGTACTGTACGGTAAGTACAGTACCTATGTACACTATTAAAACTTTAGACTTCGAACAGATCCACATTGAATAGAAGTCAAGGAAGTGTGAATGAGCCTACTTTGAAACAATTGTTTTCATCCGCTGAAGGTTAATAAAAATATTAAAATACTAGTTTTATTTGTCACATTTTCATTGAAGAAGAAGATGACTAACCCTTAACTCGGCAGTGGAGTTATCGGGGCACAGTCATGACAGTGTTGCCGTAGCAAGCTATTCTTGTTTTTACAAGGCCGAGTTGCTAGCCCAACGCTCAACACAACTTGGATTCGAACTCGTGAACCTTCGCTCAGGAGTCTGGCGCTGATATTATTGTGCCACCAAGCGGGACATTTGCATTGAAACATCAAAAATATACTGTGAAATGCAGCAACGACCAACACAATCTAGAGATGCGCTCGAGGCAGCCCACGCTTCTGGCACCAACATAGCATGCCCATGACCTACCTAAACTAACCCATATGTGGGAGGAAACTGGAGCTCCTAAAGGAAGCGTATGCAGTCACGGGGAGAGTGTACAAACTCCTTGTAGACGGTGGCAGGAATTGAACCCTGATCTGACAGCTGGCACTGTAAAGCCACCCTATTGTGCAGAAACAAAAGTGCGTAATCAAGTCCTTGACACAACAAGGACAAAGAGGACAAAGGAAAGCCCGGAGCCAAATACAGTGAGTGAAAAGGAAACTGGTAGCAAAAATACTGGCACCAATACAAGAGTTACAAACAAGAATAGGAATCTAAAAAAGACTGTCGTAACGAGTCAATCTCAGATAGAGGCACAGCTGATTGGTGCCTGCAGGAGATCATTCCAAACTGGGCAGAGAGTAGGATGCAAATAAATTGCTGCAACTTGCAAAGCATGGGCCCTGCAGGCAGCAATTGCCCTGGCACTGAAAACACAAACTGGGACTGAAACAGCCTCTCCACAGATGCTGTTTGGCCAGAATGTTTCAGCTTTGGGAGCGGCATGGTGGTAAAGTGGTTAGCACAACGCTTTACAGTGCCAGCGACCAGGGTTCAATTCCCGTCTCTGCCTGATCGCTCTCCCTGTGGCCGTGTGGTTTTCTCCCACAGTCCAAAGATGTACTGGTTGGTAGGTTAATTGGTCATTGTAAATTGCCCCGTGACTAGGCTAGGTTTAAATCGGGTTACTGGGTGGCATGGCTCAAAGAACAAAGAATCTCAATAATTCAATAAATAATTTTACCTTCTAAGTTAACCTTATAGTATTTTCTCTACTGGAATCTGATTGCAGTAAAATTTTTTCTTGTTCATGTTTCTAAATATATATTTTTTGTTTGTATCGAAGTCCCCATAAATTCTCAGACCCAATAGAGGTTTATAATATTATGAGAACCAGAGAGAGGGTGGAAAGTCCGAACCTTTATCCAGTGTAGGAATGCCAAATATTAGAGGGTATGCTTGAAAGATGAGAGAGGAAAAGTTAAAGGAGATTTATGGTTTGTTTTACACGGGGAGTGGTAGGTGCCTGGAGTGCTGGTGAAAGTCATGGTGTTTAAAAGACTGTTAGTTCAGCATACATATTTGCAGGGAATGGAGGGATGTGGATCATTTACAGGCAGAATAGATTTAATTTAATTTGGCATCATGTACAGCACCAATGTTATGGGCCAAAGGGCCTATCCCTATGCTGTACTGCTCTATATTCCATGTTCTATAGTTGAAAAAAAAAACAGATTTTATCAGCAGGAATTTCATATCGTACGTTTAGCATCGTTGAGGTTCAACTGTACACCTGTCACCACACATGATATCCCCAGAAGTGTATGCACTCCACTGAGGGACTGGAGTGACTTATTTTTGTTTACTCTTAAGCTAAATGGTATTATTTTATAGATTCAGCTGCAATAGGAGAGGAAAGTCTTGAAGGTTTTTGATAATGGGGCAGCACAGTAGCATAGTGGCTAGCACAATCATTTTACAATGCCAACAATCACTGATTGCGTTTGTTCCCTGCCACCAACTGTAAGTTTGTACATTCTCCCCATGACTGTTATGTTTTCTCCAGGTGCTCCGGTTTCCTCTTAAAGACCAAAGAGAGTTGTGGGCATGCACTGTTGGCACCAGAAATTTGGTGAAACTTGCAGCACAGCACAAAAGAAAAACAATAATGCAAGTGACTCATTTCTCTGTATGTTTTGATGTACACATGACAAATTAAGCTAATCTTTAATCTTTTACACAAGAGATTCCGGCCGTTGGTGTAGTGGCATCCACACTGGACTTTGAGGCAAGTGGTCCTGGAGTCGAATCCGGCCGGCTCCTTGCACGCTTTCCATCCGTGAACTCAGGTTTTGTAGAAAATAGACAAGTGGTAAAGAAGTAGCAAGGTTGCCATTAGGAGAGGAACTAACACACAAGAGATTCTGCAGATGCTGGAAATCCAGATCAACACACACAAAATGCTGGATGAACTCAGTAGGTCAGGCATCACCTATGGAAATGAATAAAAAGGAAACATTTTGGGCCAAGGCCTTTCATCAGGACGGAAAAGGAAGGGGGAAGAAGCCAGAATCTTTTAATCTCTCTACATTAGAACACTGGGATGCATCAAGCAGCAAAGTTGCTTTCAGCTTGTTTTAAGATTCAAGATTCAAAAACTTTATTGTCATTATAACCGCGCATCAGCTCTGCAGGGCAGAATGAGACAGCATTTCCCAGGAGCAGTGCAATCATAACATAACAAATGCAACACTAAATAATAAACATAACAATAAATCATAAAACACAACAGCCACATGTCAGTTAAAAACAGCTTATAAGTGTCCAGTGCAAGTTAAAAGTGTCCAAAGCAGAGTCAGATAGAGCAGCTATTTAGCAGTCTGACTGCCTGTGGGAGGAAGCTGTTTAGTCGTCTTGTGGTTTTAGTTTTGATGCTCCTGTAACATTTACCTGATGGCAGAAGAACAAACAGTTCATGGAGAGAGTGTGAGGGGTCTTTAATGATGTACCGTGTCTTCTGGAGGCATCGACTCTGAAAGAGGTCTTGGACAGAAGGTAGGGAGACCCCAATAACCTTCTCTGCTCCCCTAACCACCCTCTGCAAGGCTTTTTTGTCGGCAGCACTGCAGCTGGAGTACCAGGTTGTGATGCAAAAGGTCAGCACACTCTCAACCACTCCTCTGTAGAATGTAGTTAAGATGTTAGTGGGGAGTGATGCTTGTTTAAGCTTCCTCAAAAAGTGTAATCTCTGCTGGGCTCGTTTCACAATCCCAGTGGTGTTCCTGGACCAGGTGAGATTGTCCGAGATCTGCACCCCAAGGAACTTGATGTTTTCCACTCTCTCCACTGTGGAGCCGCTGATGCTGAGGGGTGTGTGCTCAGGCTGAGACCGTCTGAAATCGACAATCATTTCCTTGGTTTTGGTGACAATAAGCATCAAGTTGTTGTCACTGCACTAGCTCTCTATGTGTTTAACCTCCTCCCTGTACATTGTTTCATCATTTTTACTGATGAGCCCCACCACTGTGGTATCATCAGCAAATTTAATGATCAGGTTCTCATTGAATCTGGCTGCACAGTCATGTGTTAGCAGTGTAAACAGCAATGGACTAAGCACACAGCCTTGTGGGGAAATTCTAGATTAAGAAGCATTACTGTAGATTTGTGTCTGGGCCCATTTACAACCCAGAATCAGCAGTATGTACTTGCACATATCCAACTCAAGATGCCTGAACATCAAAGGAACCTTAACTTCAAGCAGCGCACTTAGTGCAAACTTGTCATTGCTGTTGGATCTGGTCAGCAGATCCAAGTAACCAATATCCACCAGTTCCCCAGAAGAAATTTCCCTGTGATGGTTATTGGAGAAGTTATGGGTGGGAGAGCCACTGGCAGAGTCCTGACCCTTCTCTCTCCATGCGAAAAGCCTTGTTGCCAGCTGGTCTTTCAGGGACCGTGGAAAGAAATGTATGCCTCAAATCCTGCTCTACTTAACTTCCACTAATTTCTCAGTGTGGTCCTTCTACAGATACTGGCTCTCAGTTCATCAATCTCTCAAATTCAACACCAGTTCCATCACCTGAAGAGGTTGGATGTAAGATATCTCATTCTGTATATATTCAAATATTTCTTCAAGAAGCAGAGGGGAAGAAGCTGTTCCTCAAATGTTGAGTATGTGCCTTCAGGCTCCTGTACCTCCTCTCTGATGGTAGGAATGTGAAGAGGGCATGTCGTGAGTGATAGGAGTCCATAATAATGGATGTCATCTGTTTGAGGCATCGCTTTTTGAAGGTGACCTGGAGGCTGAGGAGGCTGGTGCCCACATTGGAGCTGGTTGAGTTTAAAAATTTCTGCAGCTTTTCACAATCCTGTACAGTGACACCCCCATACCAGATGGTGATGCAATCAGTTTGGATTCCCTCCATGGTACATCTGTAGAAATTTGCCAGTATCTTTAATGGTATACCAATTCTCCTCAAACACTGAACGAAATATATCCACTGTCATGCCTTCTTTGTAATTGCATCATATGTTGGGCCCAGGATAGATCCTCAGAGATACTGACACCCGGAACTTGAAACTGCTCTCCCTTTCCACTGCTGATCCCTCAATGAGGACCGGTTGTGTTCCCTTGACTTCCCCTTCCTGAAGTCCACAATCAGTTCCTTGGTCTGACTGCAAGGTTGTTACTGTGACATCACCCAACCAGCTAACCTGCCTCACTCCTGTATGCCTCCTTATCTCCAACTGAAATTCTGACAACAATAGTTGTGTCATTAACAAATTTATAGAAGCTGTTTGAACTGTGCCTAGCCACACATTCATAGGTGCAGAGAGAGTAAAGCAGTGGTCTCAGCACATATCCTTGAGATGTGCCACTGTTGATTGTCAGTAAGGAGATGTTATTTCCAATCTGCACAGATTGTGGTCTTCCAGTGAGGGAGCCAAGGATTCACTTGTAGAGGGAGGTTACTGAGGTCCAGATTTTGGAGCTTGTTGATTAGAACTGAGGGTATGACTCTATTGAACTGAGTTGTAATCAATAAACAGCAGCCTGACATAGGTATTGCTCTTCTCCAGGTGATCCAAGGCAGAGAGCCAGTAAGACTGCATCCACTGAAGACCTATTATGGCAATAGACAAATTGTAGCGGGCAAGAGAAAATCTGCAGATGCAGGAAATCAAAGCCACACACACAAAATACTGGAGGAACTCAGCAGCACCAGGTAATGGGTCCAAATTCTTGCTTAGGCAGGGGCTGCATCTAGCCATGACCAATTTCATCAGAGTAAGTTTGAGTGCCACTGGGCAATAGCCATTGAGATCGCTCATCCTGATATGATTGTCACCCTTTTGAAGCAGGTGTGAACCTCTGAATGCAGCAGTGAGAGACTAAAGATGTCCAGTTAGTTGGGTCAGGTTTTTGGATCCCTACCGGGGACTCCATCAGATTGAGTTAAACTGCTGCAGGATCCTGTAACGTGTTGCATTGTTTCTGGTTTCTCTGGGCATTTTCTGCATTTATCATCTTGAATTTGTTGGTCTTTTATTATGAAATTTTGATGATTTTTTTTTGTATGTTAACCACCTGGTCCTGTATTGTTACAAAGATCCCTTCTGTTTCTGGGAAGAGGTCTCCCACCCTGAGCCAGGTGTTCAACAACTCCTTGTCGACATCTAGTCTGCTCAGATCGTGGGGATGTCTTCCATGGAGGGTCTTGCAATTCCATTGGTTAACTTTTTCTTCAGTATTGATAATTCTTTCATTTTTCTGGGTTGTGCTCTCACTTAAGTTTAGTGGTGTATATTTCTTATCAGAATTGCATATGCTTGCATGGAGTGCCTAACCCTGTTTTCATAGATAAAAGTATATCCTTAGAAGTTTTATCTGACTGTTGTATAGATTTTTATATGTCTGTTATTCCTCTTCCTCCTTCTGTCCTACGTAGTTTAACCTTATGTTCAAGTTTACATACTGTTTTCTAAAATTTGTAATTTCAGTTCTTATATTTCTTTGTAAATTTTCCTCATCGGTTTCAGACCAAGATATTAAGCCAAATGAACATATTAATATGGGTATAGTGAAAGTGTTTATCGACTTTGTTATATTTTTACTATTGGGCAGATTTTTAAGCCTTGAGGTAAATTCTGTCAAAAATTTAATAACTATTATTATTATTATACCTTTTTGCACATTTTGTCTTCTTTTGCACTTTGGTTATTTGTCAGTCTTTGTGTGTAGTTTTTCGTTGATCCTATTATATTTCTTTATTTTACTCTGAATACCTGCAAGAAAATGAATCTCAAGGTGATCTATGATAATAAGTTTACTTTGAAATGGGACCTTCGGCCCAATAAGTTCATACCTGTCGGCAAACACACAGCTATGTTAGTCCCATGCTAATCCTATTTTACTTTATTGCCAACCTCCATGTAAATGAAAATTATTCTAAATTTCATTACGTGTTCTTTCCTGGCTCAATTCAAGGTGTTCGTATATGTGTTTGCAAACAAAAGGAGACGACACACGTGCTCAAGGCTGGAAGAAAACACTTCATTAAAACTATGACAAATGCAATACAAAAGTAAAATCAAATCTCTGCTGCCAGTAAGTGGTAGCAGTACAGCAATCAAATTACTACCTGTCCTCTAAATGAGCTAATCTGGGGAATACTTCCACACAGCCTCTCTGCTCTCTCTAAGTTGAAGTCTAACTCCAACTCAACATACTCTGACTCTCTTCGACCTTCCGTTCTCTATCTTAGCACTAGTCATCAGCTGTGACCTAGCCTGGGATAAAGCTCTTTCCTCTTGCACCAAGAAGGTGCTTCTTTTATACCCTTCACTGGTATCCATGCATTTGGTACCTGCACCTGCACAATGAACTTGCCTTCTCTCAGATTAAAAGTCTGATGCTCTACCGAATGAGCTATCTGGGCTCTACTTGCCTTCTCATGAAAAACATTTTTCACCATGTTCCGCTGTTATGGCTGTAGACTTGTACTCCCATTAACTTTCACAAAACACTGCTGTGAACTGGTTCTTTTGTACTTTCTCAGAACAATCCCTCCCCAAGCTAACAGCACTTTGTCTTACAGATTTGCATTTTATTTTAGCATTTATCAAGGAGGAATCACATTTACCTTTTTCCTTACACTCCATCAATGACTTTCTAGCTGTAATGTTTTTGTGGGAGGGAAGTGGAGTTCCATAGGGAAGGTATGTGGTCGTAGGAAGAACATGCAATTCCATGCAGTCAGGATTGAACTCAGGTCCTCGGCACTGTGAGGCAGCAGCTTTACTAGCTGTGCTGCCTGGTTCATAGTGGACTGGACCTCAAGCAAAGACAGGACAGAGTGCAGGAAGGAGACGGAGATCATAATGCCTAGACAACCTTTCCCTCAATGTCAGATGAATGAGGGAGTTTGTCATTCACTTCAGGGAGCAGTGTGAAGTCCAGGTCCCTGTCTGCACCATTGGTGATAGATGGCTGAGATGGCTGAAGCTCCTGGGTGTATATATCACCAACAATTTGTCCTGGTCCAGCCAAGAAAGCACACTATCTCTTCTACTTTCTCAGAAAGCTAAGGAAATTCAGCACGTCCCTGATGCACCATGGTAAATATCCTAACCAGATACATCATAGCTTGGTATGGCAACTGCACTGCACAAGACTGCAAGAAAGAGCAGAGAGTTGTGAATGCAGCCCAGTCCACTACACAAACCAGCCTCCCCTTCCATTGATCCCAGCTGCCCCAGGAAAGCAGGGGCAATAACCCTCCCCACCCCAATTATTCTCTCTTCTTCCCTCTTCCATTGGGCAGAAGATTAAAAAAAAGCCTAAAATCACACCTACCAAACTCATGGATAGCTTCCAGTCCCCTGTTATCAGATTCTTGACCAGACCTGTCACATACTGAAGATGAGTTCTTGATCTCCCAATCAAAGTCAAAGGCAATTTTTTCAGAATCAAAATCAGGTCTGTTATCACCAGCATGTGATGTGAAATTAGTTAACTCAGCCGCAGCAGTTCAATGCAATACATAATGTAGAAGAGAAAAAAATAATAAATAAATAAGTATATCAATTACAGTATACACATATTGAATAGATTAAAAGACATGCAAAAATCAGAAATACTGTATTTTTTTAAAAAAGTGAGGTAGTGTCTAGGGATTCAATGCCCATTTAGGAATTGGATGGCAGAGGGGAAGAAACTGTTCCTGAATTGCTGAATGTGTGCCTTCAGGCTTCTGTACCTCCTCCCTGATGGCATTTAAAGGAAAATAAAGAAATACAGTAGAATTTGTGAAAAACTAATGTACAAAAGGAGATAAATTGTGCAAATAAAAATAACACTAAGAGCATAAGTTGTGGAGTTCTTAAGAGTGAGTCTGCAGATTGTGGAATCAGTTGAGAGTTGTGTTGGGTGAAGTTATCCACACCATTTCATTGTAGGGTAATGACTGTTCCTGAACCTGGTAGTGCAGGACCTAAGGCTCCTGTGCTTCCTACCCACTGGTAGTAGAGAGAAAAGAGCATGGCCTGGATGGTGGGACCAAGGTGATGGATGTTGCTTTCTTGTGACAGTGCTCCATGTAAATGTGCTCAATAAGGGGAGGGTTTTGCCTGCGAAGGACTGGGCTGAATCCATCATTTTCTCTGGATTTTCTTATCCACGAGATTTGGTGCTTCCATACCAGGACATGATGTATCCTGTCAGGATACTCTCCACTGTGCCTCTATAGAAGTTTGTCAAAGTTATAGATGGTGTGTGGAATCTTCGCAAACTTCTAAGAAAGTCAAGCTGCTATTTTCCCTTCTTTGTAAGGGCACTAATGTGCTGTTCCCAGGACAGGTCCTCTGATATGATAACACCAAGGAATTTAAAGTTAATGACCCTGTCTACTTCTAATTCCCTTATGAGGACTGGCTCATGGACCTCCGGCTTCTTCCCAATACTGTATAGTCAATGATCAGTTCTTTGGTTTTACTTTAAATGTGAGGTTCTTGTTGTGGCACCACTCAGCCAGATTTTCAGTCTCCCTCCTATATGCCAATTCACCACCTTTGATTTTGTCAACAACAATGGAGTTGTCAGCAAACTTAAATACAACATTGGAGCTGTACTTAGCCTTGTAATCATAGGTACAAAGTGAGGAGTACAAGAGGGTAAGTTCATAGCCTTGTGGTGCACCTGTGCTGATGGTGGATGTGGAGAAGAAGTTGGTACTAATCCATGATGAGTTTCAAGGGGACGATGGTGTTGAATGCTGAGCTATATTCAATAAAGTGCATCCTTACGTATGCATCTTTAATGTCTGGGTGTTTCAGAGCTGAGTGAAGAACCAATAAAAAGGTGTCTGCTGTTGACCTGTTGTGATGGTCAGCCCTTGACCTTCACTGTTTACCTGCACTGCAGTTCCCCGTAGCCATAACATTATATTGTGTGTTCTGACTTCTTTTCTACTACGTCAACATAATTATGTATGATGTGGACTATCTGAATGGTGTGCAAACAAAGTTTTTCACTGCATCTCAGTACTTACTTATTGCCTGCTACACTGCTAGTGTTGAGGCAGCAGTGAAGGCCTCCATCTCTATCTCTGTCTGTCCATACCATTACACACAGATAAAGTTTCTTCATTGCTGTTTCCATAACAATTTTTTGACCAGTCAGGGTTGTTAGCTTGAACCCCTGAACCCATAGGACCAGTAGACCACGCTTAGTCTGGTCTTCTCCCTTTGACCTGTTTGGCATAGGTGACTGTACCAAGAACCAAAGCACAGGGCCCTAACTCTAACCAGCAGAGATCTCCAAGTCACTGAGGCACACAAGCCTCCAAACCCTACACCAAGGTTGTGATCCTCTTGGAGAACATGTGACAGTAGTAATGAACTAAACATTGACAACAGCTTAGCCTATAGACTCGACAATGAGGTATTTCTTCAGTGTGAGATATACACCACCAATGATGGTTTATTGTTAAATTTACTCACTATACTATATAATGTGATTTCTCATTTGCAATTTTTTATCAACAGAGCTGTGCAGTGAGCAAATGGAAAGCTTTGCATGATCCATGCATTTTAACAGTGGCAGCAAATAATCTCCTAATTTATGATAATTAGCTAGCAGCCCGCTGTGAGATGTAGGGGAATCTGAGGCTATAAATAGAAAGCTTCTAGCTGGAGTGATCCATCAGCAAAACAATTGGAGCCTGCAGCCTTCAGAAGGTAAGGCAATAAATTTAAGATTACAAAAAAGAGAAACAGTAACAGCCTTGGCAACAGTGAGCTCTCCTGTGGGATATAAATCTCCTGTCAGCGGGAGGTAATGAAAACCGTGTGATGCAACGTATGCTACAATCACCTCCAAAGGCAAACTTATTTTGCGTGCGGACTTTGCCTTATGCATGAAAGTTCTGCCCAAGCAGAGATAGAGTCCACGAGCCGGGAGAAAAAGAGAAAGAAAAGGAAGCTGAGGAAAATGACCACGGAAACTGACTGAACTCCCACTCCATGCAGGACCTTTCCTGCGTTTTGGAGTCAATCCACTAAGGGTCACACGATACTCAGCACAGACAGTATAATCTGAGACAGAATTAGTGAGGGGAGAGGGCATTACAACAAATAAAAAAAATTACAGCAACATGAACAGCCAAGGCTGTGCACAATGGTGTTGTCAAACAAAGGATGACACCCAGCAACATACAGAGATAGTAAGACTAAAGCTATAGAATCATACATTATTCCCATGAAACTCTAATAATCTGCTATCTGACTACTTAAAATAGGTGGTGAATCTGTGGAATGCATTTCAACAGATAGCTGTTGAGGCCAAGCCATTAGATATATTTAAAGCGGAGGTTGATAAGTTTTTGATTAGTCAGGATGTCAAAAGTTCTTCCAATCCCCTAACGTAAATTGGCACACTTTCACCCTCTTTTCCCCTCCCTAAGTCAACAATCAGAACTTTAGATTTACTGACTTTGACCCAAGAGGTTGTTGTGCCACCACTCGACCAGGTGACCTATCTTGCCTCCGTATGCTAACCCATCATCACCTGTGTCCAACAACAGTGGTGTTGTCAGCAAATTTGTATATGGCATTGGAGCTATGCTTAGTCACACCATCATGCAAGTAGGAAGAGTAGAGTGGGGCTAAACATGCAGACTTGAGGACTGTTATGTTGATGGTCAGCAAGGAGGAGGTGTTGTAACTAATCTTCACTGACTGAGGTCTGCTGTTGAGGAATTCAAGTATCCAGTTGCAGAAGGAGGTACAGAGACTTGATGATGAGCTTAGATGGGATGATTGTATTGAATTCCAAGCTGTAGTTAATAAACAGCATCCAGACGTACGAATTCCTGTTGTCCAGAAGGTCCAGAGTAGAGTGAAGAACCAGGGAAATCACATCTGTTGTCGACCTGTTGTGGTGGGAGGTAAATTGAAGTGCATATTTTTTCTTGGCATGTCACACCAGGCAGTCAGCTATTCTTGTCTGGCACGTGGTGTCAGGATTGGTCTCCTTTCAGATTAACCAGGTCATGATATGAACGTTCCTGACTCAACCCTTGTATTTTTTTACAAGGCCAAGTGGCTAGCTTGATGCTCGACCCGGCACAGATGGAAAGCATGCTCAGGGGTGGCCTGACTTGGATTTGAACTCGGGAGCCTTCGCTCCGGAGTCAAGCACTGATGTGGATCTAGGTCATCATTGACGCAAGAGGTGACTCGCACCATAACCAACTTCGCAAAGCACTTCATTACAGTTGATGTGAGCACTACTAGACAATAGGCATAGAGGCAGGCTATTCTTGGGCACCAGTACAATAGATATTTTTTGAAGCAAGTGTGAACCTCAAACCTCAGTAGCGAAATGTTGACTCTGTCTACAAGTAGTCAGTTGGCCTGCACTGAGCTTTAGTACTCAGCCAAGCACACTGACTGAACCAGACAGCTTTTGTAGATGTGGTTGTGTCATAGTTCTCCTGATCAAAGTATATACAAAAGGCATTGAGTTCATCCAGGAGCAATGGGTTATTGCCATTTATACTAACCAACCTCATCTTGTTGAAAGTAATATTGTGCAAGATCTGCTACAACTGGCGAGAATCCATGTGTGACTCCAGTTTGGTACAACATTACCTCCTAATGGTCTCGAAGGTCTTCTGGAAGGCCTACCCAGATTTATATAACTTTGGATCACCAGCACAGATCAAGTCCTCAGGGAGATGGAGTGGTTTTGTGAGTACACACCTATGCACACATGTCCATATGAGACTAGTGGTGACTGTGGCAAATTCATTCAAGGCTGATGGTACCATGTAAAGAATATTTAAATTCTATCTTCCAATCTTTTATTTTTTTCCTTTTCCGTACTTAGCACTGTTACTCCACGGGATGACTGACCAGGCCAGCACTTAGACCTATGTCATTCAGGAAGCAATAAAGAATCCAAACATTGCTGAAGGTTGCAGCAACAGTGAAGACAGATCAGGTTTCCCTCCCTCAAAAACATTAGTGAACCAGATGGGTTTTTAGAACAATCTGATTGCCTAATGGCCATAATTACTGATGATAATCATTTAATTACATTAATTAAAATTGCCCAGCTATTGTGGTGAGATTTGAACTCACTGGTCCAGGTCTGCTGAAGACAATCTAATACTCTAGCCACCGTGATACTGGAGGAGCTTTTTACAGCCAAGAAACATTTAAGAAAAATTAATTTTCCACTGAAAAGATCCAAATATCAATGAACAAAGCTGTTAAGGTTCAACAGGTCATATTAACCAAATTTTGAATATGATATGGCCAAGATTAAAGACCAATTGTAACACTTTTTCTCCCTTTCTTCATGGAAGCTTTCTGACCTTCTGGACTGGATTGTGTTAAAGTTCATTAAACAAGATTAACACCCACAACATACTGGGGGAACTCAACATATCAGACAGCATCTATGAAGGGGATTAAATAGTCAACATTTCAGGCCGAGACCCTTCATCAGGACTGGAAAGGAGGGGGAAGAAGCCAAATATGAAGGTGGGGAAAGGGGAAGGAGTACATGTTGACAGGTGATATGTGAAATCAGGTGAGGTGGAAGCTGGACGGGTGGGGAATGAGGTGAGAAGTTGGGATTGATAGGTAAAAGAGCTAGAGGCTGAATAAGAAGGAATCTGATAGGAGAGGGGAGTTGACCATGGGAGAAAGGAAGGAAGTAGAGAACCATATGAAGGTGATGGACAGGTGAGAAGGGGTGAATTTCTCCAGCATTGTATGTGTCTTGCTCTGGATTTCCAGCATCTTCAGAATCCCTTGTGATTGTCATTAACCAAGCTTGTACTGTTGAATGAAGGGTCATGACCTGAAACAGCAACTGCCCATTTCCTCTGCACATGTTGCTTGAACTGCCAAGTTCCCCAGCAGTTTTTTTTTACCCCTCCGGATTCCAGCATCTGTAGTCTTCTTATGTCACCAAGACATGAGATGGAGTGGCTGGAGAAGTCTGGCAGAAGGTGTCCAGTCAGGATGGGACAGAGTGTGAACATGAGTCAGAAATAGAACCCTAACTGTTGAATACCACTATAAATGGATTATGCTGGGTCACTTACATTTTGTTTCAACAGCAAATTCATGTCTACCATAAATTAAGAATCTGTAAAGATCTTTCTCTGGCCACTAAAGTTGAAACCACATTGGACACAGCTCACATGCAGATTGGGGAATTTTTCTTCCCTTGTTGAAAGGGACCAATTCTAAATCATTATAATGCATTGAACAAAAGATGATCACAAAACCAAGAACATTACCTTACTATGTTGCTCTCTCTTTTTTTGTACTACATATTTATTTTTATACTTTTCTTATTGGAATGTACAGTATAGTGATTTTTATGTATTGTACTGTACTACTGTTACGAAACAACAAATTTCACAATATATGCCAGTGATAATAGATGATTCTGACTCTGAAGACTGATAGAACATCCGGCGTTATAAGATGGTCAGAATAAAATGAAGAGGATTTTTTTCTCTTCTGAAGAACCTTGGTCTGACCTCTTCTGAAAGGTCTGAGAAGTGGGGGCTGTGCACATCCATCAGAATAATACTGGGGTTTAGGTCATATTATGAGGATATGCTGCATCAACATAGCTTGGGTTCCTCTTGAGAGTAATCTGCTTAAGATGGGGAGGAATTTCTTCAGCCCTAGGATCGTGAATCTGTGGTATCCGTTGCCACAGAGGGCTGTGGTTGCCCAATCACTGGATGTATTTAAAGAAGAGATTTTTAGATTCTTGATTGGTAATGGAGATTAAGAGATATGGGAGCAGATGGGAGAATGGTGCTGAAAAATAATCAGCCATGATTTGACTCGATGGGCTGAATAGCCTGATTCTTCTCTTGTACTTCATAGTCTAAGATGTTTACAATGTGAAAAGGGTTCAGTAGGGTGGATAAAGGGAAAGGATAATGTTAACATTGGTATTTGAATACTTGGGAGAAAATTTGTAGATTTCTTTATATACAAAAAAGCTAACAGAAGATGGGTTGTGTGGTTACGTCCCCCCCCCACCCGTTGACAGTGCATGCTGGGACAATTAGGGTATGTAAGCTTGAGAATAGTAGATTTCAGGATGTAAGGATATTATGTAATTGGGAGCCAGAGTGAAAGGAAAATAATGAAGGTGGGAGGAAACAGCATTAAAATAACACTCAGCTTTGATCTAAGTGAATACGGATCAGGCTTGGGAGTCTCAATGGCCACCTGCTGCTTCTTTGCCATCTCAGACGTTATCTCTCCTCTCTGCCCTCCCATTGAGCAAAAGATGCAGAAGGCTGTAAGTACTTGAACCATCAGGTTAAAGGACAGCTTCTATCCCATTGTTGTAAGACCACTGTATGATACCCTCGTATGATAAGATGGACTCTTGACCTCGTGGTTTCCTTCATTATGTCTTTGTAATTTACTGTCTTCCTCTGTGACACTTTATTCTGCATTTTTATTGTTTTCCCTTCTACTATCTCAATGTACTGTTGTAATGAATGATCCGAATGGATGGCATGCAAAACAAAGCTTTTCTCTGTATCTTTGAACATGTGAAAATAATAAACCAATTTAGCAATTTTCCAATTTAATTCTAATGATATTATCACATAATTTGTGTAAATTTAATCTTACTTTTGTTCTGATGTTCTGCAAAATAGGCATAATAATGACTTGATGGTATATTTGGAGGTAGAATAAATCCATTAGTCTGAGTGTGAGCTAACTTGCAGTGGGAACAGAATAATGCAAGAAAATGGAGAAATTTCTAAAGCAACAAATGGAGCTGTACTGCAAGTCGCAACAAATCACAGCACGGCAACATATTTATGGAGAATTCCTGAGGGAAATTACACCATCACAGCAAATTGATTTGAGTGCTGCAGCCAATACAGAGATTGGTATGGAACCTCAGTGTGAAACTAAAATAGTGTTTCAGGGTAAAATGAAGACAGAAAACAGTAGCTGTGTATCAACCCAGGCAATGATCAAGAATATTGCAAGAAACTTCTCCTGAGAGTTGGGAGCATCATAATGATCTCTGATCGCAACATCTATAAAACATGACAATATTGCATTAAAGCATTGGGAAAATTGGCATAAGATAAACATTTGAAATATGGTACAGTGCTGAAAACCCCTTGAGAATTGACATAAGACCATAAAACACGAGAGCAGAATTAAACCATTCAGCCCCTCCAGTCCATTCCACTATTCGATCATGGCTGACTTACTATCCCTCTCAATCCCTTTGACCTGCCTTCTCCTTGTAACCTTTGACTCCCTTACTCTCAGCCTCTGCATTAAAAATATCCAGTGACCTGGCCTACACAACCGTCTGTGGCAATGAATCCATAGATTCATCACCCTCTAGCTAACAAAATTCCTCTTTATCTCTTATCGAAATGGACATTCTTGTATACTGAGGCTGTGCGCTCTGGTCCTAGATTCGCCCACTATATGTAACATCCACCTTAATAAAAAGCTGTCATTGCAACTGATAAACTCAATGAAATGTGAGCATCGCTGAGAACTAATTGACAAGCAGTGGGGATCTAAATTTTACAAGGGAGAAATAGTGTGGGTAAAAGGTCTATAAAATAAATGAAAAAAAGCTGGAAATATTCAGTAAGTTGAGCAGCATTTGTGGGGAACCACTGTTGATAGGTTGTTGCATTGTTCTGCTATCTCTTCAATATTTTCTGTTTTTTAATTTACTGAACTGATCTCAGGAAATGAAGGATGAAGGAATGTTTTGGAAAATCTCAATTCAATGATTCTTCAAGTCAAATGGAAACCCCACCAAAAGATGCAGCATAGGCTCTGGAATATGAGCTCCAGATTCCCTAAGAATTACAAACATTATCTCAGCTTTAAATTCATGGGCCTCCTGTCCTCCTTAAAATGTAACCCAGATTTATCAAAATATGACCTCATAGAGACAGGTTATGAAAAAAATACTTGGTGTGATCCGGAGTTGATCAGAAAGCCTGTAGGTCATGTCTAAGGTGACTTGGGGGGCCTGCCTCTGTCTTGCCCAAGGGTTGCCCTCTTGGTGACTATCTGTCACCCAATGGCATGTAGTACCTGATGCCTGAGATCACCACCTGAAAACTTCCATTCTAGGGAAGAAGGATTCCAAGGTCTGAGTCCAACCCTGGACCAAGGTAGAGGTTGGCTCTTCTATCCTCCTATTGTAATTACTGCCATTTGCATGAAACGGCAGCCTGGTGCCATGTGAACTCAGTCTCTTGACATATTGGCTCTGAATCTTTAGAAGGACGATTGTCAACATTCTCACCTTGGTCGTGGAGGGAAGGGGTGTTCACAGAGGTGCCAAGTCAGTAGGATCTCTCCAGATGGCAGCATGGCCAATCTTCTCCCTGCCATTCCATCATTGCTATTATTCTTGAGGTCACTTGGATGGCCATCTGCTGAAGCTTGTGCTGAGGTGCCGATGCCAGAACTGTTTATAACCGTTGAGGGCAACCAGGAGAGCATCTGAATTACCCAGGTCATCAGCAGCCATTCAGCTCAGCTGTTGCTGCCATTGGGCTTGGACTGCCTGGTTAATGTGAGCACAAGGGAAATAGTTCAATATTAATAAGTTCCTTGTTGTGTTCTGATTCATTGCTTTTGATGAACACAAATGGTGACTGAGGTAAGTATGGAGAGCTTGAAATAAAAGTTCTATCTTCTTATTGCGCTCTTCTTTGAGAAGAGGTTGAAAGGATTGGGTGCAGAAAATGGACAGCCTGATGGATTCCAAGACACAGACACATCATGTTACAGGGTTGCTCTAGTGTCTGATGGTGTGATCACTGATTAACTGGACTCTGAAAACTTGCACTCATTCCTCAACTACACTTCCTCTCCCTGTGCACAAGTATTGCAGCATGGCCCCTGTCACTAAGCACTTCTAAAGTTTGAACAAATAAATGGCACTTTTATATAGAAATTGACTAGACAGATAAAAATATTGATCAATTGGTGACTTTGAGATGTAACACTGAGCGTCATAGGAAGTCATTCCTGCCTGTGGCCATCAAACTTTACAACTCCTCCCTCGGACTGTCAGACACCCTGAGCCAATAGGCTGGTCATGGACTTATTGCCACTTGGCATGTTTAACTTGTTATTATTTAATTATTTATGATTTTATATTGTTATATTTCTTCGCTATTCTTGGTTGTGCGGTTGTAACAAAACCCAATTTCCCTCGTGACCAATAAAGTATGTCTGTCTGTCTGTCAAATTTAAAGATTCCAAAGTCTGCTTCATTTCCTTAGATTCTTGAATGATAAGGTCTAAATGACTCTCGAATTTGTCCATTCTACTGGTTAAAGTCCAGACTGCATTGGCCAACTCATGAATCGCGGCCGCGAGGTCACTGCCCGAGCCATCACTGCGTTGTGCTTCCACAGGCTCAGAGGAACCGTCTGACAAGCAGGCCTCATCATCGCTCCCACATCTCTCAACTGCAGACACCCCCAGGAGTACAGAGCCAACAGCACTAGCGCCAGTAGGATTTCCACGATTTGTCCTTTTAACCGTTGCTTTTGCTAAAGTTATATGAGAGCCTTATAAACAGGTTGTAAAGAACTTCTTGTATTCAGGGAAGTGCCCGATCAATGACACAACATCATGAGACCCTCTTGGTTTGCCAACCGGCTCTGGCCCCATGTTGTGCAAAGAGAAGCTAAACTCTTCAAAGACTTCTCTTGCCTTGGTTGACTGCACACTATCTGTAAGCAATCCTTGCCTGCACATTATCTTAATCCTTGCCTTGCTGCAACATCCACAATGCCAACAAAAACTTTAACAAACTACTGTATGTACAGTGGAGAGTATCCTAACTGGCTGCATCAAGGCCTGGTACAGAAACACCACTCATGAAGAATGGAAAATTCAACAAAGAGTGGTGGATTCAGCCCAGTTCATCACAGGCAAAGTCCTCCCCGCCACTGAGCACATTTACGTGGAGTGCTGTCACAAGAAAGCAGCAGCCATCTCCAAGGATCCCACTACTCAGGCTATGTCCTCTTCTCACTACGACCATCGGGCAGGAGGTACAAAAGCCTTAGACCCTACACCATCAGGTTCAGGAACAGTTATTACCCTACAATCATCAGGCTTCTGAACTGGCGTGGATAACTTTACTCACTTCAACTCTGAAATGACTCTACAATCTACAGACTCACATTCAAGGATTCCTTACAATTCATGTTTTCAGTATCTTTCTTTTATTAGTTTCACAATTTGTCTCTTGCACATTGGTTATTTGTTAGTCTTTGTTTATGTATCATTTTCCGTAAGTTCTATTGTATTTCTTTATTTTATTGTAAATACCTGCAAGAAAATGAATCTCAAGGTGGAATATGATAACATACACATACTTAGATAATAAATTTTACATTGACTTTGACTTTGACAATGGCGAATCATTGCTGCTCAGTCAGATGGAAATGAAAGAGGTGGAAATATATTACCCTGCTCCTTCTACTCTTTACCTCCTCGTCCTCTTTGAATACCTCGTCATCTTATCTTGTTACAAGAACTGTGAATTCCCACTAGGAAGGCCAGGTACTGCAGGGCATTTCATGATTGGTCAAGGTCATTGAAACTCCAGTCCAAAATCCTAAGGATCTGTTTCTAATAGCAATCAGGCTCTCTGGGGAGTTCAGCTGGTGACTGGGGTTTGGGACACGGACAGAAATGTCAAGATCCTCGAGAAGGTGGCAGTGAGCTGATATCTTGGATGGGAAGAATCAGAAGAGGACCATGTGAAATTGAGAGCATCACAGCAAAAGCAATGACATTGTTGTGTTATGCATGAGCACACGTAGCAGAAACAATGCAGCTGGTGATGCACCAGAAAATAAATGGAGGGCATGGGCCTGAGTCGCATCTGTACTTATTTGCAAATGTTTAGCATTGAGTTTCAGAAGACTCTTAGTTCAAGTTTATTTAATTTACACATTAATATTTCCCCCACTTTTAACCCTGGAGTTACTGAGTTTACAATAAATACTTCTGATGGGCCTCTGAAATAATGAGTTAATCTGATTTAATACATGTGAAGGAATGGTCAAAGGGATGTCCAGATCTCACGTTGTTTTCTAATCTTTTGGTAAAATGGTCAAATAGAAAGATTTTGAACCAATTTCAGTATTATGAATTGTTTCCTCAGAATGGAACCAGGTAGAAAGTGGCAACCATAGAAGTTTAGGTTGCAGAAGTAAATTAGCTCTTAAATTTAAAAAGAAAATGAAAACTGCAAACTAAGAAGGATTGCTGGTTAAAAGGTTTCATCTTGTAATGAACCATTTCAGATGTATAATCACCTGTTATGAGAGGCTTCAACAGTGTGATTTTAAAATCTCTAAGCAAAATGGTTACTAAAGAGAGCTTCTTGTAGTTCTACCAAGCCAGAGATTAATTTCCCCAGCTTTGATATACAATTGAAAGTTCAGTTTAATCTCCAGCGGATAACTTCAATAGATACACAACAAAAAGTCTGGTGTTTGCAGATAACAACATCGGATGTGAAATTACCCAGTCTTCAGCAGCATCTCCTTGAAAACATTTTGCAATTTATGTCTGATTGGGAATGACAAAAACAATTAACTAAATTGTTTTCATATGAATGTCCTGATTATATTATGTGAAATCAGGAACTTATTTGTTTGTTTTTTCCTCAGACTGAGCTTTTATTTGTCACAGTGTCAGGGAATTGCAAACTGAGGTCAGGTTACCATAACTATTAATCCAAAGATTATGAAGATTAATGCTTTTAACTTGCATGCAGATAGTTTGAAGTCGAGAACCAACTTTCAAACTGCTTCTCCCCTCCCCCTTTCCTTTTCCATTCCCTATTCTGGTCCCCCTCTTATCCCTTCTTTTCTCCTCATCTGCCCATCACCTTCTCCCTTCACTTTCTCCCTTCATTCACTCTCCTCTCTTATCAGATTCCTTTCTCAGCCCTTTGCTCCTTCCATCCATCAGCTCCCAGCTTCTTACTTCATCCCCTCTTCCCTCACCACCTACCGTCCCACTCACCTGACTTCATCCTCCAGCACGTACTCTTTCCCCTTCCCCCACTGTCTTATTCTGGTGTTATGAATGTACCACAGCTCTGAAGGGCCGAAGGGTGCGGGGTAGCCCCCTCCTTTGTGAGAATCGCAAGATCACTATTGAGTCCGTTCAGGAGATCCAGGAAATGAGAGAAAGACATGCAGAATTCACAAAGATTGGAATGTGACCTGGCCTCCGAGAAGGTGGACTTGTGTATTGCATCCTGTACGATGCATCGAAGCCCCAGGCAATGAACCGAGGGGGAGGTTGGTGGAGAGATTGCATCATCTCAACCTGATTGACATCTGAGACCCTGTGAGTCAGGATAAAAGAGGGTCTGTGGGAACAGCCCCTCAGACGCACCAGAAGAAACGCTAGCGATCCCGTAATAGTGGAAGCCGGTGGGGAGGCCATGTGCGTTCGGTTCCATTTGCCCTGGAACTGGTGTCCTTTACCATGGAAGAACGGCTTTTAGCTAACAACGGGGAAATCAACTCCCACCAACTCTCGAAGGATTGACATCATAAAAGGACTGGGCAAGTTTTAACCTGTCTTTCTCTCAAACCAAAATGCTGCAGCTTGAACGAACTAACAGTGACTTTTATATTTCCATCGGACAATACATTATCCCCTAGACAACAATAGAGCTATTTCTTATTGATTATTATTATACCCGCGCTTTTAGATTTAGTATTGACGACGTATATTATCTGTATGTTTGCATTGATATTATTTTGTGTATTTTTATCAATAAATACTGTTAAAAATAGTACCATCGGACTTCAACTGACCTCTCTATCTCTGCTGGTAAGTGACCCAGTTACGGGGTACGTAACACTGGTTTCTTCCCCCTTCCTCATGATGGGTATTGGCCCAAAACATTGACTCTTTATTCCTCTCCATAGATGCTACCTGACCTGCTGAGTTGCTCCAGAATTTTGTTTGTGTTACTAATTATTTTCACATGTAACTTACAGGCACTAATTGGTTTTGAAAAGACAAGAACGGCTTCACAAGCAAGCATCAGTGTCTATGTAGGGAGCATGATACGGACACACAGCAGGAGGCCTTTTAAAAGATCTGCTATGGAAATTGACAATGCTTTTGACAGGAGGACTGCCTATGAGCAAAAAGGGAAACTGCTGGAGGAACTCAGTGGGCTCAGCAGTATCTGTGGTGGGAAAGGGATGGTCGGCATTTTGAGTCTGAGAGTTATAAAGCCAGTATAAAGAGGTGAGAGAGGGGTAAAATGGAAGCTGGTAGATGATAAGCTGTCCAGGTATGATGGAAGTAATGGGCAGATGGGAGGGGAGCGTTTGAGACAGAGGCTGGCAGGTGATAATGGAAGACGGTTAAGCCAAAAAAAATCGGGCAGATGGACACAGATGTGAGAAGGAGAGAATAAGAAGAGCGAGATTTGGTGCAGTGGTGCCAATCTGGACAGAACCTAATGAGAGGGCAAATAGGAAAGGTAGATCAAGGGCAAAAAAAAAGGTGAGTGATGAGCAGATGGAACCATTGGGCAGAGGATAACAAATCTAGTTAATAAGGGATGGTGAAGTGAACAAACAGAGAGAGAGAGCCTGGGGTGGGACAGTAAGAGAGAGAAAGGTTACCTTCAGTTGGATAATTCAGTGTTTATTCCATTGGGTAATAGGATACCCAAGAGCAACGTGAGATGTTGTTCCTTTAGTCTGATTTGTGCTCAGCCTGGCAATGGAGGAAGTCAAGGACAGATAGGTGGGGGAATGGGAAAGGGAGTTGAAATGGTTAGAAACCAGGACTTTAGCATGTCTTGAATCCTGATGCTTTTGGCTCTTCAGAAGTCAAGAATGAGACATAAAACTTGCTAATTATGACCATTTTATTAAATGTTACAAGAGCAAAGAATGAAAAAGAGAGAACTGAGAGAACAAGTGACTAAAGAAAAAGCTGTTGTGGTTGTGTTGTACTTAGACTAGATAAAACAGATTTTAAATGATGACAATTAACCCATAAAATAGCCAGATTCAAGTGATGTGACACCTGCTACGGAAAAATAAGTTTCTAGAAAAAAAACAGAAGCAACTGTACTTGAATGACTGGAAAATTCACTGAACCATTACATGTATGTACGGGATTATATAAAAATATAAGCAAATTTAGGAAAGTTAAGTCAAAGTCAAATTTATTATCACAGTACGTACATATGTGTTACCATATACTATCTTGAGATTCATTTTCTTGCAGGCATATACAGTAGGATTTATGAAAACCTATACAGAAACAAAGACTAACAAAAAAATCAATGGTAAATGACAAGAAAAATATCAATTCTACATTCAAATCAACAGATGGCTTTTGCAGATAGAGTGCAGGCATCCACAAAATGGTCAACTAGTCTGTAATTGATGTAAAAAAGAAGGGCACATTGAGAGCATTAAGTGTGAAAGGCTGGGTTGGAGGAGGTGCATGGGAGTCTATGCCTCTCCTGAAAAGGCTGATTAGGTCCCTGGGTAGTGATGAGGGAGCAGGTGTAGGGACAAACTTTGCCCTCCCGCAGTCACAGGGGAAAGTGCCTCGGAAGGGAAAGGGATGGGTGTGGAGGGATGAGCAGAATAGGGTATCACAGAGAGTGTTACCTGCAGGAACCAGAAAGGGGTGGAAAGGGAAAGATGCAGTTGATGGTGGAATCCCATTGCAGCAGGTGGAAATGGTGGACGTGGAAGGCTGGTGGAGTGAAAAATCAGGACGAGGGGAATTCTATCTCTGTTCTGCCTGAGGAATGGTGGGGGGGGGGGGGATGAGAATAATCATCCAGGAAATGGGGGAAATGTGACTGAGGACTCAATGAATTATGCTCGTGGGGACATCATGACAATACTTAACTCCCAACAGATGTGCTCCCATTGCTGGTGTATCCTTCTGTGGAAATGTGTTCAAATCTAAAGTATTGAGGTAAAGTCACCCATTGAAGCTATTGAAATTACACTTAATCATCTGTTATTTTATTCGTTATTAAAATGTTTAAAAATATGTAGTATTTTAAGATTTAGAGATTTATCCATCAGGTCTGCCCTGTTCTTGCCTTTTTGTAAAGGTTATGCGTCAAACCAGTACCTTGTAAAGAATTTATTGACAATCAATAGGCCTTCGTCATTAATTTCTCACAAGGTATCATATTTCACCCTGCCTCTGTGCTTACTCCTGACCACACATAAAAACTTCCCATTAAAGTTCATCAGCTGGCAAACATGAGTTTTCAGAAAATGTTGGAGGAACTCAGCAGGTCAGGCAACATCCATGGAAATGAACAGTCTACATTTCAGGCTGAGACCCTTCCCATCTTTGTTGCTGTGGATGCTGCCTGACCTGCTAGGTTCCTCCTGTATTTTGTGTTCTTGCTTTGGATTTCCAGCAACAGCACAATTTCTCATGTTTATGTGTGTTCACAGTTCAAGAATACAGAGGCAAATTCTGTGGCCTGTTTATCTGCTTCACAGCTTAGACAGGTTAACAGTTTGTGGAACAGGGGATTAGATCTAGAATTTATTTAAATCTTACATCCATCCCACAATGGGAGGGAATGTAAAAATCTTTGTGTTATGATTCCGTTGCAATGCACAGACGTGTGAATTTAATGGCTTGTAGAAAGAAGCTGTCCCGTAGCCTGTTAGTCCTGGCATTAATGCTACGGTTGTGTTTGCCAGACAGAAGAAGCTGAAACAGTTTATGGCTGGGAAGACCGATGACCCTGATGATCTTCCAGCCTTCTTTCTGTTGCTATAAATGTCCTCAATGGAAGGAAGTTCACATCCACAGATGTATTGGGCTGTCTGTACCACTCTGTGCAGTGCCTAGCAATCAAGGTTGAGGCAGTTCCCGTACCAGTGGTGATACAGCCAGTCAGTATGTTCTCAGTGGTGGCCCTGTAGAAGGTCTTGAGGATTTGGGGGCTCATGCTGAACTTCTTCAGTCATCTGAGGAGGAAGAGATGCTGTTGTGCTTTTTTTGCCACAAAGCCAGTGTGTACAATCCAGGTGAGATCATTGGTGATGTGTATACCAAAGAACTTGAAGCTAGTCACCCTCCCAACTGCAGACCCATTGATGTTGATCAGGCCGAGCCTGTCTCTGTTCCTCCCATAATCCACAATCAGCTCTTTTGTTTTTTGAACATTGAGGGATTACTCCCAGTCTGTGCATCCAAACCCCATCTTACACAATTTAAAAAACAAAATTTTTGTTCTGCAGAGGACCCCAGCAAGACGATTTATAAATACATAAATTGTAAATGCATTGATTTTAGAGTCAGAGAGATACAGCATGGCTGACATCTACTAAATTCATGCTGACATTTACCCTTCCATTTAGACTAATCCAACATTATTCTCATTTTTTATTCTCCCTAAATTTTCATCAACTAGAAGCGAATATGATAATATAAAAGCAAGGATGAAATTCTGAAGCTTTATTAGGCATTGGTCAGACTACATTTGGAGTATTGTGAGCGGTTTTGGGTCCCTTATCTGGAAAAGCATGTGCTGGCATTGGAGAGAGTCCTGAGGAACTTCACAAGAATGATCTTGGGAAGAAAGGGTTAATGCATTGAGAGTGTTTGATGGCTCTAGGCCATTCTTGCTGAATGGAGGGTGATCTTATTAAAAGTTATCGAATATAGAAAGGATTAGATAGAGTGGACATGGGAAGGATATTTTCAATATGGGAGAGTCTAGGACCTAGAAGTACAGCTTCAGAATACAAGGTTGTCCCTTTAGAACAGAGATGAGGAGGATTTTTTTTATATAGCCAGAAGGTGGTGAATGTGTGGATTTTGTTGCCCCAGACAGCTGCAGAGGCTATGTCATTGTGTATATTTAATGAAAAGGTTGATACAGCAGGTTCTTAATTTGTTAGAGCAGCTAAACACAGAATTTCCCAAATTGTACTGTCATTGAGCTTGTGGAAATAGTGTGTCCTTTCCAATATTCTTTGGCAAGGAATTCCAGGAATGGTGGTATAAGGATGTATATATAAGAAGATGTATCACTAGCCAGGTCTGTACTGAAGCAAGTCATCTCTGCTGGCATAAATCCAGGTAAAATTTACAAACTAACTGGATGCTTTAAAAGTTACAGGCACATTGGATACACTATTTTTTTTTAAAGATGGCATGTGAAATTTCTCAAGATGCTAAGGAAATTTGATTTGTCCCCATTGACCCTCATCATTTGTTTTTAATGCACCATAGAAAGCATCCTACCTGGATGCATAGTGGCTGGGTATGGCAATCTCTCTGCATTTGACTGCAGGAAACTGCAGAGAATTGCCAGTCTAGCTTAGCACATCACACCAGCCTCCCTTCCATGGACACTATCTGTATTTCTCACTGCCTCAGTAAAGTAGCCAGTCTAATCAAAGACCCCACCTACCCTGAACATTCTCTCTTCCCCACTCTTCCATCAGGCAGAAGATGCAAAAGCCCAAAAACACCAGGCTCAAAGGGAGCTTCTACCCTTTTTGTCTAACTTATCACTCTAAGGAACTATTTAATAGTCTTTTATAAATATTTCCCTAGTATGATAGGTTGGACTCTTGACCTCACAATCTACCTTACTATGAGTTTGCATCTCTCTATTTACCTGCTCTGCACTTCCACTTTATTCTGCACCTGTTATTGTTTTACCTTGTACTGCCTTGATGTACCATGTAATGATCTGATCTGTGTGAATGATAAACTTTTTACTGTACCTGGGTACCTGTGACAATAGTAGACCAGAATAACACATACACACAATGCTGGAGGAACTCAACAGGTCAGGCAGCATCTATGGAGAGGAATAAGAGTTGGTGTTTTGGGGCAAGACCCTTCATCCCTTGAGTAGGAGATAGAAATGAGAAGTAAGGGTTAAGGGGACAATGAGGTTAGTAGCAGTGAATGGGGGATCTCCAGAGTTGATGAGGTTGACATTGACTTGATGCTCCTGAAGCCCAAAATATCAACTCTTTATTCCACTCCATAGATGCTGCCTGACCTGCTGAGTTCCTCCAGTATTGTGTGTGTATGTGTTACTCTGGAATTCCAGCATATGCAGAATCTCATGTATCAATAATAAACCAGTTCCAATTCCGATTCCATTAATGGTCACTTATAAACATGTGATTTCAAGGCAAGAAAGTCTTCTTCAGTATTCACCAGGGAAAAAAGACCTTGGCAATAGTGGGGATGACTTACAGCGGACTGAAATGCTTGAGCATTTAGACATTAAGAAAGAGGATGTGTTGTAACTTTTGAAAAGCATTAAGTTAGATAAGTCACTGGGACCGGATGAGATATACACCAGGCTACTGTTGGAAGTGAGGGAGGAGATTGCTAAGCCTCTTGTGATGATCTTTGTATCATCAATAGGGATGGGAGAAGTACTGGAGGATTGGAGGGTTGCAAATATTGTTTCCTTGTTCAAGAAAGAGAGTAGAGATAAACCAGGGAATTATAGACCAGTGAGACTGACTTCAGTGGTGGGCAAGTTTTTGGAGAAGATCCTGAGAAGCAGGATTTATGAGCATTTGGAGAGAAACAATCTGATTAGAGATAGTTAGCATGGCTTTGTCAAGGGCAGGTCATGCCTTACAAGCCTGATTCAATCCTTTGAGGGTATAACAAAACACATTGATGAAGGTAGAGCTGTGGATGTAGTGTATATGGATTTCAGTAAGGCATTTGGTAAGGTTCCCCATGTAAGACTCCTTCAGAAAGTAAGTAGGCATGGGGTCTAAGGAGACCTTGCTTTGTGGATCCAGAATTGGCTTGCCCACAGAAGGCAAAGGGTGGTTGTAGATGATTTGTATTCTACAAGGAGATTGGTGAACAGTGATGTTCCTCAAGGATCTTGTCTGGGACCACTACTCTTCGTGATTTTATGAATGACCTGAATGTGGAGGATCAGGAAGATCTTGGGGTGCATGTCCTTAGGACACTCAAAGCTGCTGCGCAGGTTGACAGGGTTGTTAAGAAGGCATATGGTGTGTTGGCATTCATCAACTGTGGGATTGAGTTCAAGAGCTGTGAGGTGATGTTACAGCTATATAAGACCTTGGTCAGACCCCACTGTTCAGTTCTGGTCACCTCACTACAGGAAGGATGTGGATACTATAGAGTGAGTGCAGAGAAGATTTAAAAGGATGCTGCCTGGATTGGAGGGTGTAATTTAGGAGAATAGGTTGAGTGAATTTAGCCATTTCTCCTTGGAGCAACGGAGAATGAGAGGTGACCTGATAGAAGTGTATAAAATGATGAGGAGCATTGATCGTGTGGATAGTCAGAGGCTTTCTCCTAGGGCTGAAATGGCTAACACAAGGGGGCACAGTTTTAAGGTGTTTGGAAGTAGGTACAGAGGAGATGTCAGGGGTAAGTTTTTTATGCAGAGACCGGTGAGTGTGTGAAATGGGCTGCCGGTGGCGGTGGTGGAGGCAGATACAATAGAGTCTTTTAAGAGACTCTTGGATATGTAGATGGAGCTAGAAAAATAGAGGGCTTTGGGTAACCCTAGGTAATTTCTGAAGTAAATACATGTTCGGCACAGCATTGTGGGCTGAAGGGCCTGTATTATGCTGCAGGTTTTCTATGTTTTTGTGTTCCTATTAAATCTTGAGCAACACACCCAGAATGCTGGAGGAAAATAGAGGGCTATGTGCTATGGAAATTCTAGGCAATTTCTAGAGTTGGTTGCATGGTCAGCACAACATTGTGGGCCAAATGGCCCATAATGTTCTGTAGATTTCTATGTTCTAAGGGCATTATCCCACAATGGGAAACATCTTCTCCACATCCACCCTGTTGAAACCCCTGGGGATCATATATGCTTCAATAACGACCTTACAATTTAAAAACTCCACCTGATGCCATGTGCAAAGGTGATAGAAGTGCATTCTTGATGTGCAAACCATAAAGTCACAAAGAGAGGAGAAGCTGCTGCATTCTGGTTTTCACCAAAACGTGCCTCAACAACATGCCCAACTCAGTGCTTCAACTCGATGGGATGACTCTGTTCCACTCAGACAGAAATCCAAAAGAGGTGGAATCTGTGGGCACATTAACAAAGAATGGTGCACAAGCTCATCTGTAGTTAGCAGTCACAGTTCTGGGGAAGTTGAACATCTTATAAAAAAAATGCCTGCCATATTACCTGCTCAGGGAATTTACAGATGGTCTTTTCATAATTGCAGGAGACTTCAATTATGTTAACTTGCAGGACATTTTACCTAAATTCCACCAACACGTCACCATGGCCACTAGGGAGACAAACAGACTGGACCATGTTTACAGAAACGTATGTGGTACTTCCCACACACTCACCTTGATCTCTCTGACCACATCTCCATAATGTTAATCCCAGCAGATCAACCTCTGCTGAAAATGGAGAAATCAGTCAAGACAACCTTCACTGTGTGGCCTAATGAGGCAATCTCTGTGCTTCAGTACTGTTTTGGACAGACTAATTTCCAGGTGTTCGAGGAGGCCACCACAAACAGAGAAGGCACAGATCTCAAGGAATATGCTTCATCTGTCATCAGTACATCAGTAAGTGTGTAAACAATATTGCTACCTCAAGAATAGTCATCTTATGGCCCAACTAGAAGCCCTGACTGAAAGCTGAGCTGTGCTCCCTGCTGGAAGCCTGGGATGCTGCCTTCAAGTCTGCTAACAGACCAGCCCTCAGTGCAGCCAGGAGAAACCTCATCCTGGACATCAAGAGGGCTAAGACCACCTTTGTTCAGAAAACAGATTCAGGAGCACCTATCCAATAACAATTCCATTGTAGGTGGCTGGGAATCAAGGGCATTACTGATTATGCAAGGAAAAACAACATCAACCCTATCAACAACACACACAAAATGCTGGTGGAACACAGCAGGCCAGGCAGCATCTGTAGGGAGAAGCGCTATCGACGTTTCGGGCCGAGACCCATGTGTTGTTGTTTGAATTTCCAGCATCTGCAGATTTCCTCGTATCAACTCTATCAGTGATGATTCCTCCCTGATGCTCTAAACAAATTTTATACACGCTTTGAGGCTTGCAACATAATGCCTGTCATGAAAGCTATCCCTCTCCCAGGTGAATAGCCACCCGTCTGTAACAGCAGCAGATATAAGAAGGACTCTGCAGAGTCAACCCTCGTAACGCAGCCGGGCCTGACTACATCCCAGGCCAAGTACATCCTCAACACATCACTCATTCAGGCTGGTGCCCCCACATGCTTCAAATCAGCCAACATCATCCCTGTACCGAAGGATTCTACACCTTCAGAACTAAATACCTACTACCCATTGGCACTGACGCTAATCATCATGCAGTGCTTTGAATGGCTGGTAATGGCGCATATCAGAAATTCCATTCCTGCCACACTGGACACTCACCAATACGTTTACTGACAGAACCGTTCCATGACAGATGCCATAGCACCTGGCCCTGACACACCTAGAAAACAGGGAGACTTACGCAAGAATGCTGTTTCTGGATTTCAGTTTGGCATTCGACACTATTGTCCCACAGATTTTGGTGACTAAACTCCAAATCCTTGGTCTACACATACCACTCAGCCTCAAACCTCAGATGGTCACGATGCACAACTGCTCCTCTCTCCCTAGCATGATATGACAGTGGTGAGGGTCATCACTAACAACAATAAGGCAGCCTACAAAGAGGAGATGAAAAGCTCGAGGTGTGGTGCTAGGAAAATAACCTCCCCTTCCTCACTGCTGACAAGACAAAGGAGATGGTTATTGACTTTAGAAGAGCTCACCCCATTCACACCCCTTTCTGCATCGGCAGTACAGCAAGTGAATGTGTGAACAATTTCAGCATGCATCTTGCATAATCTATCATGATCCCAGAACACACCATACACAATTAGGAAAGCTCACCAACTTTCTGAGGAGGCTGAAGAGAGCTGAGCTACGTACATCTATACTCACGTCATCCTATCAAGCTGCATCACCACATGGGACGGAAACAGCACTGCGGTGGACAGGAAAACTCCACAACAGGTAGTCAAGTCAAGTCAAGTCACTTTTATTGTCATTTCGACCATAACTGCTGGTACGGTACATAGTAAAAACGAGACAACGTTTTTCAGGACCATGGTGTTACATGACACATTACAAAAAACTAGACTGAACTACAAAAAAAAAGAGAAAAAACACACAACTAAACTACAGACCTACCCAGGACCGCATAAAGTGCACAAAAGAGTGCAGGCATTACGATAAATAATAAACAGGACAATAGGGCAAGGTGTCAGGCCAGGCGCTGGGTATTGAGGAGTCTGATGGCTTGGGGGAAGAAACTGTTACATAGTCTGGTTGTGAGAGCCTAAATGTTTAGGTACATTTTCCCAGACAGCAGGAGGGAAAAGAGATTGTATGAGGGGTGCATGGGGTCCTTCATAATGCTGTTTGCTTTGTGGATACAGCATGTAGTGTAAATGTCTGTGATCCCAACACATCAAGCACCAGCCTACCTCCCATCAAGGGCATGCAGTACATACAAAAAGGCGTCCGAAAAGGGCCAGTTGAAGGATTGCACCCACCCTGCTAATGACCATTTATCCCAATTGCATCCATGCCAGACCACCAGACTCAAAATTAGTTCCTTTCCCCAAGTGGTAAGGCTGATCAACACCTGCACCCACTAATCCACCCCCACAACCCCACCACCACTGCTTTATCATTCCCTATTGGAGTCACCTTCTGTACTGACACTCTTTATGACTTCACAATCAATCTATGTATAAGCTATCTTACGTATTTATATTTAGTGTGTTTTTATAACTACTGTGTTCCTCATCTTTTTGGGTGTGTTCTTTTTGTGTTGCATTGGATCCAGAGGAACAATTATTTTAATCTTCTTTACACTTGTTTGCTGGAAATGGCATTAAACTATCTTGAATCTCTTGCCTCAGTGTCAGTAGAGGAGGGGAGTCGGTAAGTACTTTCTTGTACCTGTCTTGCTGCTTTACACGTGCTAATGAGCTCATCAAGCAACAGCTGTGTTCTCTATTTTGGAAAGATATCAGCTGCAGTGACATCACGAGACAAGACCATATTTGTAGGGAGCACTGGCAGAGCAGCCTGGCGTTGCCAGGGTATCCACACCGGGGACTAGTCTAAAGTCATTTTACTGTGATGTGATGGAGAAAGTTTGACTCCTGGGAGTTTAGATTGAATGAATGTGATGATTCTAGCCAGAAAGTAACAACTTAATGAAGTAAAAGGAAGAAATAGCAATGCTGAAGTTGGTGCTATTTACACTCAGTGGACATTGTATTCAGCACATCTAATAACCATCACCAACACTTTCTACGCTGTAGCCGCAAGGTTCACTTCAAGACTCAACATGTTAAGTGTGTTGCCTTTATGGCAGTTATTTAGTTTATAATATTTCGCTTAGTAATTCATTTGTTAGTATTTTCTAGTTAGAATTAGAATTGTTTAAAGTATATTCATTGCCTGTAAAATATATCGGCATGCGATGACGTCACATCAGGTTTCGCCGCGTCTTGTGGGAAAATACCAGTTTGGGATCAACACAAGGGCGGGGGCTCGCACGAGGCAGACCTGAGCAAGAAGTTGTTTGCAAGCATTAGAAATCACAGTGAGAGCAACACTGTAAGTTAATAGATAATCGATATGTTGAATTAAAATGTTAACGCCGATCCTGTTAAAAGTAACGACGGTCGATAATGTTTATGTTTTCGTTAGTTAAAGAGTTGTGGATAGTTTGCATTGAAGTGTATTTAAAGCAGTCAATGGCGTAGGTAAATTCTGGCTGTATGCTGCACTTTAATGTAATGTAGTTGTAGTTTACTTTTACAAGTATTTACAATGTAAATGTGATATCAAGAAGGGAACAAATACTGTATTAATCTTGTATTGTTTTATCAACAGTTTTCACCATACGTTAATGTGAAGAGTGAACAGTAAATGGTTAATCTTACTGCGACCTTGTTTCATTGACTATGGTTTATCTCGGCGTTTAATTTGGCATTTCATTACACCCGAGCGAGAACACTACATTAAGAATTCAGAGATGCTCTCCTGCACACCACTGTTGTGACACAGTTTTCCTGTCAGCTTGAACTAATCTGGCCATTCTCCTCTGAACTTTGTTGGCCAGAAACAAATTAATGTTTGCTAACAGAGCCAATAAAGGTACTTGTCAGTAAATAGAGATCTGCCCTGTACCTAAATGATCATTATTGTTGATGGTTAATACCCGTGGGTTATTCCTTATAACACCTCTCTCACTAAAAGGTGCTTTTGCCCACAGAACTGCCGCTCACTGGATGTTTTGTTTCACACCATTCTCTGTAAACTCAAGAGAATGTTGTTGTGAAAATCCCAGGAGATCAGCAGTTTCTGAGATACTCAAACCACCCCATCTGGCACCAACAATCATTATGTGGTCAAAGTCACTTAGAACACATTTCATTCCCATTCTGATGTTTGGTCTGAACAACAAATGAACCTCTTGGCCATGTCTCTGTGCTATTTTGCATTGCCTCATGATTGGCTGATTAGATATTTGCATAAAATGAGCAAGTATACAGATTACCTGATAAAGTGGCCATTGGTGTATATAAATTTATATGTATTTCGATCAATCATCAATGATCATATTTTGGAATTAATTCAGACAGCCTTTTCTAATTGTGTCAGTATAATAACTGACCCTCTCTTATGTTTTTAGAATATTTGGGTGCTGATTTCACTGGACAGTAATTTTTTTTCTCAAGTGTGGCTTCTTGGGGAAAGTAAAAATAAAAATAAAAATTATTTTGAACTCTACGGAGCATGTGGGGATCCTCCGATATCCAGGCAATCTTTCTCTTCTTTCTTTTTTTTTCTTTTTTTAGACAAGGGTTAAGGGGGGAGGGTTAATATTATTTTTTCTCTCTCTTACTATTTTATCATTACATTTATTCTTGTAATTTTCTAAAAATTTAATAAATAATTTTTTAAAAAGTGCGGCTTCCTCAAAATTTTTTTTTGTTTATGATAGACCACTTGAAGCTGAACACAAATATAATTTCAGACTACTTGTATCATGCAGGAGTTTGGAGAAAGAAGAAGTGAACTTTTATTGAATATAATGCATTTAATTGCAAAACAGTGCTGACGCTTTGCAAAAGTTCAACTAAGCAGAAAATGGTTTGTTGATGATTTTCATTTGTACTCAGTGTCCGAGGCTTCTTGCTTAAGTGTCCAACAATAATCAGCCAGCATAGATGGATTCCAGTTGCCCTGATACCATTTCTCTGTGGCTGCAATGTTCTGGTGAAACCTTTCACCATGCTCGTCACAGACTCCAAGATTTGCAGGGAAGAGGTCTAAATGGGAATGCAGAAAATAATTCTTTAGTGATATATTGGACTTTATGGATTTGTATGCTTGAAGCATGTTGTCAACCAGCTGCACATAGTTTGGTGCTCTGTAGTCACAAAGAAAGTTTTCAATAACAGCCTTGAATGGCTTCCATGCAATTTTGTCCGGTCAGTTTGTTGTGCAATAATTTGGAAGAGAACTTGCAGGACCCAAATAATACCTGAGTAAGGAGACAGAAACCATAAACAGTTACCAAATTCACTTCAATAACTGCAGATTTCAAACAATCATTCTGCCTTGTTTTTCCAAAGCATGATCTTCTTTATGGTAAATAATGCCTTTTGAATTCCAAGTTCAAAGCAAATGTATAATCCAAGTCCGTGTATGTCACAAATACTACCCTGAGATTTATTTTCATGCAGGCATTCATAGCAGGACAAAGAAATACAATAGAATCAATGAAAAGCTACACAGAAAGACTGACAATCAGTGAATGTGCAATGTTCAGTAATTAGAAACAACAGGTTTGGAGGATTCACACAACACATCAATGACAATCCTTATGAAACCCCCTGGCAGAAATATGAACACTTAGATGTGTTCTTAGATGCATTACACTTAGATGTGGAATTGACAAATTCATCAACATTCGAGTATGAGGAGGAAAATTGATGCACCATCAATAACTCACTCTGAGACGTAAAGGCGAGATATCGGCTTTTATTGACTGGAAGAAGGAACAAGCAGGGAGTGACCACCATACTACATCCTGGAGACTGAGAGGCCGGGCTCAGGCCTTGATCGCCTTTATACAGGGGTCTGTGGGAGGAGCCACAGGAGCAGTCAGCAGGGGGCGTGTCCAGACAGGTATATGTAGTTCACCACAAAAATAAACCAGAAAAGTCAACTTCCTCTTGAGACAATAGATCACTCCATCGTGGGGTCAATGTGTTAGTAAAAGAAATATAGCTGAAAGCCAGTCAGATTATATCTCTTCAGTCTAGAACAGATAATTATTTTGCTGGATTTCAAACCCCATTTCATTCTGTTATTTGTTGTATGGCAAACTTGTTTCAAATTACTAAATTTTATGCATTCTACTAGCATCTTTGCTTCATTTAAATATTTTGTCCTCTGGATGACCTCTGGACAATGGCTCCACTTGGTCAAATGATATTTTCAAGTCTCCAATTATATACTTATTGGCAGAACCCAGACAATGTTGATTGAGGAGATTCACGATAAGTCAGATCAAGTGTCACATGTTTGATTAAAGTGTAAGCAAGATGAGTAAGGAGCCAGGTAATTGGTGAGCTGATCAAGGCAAGCGAAAACAGACTTTAGCTTTCTCAGAGTCTAATTAATAATTTATTTATTTAAATTAACCGCAGGTTTATTACTAATGTACAAGGATGACAGGTGTGAGGGGAGCCTCCTGCAAGAAAATGAAATTCCAAATAAATAGGTAGATACTTTATTGACGCCAAAGGAAATTACAGTGTCACGGTAAGTTCACAGAGAAACAATATTAGAAGAGAAGTAAGATAGAATAAAAAAACAAGTTACTTCGAACAGTCTAACAGGAGGGCAATATCACTTTCCTGGCTATAGGTTGACTCATTAAAGAGCCTACTGGCCAAAGGTGAGGATGACCTCATATACCACTCTTTGGAGCAGTGCAGTTGTCTTAGTCTAATACTAAAAGTGCTCCTCTGTTCAGCCAAGGTGGCATGCAGAGGGTGAAAAACATTGTCCAGAATTGCCAGGATTTTCCATAGGGTCCTTTGTTCTACCACAGCTCCGAGTGTTCCCAGTTTAACTCTATAACAGAGCCACAGTTTCTAATCAGTTTATTGAGCCTGTTGGCATCACCCGTGTTGATGCCATTGACCCAGCACACCACCACATAGGAAATTGTACTAGTGACAACAGACTGGTAGAACATGTGGACAAGAGGCCTACATATTTCGAAGGACTTCAGTCTCCTCTGGAAGTAGAGGCAACCCAGGCCCTTCTTGTACACAGCCTCTGTGTTGGTGCTCCACTCAAGTCTGTCAGCCAAGTGCACCCCCAAGTACTTGTAGGTCCACACCTGATGCACCATCAATAACTCACACTGAGACGTAAGGCGAGATATCGGCTTTTATTGACTGGAAGAAGGAACCAGGAGTGAGTGTCCATCATACTATGTCCTGGAGACTGAGGCCGAGCGTCAGGCCTCAGATCGCCTTTATACAGGGGCCTGTGGGAGGAGCCACAGGAGCAGTCAGCAGGGGGCGTGTCCAGACAGGCACATAGTTCACCACATTCACCCCCCCTTTGTTTGAAAGAGTCCCCATGTGGCGAAGTTTCTTACAAGTCAAGTCTATCAGGTGGTCGAATCTGTCGCTACGATCTACGTAGCACCGGCTGTGATCGCATGGATGCCGGCGACATTGGTGATTGCACAGGGGTCAGAGGTTGCGCTTGTTCCTGCCCACTAGGCGCCGGTGATCCCTCACGCATGTGCGAGGCGCCTGGTATAAATGCGTACGAAACGCCCGGTATACAAGTGTCGTGAGGAGTCTGTGTAGGGCCTGGTGAGTACGGTGTCACCTCTGGTGCAGGGTTCATAGTTACCGGAGAGCCTTCAGGGTACTGGTCTGCTGCACCTGCGGGTGCCAGGTCGTGGATGGAGACCGTGTCCTCCCGCCCATCAGGTAAGACCATGTAAGCATACTGGGGGTTCGCATGTAGAAGGTGAACCCTCTCTACCAGCAGGGAGTATTTATTGCTCCTCACATGTTTCCGGAGCAGCACTGGCCCCGGGGACGTCAGCCAAACTGGTAGGGTGGTCCCAGTGACAGACTTCCTGGGAAAAGAGAATAGGCGTTCGTGAGGGGTGGCATTGGTGGACGTACATAACAGAGAGCGGACAGAGTGCAGTGCCTCAGTGAGGACCTCCTGCCATCGAGAGACCAGCAACCCTTTTGACTTAAGGGCTAAAAGTGTGGCCTTCCACACTGTGGCATTCTCCCGCTCCACCTGGCCATTACCCCGGGGATTATAACTCGTTGTCCGACTGGTAGCAATGCCCCTAGCTAGCAAGTACTGGCGCAGCTCCTCACTCATAAAGGAGGACCCTCTATCGCTGTGGATATAGCAGGGATACCCGAACAGAGTGAAGAGCTGGCGCAGGGCTTTTATGACAGACGTGGCAGTGGTGTCGGGGCAGGGGATGGCAAAGGGGAACGGTGAGTACTCGTCGATAACACTGAGAAAATAGACATTGCGGTCAGTGGAGGGAAGGGGGCCCTTAAAGTCAACACTCAGTCGTTCAAAAGGGCGGGTGGCCTTGACAAGTTGTGCCGTGTCAGGACGGTAGAAGTGCGGTTTGCACTCAGCGCAAATTTGGCAGTCCCTGGTCATCGTCCTGATGTCCTCCAGGGAGTATGGCAGGTTCCGAGCTTTCACAAAATGGTAAAATCGGGTGACCCCCGGATGGCAAAGTTGTGCATGAAGGGTGTACAGCTGGTCGAGCTGTGTGCTAGCACATGTTCCCCGGGATAGGGCATCAGGGGGCTCATTGAGTCTGCCAGGCCGGTACAGGATATCATAGGTGTAGGTGGAGAGTTCTATTCTCCACCGCAAAATCTTATCATTTTTGATTTTGCCCCGCTGTTGGTTGCTGAACAGGAACGCAACCGAGCGCTGGTCCGTCAGCAAGGTGAACCTTTTGCCAGCAAGATAGTGCCTCCAGTGCCTAACAGCCTCCACTATGGCCTGGGCTTCTTTCTCCACCGCGGAGTGCCGAATTTCGGAGCCTTGGAGGGTGCGAGAAAAGAATGCTACTGGTCTGCCTGCCTGATTGAGGGTAGCAGCCAGAGCAAAATCGGAGGCATCACACTCCACTTGGAAGGGAGCGGTCTCGTCCACGGCATGCATCGTAGCTTTGGCAATGTCCTCTTTAATGCAGCTGAAGGCCGCGCGGGCCTCAGCAGAGAGGGGAAACGAGGTAGACTTGACCAGGGGGCATGCCTTGTCTGCGTAATGGGGAACCCATTGGGCGTAATAGGAAAAAAAACCCAGGCACCGTCTGAGGGCCTTGAGAGTGGTGGGAAGAGGGAGTTCTAACAGGGGGCGCATACGTTCGGGATCAGGGCCAATAACCCCGTTTTCCACGACATACCCAAGTATAGCAAGGCGGGTGGTTCCAAACACACACTTGTCCCTGTTATAAGTAAGGTTCAGAGCTGCGGCCACTTGGAGAAATTGTTGGAGGTTGGCGTCATGATCTGGCCTGTCGTGACCACAGATGGTGATGTTATCCAGATAGGGAAATGTGGCCTGACGACGGGCCCCTCCCACCATTCACTGTCTGGAATCCTCAGTTTTGTGGGACTTCTTCACATACCCCGCTACTGACCACACACACACACACGGGCACACACATCCCATCCAGAACCAGGCCGACAGCTGCGCTACCGACACCACTTGCAGCCTCTCCACTCTCAAGGTCCCTCCCCCACCGCTGTTCGCCAACCTGACCCCTGACTGTAAGCCTGTGGCAACTAAAAGCAGGAGGTACAGCGCGGGGGACAGGGCCTTCTTCCAGTCAATAAAATTGATGCACCATCAATAACTCACACTGAGACGTAAGGCGAGATATCGGCTTTTATTGACTAGAAGAAGGAACCAGGAGTGAGTGTCCATCATACTACATCCTGGAGACTGAGGCCGAGCGTCAGGCCTCAATCGCCTTTATACAGGGGCCTGTGGGAGGAGCCAGAGGAGCAGTCAGCAGGGGGCGTGTCCAGACAGGCACATAGTTCACCACAACACCATCGATAACGGAGCAGTGCAGGCTTAGTTTTCCTGAAGTCCATCACCATCTCCTTTATCTTACTGAGATTGAGCTGCGGATGATTCAGCTTGCACCATTTGACAACATTCTCCAGCAGGGCCCTGTATTCATCCTCCCTTTATACACCCAACTAACGCTGAGTCATCAGAGAATTTCTACAAATGACGTGACTCAGTGTTGTATCTAAAGTCCGAGGAATACAGGGTGAACAGGAAGGGAGCCAATACAGTCCCCTGTGGGGCCCCAGTGCTGTTTATAGCCATGTCTGACACTCAGCTCTGAAGCTGCACAAACTGTGGTCTGCCAGTCAGGTAGTCCATTATTCAGGATACAATGGAAGTGCCAACCTGCATTGAAGAGAGCACTTACCCCAACAGTGAGGGCTGTATGGTATTGAAGGCACTTGAGAAATCAAAAAAACATGACCCTCTCTGTGCTGCCCTGCTTATCCAAATGGGAGTAGGCTCTGTTCAGCAGGTAGATAACAGCATCATTGACTCCAGTGTGCTCCTGGTAGACAACCTGCAGGGGATCAAGGGCTGATCTGACCCGGGGTCAAAAGTGAGCCAGGGCTAGCCTCTCTAGGGTCTTCGTGATGTGTGAGATCAGGGCCACTGGACGATAGACATTCAAGATTTTTGGTTGGCTCTTCTTGGGTACTGGGACCACACACAGTTGGGACCCTTTCCAGGCTGAGACCCAGATTGAAAATGCTCTGGAGACACCACACAGCTGCTCAGCTCACTCCTTCAGGACCTTGGGGTTCGCACCATCCGGTCCCGTTGATTTGCCGTGTCTGAGTTTCCCCAGAGCCCTTCTCACCTGCTCAGTAGTGAAGGTGAATCTATGATTAGTGGGGAGTTGGTGGAAGGTGGGGGCTGGGAGAGGTGAAGATTGGGACAATAGCCTTTGTTATGTAGAGGTGTGGATGCTAGATGCAGGGGAGGGAGGAGATGTAGACAATGGTAGCCTGCGTTCATCCAAGTGTTGAACAGGAGGAGGAGAGGCATTGTTGCACTGGGTGCCTTGACATCAGACTGGGATGCTGTGGGGACGTGAATAGGAGGACAGTTGACAAACCTATTGAAGAATTGTTTTAACTCATTAGCCCATCCACAGTTGTATTCTGAGGCTCTGCAGCTAGGCTGATTGAAGCCAGTGATGTTCTTCATGCCTCTCCACACCTCCTGTGTACTACTCCACCCTCTTACTGTTGTATTAGCCTTCATGTCCCACGTTGGAAATATAAGGATGGAGTTAAAGGGAAAGTAAAAATAACAAAAGTTAAAAAGGACAACAGAATCAATGGAGTAGAAAGCTCAAGAAGAGATCATACAGTATGGCCAAGTGAAATAGGAATTGATATGAAAGGAGAGGGGAGCACCGAATTAAAAGTATATATGAATGCACTTAGTATAAGGAATAAAGTAAATGAGCTTGCGGCTCAATTGGAAATTGGCAAGTACGATGTTGTGGGAATAACTGAGACATGGCTTCAAGCGGACAGGGCCTGGGAAATGAATATTCAAGGATATACATCTTATTGAAAGGACAGACTGACTGGCAGAGGGGGTGGGATGGCTCTGTTGGTGAGGAATGATATTCAGTCCCTTGCGAGGGGGAACATAGAATCTGGGGATGTAGAGTCAGTATGGATAGAACTGAGAAATTCTAAGGGTAGAAAGACCCTAATAGGAGTTATCTACAGGCCCCCAAACAGCAGTCTGGATGTAGGGTGTAAGTTGAATGAAGAGTTAAAATTGGCATGTCGCAAAGGTAATGATACAGTTGTCAAGGGGGATTTCAACATGCAGGTAGACTGGGAGAATCAGAATGGTATTGGACCCCAAGAAAGGGAGTTTGTGGAGTGCCTCCGAGATGGATTCTTAGAACAGCTTGTACTGGAGCCTACCAGGGAGAAGGCAATTCTAGATTTAGTGTTGTGCAATGAACCTGATTTGATCAGGGACCTCGAGGTAAAGGAACCATTAGGAGGTAGTGACCATAATATGATATGTTTTAACCTACAATTTGAGAAGGAGAAGGGAAAATCGGATGCGTCAGTATTACAGTTGAACAAAGGGAACTATGAAGCTATGAGGGAGGAGCTGGCCAAAGTTCAATGGAACAATACCCTAGCAGGGAAGACAGTGGAACAAAAATGGCAGGTATTTCTAGGAATAATGCAGAAGGTGCAGGATCGGTTCATTCCAAAGAGGAAGAAAGATCCTAATGGGAGTAAAGGGCGGCCATGGCTGATGAGGGAAGTAAAGGGCAGTATAAAAATAAAAGAGAAGAAGTATAGTATAGCAAAGATGAGCGGGAAACCGGAGGACTGGGAAGCTTTTAAAGAGCAACAGAAGATAACAAAAAAGGCAATACGCCAAGAAAAAATGAGGTACGAAGGTAAACTAGCCAAGAATATAAAGGAGAATAGTAAAAGCTTCTTTAGGTATGTGAATAGCAAAAAAATAGTTGACCAAAATTGGGCCATTGAAGACAGAAACGGGTGAATTTATTATGGAGAACAAAGAAATGGCAGATGAGTTGAACAGGTACTTTGAATCTGTCTTCACTAGGGAAGACACAAACAATCTCCCAGATGTAATAGTGGTCAAAGGAACTAGGGTAAAGGATAAACTGAAGGAAGTTTATATTAGGCAAGAAACGGTGTTGGATAGACTGTTGAGTCTGAAGGCTGATAAGACCCCGGGACCTGATGGTCTGCAACCCAGGGTACTTAAAGAGGTGGCTCTAGAAATCGTGGACGCATTGGTAATCATTTTTCAATGTTCTATAGATTCAGGAACAGTTCCTGCTGATTGGAGGGTGGCTAATGTTGTCCCACTTTTCAAGAAAGGAGGGAGAGAGAAAACAGGGAATTATAGATTGGTTAGCCTGACGTCAGTGGTGGGAAAGATACTGGAGTCAATTATAAAAGAGGAAATTTGGATAGCAGTAGAAGGCTCAGTCCGAGTCAGCATAGATTTATGAAGGGAAAATCATGCTTGACTAATCTTCTGGAGTTCTTTGAGGATGTAACTATGAAAATGGACAAGAGAGAGCCAGTGGATGTAGTGTACCTGGACTTCCAGAAAGCTTTTGATAAAGTCCCACATAGGAGATTAGTGGGCAAAATTAGGGCACGTGGTATTGGGGGCAGAGTACTGACATGGATTGAAAATTGGCTGGCTGACAGGAAACAAAGAGTAGTGATTAACGGGTCCCTTTCGGAATGGCAGGCTGTGACCAGTGGGGTACCGCAAGGTGCGGTGCTGGGACTGCAGCTGTTTACAATATATATTAATGATTTAGATGAAGGGATTAAAAGTAACATGAGCAAATTTGCTGATGACACAAAGCTGGGTGGCAGTGTGAAATGTCAGGAGGATGTTATGAGAATGCAGGGTGACTTGGACAGGTTTGGTGAGTGGACAAATGTATGGCAGATGCAGTTTAATGTGGATAAATGTGAGGTTATCCACTTTGGTGGCAAGAACAGGAAGGCAGATTACTATCTAAATGGAGTCAAGTTAGGAAAAGGGGAAGTACAACGAGATCTAGGTGTTCTTGTACATCAGTCAATGAAAGCAAGCATGCAGGTACAGCAGGCAGTGAAGAAAGCTAATGGCATGCTGGCTTTTATAACAAGAGGAATTGAGTGTAGGAGTAAAAAGGTCCTTCTGCAGCTGTACAGAGCCCTGGTGAGACCCCACCTGGAGTATTGTGTGCAGTTTTGGTCTCCAAATTTGAGGAAGGACATTCTTGTTATTGAGGGAGTGCACTGTAGGTTCACAAGGTTAATTCCCGGAATGGCGGGACTGTCATATGTTGAAAGATTGGAGCAACTGGGTTTTTATACACTGGAATTTAGAAAGATGAGAGGGGATCTGATTGAAATATATAAGATTATTAAGGGATTGGACACACTGGAGGCAGGAAGCATGTTCCCGCTGATGGGTGAGTCCAGAACTAGAGGCCACAGTTTAAGAATAAGGGGTAGGCCATTTAGAACAGAGATGCAGAAAAACTTTTTCACCCAGAGAGTGGTGGATATGTGGAATGCTCTGCCCCAGAAGGCAGTGGAGGCCAAGTCTCTGGATGAATTCAAGAGAGAGTTAGATAGAGCTCTTATAGATAGCGGGGTCAAGGGATATGGGGAGAGGGCAGGAACGGGGTACTGATTGTGTATGATCAGCCATGATCACAGTGAATGGCGGTGCTGGCTAAAAGGGCCAAATGGCCTACTCCTGCACCTATTGTCTATTGTCGATTGTCTATTGTTCACACTGCTTGTACCATCACGACTGGGTGCCCACTATTCCATAATCCATATTGTTCCCTCTCTGTCGCTCTCTCATCAGAGGAAGAAGTGTGGGAGTCCACATGATCCACCACCTCCAAGTCACACACTATGGTTAGAACATAGGATATTACAGCACAGTACAGACCTTTCAGCTAGTTAGGGTGTATTCTGGAGTTATGGAATATAGCAAATATTAATTTTAACAGCAATCAGTCTTCAGATTTGAATGGGGATTGCAGATTGAATTTAAAATGAAGCTCAGAACAATGGTCTTCTTGGAGCTGCAGGTTGGGGTGGATTACAAACCAGGAAGCACCTCATTGACCTGAAATGCCTGCAAATGCATGAACACAGCTAGGAGACAGTAGTGATTAACATTCTTTCTAAGGACTCTGGAGTGTTAGTGTGAAGATCTTGGTGTTTGAAAATTATATGCAACTTAAAGGAAGCATTGTCAACCCAAAGTATTGAAACTGCATTGAGTTACTATTGATCTTAAGGGTATAAAAATATGATGCACTTTGCGTTTAGGAGCCTCTTCTTCCAAGAGTATCTCCAGTATGATGCCTACTTGTTTTGCTGAATAAAGACATCTATATTGCCAGCTTCAGCGTCTTTCCAGTGACTTTGTTCACAGTCACAACACAGCCCATGATGTTGTGCCAACATTTTAAACAACTCTGACATCAATCTAACCCTTCCTTCCCACTTATCCCTCTGTTTTAGCATCATCCACTAAGAGTTACTTAAATGTACCTAATGTATCAGCCTCTACCACCTCCACCGATAAGGCATTCCATGCACCCACTACTCTCTGTGTAAAAAAAAATCTACCTCTGACATCCATCCTGTACTTTCCTCCAATCATCTTAAAAATGTGTCCCTTGTTTTAGCCATTTCCACCCTGGGAAAAAGTACTTGGCTCTCCAGTCAATCTATGCTTCCTATCATCTTATATACTTTTTTCAAATCATCTCTTATCCTCATTGTCTCCAAAGAGAAAAGCCTTAGGTTGTTCAACCTATCAACTTGATTTCTTAACCAGGTAAATCCTGGTAAATCTCCTCTGTATGCTCTCTAAAGCATACACATCCATCAGATTTCAAAGTTCAAAGTAAATTTAGTATTGAGGTACAGATATGTCACCATATACAACCCTGAGATTCATTTCCATGAGGGCATACTCAGTATTTCCAAGAACCATAATGGAAGCAATGTAAGACTGGACCCCAACAGGGCAGGCAAACAGTCAATGTGCAGATGTAAAATAAATAAGTCAATAAATACACAATAAATATTAATACAAAGATGAAGAGTCTTTAAAAAGTGAGTCCATAGGTTGTGGGAACAGTTCAGTAAAGGTGCAAGTGAAGTTGAATGAATTTATCCCCACTGATGCAAGAGCCTGATGATTGAGTGGTAATAACTGTTGCTGAACCTGGTATGTGAATCCTGAGACTCCTGTACCTTCTTCCTCATGGCAGCAGCAAGAAGAGAGCATGTCCTGGGTGGTGGAGATCCCTGATGATCGATGCTGCTTTCCTGCGACAACACTCTATGTAAATATGCTCAGTGAAGGAGAAGGCTTTACCCATGATGGGCTGGGCTGAATCCACTACTTTTTCTAGTATTTTCTGTTCAAGGGTATTGGTGTTTCTATACCAGTGATGCAACCAGCCGATAGACTATCCACTGCACATCTATAGAAATTGTCAAAGCATTAGATGTCATGCCGAATCTTCACCAACTTCTCAGCAAGTAGAGATACTGCAATGCTTTCTTTGTAATTGCACTTGCATGCCAGGCCCAGAACAGGCCCTCTGAAATGACAGCACTGAGGAGTTTCTGTTGGAATTCCTTGAAGAAATAACAAGCAGGATAGAGAAATGAGAACTGATTGATGTTGTGTACTTGGATTGTCAGAAGGCTTTTGACAAGGTGCTACACCTGAGGCTGCTTAACAAGCTTGAGCCCATGGTGTTATGGGAAAGATTCTGACATGAATAAAGTAGTGGCTGATTGGCAGGAGATGAAAAGTGGGAATAAAGGGAACCTTTCCTGATTGGCTGCCAGTGACTAGTGGTGTTCCACAGACGTCTGTGTGGGGACTGATTGTTCTTATGTTACATGTTATTGATTTGGATGTTGGAGTTGATGACTTTGTTGCAAAGTTTGCAGACAATATGAAGATAGATGGAGGGGCAGGTAGTTCTGATGAAGTAGAGCGGATACAGAAGGACTTAGATTAGGAGAATGGGCAAAGAAGTGGCAAATAGAATACAGTGTCAGGAAGTGTATGGTCATGCACTTTGGTAGAAGAAATGAAAGGTTGACTATTTTCTAAATGGAGAGAAAATACAAAATTCTGAAGCACAAAAGGACTTGGGAATCCTTGTGCAGGATTCTCTAAAGGAAAATATGGAGGTTGAGTTTGTAGTGAGAAAGGCAAATACAATGTTAGCATTAATTTCAAGAGGACTAGAATATAAAAGCAGGATGTAATGTTGAGACTTTATAAAGCAATAGTAAGGCCTCATTTGGAGTACTGTGAGCATTTTTGGGCCTCTTATCTTAGGAAGGATGTGTTGAAACTGGGGAGGTTCCCTACCATCAGGCAGGAGGTACCATAGCATTAGGAAAAAAGCTGTTAGGATGAGAAACAGCTTCTTTCCACAGGCCATTAGACTATTGAACTCCCTGTCACTATCCAGGTCTCATCATGTATGAAGTACCAGCAGTGTTATATTGTTTACTTTTTAATGAATCAGAATCAGAATCAGGTTTATTATCACCGGCATGTGACATGAAATTTGTTAACAGCAGCAGCAGTTCAATGCAATACATAATCTAGCGTAGAAAAAAATAATAATAATAAATAAACAAGTAAATTAATTATGTATATTGAATAGATTTAAAAACATGCAAAAACAGAAATAATGTATATTTTAAAAAAGTGAGGTAGTGTCCAAAGATTCAACGTCCATTTAGGAATTGGATAGCAGAGGGGAAGAAGCTGTTCCTGAATCATTGAGTGTGTGCCTTCTGGCTTCTGTACCTCCTACCTGATGGTTACAGTGAGAAAAGGGCATACCCTGGGTGCTGGAGGACCTTAATAAAGAATGCTGCCTTTCTGAGACACCGCTCCCTGAAGATACCTTGGATACTTTGTAGGCTAATACCCAAGATGGAGCTGACTAGACTTACAACCTTCTGCAGCTCCTTTTGGTCTTGTGCAGTAGCCCCTCCACACCAGACAGTGATGCAGCCTGTCAGAATGCTCTCCAAGGTACAACAATAGAAGTTTTTGAGTGTATTTGTTGACATGTCAAATTTCTTCAAATTCCTAATAAAGTATAGCTGCTGTCTTGCCTTCTTTATAACTACATCGATATGTTGGGACCAGGTTAGATCCTCTGAGATCCTGACATCCAGGAACTTGAAGCTGCTCACTCTCTCCACATCTGATCCCTCTATGAGGATTGGTATGTGTTCCTTCGTCTTACCCTTCCTGAAGTCCACAATCAGCTCTTTCGTCTTACTGACGTTGAGTGCCAGGTTGTTGCTACGATTCCACTCCCCTAGTTGGCATATCTTACTTATGTACATCCTTTCATCACCATGTGAGATTCTCCCATTAATGGTTATATCTTCAGCAAAATGGTATTTGAGCTATGCCTAGCCACACAGTCATGTGTATATAGAGAGTAGAGCAGTGGGCACACCCCTGAGCTGTGCCAGTGTTGATCATCAGTGAGGAAGATATGTTATCACCAATCCACACAGACTGTGGTCTTCTGGTTAGGAAGTCAAGGATCCAATTTCAGTGGGAGGTACTGAGGCCCAGGTTCTGCATCTTCTCAATCAGGATTGTGGGAATGATGGTATTAAATGCTGACCTATAGTCTATGAACAGCATCCTGAGATTGCATCTGCCATTGACCTATTGTGGCAATTGGCGAACTGCAATGAGTCCAGGTCATTGCTGAGGCAGGAGTTCAGTCTAGTCATGACCAATCTCTGAAAGCATTTCATCACTGTCGTTGTGAGTGCTACCTGGCAATAGTCATTAAGGCAGCTCATATTCTTCTTCTTAGGCGCTGGTATAATTGTTACCTTTACAAAAGAAGTGGGAACTTCTACCTGTAGCAGTGAGAGATCGAAAATGTCCTTGAATACTCCCACTAGTTGGTTGGCACAGGTTTTCAGAGCCTTACCAGGTACTCCATCGGGACCTTCTGGCTTGCGATGTTCACTTTCTTTAAAGACATTTGCCTCTGAGACGGAGATGACAGGGTCATCAGGTGCAGCAGGGATCTTCACAGCTGTAGTTGTGTTCCCCTTTTCAAAGTATGCATAGAAGGTATTGAGTTCATCTGGTAGTGAAGCCACGCTGCCAGTCATGCTATTGGGTTTCGCTTTGTAGGAAGTAATGTCTTGCAAGCCCTGCCAGAGTTGTTGTGCATCCAATGTCGCCTCTAACCTCGTTCAAAATTGTGTTGCAAATGCACCTTATTATTTATTAACTTATTTGTGGTAATGTTAAGGATGTGAATTATATGTTCTGTGTTTTGCACCTTGGTTTGGAGGTACATTTCATTTGGCGGTGTACATGCATACAGTTGAATGGCAATAAACTGAACTTGAACTTGTAAAAAACACATTAAAATGGTAAACCTTCTAGATGATGTGAGTTCTGTCAGTAACCAAGAACCAATTCATTGCCCAGTGAAGTGATGCAGAGAACCAGGATCTGCTGGTCCCACCCAACAATGCACTGGAGAGAGAGAGAGAGAGAGAGAGAGAGAGAGAGAGAGAGAGAGAGAGTGAGAGAGTGAGAGAGAGTGAGAGAGAGTGAGAGAGAGTGAGAGTGAGAGTGAGAGTGAGAGTGAGAGTGAGAGAGAGAGAGAGAGAGAGAGTGAGAGAGTGAGAGAGAGTGAGAGAGAGTGAGAGAGAGTGAGAGTGAGAGTGAGAGTGAGAGAGAGAGAGAGAGAGAGAGAGAGAGAGAGAGAGAGAGAGAGAGAGAAAGAAAAAAACAAAAAAAAAGCTGCCTGGCCTCTCGGCAAGCTCAAATTCAAGGCCGGACTGGTTAACATAAGTATCTAAAGTATAGGTATTGTTATGTAGGGTCATAGAATGAGGCAGCACAACACACAGCTCAGGTGGTCAGTCCTGAGTAAGGGGCTGGATCCACAACATCACCTGTCCATTTCTCTCCATAGGTGCTGCCCGACCCTTTGAGTTTTGCGCGTTGCCCCAGAACACAGCATCTTGTTCCTGCAATGATGCAGCACAGATTAACTCCATTTGGCCCATCGCTATTATGCTGGGAACAGGGTTACTGCAAGTAACCATGACAAAGCACAAAGCGCCCGAGAGGATTATTCCGGTTTGTCCTCCCGGATGATCACCAGCGGAGAATTAAAAGCACAATCTACCAGTTTATTCGCCGTTGCCTTATATGGTGTCCGTCAGGGGATGAGTTCGGTTGCGAGAGAGGTTATGTAAATACTGATGTGGGGACGCGCATTCAGCTTCAGCGCTACCCGCTGTCCTGCGTGAGAGGACATGGTTAAAGAATAGTCCTTATCTTTCTATGATCCCTTCCCGGAGCACTTGGGCTTGTCGGTGAAGTGACGAAACATACAAATGGTCGAGCCCGGGATCCGTTAGAGAGGAAACTCCTCCCTTGCTAGCAGACAAACAAGCCCTTCCAACCGCCATGGTCTCATGGATCATTTCTAGACTAGTCGTGTGAGTATTGTAGGTCTTAAGATGTTTTATTCTCTCTCAAATGTTCGCGTTTATTTATTGTCCCTCTGCCGTTTGATACTGCAGCTGTAATGGAGTATTGCTTTGTAGTACAGCTCATTAGATGAACGCAGTACGCAGCGACAGGAATACTGTCGCTTTCCTTGTTTATTTAAAATACTCTTTTCCAACCTTCAAGATCTAAGCAACCCCGCCCAAAGAGGGGTATTACTCTTTGTGTGTCGAGGAATATTTGGGGAGGGGTGTTTCGGCATTTGACGGGTCTATATATAATCACTGAATGAACAACGTTCTCGCGTTACCAACGACCCCAAATTAAATAAATGACAGGAGCCAGGGTCTAACACAAGAGGTTCTGCAGGTGCTGGAAGTCCAGAGTAACACACACTGGAAGAACTCAGCCGGTCAGGCAGCATCTATGGCTAAGAATAAATAGTCGAGGTTTCGGGCGGAGGCCCTTCATCATTTTGCTCGTGTTAGTCCTGTAAATAATGGCGTGAATTCTTTAACTGGCCATGTGTCTGAGACAGGCTCCGCGCTGACCGCAGTTTAAAAGGTGTGCGTGAGATCGACCGGTGATAATCTCTGCAAACGTCTTTCAATGATGACTTGGTCTGTGTTCAGAGAAAGGAACTGAGTTGTGCGTGGGAGCTGATTCATGTGTTGATACGGAACGCACTGTAATAAAGGCGGTGGATGAGAGACTGAAATTATCGCTGTCTGATGAAAGAAAGGCTGGTGTAGGGCAGGGAACGCTCGCTCCTCGCTGCCTCCCAAAACCGACAGGCAGGGTCTGGAGCTCTCTGAGCCAGCTGTACAGATCACAGTCGCATTAAACGGTATTTATAATTAGACCGATACGGATCCAGTTTCACTGGCGTGTTCGGTTAGGTCTCAGTGGGTCACAACAGCAGCTGCCAAAGATGGAGGTTGTTATTAAGGCTTGTACCCATCTCCAGTAGTGCCCACACCCGTGGTTCGAGGTGAACATTGCACACTCTCACTGTGTTAAACTATTTGTTCTCTTTTTAGCCCCGAAAAGTTCGTTTTCTTTCTCCCAACGCTCCGGGGAAATCTGAGGCAGGTTTTTACATGTTCCCAAATTTACCTTTTAGTTTTTGTCTGCAAAAAGTCGTTTGGTGGTCAGCCACACCCCTACCTCTCGTCGCCCCTTTCCTCCACATTCTTGCTTCTTATTTTGAAACAATAAACAGGTTGCACGCAATCACTGAGTCTGCTCCAATTGGATTTATTGTTGGGTGTAAACTCGACTGCTCCGTCTGCTCAGGCTGTTTCTTTGTTTTAGTTTTTAGTACGATGCTTAAATGACAGCGGTAAATTGCCAGCTTGCAGTGGGAGCGCTTGCGTTGTGGATCTCCGATCCCTGCCTCCCAGTGCCCTACCCCAACCCCACCAAAAAAAGGGAGTAATCCCAACAAGAAATATTGAGATGCAAATGACACTGGAATTAACCCCCTCCCCTCACCCCACTTCGGATGATGTCAGACCTGCTGAGCGTTTAGTCACCTTCGTGAATGCAATTCAAGACCGCTGAAAGAAAGACCTCTACAAACCCAGCAGATCCCAAAAAAAAAACACAGTACAAACCCACGATACCACAACACAGTACCAAGCCCGGGCATTCCCTCTTCTCCCCCTCCGATCAGGCAAAAGATACAAAAAGCCTGAAAGTACAGCTTCTGCTTCGCTGTTATAGGACTATTGAACGGTCCCCTTGTACCATTAATTGGAATCTTAGCATCACCATCTACCTCGTTATGACCTTGCACCGTTTTAACTGCCCCCACTGCCCTTTCCCTGTAACGGGGACACTTTATTCTGCACTCTGCTATTGTCTTCTTTGTACTACCTTCACAAAATGACCAGTGCGGATGGCATGCAAAACAAAGTTTGTCACTCTGTGAAAATAATAAACTATAGTATCAATTTAACAATTTAATTCCAATATAGTATCATATAAATTTTGGAAATTAAATTTGGTCCAAGTTTGAATAATAAGCCAATTTACCTATTGGATCCTAACATATGCCAAACTCACCAGGGCCCCAACACAGCACAATCTGACCAGGCCCCAATACAGCATGAACCCACCATGCATTAATGCAGCACAAAAATGCAAGGCCTCCACATGGCATAAACCCATCATGTTCCGACACCGTATCAGCACACTGGATCCCAGCAAGGCGTACACCAACCAGATCCCAATATTACAGTCCTCCTGGTGACAACGCTCCCACAGTGCTGTTCGAGATGGAGTTTCTGGACTAGACTATGCTATTACTGAAAAGAGTATGGGATAAAATGGGTAAGTGCTGGGAAGTGAGCACTGGTGAGGTGGGTTAGAAGGCTCGGGCTTTGAATCACTGAGTAGGCTAATGAGTTGGAAGCTGTAGTCCAGTGTACTGTACAATAATGAATGCAAAAATAGTTAAGGTAGCTTATCCACGGTCTATTGTTCAGAAGACGCATCTATGAAGGGCAGCAACAGAACACTTGGAGAAACCTGAAGCAACTTCCTTCAATAAATAATATAGAATATAGAACACTGCGATACATTACAGGTCTTTTGTCTCGTGACGTTTTGCCAGCCTCTTAACCTACTCCAAGGTCATTGTAAACCCTTCCCTCCTACATGGCCCTCTATTTTTCTGCCTTCCGTGAACTTACCTAAAAGGTTCTTACATGGCTTTAGTCTATTTGCCTCTACCTCTACTGTTGGCAGGGCATTCCACCTATCCACCACTCTCTGTGTAAAAGACCTGTAAGATCCCACAGTTCCTTCACACCACTGAGGATCCCGCCGTCAACCATGTGTTGTTGAGATCACTTCTTAAATATTGTGTACTGTTGTAGCTGCTTTACATAAAGAAGCTTATTCCTATGACAGGGAGTTCCAGAAGGTTTGGCTTTCAGGGGGGTGAGACTTCCAGATGAGGAGGCATTGAAGAGTCTAGGGTTGTATTCTCTGGTGTTTAAGGTGGAGGTTGACGGATTCTTGATGTCAGGGCATGAAAAATTACAGGGAGAAGGCAGGAGAATGGGTTTGGGAGGGAAATGGATCAGCCATGATGGAATGGCCAGCGGACTCGATGAGCTGAATGGCTCAATTCTGCACCTATGTATTCTGGTCTTAAAGTTAAAAGATATTGAATTGAATGTTCTTTATTCTCATTATACATAGGTACAATGAAACTCTGTTTGGCTTCCTCTCAGGCAATCAAACAAAGCGGTAGATAAAAACAAGACAGTAATAGAAAAACAGTATTAAATAGATAAGTAGCAGAAAATAAGTTGCAGCAGCACCAGAATATCACAGTAATGCCCAAAGTGCCATTAGTGCAAGTATTTGAGTCCTTGTGTGTGCTCACAGTTTCAGTCGTTGCTCTGTGGGAGTGGTGTGATGAAGGCCACAGCTCTGGGGTAGAAGCTGTTCCTCAGTCTATTTGTTCGGGCCTTTAGTGTCCTGGCTTTTCAAGTCAAGTCAAGTCATTTTTATTGTCATTTCAACCATAACTGCTGGTACAGTACATAGTAAAAACGAGACAACGTTTTTCAGGACCATGGTGTTACATGACACAGTACAAAAACTAGACTGAACTACATAAAAAAAACAACATAGAGAAAGCTACACTGGACTACAGACCCACACAGGACTACATAAAGTGCACAAAAACAATGCAGGCATTACAATAAATAATAAACAGGACAATAGGGCAGTAAGGTGTCAGTCCAGGCTTCGGGTATTGAGGAGTCTGATAGCTTGGGGGAAGAAACTGTTACATAGTCTGGCCGAATGCTTCGGAGCCTTTTCCCAGATGGCAGGAGGGAGAAGAGATTGTATGAGGGGTGCATGGGGTCCTTCATAATGCTGTTTCCTTTGCGGATGCAGTGTGTAGTGTAAATGTCCGTGACGGCGGGAAGAGAAACCCCGATAATCTTCTCAGCTGACCTCACTATCCGCTGCAGGGTCTTGCGATCTGAGATGGTGCAATTTCCGAACCAGTCAGTGATGCAGTTGCTCAGGACGGTCTCAATACAACCCCTGTAGAATGTGATGAGGATGGGGGGGTGGAGATCAACTTTCCTCAGCCTTTGCAGAAAGTAGAGATGCTGCTGGGCTTTCTTTGCTATGGAGCTGGTGTTGAGGGACCAGGTGAGATTCTCCGTCAGGTGAATACCAAGAAATTTGGTGCTCTTTACGATCTCTACAGAGGAGCCGTCCATGTTCAGTGGGGAGTGGTCGCTCTGTGCCCTCCTGAAGTCAACAACCATCTCTTTTGTTCATATTAAGAGACAGGTTGTTGGCTCTGCACCAGTTGCTGGACAGCAGCGGGTCAAACAGGGAGTGGCCCTAGTGTGTGGTGTCTCTGGTTATGCTGATTGCTTTCCTCCTGCGTCTGCTCGAATAGATGGTGTCCAGTCCTGGGGCCTCCATCCTGACAATTCACTGGGCCGCCTTCAGCACGCGATGCAGGTCCATGGAAGGCTGCAGTGGGCAGTGCACTGAGATGAGGAGATAATTCTTCACTCAGATGGTGGTGAATTTTTGGAATTCTCCGCCCCAAGGGGCCCAGGAGGCTGAGTCACCGGCTTATCGGTCTTTTGCACTATTAATGTATTTTATAATTTACAGTAATTTTTATGTGTTGACCGGTACTGCTGTCACAAAACAACAATTTTCACAATGCACGTCGATGATCATGGAGTTGATTGTGATTCTGACAAATACTCTACTGGACGAACTCAGTGGGTCAGAGGGAGGAAAGGCACTGCCGACGTTTCGAGTCAAATCGCTGAGTCAGGACTGGACCTGCAATGTAAACGTTTTAATGTAAGGGCTTGGTTTCGTGTGTACATAAGTACATGCCGATGACTGGGTTTTATCTGCGCGCATTGATCAGGACAGCTGCGGGACGGACTGAGGGATCAGACTTCCCTGCAGTTGTTGCTGCATCTGCCGAAGCAGAGCGAGGCCAGGTCTGGACAAGCATTTCAGTGTACCAAGTGCCCTCACCTCTCCAAATCCTAAAACCACCCCAATTCTTCCCTAATAACAAAACAGTCCAAGTATATCCCATGCGTCTGAGAAGAAACCAAATGCCCTGAAGTAGTGATGGAGTTGAGAGATGGAGGTTTTAAAACTAGCAACGTCGCGGCTGGACGAGATGTATTGATCGGCCAGTTCCCGGCAGTGGGCGTGAATACTCCGCACTAGCAAGGGATGAGGATGCTGTGTCTTCGCCGGGAAACTGGGCGCGGCTGTAAGCAGTCCATCCGAACAGCACCGCCCTACGAGGCATTTTCATCGACTGCTCAGCAGATGTTTAACTGGGAAGGAGTCCTCTATTATTTCAGTATTTGCTTTCACTAGGCTCTGCATGATAAGGGTGGAAACGGCGGATCCGCTTCGCTTCCTCTTTCTACATCTCGCCGGGACGCTAATAGCCGCTCAGGCGTTTCGAGATGCCCTTCCATGATGGCCTTCGGGCCGGTGGCTGCTTCCTATGTACGGGGTCTTGGTGGCGAGCCGCGGACCAATACACTCAGGTGGATGAAAGGGGATGGTAAGGGCAGGAGAAGTGGAAGCAGGTGTTTTTGTAAGGCTGCTGGACCGACCCTGTGGTGCCGTTCTCTGAGCTGGGGTCAAATTCTGAAAGAAGGCGCTTGGGGGCGTTCCGCAGAGGCCTTTGTTGGCAAAGGGAGTCGAAGTTAAGAAGCGATCAAATGGATAGATTTGATCTCTTGTCTCTGATATCCCCTCAAACTCACACCATGATCCTCTCCTAGTTCTCGTGGTGGCCAGCATGGCTGCGTAGCGGGTAGTGAGTAGTAGGAATAGACCTCTGTCGGCCGGGTCAGGGACGGCCATGGATCGACAGATACACTCATTGCTGGAGGAACTCAGCAGGCCAGGAAGCATGTATGGAAAAAGAGTACAGTCGACGTTTCTGGCTGAAACCCTTGGATATTGCGTTCTGGCTGTCCAGATAGCAAGCCTGAGCAGTTGGATACAGAGAGCAAGCTCCCCCTCTCCACGTGTCCGATGAACCCAAAGGGACGGCAGAAACCAATGCAGTTTGGCACCAGTGGCGTCACAGGAATGGCCAGTCAGCATTGAACTCAATGAAGGACTGCTTTAGGGAGTCCAGCTCCGGATTTTTCCCTAGGAGTTCACTTCCGAAAGTTCCCCATGAGCATTGTATAAATGCAAGGCGGGGAGGTTCGAGATCAGTTTTCCCTCTCCTAGATGAACAGCTGAGAAGCCTTGTCTGCTCAAAGCGACTGGTTTTAAGGCGCCAGTAACCTGCCTTTGCCCCTTCTCCTGTCAGTGGAAACGGTTCCGCTGGGCTTAGTAGCTAAGCCACATGCGAAGGCCAGGAGCTGGACTGGGTTGTTAAGAGGCTATTTGAGATGTGCGCCATTGGGAGCGTTTAATAGATAGTTGGAGCTACTAGTTCCAGTCGAGACGCTATCTCTACTTCCAGCCCCGGCTATAACAACTTAAGGAACTGTAACGCTTTAAGGCCCCAGCAATCATGGTTCAGTTCCTGCTGCTGTCTGTAAGGGGTTGGTACATTTACGCCGTGACTGCGTGGGTTTCCTCTCACATTCCAAAAATCTGTGGGTTATGCTTAGTGAGGAAGGGGCACGCTATGTCGGCTGGAAGAAGCATGGCGACACACGCTGGCTGTCCCCACCCAGCACATCCTCGGTTGGTCACTGATGCAAAAAATGTATCTCACTGTATGTTTTGATGTACATGTGACAAATAAAGCTAACCTCTCTTTAATCGAAACATCATCCATAAACACTGCAAACCACAGGAAAACACTGGCAACACCCATTTTATATTTCCTTATGACATGGAAATATACGGAGACACGGAACTCTCTGTCTCTGTCTCTGTTTCTATGTCTCTGTCTCTCTGTCTCTATGTCTGTCTGGCTCTCTCTCTCTCTCTCTCTCACTCTCTCTCCTGTCCCTATGTCTCTCTCTCTAACCCCAGTGTAGGAATGCCTTCACCAGGAGTACTGCAATGGCTGCATGGGCCCTTCCCAATGGTAATAATTAATGGTTATGCCAGTGCTACCTAGATCGCTAAAATAAATAGGTGGAAAATGCCCAAGGTCTCTAGTCACCTTAGCGCATGGCATGATTGAACCACCTAGGACGTGTCCTTTTCCTACTGCTACAATCAGGGAGGAAGGACAGGAACCTAAAGACCCATGCTCAAGAGTTTTGGAACAGTTTCTTCGCCCTTGCCATCAGATCTCTGAATGGTTCATGAACCCATGAACATTAATTACCTCAGAATTTTGTTCTCTCTTTGCACTACTTATTTTTAATGTATTTCTTATCCTAACTTACAGTAGTTCTTTATGTATTGCACTGCTGCACAAAACAACAAATTAAATCAGTGAGAATAAACTCAGTTTTGATTGGGAGTACTTAAATGGTAGAAACCCAAGGCAGTGTCCCTGAGCTCAGCAACCTTGGCTAAGGGCATGCTACGTAGTGACAAGCACCTTCCTTCAGAGAGGATTTAATTCAATTCAAGTTTAATTGTCATTCAACCAATCATGAATACCTATGAATACAGCCAAACAAGACAGCTTATGCTGAGGCCAAGGTGCAAAGCACAATACTAACAATCACATAGCACAAAGCACACATAGCACATACAAGACAGCAAGCACATAGAGGTATCGGTAAGACACAGTCACGCAATAAAAAAGTTCAGACTCAAGACACAATAGAGCTTGCCTTCTGTCAAGTGAACACTGGGGGGCAACACCGACTCCAGCCTGGATGCTGTGCCACACTGCCCCCGGTGGGGCGCACCAGTTCCAATGCCTCCCTCCTAGCGGCTGTTAACGGACGACTCTGTGGCTTGAGGCCTAGTCCTTGCACATACAATTTTGACAAGCACATATAGAATATCAGTAAAATATAACCGTCTTCTCTCACAGCTGGATGTAAAGTATCCCAGTGCAGTATTTCAAGCAAGTACTGAGCAGTCCAGATCTTGACCATTTTGTTTTTGGTCACAATAAACATCAGGAAAGTAAATTATCTGGAGAGGAACAGGCATAAATTTATGAAGTGTTCCACATTATATGGGGTGGCACGTTAGTGTGGCAGTCAGCATAATGCTAATATGACACTAGCTGTAAGGTCGGGGTTCAATTCCCACTGCTCTCTGTATGGAGTTTGAACAGTCTCCGCATGACTGCTTGGGTTTCCTCCGGGTGTCCAGTTTCCTCCCACATTCCAAAGATATATGGTTAGGGTTAGTAAGTTATGTGTTGGAAGCACTGCCACCTAGTAGATCCTCAGTGATTTGATTTGGCGCAAACGACACATTTCACTTTATGTTTCAAAGTGCATGCGACAAATAAAGCTAATCTCTCATCTTTTAAGTGCTGAAGGAACTTGGAAAGTCAGGCAGGATCTATGAGGGGAAACAAATGGTCGACACTCCGGGCTTATTTCCACTGTAGATGCTGCTTGATTTGCTGAGTTCCTTCAACACTTTGAGTCTGTGTTGCTCAAGATTTCTGCGTCTGCAGAATCTGTTGTGTCTGAAGTTATCTGGCGATCTGATGTTTTCTGACGGCTACTTCTGGGAACTTGCTGTGTACAAACTGGCTGCTATGCTTCCAATGTTGAAATGGTGACTCCATTTCAAAAAGTACTTTATTGGCTTTAAAGGGCATGGGAGAAGCTGTGGTTGGAAACGTTGCTGAAGAACTGCAGACCTTTCCTCCAGGGAAGCCAATGTACTGTCATTGCCAACTGTCAACTAGAGTAGACATTCAGCAGTGCTTTTAGTTTGATAACCAAATACAATATACAGCCGGCTCTAATAGCATAGGCTGGTAGGAATACAATAGCTGTTGCTGTGCAATAACTAGATCACACAATGTCATACTTTGCATTGACTACTCACTGAGTCAAAGAGAAGTACACCGCAGAAACAGGCCCTTCAGCCCATCTATCCATGTCAAAACCATTTAAACTGCCTTCTCCCATCGACCTGCATTGGGACCACAGCCCTCCATGGCCCTACCATCCATGTACCTATTCAGACTTCTCTTAAACTTTGAAACCGAGCTCACATGCACCACATGTGTTGGCAGCTCATTCCAAATTCTCACAACTTTCTGAGTGAAGATCCACTTCATGTTCCCCTTAAACCTCTCACCTTTCACCCTTAACCTGTGACCTCTGGTTGTAGTCCAGCCTAACCCCAATGGAAAAAGCTTAGCATTTACCCTATCTATACCCTTCATAATTTTGTATACCTCCATCAGATCTCCTCTCAATCTTCTGCGTTCTAAAGAATACAGTCCTAACCTATTAAATCTGTCTTTATAACTCAGGTCCTCCAGACCTGGCAACATCCTTCTAAATTTTCCATGTACTCTTTCAAGCTTGTTTACATCTTCCCTGTAGATGGGTGACCAAAACTGCACTCAGTATTCCAAAACAGGCCTCACCAACAGCTTTGTATCACCAATATCTTACTACAATGTTGAAAGTACTTGACAGGTTCAGAAGCCTCTGTGGTGAGAGAAACAGAGTTAACATTTCAGGTCAATAATATTTTATCATAATTGTCATTCATCTTTAAGCAGCACCTCACGAGTCCAGGACCTGTAAGAGTGAAGGATAAACTTGGCAAGTTTTGGGAACCTTGGCTGACATGAGATATTCAGACTATAGTCAAGAAAAAAAATATATCAGGTTTAGAAGTTCAGGGATGAGAGTATCCACTGATGGCTATGATTAAGAGTATTCTTAAAGGGAAATCAGGAGGATAAAGAAGGTAGACATAGATCTGGCAGGTAGGGTAAAGAAAATCTCAAGAGGTTCTACAGCTATATTAAGAGTAAAGGAGAGAGTAGATCCTCTTAAAGATCAGCAGGGCCACGTATGTCGCAAGCCAGTGGGATTTTTAATAAACATTTCTCCTCCGTGTTTACTGACGAGAAAATCATAGTTACTTAAAAGGTAAGTGAAACAAGTGAATATGTTTTAAAGAACGTTTGTATTACAGGGAGAAGGTGCATATTTGCAGCTTTACAGAGCATTAAGGAGGGTAAGTCCGCAGGGCCTGACCAAGTGCATCATAAGATTTTGTTGAAAGGCAAGGGAGGAAATTGTGGTGGGCCTTACGGAAATACTTGCTTTATTGTCAGACTCCAGTTAAGTTCCTGAATACTGGAAGGTTGCTGATGTAAGTCTGTTGTTTAAGAAGGATGGAAAGGGCAAGCCAGGGATCTATAGGCAGGTCAACCTGATATCAGTAGTGGGGGAATTATTGGAGGGAATTCTGAGGGACAGGATCTACCAGCATTTGTAAATACCAAATGTGATTAGGAGGAGTTAATATGACTTGCACGTAGAAAATTTGTGTTTGATGTGTTTCTTGGAATTTTTTGGAGGTAACCAGAAAGATAGATGAGGGTAGGGCAGTAGATATTCTCTGTGTGGACCTTTAGTAAAGACCTTCAATAAGGTCACGCACCTCGAGGCTGATCTAGATGGTCAAGTCCAGGAACTTAGAGAGAGCTAGTAAGATGAATTAAAAATTAGCTTGGTGGTTGGAAGCAGAGGATGGTGGGTGAGTGTTGTTTCTTCGAATGGAGGCTGGTGACATGCGGTGTGCTGCAGTTATGGGCACTTGCTATTGATACTTCATGTAAATGTTAGTCTGTGAATGCACAGAGCTTGATCAGTAAGTTTGCAGATGGCATAAAATTAGGAGGTATTGTTGAGAATGAAGAAGGTTATCAAAGATTACAGGGGGGATCTTGATCCGTTAGTGAAGTGGGCTGAGAAATGGCAAATGGATTTTAATACAGATGAGTGTGAAGTGGTCCATTTTAGAAAATCAAACCAGCTTAGGACTTATATTATGACTAGTAGGCGCCTAGAGAGGGACCTCAGAGTATGTCCGGAATTCATTGAAAGTGGCATCACAGGTAGACAGGGTGGTAAAAAAGTCAATTAGTACACTAGTTTGCTTCAGTCAGGGCATAACAGTACTGTATAGCCAGGCCACCTAAGAGTTTTGCACAGTCATTTTATGTATTACACTGTACTGCTACTGCTGCAAAAACAAAATGTCATGACTTGTGAGTGATGATAAGCCTGATTCTGAATTAGATCTCTGTTGTGGACTGAGAGTGGGAAGATGGGAAGAGGGCAGGGAGAGGGATTCATGATTGGGAAAAGGGGAAGGCAGAAGGGAGGGAGTGGGAAGTAACAGAAAGACATGCTCAAATGATCAATTATCCAATTGTTTGGAATCAAATGACCTTGCCTGGTGTCTCAGTGCTGGATGTGTCTGCAACAATGCCAACACCCCACCCATGGCACTACTTCTCTGTCGCCTGTCCCACACTCCTACCATGACATTCCATCCTTGTCGTTCCCAGTGTCCTTTGCTCCTGCCAGATTTACAAACTCGCTCTCGACTCCATGTAAAGTACTGTGCAAAAGTCTTAGGCATCCTAGCTATATATATGGACCTAAGACTTTTGCACAGCATTGTGGGGATAGGAGATGTGGCATTTATGTTGCAGTTCTACACTATAAGTCATTGGTGAGACCTCACTTGGAATATTGTGAGCAGTTTTGGGCCCCTTATATTACAATGATGTGCTGAAACTGGAGAGGGTTCAAAGGAGGTTCACAAAAACAATTCCAGATTGAATGGCTTGTCACATGAAGAGCGTTTGATGGTTCTGGGTCTGTATTCGCTGGAATTCAGAAGAATGAGGGATGACCTCATTGAAGCATATCAAATGGTGAAAAGCCTTGATAAAATGGATGTGGAGATGATGTTTCCTGTGATGTGAGAGTCTGAGACCAGAGGACACAGCCTCAGAATAGAGGGGTGTCCTTTTAGAATAGAGATCAGGAGGAATTTCTTTAGCCAGAGAGTGGTGAATTTGTGGAATTTGTTGCCACAGGCAGCTGTGGAGGCCAAGTTTTTATGTGTATTTAAGGCAGAAATTGATAGATTCTTGATTGGTCAGGGCATTAAGGGACACGGGGGTAAAGCAGGAGATTGGGGCTGAGAGGAAAAATGGATTAGTCATGATGAAATGGCACAGCAGACTTGATGGGCCAAATGGCCTAATTCTGTTCCTATACAGTATCTTATGGTCTCATGGTCTTATGGAAATTAGAGAGGAGATTTTATAGCGACTCACTAAATGCTTTCATCTCAACAGACTGAAAATGTCTGAAAGAGCAATGTTTGTACCTGCATGATTGGACACGGACATGCCATGTGGTTCAGTTTATTTTTCCACTGTTTGTTTTTCATTGCTAATTAATGTTTTACATTTTAACAAATACCGAAGGCCTTTTTATTCTCATATGTAGGAATGCACATCGTGAACAATGCCTGTGTTCATTACCTGTGGTGAACTACCTTGTTGAACCACTGTCAAGGTGTCTCTGACCCCCCCCCACCCCTCCCACCAACAATTAAAACCATCTTCGTTTTAGCCAGACATCTCTCCAGTCAATGGAGTGTTCACTTTGATTACCATTGAATGTAATTAATTAGGGCTTCTTGCTATCACTCAGTCAAATTTCTCTTTCCTTTACATATTTATAGTACATATGGCATAGATTTGTCTCCTTAAATCCATGCTAGATCTTAGAGCAATCCTGCCTCCCCACTCCCCAATTATTTCACAGTAACATTCTCTCTCAATTTATAAACAAAAGAAAGTCCGCAGATGCTGGAAATCCAAGCAACACACACAGAATGCTGGAGGAAGTCAGCAGGTCAGGCAGCATCTATGGAAAAGAGTATAGCCCACATTTTGGGCTGAGACCCTTTGGCAGGACACACAAGGTGACAGGTGAAACTTGGAGGGGGAGGAATGAGGTAAAAAGCTGTGAAGCTGATTGGTGAAAGAGACAGAAGGCCATGGAAGAAAGCAAGGGGGGGGGGGAGCACCAGAGGGAGGCAATAGGCAGGCGAGGAGATAAGGTGAGGGGGGGAGAAAGGGGATGGGAAATGGTGAAGGGGGGTGGGGCATAACTGGAAGTTTGAGAAATGCCATTAGGTTGGAGGTTGCCCGAATGGAATATAAGGTGTTGTTCCTCATCTTGACGTGGAGGAGGCCATGGATAGACATATCGGAATGGGAATAGGAAAGTGGAATTAAAATGGGTTGCCACTGGGAGATCCTGCTTGTTCTGGTGGATGAAGTGTAGGTGCTCAGTGAAGCGGTCTCTCAATCTACATACAAGAGGCCATACTGGAACACTGGACACACTATGACCCCAAATGACTCACAGGTGAAGTGTCGCCTCACCTGGAAGGACTGTTTAGGGCCCTGAAAGGTAGGGAGGGAGGAGGCATAGGGGCAGGTGTTCTGCTTTTTCCTCTCAATGTGTAATTCCCTTTTGATTCTCCTGCCTCCTACTACTCCAAGAGTAATTTATCAGCACAAATGAAACCAGATCATTCTGACTCATAGAGCATGTGGGGTCTTGCCAACAAGTCAAGTCATGGTCTGTGCCAATCAATAAGAACCAATGGAGCTATCTCCACTAACCAGCACTTAGTCTGTATCCTATAACATCACATTTCTTAAATGTAGTGAGATGATCTGCCTCCACCCCCTTCTGGGGCACTGCATTCACATCACAATCACTCTTTGGGTGAGACCTCCTCTAAGCTTCTTATTCCTCAGGTTAAACCTATGGGTTCAAGTCTTAGAGTCACAGCTCTGGAGGTGGCGATGTACGTCCATTGATCCATTGGCCCACTAACTTAAGGAGATGAAGTTACATTTTATCTCTGGAAGTTTTACCTTTGGAATATCGTTTGGATAAGGGTCTGGAACCTGGTGGTCCACGGAAAACCCAAATCAAATGTCAGGAGCAGTTTAAGACCATAAGATATAGGAGCAGAATTAGGCCATTTGGCCCATCGAGTCTGCTCCGTCATTTCATCGCGGCTGATCTATTTTTCCTCTTAGCCCCAATCTCCTGCTTTTCCCCCGTGTACCTTTATGCCCTGACCAATCAAGAATCTATCAGCCTCTGCCTTAAACATACATAAATAATTGGCTTCCACAACCGTCTTGGCAAAGAAATCCACAGAGTTACCACTCTCTGGCTGAAGAAATTCCTCCTCCTCATCTCTGTTCTAAAAGGATGCCCCTCTATTCTGACACTGTGTCTTCTTGTCTTAGACTCTTCCACCATAGGAAACATCCTCTCCACATGCACTCTATCAAGGCTTCTCACCATTTGTTAAGTTTCAATCATTCTTCTGAATTCTAGTCAGTACAGGCCCAATATCATCAAATGCTCTTCATATGACAAGCCATTTAATCCTGGAATCATTTGTATGAACCTCCTTTGAACCCTCTCCAGTTTCAGCACATCATTTCTAAGATCAGTGGCCCAAAACTGATCACAATACTCTGTGAGACCTCATCAGTGCTTTATAAAGTTTCAACATTACATCCTTGCTTTTATATTCTTGTCCCCTTGAAATGAATGTTAATATAGTATTGTATTTGCCTTCCTCACCACAGACTCAACTTACAAATTAACCTTTAGGGAATCCTGCACAAGGACTCCTGAGTCCCTTTATGTCTCAGTTTTTTATATTTTCTCTCCAGTTAGAAAATAGTTAACCCTTTCATTTCTTCTATGAAACACTTCCCAACACTGTATTCTATCTACCACTTCCCCATTCTCCTAATCTCTCTATGTCTATCTGCAACCTCTCTGCTTCTTCAAAACTACCTGCCCTCCACCTATCTTCGTATCATCTGCAAACTTTGCAACAAAGTTATCAATTCTATCATCCAAATCATTGACATCCAGCATGAAAAGAATCGGTCTCAACACAGACCCCTGCGGAACACCACTAGTCACTAGCAGCCAACCAGAAGAGGCTCCCTTTATTTCCACTCTTTGCTTTCTGCCAATCAGCTGCTATTTTATCCATGATATAATCTTTCCTCAAAGCTTGTTAAGCACCCACATGTATGGCACCTTGTCAAAGGCCTTCTGAAAATCCAAGTACACATCATCAGCCAAGTCTCCTTTAGGTGTTACTGGACGTCACTGCCAACAATGCTTTCAATCAATTTGCTGAAGATTGAGAGAAAAGGGATTGAGCAGCATCTTCATTCCATCTGCCAAAAATGGAACGACCTGGTGGCCAAACATTTTAATTCCTATTCCCATTCCCATTCTGACATGTTAGTACATGACTTCCTCAAGGTGGAAGAGCAACACCTTATATCCCATCTGGGTAGCCTCCAACCTGATAGCATGAAAATTGTATTCTCCTTCCAGTAAAAATATTTTTCCCTCCTCTTCTATTCTCCCCTCTGGCCTCTTATCTCTCCTCACCTGCCTATCACCTCCCCATGAGTCCCCTCCTCCTTCCCTTTCTCCTTTAGTCCAAACTCCTCTCCTCCCTCTCCAGCTTTTAATCTTTTCTGCCCACCGGACTTCAGCTATCACCTTCTGACTATCCTCCTTCATCTCCCCCCATCTGTTTATTCCGACGTGTCTTCAAGAGTCTTGGTCCGAAATGGCAACTGTTTATTCATTTCCCTAGGTGCAGCCTGAGTTGCTGAGTTCTTCCAGCATTTTATATCTGATGTTTTGAGCCGTAATTTGCTGGGTTAGTTTTAACATAGGCAGTCTTTAACTTTCTTTTGCAAAACCAAAACAATAAAAACTGGAAGCAATATGGCGGCCTGACTAAAACCAAAGCAGTAAACCCCTCATAAACCCATGTGAATCCAGCATATCCTTAATAACAGCTGCAGCCTATTGTGAAGAATATGGATTTAAGGAAACTTGAGGGAAGATGATCAGGATCATAGACTCAGGGAGTCAGAGCAGAAATAGTCCCTTCAGTCCAACGTGTCCATGTCAACCAGAATGCCCCGACCAAGCTAGTCCCATTTGCCAGCTCTTGGTCTATAACCTTCGAAACCTTTCTTATCCATGTACCTGTCCAATTGTCTTTTAGAAGTTTTTATCATACCTGCCTCAACCACTTGCTCTGGCAGCTCATTCACATAGGTGTCATCCTTAATGTAAAGAAATTGTCCCTTAGGTTCCTATTAAATCTTGAGCAAAGCACACAAAATGCTGGAGGAACTCAGCAAGGCAGACAGCTTCTATGGAGGGTAATAATCAGTCGATATTTTGGGCTGAGACCCTTGGTCAGAACTGGAAAGCATGGGGACAGAAGCCAATGTTCATCCCCCTCCAATCTGCTGCTTGCATCCTTCTTATCTATGCCCTGTCATTTACAGCTATGATGTTTGTCAATATTTTGAGATGAGATCCTGCACAAGAACTGGTTCTGAGGAATATCAGAAAGAAATAGGTGACATAGAGGCCCACAAAGATGTGATTCTAAATCCAATAGAGCAGGAGTTGTGATGATAAAGGCCCATTTTGATAATATACTCTCCATGGCCATTATATTAGGCACAGCTGTACACCTGCTCATTAATACAAATATCTAATCAGCCAATCATGTGACAGCAATTCAATGCATAAAAACTTGTAGACATGGTTAGGAGGTTCATTTGTGGCTCAGACCAAACATCAGAATGGGGAAGAAATGCGATCTAAGTGACTTTGACCCAGGAGTGATTGGTGGTGCCAGATGGGGTGGTTTGAGTATCTCAACAAACTGTTGATCATCTGGGATTTTCACACACAACTGTCTCTAGAGTTGACAGAGAATGGTGCGAAAAACAAAAAAAAATCCAGTGAGTGGTAGTTTTGTGGGCAAAAACACCTTGTTAGTGAGAGAGGTCAAAGGGGAGAAGAAGGTGCCAGTAACTCAGATAACCACACATGACAAGAGTGATGTGCAGAAAAGCATCTCTGAATGCACAACCCTCTGAACCTTGAAGTGGATGGGCTACAACAGCAGAAGACCACGAGCATACACTCGGTAGCTACTTTACTGGATTCGGGACGTATCTAATAAAGTGGCCACTGAATGTACATCTGGAGAGATCATTTGGAAGGTGTCAGTTGATTCTGCCTCTTGGCATATGCATTGGTTCCTCTCCCAACTACATCATTGCTGCAGGAATGCCTTAGGGCATTCACTAAAAGGTTTTGGCTTACAATATGTCTCTGTTACACACAACACTGACCTTAAACTGGATTTTCAATCAGTCTGCTTACAGAGTCAAAAATTATGCAGTGACACAAGGAGAAATATTTTTAATAGAAAGAAAGAATGAAAAGTCAGTGTTTTATGTAATTTAGAGATATGTTGTAATAAGATCATATTTAATGCACACTGAATGGAGTTTCTGAGATCCATTGTTTGTTGTTGATATTAGTATAAGCTTTCATTTATTAAGCTCATGTACAATATTTGTAATAAAAGGAGTGGCTCTAAAGTTAAAGGTTCATTTCCCACTTGGGCGCAATTTAGGATGATGTCAGTGCCAATGTGGAGTTCTGCACTGTTGTAGGTGCTGCTTTATTTAAAGAAACATTAAACTGAGGTCCTGTTTACTCAGGCAGATTAGCATAAAAAGATTACAGGAAATAACTTCAATAACATGCACCACTATCTTTCATGTCCTGGTCAATTTTTTAATTGTTGATTTAGAAAAATGTTAATTATTAATTAAGAAAAATGTACTGGAGAAGTCTTGAAAATAATTAGATGCTGTATCTGAAACTTAAATATCTCCCTCCCTACACCTGCTCTCCATTGAAATGAGCCTAACTGTCCCTGAACTGAGGAAATGGATAATAGATGGCCATACTTCTGGCTCATAGGTCAGACAAGCGAAGGGCAGCAGATTTTCTGCCTTCACTCAGCATTGAGCATGTCTTCATAGAGCGCTGCCACAAGAAAGCAGGCTCCATCATTAAGAACCCCCACCAACAGGACCGTGCTCTCTTCTCACTGCTGCCATCAGGTGCAGGAGCCTCAAGACTCACAACATCAGGTTCAGGAACAGTTATTACTCCTAATCATCAGGCTCTTGAACCAGAGGGGATATCTTCACTTGCCCCATCACTGAACTGTTTCCAAAACTAATGGACTAATTTTCAATGATGCTTCATCTCATGTTCCTGGCATTTATTGCTTTTTTACTTACTATTATTATTTTTCTCTTTTCTGTATTTGCAGCTTGTTGTCCTTTGCATATTGGTGTTTTTCTTGTTAGGCGTGGTTTATCATTGATTCTGTTGTGTTTCTTTATGTTTACTGTGAACGCTCACAAGAAAATGAATCTCAGAATTGTATATGGTGATGTACACAGTATGCACTTTGCAATAAATGTACTTCGATGTTTAAACTTTGAACTGAAGGACATTAATGAACCAATTGGGCTTTTGACCCAATCTGATAACTTCATGGTTACAACTACTTCACAAAGCATTACTTTCATATTTATTTAACTACTTGAATTTAAATACCCCGTCATCCCTACTGGGATTCAAACGCTCAACGTGACCACCATGCCTCCATGCATTGACCACTGCAGTCAAGTATACTACAAGAACTAAGATCCCCGGTTAGTGGCAGTGCTCAATAATGGCCTTGAGGGGCACCTCCCGCGAGACTGGATTAACTTCTCTTGTGTGCCTTCCCTTTCTGAACATCAGCTGTTCAGGTGTCACTTTAAGGAAAAAATGGTGGCGGTGGTGGAGGGGTATCTCATTGAAATCTATTGAATATTGAAAGGCCTGGATAGAATGGGCATGAAGAGGCTATTTCCTACAGTGGGAGGAGTCTAGGACCAGAAGGTAGAGCCCAGGGTATAAGGATGTCCCTTTAAACAGAGATGAGAAGGAATTTCTTTAGGCAGAGGGTGGTAAATCAGTGGAATTCATTCCTATGGAAGCCAATTCACTGGGTATATTTAAAGAGGAGGTTGATAGGTTCTTGATTAGTAAAGGTGTCAAAGTTACATGGAGAAGGCAGGAGAATGGGTTTAAGAAGGATAATAAATCAGCTACGATTGATTGGCAGAGCAGATTTGATGAGCCAAATTGTCCAAGTCTGCTTGTAAGTCTTATGGTCTCACAGTCAACAGCATTGGTACAAATGAGCTGGCTGGCCAGACAACCACATTAACAAGTTCTGACGGACAGCTCAGCAGCAAGAGAAGAGTGAAATTTTCATTTATTGTTAAATATTATACACGAGGGCTAAACAAGGTTTAGAATATTTATAAGTAAGCCAAAAAGAAACTGAGTACTTGATATCAGGCATGGTCCGAGTGAACTGGAGGGTCTGTTTCTGTGCTCTGGGATTTTATGAGATCAGCTCGTCTAGAATTTCATCTCCATCTGGCAGCAGCAGTTAAAGTTAAAAGCTGTGTGCAATGGTGCTGACACTGTTATTGTATTTCATGCTATCAACTGAGGTTTGAATTTCTCGGCCACCTTTGAGAAAATTCATATCCAAACCATAAAATTTCCTTTGTTTGTGAAGCTGTTGAGTTTTCTAATCATAGCTTTATTTATTTGTTGAGATACCGCGTGGAATAGGCCCTTCTGGCCCTTTGAGCCTCGCTGCCCAGCAGTCCCCTGATTTAATCCTAGCCTAATCACTAGACAATTTACCGTGACCAATCAACCGATCAACCGGTACCTCTTTGGACTATGGGAGGAAACTGGAGCACCCGGAGGAAACCCATGTGTCCACAGGGAGAACATACAAACTCCTTACTTGAACCCGGTTTGCCTGTACTGTGATAACCACTATGCTACTGTGCAGGACCATGTCATTAGGCCCTATGCAGAGCTTAAGATGTCTCAGTAAACACGTTAAGTTCATGTAGGTTCAGCTGATTCTCTTGGCTCTGTTGGAGAGAACTGCAAATAACACAGATAATGGAGGAGGGCTGAAATGCCTGTAGGTTTTTTTTTGTCCTAATCTACACATAGAAGGAAATAGAGATTTACTCTGGTATAAAATGCAAATTACCAGAACCAAGCCCAACCCTAGTATTGCCAGTCTGAACTCAACATGAGTCTGTCTTTTTTTTTCTATGATTATTTTTCCAAAATAATCTATGTTTTGGATCAGCAAATTTGCAGACAACGAGGAAGCTAGATTAGCTGGGAAAATGGCTAAAAATGGCAGATGGAATTTAATGCATAAAGTGTAAGATGTATTTTGGGAGGAGGTGGGTAGTGAACAGTAGGGCACTGAGGAGTGTGGTAGGAAAGGGCATCTGGGAATAGAGATCCATAATTCCTTTAAAGTGGTGTCAAATTTAGATAAGGTCATAAAAGAACTTTCGGCACAATTAGTCAAATCAAAATATTGAGTACAGGAGTTGAGATATTATGTTGAAGTTGTATAAGATGTTGGTGAGGCCAAATTTGGAGTATTGTGTGCAGTTTTGATTACCTACCTACAGGAAAGATATCAACAAGATTGAAAGAGTACAGAGAAATTTTACGAGGATGTTGGATGACGACGAGGGGGGTGGGGGGGAGGGAAGGGGCAGAGCGGTAGTATGGAGGGCTATGGTCCTGGAGCAGGTCAATGGGACCAGGCAGAATAAGAATTTGGCACAGACTAGATGGGCTGAAGGGCATCTTCCTGTGCTCCATGACTCTGTGACTCTAAAATCAGCAGTTATGGAGAAGTGGAAAAGGAGACTTCCTGCTCTGCATTGTGTGAAGGTAACAATCAAACAAAGATGTCAGGTCAAGTAATTCAAGATTGCTTCCGTACCTGAGTGTAAAGTGAAGGGAAATGATTGTTAGTCTGAATATGATTGCTACACTATAAGCATAAAGAACACAATTAAATTCACAATAAACATAAATAAAAATGCAAACCTAAAAAAAACACAATGTTCAAATAACTGTTATATACCCAGACTCATTGTATGTCCATAAAGTGACGCTGGTGATGTGTATGTAGTGGTGATGAGGGATGGTGTGGGGGTGGGTGGGAGGTGTTTATCAGCATTTATGCTGGGGGGCTGGGGTGAAGTAACTGTTTTTGAGTCTGGTGATCATGGCGTGGATGCTGCGAAGGTAGCCTCTCCCCTTATGGGAGAGGGTCAAACAGTCCATAAGCAGGGTGGCTGGATCCTTCATGAATTTCAGACGGATTCCCCTGATCGGGAGTAAGCCGTGACTCAACCAATCCCAAATCTGAGACATGCCCACCCCCTCCCAGAGTTATGACCGTCCGATTTATGGGCACTCCGTATACATGGACAAGTGTTTGGGAGACCAGAGGGATGGATGGATGGGATGTGTAGCAGCAGGCAACTTCTGCCAGGCGGGAACGGGTCATTTTCGCGTGTCCCCTCTCACCACCACCCCCCTGAGCTTCAACAACAGGGAGCGCTGAGAAAATCTACCCAGTCACTCACTCTTCCCGCGCCTTCTCGCTCCCTCCCGTCAGCTGTGTCTGAGCCCCGTCTACACATTACAGTTAATAGATGAGCAGTTTGGATTATAATCTCTCTTTGGGCATGGAAGTCTGTTGTAACCTGGGGACGTCCTGCAGTCGGATGCCATCGTCAAACTGACAGGCGTGAGATGGAACTCCCGAGGTGGTTGTAGGCTCCCAATGTAAAAATGGCGCACTGCAATTCGCACCATCGATACAATCACACAAAAAAAGAGACAATGTAGAAATGTAAATATGAATTGGTGCTTCCCAGCAACAGTCGGTCGGGTGAGGATAGATAAGTCAGTTTTGTGACTTGTTGAGAGTGGACTTACTGTCTCTAACACAATGCTAAATAAAACGGAGCATCGGGAGTATCACATGGCGGTCAGTAAAATCTAATGTCTGATCGGTGCCTATAATGAAATCCACTGTAATTCCCGGGGCTCTGCACCAGGAAAGCTAAATGCCCAAATGCATTTCAACAATGCCATACACACTAATTATTACAACCAGCAATAAGTAATGTTTGTCTGAGAAATTACGCAATATAATTGAAGTTTATACGAGATTTTAGCTTCAGTGATGCCATGTTATTCATTTTCAAAGTGCAATTTTTTAAATTGAAATGATAAAAAATGAAAAGCTCCGAATTTGGATTTGGAAGTTACAACGCTGGTGTCGTTATTTAAACAGCAGAAAGTGGCTGCATGTTTGTGCAGGTCTGCAATATAATGAGTTGCTGTTGATATTTGATATTGTAATCTCACTACTCAGCCCATCTCATCCTCCATAGTATCCAGGACATCTTCAAGGAGCGGTGCCTCAAAAAGGCGGTGTCCATCATTAAAGACACCCACCACCCAGGCCGTGCCCTCTTCTCAGAGGTGCGGGAGCCTAAAGCCACATGCTCAGCGAATCAGGAACAACTTCTTCCCCTCTGCCATGCGATTCCTAAATGGGAATTGAACCCATGAACACTACCTCACTATGTTTTCATTTCTGTTTTTGCACTACTTACTTAATTTAACTATATAATACACACACATTATATATATATATATATATATACATATATATATTTACTGTAATTCAGAGTTTTTTATGTTATCAAGTATCGCACTGCACTGCTGTCCCAAAGTTAACAAACCTCACGACCAATGCTGGTGATATTAAACTTAATTCTGATTCTGATTCATCAGCAAATCCCAATCTTTCCTCAGCCACAACTTCATTCTCAGACAAACTCCAGGTATAGACCCCACTCCATCTTCAGACCAGTTCCATCCTAGGACCAGCGACATCCTAGACCCCACTTCCTCAGACCCAACTCCATTGCCAGGCCAACTCCATTCTCATACCAATCATAACCTCAGATCCCACTTCTTCAGACCCAACTCCATCGTCTGACCAACTCCATCCTCAGATCAACTCCACCCTCAAACCAACTACATCCTCAGATCCCACTTCTTCAGACACAACTCCATCCTCAAACCCAACTCATTTGCCAGACCAACTCCATCCTCATACCAACCACATCCCCAGACCCCACTCCATCCTTAGACAAACTCCATTGTCAGACCAGCTCCATCCCCGACCTCACTCCATCCACAGATCCCCATTACCCTCAGACCAACACTAACATCAGACCCAATTCCAGTCCCAGATTAGCTCTACCAACCTCCATCTTCAGAGTCTACTGAATCTTAGACTTCATTCTGCCCTCAGATTCTCTTTATACCATGGAGTTTTTCTTTTAGTTTTTTTTCTAAATTCTTTAATTGCCCTGGATATTTATTTGGATAAAATATTGGCCTTGTTTGCATAAGCTGATTCTGCAGCACATCTAGTTCCTTTGTGACCTTTCCCATTGATCTTCAGATGGTTTATCACTTGCCGGATTTGTTGAGCTCACTGCAGATCTTCTATGGCTTATTGTAAACTCTTAGTAGTGGTTTTAGCTTCTCCCTATCAAATTTTTTTGTTGAATGCAGTTATACTATGACAGTAATTAAATAAATATTTATACGTCATTAATCTGATAACAAAATCAGATACATTGCTTAGTAATGAATCTTTGTATAGTATGTCCTGACCCTTGTTGCTTTTGGGACACGTTGTTATATTTTGTAATGGTTCAGTGCTTGAATTTGATGAATGATGAGAGGGAGGTTTGTGGATCATAATCAGCCTCTTACTGGATTGCATGGACAAAGACTTTATCTAACACCTGTGACTGCAGAGAGGGTTTTGGTTTAACCTTGAAGAGGGTACCTTTAGTAGTACAGAGCCCCCCTCCCCCCGCTGCGTGGTGCATTGTTTTGCCTGTAATGTATTTCTATGAGCTGTTGCCACCCTACATTTGTATCATATGGAAAGGAATTGTTAGTTCAGCACCCTTTGTTAATAGTCACGTTGACTCCTGACAACCCATCCTACCTGAATGGATGGGTCCTCAGTCTTTATTTCAAGCTCTTAACTGTGTACATTGGGCCACCAGCCCCCTTGGGATTCCCATCTTGAGAACCTTTCAAACTCCAGTATGCTTCTGTAACATCTTAACCTGCTCATGAATCTGAGAGCTCTTTCACAATGGCACAATTGTTTTTTTAGAGATACAGTATGGTAAAAGGCGCTTCTGGCCAATGAGCCCATGCTGCCCAATTACACCCGTGTGATCTATTGACGTACTAACTCATACGCCTTTGGAATGTGGGAGCACTGGGAGGAAACCCATGTGGTCACTGGGAAAATGTACAAATTCCTTAAGGACAACGGTGGGAATTGAACCCAGGTTACTGGTGCTGTAAAGCAATACGCTAACCACCATGCTATTGTACTGTCCTTTTTAAACCTTAAGCTTGATGTGATTACTGTGTAATGAATTGATCTGTATGAACAGTAGGCAAGGCAGACTTTTCACCGTAGCTCAGTACTTGTGACATTGATAAACCAATACCAATACATTCCAAGCCAACTGTGATGCACTGCATTACAGTATACTCACTATCTTTCACTGTAAGGAATAGTTCTCCTCCTGAGTTGCTATTGAGCCAATAAAGCAATTTTGGTTCTGATTTTTAACTCATTTCAGTCATTTGATGCCATTCTATTGAAAGAAGCTTCCATTTAGAGCCTTTCAGTATCCCTAAGCATCCCAAAGTAATTAATTGCCTTTGAAATGTAATTATTGTCTAGTGCGGTCAGATTCCACACAGCAACATGGAACAATGCAATAGGCGCCTGGTTATCTGTTTTATAAATGTTAGTGGCATTTGAAATGTACTGATATAAGAATTGGGAGAAGGAATAGGCCACATAATTGCTCAAACTCCTTATGTCCTTCAATGGTGCCTCATTGACTTTCTTGCCTGATTCCCTTAAGTGCCTGAAAATCTATCAATCTCAAATCTGAACATCCACAGCACTGTAGGATGGAGAGTTGCAATGATTTATAGCTCTGTGTAAGCCATTTTCTTGTCAACTCATTTGTGAATAGCCAATCACTTATCCTGAGAATATGCCCCCTAACCTTACTCTCTGGATAATGGAAAACAATCTCTTAATAGTTAACCTATCAACCCTTTTTAGAATCACGTGTGACTTGATTACCACTCAATCTTTTCATCAGAGAGTAGAGAGTATCGTTACCCAGGAGACAAGAAACCTCACTAGTTCCTCATCAAAGTAACACTATGGGATGTTTTAGGTCCTCCTGAGAAGGCAGTTTAGCCCACAGTTTAATGTCTTATATAAAAGACAGTTCGCCCAACAGTTCACTTTAGTATTAGCTTGGACTTTGGACTTACGTTTTTGGATAGACACTTGAACCAATCAGTTTAAAGGCAAGAAGGCTACCCCACTGAGTCACAGCTAACATTTGAAATGCTCTTCTCTGGAGATGCGAATTAGTATTGTGATTTCCTCTTTTGCTAATACTTCATTGACGTATGATATGCATTAGTGTAACAGATGTTATCTTTTGTAGGCTGATTTTTGGCACACTCTATCCAGCTTATTCTTCATACAAGGCTGTAAAGACAAAGAATGTAAAAGAATATGTAAGTATTGACTTTTTGTTTTAGCATTTGCTGTGGCGAAGGTCAGCATTCCTCCAATAGCACCAAAATTGTGGAATAACTTCTCTCAGCTCTCCTAAGATTTCAACTTGGGACAATTTCCCTCACCACCAATGTTCCCTCTAATTTTTTTTTACAGCTGTGTGCACCAACCATTGCTCTGAGCTTTGCATGGCCTGAAAACTGCATGGCACATTATATAAAAGAAAATTTCAGCTGCATGGCAACAAAGGTTATGTGCGTAGAAGCATTTCAGTTACTGCGCAGTCATACACTGCTGAGCTTAGATGGAACAGTGCTCTCCATCCCCTGAGCATTTTCACTAAGTGAGCACAGAAAGAGACTATTTATCCCATTTTGGCTCTGCAACACTATCTAATTATTACCACACATTTTTCTGTAACAATACCTGATTATTCTAACACCCTATTTGTAAATTTTTTCCACCTGTTCAAGTTTATATATATTTAATACCTGTTTGACAGTTGCAATTGAATCTACAGCAATTTCATATTCCAGATATCAGTAACTCACTACATTAAAAATATTCTCCAAAGATCTCCTTGTTCTGTGAAATTTCTTAAATTTGTATTTGTAGTTACCAATCTGATTATGTAAATTTTATTAAGAAATCTGAAAACAAACCCTTACAGGGAAAGTCTCGGAATGATTCCAGTTTCCCGTATCTCGTCACCTTCCTGAATTCCCTCTTTATCTGATTAAAATAGTTGGGAATGGTGTTCGGGGGTAGGACACTAAGTATGCCACCAAAGATGGCTAAGGATAGGAGGAAAACAAGGTAAATTACTGATTAGTAGTTGGACCATGAGTAGCTTGAATATCCATAAGTGGTCAGAAAAAAGAACAAAACTGAGAGGAGAGAACTAATCATTACACCGTAAACAATTGTTTTGGTTCTGGAGACACAAGAGGCTCCAGGTGTTGAAATCTGGAGTAAAAAGCAAACAGCTGGAGAAACTCTTCAGGTTAGGGAGCATCTGTGGGGGGAAGAGAACAGAAGAAATCTTCATTTTTGAAGAAGTGTCTTGGCCTGGAGTGCCATCTGTTCTTTCCCTCTCTGGTTGTAGTCTGACCTGCTGAGTTCCTCTAGCATCTCCAAGGCTCCTAGGGGCCCAAAGCTGTGTACAGTGTTCTAGATGTAGCCTCCCCTGTTCAACTGCAGCAAAACCTCCCCAATTTCTTTGCAATGAATGGGAACATGATGCTTGAGTTTGTAACTATTTGTTGGAGCTGCTCCATAACTCCCAGATGCCCCTGAATTGCTGGATGGGATAATGCACTGGTGGTAAAAACACAAGAGTAGGAAATGGGAAGGTGAGGAAAGAAGTTTGCAAGAAATAAACTGTCCCCTTAACACTTGTGGAAGATTTGATTACATGAATTTAGTTCTACTGCTGCTTTTTAATTGTATTGCAAGTTGTTTTAATATACTTATCCTGATTATTCTTATTTTACAGTAATCAGGAAGGTGGAAATTTATCCTCTATTTTATGCATTAAATATTTGATGTGGTAACATGTATGGATTGAATATGAGAGAGAGAGAGAGAGAGAGAGAGAGAGAGAGAGAGAGAGAGAGAGAGAGAGAGAAGAGTGAGAGAGGGAGAAAGAAAACAATGTACATATAGAATAGGGAACAAATTTAAATTCCTTTTGTGGTTCTGTGTATTTTGAAAATTGCACACTATTAGTTTTCATGAATGTGCATAATATTTGAATACAGATACACAAAATGAAATGTAACTGAAGATACCATTATATCCTATGTATAGATAGCAACTGTGCTTTGAGCTCTGTCTTATGTAACTTATGACAGCATAGAATAAAGCATTGTGTATTTAGTCAGTGAATGAGAGGATTTGTATTCTGCTAGCAAATTGAAGTCTAATTTTATTTGATGCAAAGTGAATTTTGCAAGCTCTACTTCATCATTCATTTCTATTCAGGATCAGAATCAGGTTTAATATCACTGGCACGTGTTGTGAAATTTGTTGTTATGTGGTAGATTGCAAAACATAATAAAAACTGTAAATTATGGTAAGAGGTATATATAAAAGTTAAATTAAATAAGTAGTGCAAAAAGAGAAAAGAAAGTAATCAGGTAGTGTTCATGGGTTCAATGTCCATCAGAAATCTGATGGGTGAGGGGAAGAAGCTGATCCTGAATCATTGAGCGTGTGCCTTCAGGCTCCTGTACCTCCTCCCTGATGGTAGCAATGTGAAGAGGGCATGTCCTGGGTGATGGGGGTCCTTAATGATGAATACTGCCTTAAAGTCAGGGTTGATAAGATGCCACGTAATAGGCTAATGCATGATAGTAGAACTTACGGTATTGGGAAAGGTTTGTTAACATGGACTGATGACTGGAAGTGAGAGAGTGGCATAAATGGATTGTTTTCAGACTAGAAAGCTCAAGTTGTGTCCCAAGGAACAGTGCCTGCATTATTTGCCATCTATATGAATGAATTGCAGAAGGACAAAATAGAGTGTAAGGTGTCTAAATCTGCTGATGACGAAAATAGATGGAAAGGCATGTTGGAATGAGGATATTTGGATTCTCCAACAGGATATACTGTATGTAGATGAATGAGAGAGCAAAATCATGGCAAATAGGTTTTAAGGTAGATTGTGCTTTAAATAAAAGAAACGAAAAGACAGGCTGTTCTCTGGAGAGAGATTGTAAGGAGGTGGAGTAGAGAGTGATCTAGGTTTTCTGGAGCTCCAAACACAGTATGTTAGCAAGTAAGTGCAACAAATAAGTAATAAGCAAAAGGCATATTGCCTTTAAATACTAGAGTGTTTAAAGAAATAAATTATTGTTACGATTATATAGGATACTAATGAGGCCACACGTGGAATAATGTATACACTTTTGAAATTCTTACTTAATAAAGGATATCATATCAGAAGAAATTCACCAAGCTAATTTCTGGGATGAGAGAGTTGTCCAGTCTTGAATAGCTAGAAATATTAGGTTGGTATTCTTTAGAATTTGGAAGAGTAAGGGTGATATTATTGAAACATGTAGGATCTGAAGGGCAATCCTGAGATGTTTTTCTTGTTGTAGGGTCTTCAATAAGGGTACAGAGAGCGGTCATTTCAAACGGAAGAATTTCTTCTCACAAAATGTAGGGAATCTTGGCATCTCCCTGCTCCAGAGAGTTCAAACCAGGCTTATTGTCCTGGGCAATAAACCTGAGGAATAAATGCCATGAAAATTAGATTTCTGAAGTTGTAGCATAGTTTAGTGCAAACATGACAATCGTAAGTTAACATAAACTTAAATTAACATCACTTATACATAACTTACATGACAAAATAAACATCATGTCATAATCTGAGGCAGTGTTGGGGTTTTTCAGTTCAGCTCAAGAACCAGATGGCAGTAGGGAAGAGGCTGTTGTTATGCCTTGAGGTGTGGATTTCAGGCTCCAGTTCTTCCTGCCAAATAACATGGTGGGGTTCCTTCTTGATGCATAGCACCTTCCCAAGATATTGTCTCTTGTAGATGTCCTCAATCATGGGTAGACCCGAATCCATGATGGGACTGGTTGAGTCCTGTGCATTGGAGATTCCTTACCAAGCCATGATGCAGCCAGTCAGAATGCTTTCTACTGTACGTCTGTAGAACTGTGTCAGTTGGGGAGCCCAGGTCATTGTAAGTAGTTGAAGTGGAGGCAGATACATTTTTGAAAGGTTTGGGGTTAGAGAGGTATGAGGATCTTGTGTAGAGGAGCTGGGGTCTGGGGCAGATCATATTGAATGGTGGGGCACATTTGAGGGTCCTGGTGAACAATTCCTGTTCCTATTTTCTTGATCCTTGTGTAATGTGTAGGTGCAGTTAAGCAGCTAAATTACACAGACCTTCCTTGTTTTTCCGAGTAGTGCAGCTGGTTATTCCCAATGCAACCAAAGAGTGACTAGGCGATGAGGATACCATTAGACCATAAGACATAGGAGCAGAATTAGTCTATTTGGTGCATTGAGTCTGTTCTGCATTTCTGGTTCAGCATAATTTTAAAAATCAATTTCTTGTTGAGAAATATTTTTATATACATTAATCTTAGCATGTTTAAATCATGGAACAACTTACTTATTAATAATGAAAATGAATTTGATGCACAAATTGTACCTTGCCTTCATATATTCAGCCAACGTGTTTTAATTTGTTTCTGTAAACCAGGTAAAATGGATGATGTACTGGATCATATTTGCACTGTTCACCACAGTGGAAACATTCACAGACCTATTTCTTCCATGGTAAGTTTCAGTCTTTATTTTATCGCATCCTGGCGTTGATTCTGAACTTACTGTAATGTAAACCCCAGAGTTGAATGGTAAAGTGTGGTGAATGTACACTCACCCAAAAGCAGGGCACTCATCATAAACACTCATCATTTTACTATCAAAGAACATATACGTCACCATATACAACCCTTTTCTTGCGAGCATACTCAACAAATCTATAGAATAATAACCATATCAGAATCAATGAAAGACCTCTCAACTAAGTCATTCATCTAGAGTGCAGAAGACAACTAACTGTGCAGATGCAAAAAGAAGAAACAATAATAATAAATAAATAAACAATAAATGTCGAGAACATGAGATGAAGAAGCATTGAAAGTGAGTCCATTGGTTGTGGGATCATTTCAATGATGGGACAAGTAAAACTGAATGAAGCTATCCCTTTGGTTCAAGGGATAGAGATGTAAAAAGATACATCCAAATTACATTGAAAGGATATAATTCATTTGTCAAGTCATTGCAATGCAGACAGACAACATGACTTAGACCGTAAAACTGTAGGATATAGGAGCAAAATTAAGCCATTTGACCCATCGAGTATGCTCTACTATTCCATCAGGGCTGATTTATTATCCTTCTCAACCCCTGCCTTTTCCCTGTAACCTTTGACACCCTTACTATTGAAGAACCTATCAACCTCTGCTTAAATGTACCCAATAACTTGGCCTCCACAGCAGTCAGTGACAATGAGTTCCACAGATTAAGACCCACTGGCTAATGAAATTCCTCTTCATCACTGTTCTAAAGAGCCATTCTTCTATTCTGAGGCTGTGCTCTCTGGTCCTAGACTCCCCCACTATAGGAAACGTTCTCTTTATGTTCACTTTTGCCTAGGCCTTTCAGTATTTGATAGTTTTCAGTGAGATATCTCCTCATTCTTCTAAACTCCAGAGAGTACAGGCCCAGAGCCATCAAATGCTCCTTGTGAGTTAACCCTTTCATTCCCGGGATCATTCTTGAGAACATCCTCTGGACCTTCTCCAATGCTATCATATCCTTTCTTCGTTAGGGGCCCAAAACTGTTCACAATGCTCCAAATGCGGTCTGACCAACACCATATAAAACCTCAGCATTACATCCTTCAAACTGGAAAATGCTTTCAGCCACAGTTGAGACAAATAGCTCGATCCTTCTGCATTTTCAGGGCCAAGATCCCTTTCACAGGCTTCATCTATCGTAGCAGTTTTAAATCCTTGCATTTAATAAGGACCATTCAATTTTTTAAGTTGTGAGCTTTTTATGAAAAGTGCAGTGCTAAAAGTTTGGAAACTGTAGAACTTTTGCATCCCTCTGCTTTTTGCCGTTGTTGAATTTATTGTTTTACTTGTTATTACCATGAATGCTGTTTTCTCTGTGAGCTTCAAGTGAGGAAATGATTTCATTGCATTGTGGTGTAATTGGGCGGTGCAGGCTCCTTGTGCCAGAAGGAGCTGCAACCCCATGCTGTATCTCTAAATAAAATAAAATAATCTGAGCTGATTTGTAGAATTTCTCAAGAGAGGAAGAGAACGTGCATCCAAACTGGTCAATACCATGATTATTCTCGGCGCAGCCTACCCCTACACTCCAGAGCTCATCATGATTATTCAGACACTATGAAATAACTGCACGTTACATTCAATGGAATACAATGGGTACATTGTTAACAGTGACGTGCTGGGAATATTTAATGTAAAGGTAATTGCCCCTCCCCCCACCACCCAGCATTGATTAGAACTTTAGCACAATTTTTCTGGTTGTGCTCTGCTGTCAACTGAGCGTTTACACGTTTTATGGAGACGTTCCACACACTGAGTCAGTCTGCTTGGACCATTGATCCTTATAACCTCAGAAAGCCCTGCCAACCTCTATCCATAGAGTCATAGAGCATTACAGCATAGAGAAAGGTCTTTTGGCCCATCTAGTCCATTCACGTCCACTATCAACCATCATGACTTTTTCAAACTTCTTTAAATTTGTTTTTCTTGCTAAATTAAATCATTCCTGCATTTAGACCAAAATTACTGCAGGTTGTAGAATCATATTTAGAGAGACTAGTGGCACAATAGGTTTTTAACTGGCCCCTGTTCCTAACAGAATCATTGAGATTTATGGCTTTGGAATAGGCAATCTGGATGTCGTACACTAATCCTCCCTGGGGATTTGGTTCATATTGAGCCCATGATAAAGACTTACGGGTTGTGGTACTCCGTAGTGAAATAAATTTGGACAATGTCAGTCAAGCATCAGTGGGACTCTGCAGACTACTGGCGTTTGTTGGCAATGAAATCAGGAAGGGCTAAGGCTTGGTAAATGGGACATAATATGCTGTAAAGGCAGCTGCATCTTCTGTACCTAGTAAGGACATAGGAATTAGATTGATGACGACTTCTAATGTGTCCTCGACTCTGCCCTGCATTTACTAACATGGTCTTCCATCTCAGCTCAACTCTCCCAGCGTATCCTCCTTTCCAAAGGTGAAATGGAAAATATTCTAATCACACAGAGGAATATAGCGAAACAGATTTAAGAGCTGCGCGTGCTCATTGTCCTGGAGATCCAATTTGTTCACAGTCAGGCATGATCTCACTCTCTAATTGACTTAATCGTTTGATCAATACACGTCCATTGATAGTGGGAGCTGGATACACATGAAGGCTCTCTAATTCTACACATCTCGACTGACTTTTTGAAAGATGGATCCAGTTAATCTCATCATCCTGACCTTTCCATAGCGCACGCAAGCTTTTCCCTTTCAGGTATATTTAACTCTATTTTGAAAATCATCTGCTTGCATTGAACAATCTGAGTCCTAACGTAAAATAAACTCTTTTGATGATATCACATGAATCTGGTCACCATATTCATTTTCTTGCAGGCATTCTCAGTACAATACCATAATAGAATCAATAAAAAACCGCGCCAATAGGGTGGACAACTCACGTGCAAAAGGCAACAAGCTGAGCAAATGCAAAAAGAAAAAAAAAGAAAGAATAATAATTAGTCTGAAACTGATCCAAAAAATTTACATAGAAAAGTAAGAATTGAAATGATAAATTTTAGAAAACACTGTCACACTGGAACACACTTAGATTAACCCTACCTAGGACAGAAGGAGGAAGAGAGATAAAAGTTTACACAGCAGCCAGATAAAACTTCTAAGGATATATTTTCATCAACAAAAACAGGATTCAGCACTCCATATGCAATTCTGTTTAGAAGTATACACCACTAAACTTAAATGAAAGCACAACCCAGAAAAATAAAGAAATGATCACTGCAGAAGATTAAGTTAGCCAATGGAAGAGCATGACACTCTGTGGAAGACATCCCCATGATCTGAGCAGACCAGATGTCAATAAGGAAGTGTCATACGCCTGGCTCAGACTTGGAGATCTCTTCCCAGAAACAGAGGGGTTCCCTGTGGCAATACAGGACCAGGTGGTTAACACAAAAAATGATCAAAAATACATAATAAAAGTCCAACAAATTCAAGATGATAAATACAGAAAATGCCAAGGGAAACAAGAAATAATCGAACACATTATAGGATCCTGCAGCAGTTGAACTCAATCTGATTAGTTACACAGGCAGAATCAAGTGGCAAATATCATTCACCACAATCTTGCTTTAAAATACAAACTCAAAAAGGACACCGTACCTTACTATAAATACAAGCCTAATCCGGTTTTAGAGTCAGAGTGCTGCAACTTATATTACGACCAATCCATTATTATAGATTGGACAATCCATAATAACCATCCAGACATAATGTTACAGAATAAACAAGCAAGAACAACTTACTTAATAGATATAGCCATTGCAAACACACATAACATACAGAAATCACAAAGTGAAAAACACCAGAAATATGCTGAATTAAAAGAGGAAACTGAAAGACCATGGAACATGAAAAGGGTATACATTGCCCCAATAGTAATATCTAAAACTAGTGTCATTCCAAAGTCACTACACAATAGCATTAAACAATTGGGCCTACCACGAGAATAGGCTGAAAATTTCTGGCAATTGACAAATTGGTGTGCTTGGCTGGGCCCGTACCTCAGGTTTTACCAGCTTGAGCTGAGAAAAAATAAAGTACAACAATAATAGTAATAAATAAATAAGCTCTGCACTCTCTCCAACATAACACGCATGTATACATCCGTATTAGTGAGTGCACATTTAATGTGTGTGAGTGTGTGTGTATATGCATCTGTGGTAGAGAGTGTTAAAGATGGAAGCTTTTAATGTGAGCATCTTGTGTACTCTTATTCTATAAGGAAAGATGAGATATTCCTTAGAAACATCTCTTCTTCTTCGGCCAGGTTTCCGTTTTATTATGAACTTAAGATTGCCTTTGTAATTTGGCTGCTCTCCCCCTACACGAAAGGCTCTAGTGTTCTCTACAGGAAATTTGTGCATCCAACACTCTCTTCAAAAGAGCAGGTGAGTCAGCTTATGAAGTAACTTTACTATTCCAGTACACTGGTTAATTACAATAGGTAAACTGGGTTTACAAACCAATTCTGCTCACTAACACAGGTTGTCTATTAAGCCCATCGATACCATACCACCAATTCCTGAGACCATGGCTAATCGGTATCTTCATCATCTGTTTATCTTGGTCCAAGAACCATTAACTTAGATGTTCAAGTTCAAGTTTGATTGTCATTGTACCAAGAACATACTTACTTACTGCCCATTACACTGCTGGTGTTTAGGGCAGCAGCAAAGGTCCTCCATCTCTGTCTGTCTGTACCATCACACATAGATGAAGGATTCTTCATTACTGTATCTGCAACTATTTTTTTTGATCAGTCAGGGAAGTTAGCCTCCTGAACCTGGAGGACCAGTGGACCATTCTTAGTCTGGCCCCTACCCTTTGATCTGTTTGGCATGGGTGACCGTACCAACACCCAAAGCACAACGCACTGACTCTAGCTCCTGGTAGATAAGCAGCAGGGGATGGAGGGCTGATCTGACTAGGGGTTGGAGGTGAGCAGGACCAGCCTCTCTAGGGTCTTCATGATATCTGAGGTCAGGGCCACTGGATAGATAGATAAAACAGATGCAAACTCACAGCAAGCAGTTCGATGTAAAATAGTTACAACAGCACAGACAGTCACAAAATAATATTAGTACGTGTCCCTGAGTGGCATGACCTGAAGATTGATGGTGTTTGGAATGTTGTCCTGGAGCCACATTTCTGCAAAAACAAGCACGTGGCAGTATCTCATCTTGCGCTGGGTCAGACGCAGACAAAGGCAATCCAGCTTGTCTTCCTGGGAGTGAACGTTGTAAAACACCACTGACGGGAGATCAGTCTGTAGGGGCATAGCCCCCAAACCATCGTGAATTTGAGTGCACCTGTCACGACTCTGTTCTCTCCCTCATCATTTCCTGCTAGCTGTAACAGGCAATGGTGTGGCATGATGGCCTGTCCTGCTCAAGAACACAGCTCCCCCACCATCAGTCTCACCATTGAACAAGATTTGCAGTATTTTGTGTTACCAATGTCCAACAGGGTCTTGCAATCACAAGAAAAAATGGTTAAGGCAAACATTTGCACCACTTGTTGGACCCAGAAAGGCCACTGTGACCAAATGTGACACCATTTTACCAGAAGGTTCTCTGAAGTCCCTGTCTGAACAGCATTCTATGAGAAAGAATTGTAGAATTATTCTTCACATTGAAGGAAGAGGTACTTTTTGACACCATCCTATCTGGTCAAGTCCTTCTCCTTAAAATATTGTACTGTTGGAGTGGATCAAAGTTCAGAAGTTGAAAGTTCAAAAATACAAACTTCAGATGTTCTTAGTTCAAAGTTCAAAGTAAATTTTTGTCACCAGATACAACCCTGAATTCATTTTCTTACAAGCATTTTCAATAAATCCATAATAGAATAATAACCATAATAGAATCAGTGAAAGACTGCACCTACTTAGGCATTCAACCAGTGTGCAAAAGTCAACAAGAAGAAAGAATTAATAATAACAAATAAATAAATAAATAAGCAATAAATACTGATGAGATGAAACATCCTTGAAAGACACTGTCTCTTTCTGTAAGAGGTATCATGCGAGCACCTTAGTGGGCATGTGTGCAGTTGTCCATAATCTCACTAGATTATTGGGAGTAGCAAATGGGGGTTGTGCCCTATTAACCTTCCAACCTTCACATGTCCCTGTTGCCATCGTATGAGTGATCCCTCAGTCTACGCTGTCTCAGCCAAGGCATGAGAATCATGGGCTGACGGGTCCAGGATTAAGATCAATTTGCATTCCATGTAAATGCACCCTGGAATCATAAATTTGTTCTATTGTTATGGCACAGAAGAAGGTCTGTTGGCTCTTTATATTTACTCAAGCTCCACATGGAGCAATCCCATCAATTCCATTCCCATGCTGTTTTCCCATTGTCCTGCAAAATATTTTGTTCAGCCATATCCATTCAATTCAATATAGAACTTTACAGCACAATACAGATCCTTTGGCCCACGATGTCAGGCCCTTCAGCCCACGATGTATAGGCCCTTTGGCCCACTATGTACAGGCCCTTTAGCCTATGATATACAGACGCTTCAGCCCACGATGTATAGGCTCTTTAGCCCATGATGTATATGCTCTTTGGCCCACTATGTACAGGCCCTTTAGCCTATGATATACAGACGCTTCAGCCCACGATGTATAGGCTCTTTGGCCCATGATGTACAGTCCCTTTGGCCCACAATGTACAGGCCCTTTTGCCCATGATGTACAGGCCCTTTGGCCCACAATGTACAGGCCCTTTTGCCCATGATGTACAGGCCCTTTGGCCTATGATATACAGACGCTTCAGCCCACGATGTATAGGCTCTTTGGCCCATGATGTACAGTCCCTTTGGCCCACAATGTACAGGCCCTTTTGCCCATGATGTACAGGCCCTTTGGCCTATGATATACAGGTTCTTCAGCTCATAATGTCAGGTTCTTCAGCCCACGATGTACGGGCCCTTTGGCTGACGATGATCCCTTCAATCCACAATTCCCTTCTGAAGATCCTGGTTGATTCTGCTCTGTCACCTTTGCAGACAGTGAATTCCAGATCTTAGTTTCTCTCTGAGTGAAAAACATCTTCCCAACATGGTCTAATTTTTTTCTGTAAAGTTTTAAATCTGTATACCTTGATCTTTGAATCATTTACTTGTAGGGAGAACCTTCCTTGTTTATAATAGCTAAATCTAAGTAACATGGATTATTCTAAATCAGTCAAGATGTTGTGGCAATTCAAACACAGATTTGTGATGTAACAAACCAGGCTGTTACACAACATTGAAAAATGCCTCTTGGCTCCTAAAGCAGAGAAGTTCCTCTGTTGTTAAATAACAAAATCTTTCATCTCTTTTACTGCATTGTGCCCTGATATCCTTATAGCATTTGGCCACCTCGTATCAAAGCTTAGTTCTTAATTGGTGAGGAATTTTACATAGAACAGCTTATTTATCTGTCAGTGTGGGGATGGTATTCAGCACATGGATGGTATGTTCTGAAGGCTTTGTGTGAAAGGATAAAGTAAGGTGTAATTTAAGTGGCATTCCCACAATCTTGCTAATAAATTTAGAACCAAGCCAAATTTGTGCAAAATTTTAAGGATGATATAAGTGCAAAGGAATACTGAGGTAAATATACATTTAGTGGATTAATTGTTCATTGTAGGTTGTCCTGTGATTTGGCTAGGTGGGTTGCTGGGTGCTGCAGCTCATTGGACCAAAAGGGCCTGTTCCACGCTGTATCTCTAAATAAAATAAAATAAAATAAAATGAAGGCTCCTGTTTCAACGGTGTCTTTAGGAAGCAGAAGGAAAACCAAACACAGAAAGAGAAAAAAATCTGATCAGGCCTTCGCCTTTCCAAAAGTGAGAGTTTCCCTTTTTTTGCATCAAAATTTCTGCCATTGGTTAATAAGACCTGCCAGATCCCCCTCGTGTTCTCTCTGCTGTCCTGCTGAAGTTCCTGACAGCAACTGACTGCTTTTCAGTCTTTCCTTTCCCAGAACTTCATAGTAACCACGGGTGACAGGGATGGTCAGAGATGCTTCTTCAGGCTTCTCCACCTGACGTGTTCACTAACCAGTACACAGAATGAATCCAGGTTTATGATGGGAGGGGATAAGTGGCTCTCTTTTAGATGGTAATGCCTCGTGCCAACTTTTTCAAAATACTTAGGGTGATATTTATCAAAGGTTGATTTTGACAAGATGAATTCAGCAGCTTGCCAGAACCAGTAGTGTGCTTCCTGCATGGCTGCAGTTAATGTGGTCTCTAAGTCTTGTTAATAACTTGGCTGGCAACTTTGTGATACACTTTTACTGAAGGTAAATCTATATCTGCAGGAGCACAGCTGCTCTGCATGTGACCACAAGGAATTGCAGAGTTGTCAACACAGCTTAGCACAGCACAGAAACCAGCCCTCCCCTCCATGAACTCAGTCTATACCTCTCGCTGTCTCAGTAAAAGCCAGCATAACCACCAACCACCCTGGATATTCTCTCTTCTCCCGTCTTCAATCAGGCTGAAGATACAAAAAACTGAAAGTACATGCCACCAGGCTCAATGACGGTTTCTACACTGCTTTTATGAAACTATTAGATAATTGTCTGGTATGATAACATTGGACTCTTGATCTCATAATCTACTGTGTTATGATCTTACACACTGTATTTTTTGCCTGTACTGCACTTCCGCTGTAGCTGTTACACTTTATTCTGCACTCTGTTATTGCGTTAGCTTGCTGTATTGCAATGCACTGTGTATTGGTCTGATCTCTGTGAACAGTACACAAGACAAGTTTTTCACTGTATATGTAACAATAATAAACCAATTCCAATTCTATAAGACCATAAGGTGTAGCAGCAGAATTAGGTCATTTGGGCCATCGAGTCTGCTCCGCCATTTCATCATGGTTGATCAATTTTTCCACTCAGTCCCAATCTCCTGCTTTCTCCCCGTATCCCTTCACATCTTGATCAATCAAGAATCTATCATCTCCTGCCTTAAACATACGTAAAGACTTGGCCTTCACGGCCATCTGTGGCAACAAATTCCACAGATTCATCACTCTCTGGCTAAAGAAATTTCTCTTCATCTCCGTTCTAAAAAAACACCCCTTCCAATTGCAACTTGTCAGCTATAGGATGATAAGAAAGTGCAGCAATTCTTTAAGAATCTTTCCATTAAGAGTTTAAAAACAAAAACTGCTTGCAATACTTAGGTCAGGTTGAACAGAAATAATTAGCATTTTTGTTTAAGTTCCTTTAACCGGAAATGTTAATTCTCTTTACAGATGCTGTCTGATCTGCTGAGCATTTCCCACGTTTACTGTTTTTATTTCATATATCCAGCATCTACAGAATGTTAGTTCCTTAAATAGATTTACTGTGACTGGATTGATATCATCTCCCTCTAGTGGTTGGATGATAACAGTAAAGGAGCCATCTGCACTGAAGCACGTTGTTTTTTTCTTGATGTTTGCTTGGACATAATATTGCTGGAAAACTAACTAGTGACAAGGGATGAAGGGATTTGTGGGTGCCACTTGCCTTTCATGAGAGTTACATTTTCTCCAAGACTGTGGAGCGATCTATTTAACTGAACCAAATGCAAGCAGAAGATGCTGGAAACACTCAGGCAGCATCAGTAAAGAGTAATGGAGTTAACATTTAGGGTAAAAGACCTGCTATTGTTCCAGATTTCCAGCATCGAGGACTTCATTGAACTCTGCTAACTCAAGCCCTGTCACCTCGGAAGTCACAAGCACAAGTTTATTGATAGTCATCAAGCCTTATAGAGTGATAGGGTCATATGACAATAGACAATAGACAATAGGTGCAGAAGTAGACCATTCGGCCCTTCAAGCCTGCACCACCATTTTGAGATCATGGCTGATCATCTACCAGCAAGACCCGGTTCCTGCCTTGTCCCCATATCCCTTGATTCACCCATCCATAAGATACCTATCTAGCTCATGGTAGAGCATGGAAACAGGCCCTTAGTCTAATAGGTCCACACTGACCATCAGCCACCCACTTACGCTAGTCCTACCTCTTTCTCTGCATACTCCCAGATTCAACCACTCACCTACATACCAGTGCCAATTCACAATTGCCAATTAACCTCCTAACTAGCACTCTGGCATATTGATGGGCACCAGAGGAAGTCATAGAGTCACAGGGAGAACATGCAAATACTACACACAGAGCATCAGAGATTAGGATTAACCTAGGTCTTGGGATCTGTGATTCAGCAGCTCCACTGGCTACACCACTATGCTGCCTTCATTGTTCTTCTAATTCCATCAAATCATGAACTGTGTTCATGAAAAAGATGGGTATGCAAAGCAATTGATACTGTCAATATGAATAGGAAACCCATCTTGCTTTCAGCTAACAGTGTTCAGGCAATCAAGTTAATGTAAACCCTCCTAGTTACAGATAAACAGAGGAACAAGATTCTTCAACAATTGGTTCAAGTTATTACTGGTTTCTTGTTGTTACATGTACCAAGATACAATGAGAAACTTCTCCTATTCAAAATTCAAAGTAAATTTATTATCAAAGTACATATATGTCACCATATTTAACCCTGAGATTTATTACTGTGGGCATACACAGTAAATCCAAGAAACACAATAGAATCAATGAAAGACTGCAGCCAACAGGATGGGCAAACTACCAGTGTACAAAAGACAACAAACTGTGCAAATACAAAAGGAAAAAAGGAAATAGTCATATTAAATAAATAAGCAATAAATATCGAGAACATGAGATAAAGAGTCCTTGAAAGTGAGTCCATAGGTTATGCGAACAGTTCATTGATGGGGCAAGTGAAGTTATCCCCACTGGTTCAACAGCCTGATGATTGAGGGGTAATAACTGTTACTGAACCAGGTGGAGTGAGTCCTGAGGCCCCTGTGCCTTCTTCCTGATGGAAGCAACAAGAAGAGGGCATGGCCCGGGTAGTGGGGATCCTTGATGATGCATGCAGCTTTCCTGTGACAATGCTCCATGTCGATGTGGTCAATAGTGAAGAGGGCTTTACCCATGATGGACTTGGAGCAATATTTTTATTGTTTTTTTTTAATCAAGAAAACATAGTACAAAGGAGGTTTGTGCAGTACAGAACAATATAACAAATACGCAATTCACATCTATGAAGGAGATGCACCCATAGTACAATCATGCTTTGGTTCCCTCCCTGCCCCGACATATCCCTCCCAATTCCTATCTCCAAGCCATCATTGCATTAGCAAAAAGGGTTAAACAGAACCTTTGTCCCCACAGAGCTGCATTGGTATAGAGAAGGTGTATTTTCCTAACGCATAAACTGTTGTATGTTTACAGGTCTGAGTTTGGAGAATTTTGCTGGAGAATGCTGAAAGTCAGGGAGTTATGTGCAGAGGAAAGGAAGAAGGGATGAACCTTTAGCTTGGCTGGGAATTCTGAAAATATTCAAGAAAGGGTCCCCACACCTTTTGGAACTTTATGTCTGAATTGAGGATTGAATAATGGATCTTCTCAAGGTGTAGACTGGTCATGATGTCCCTGAGCCACTGAGCATGGGTGAGCGGGGCAGCATCCCTCCACCTGAGCAAGATTGCACGCCTGGCCAGAAGAGAGGCAAAAGACAGTATGCGGCGTTTGGTCGGACTTAGGTGCATGTCCCCCTCTCCCGAGGTGCTGAAAAGAGCAATCAAAGGGTTAGGTTCCAGGTTGTAATTAAGTATTTGGGCTAGAGTTTGGAAAACATCTCTCCAGTATTTTTCCAAGCTAGGGCATGTCCAGTACATGTGAATAAGGGAAGCCTTGCCCCTTTTGCATTTGTCGCATCAGGGATTAACATCTGAGTAAATACGAGATAATTTAGTTTTAGACATATGGGCCCTGTGTACGACCTTGAACTGTAACAGGCAGTGGCGGGATAGTTGAGATGCATTCTGTGTTGAGTTGGAGTTTACAGCTAAGCAGGGAGGAGTGGTGTGTATTTATTATTTCAGTAATATTTGAGTAATCTTGTAAATATATTGTTTGATTAAGCACTCTTTGCTGTTTACGTAATTCATTACGGGTTATATGTACAAAGTACGTGAATGGCGTATGTCACTACATTGCCATGTCAGAAGTGCATTCCTCACTAAAGAGGGAAACTAAGTCTATATGAGTTATCCCAGGCTCCCGTGCTTTTCTTTTAATTAGTTCTTGGAACCACAAAATGGAGGAAGGCCTTTTAATATTTGTTATGTTTCAATAAGAGCCCTGCTTTTGTTCCTCTAAACTCCAGTGAGTACAGGCCTAGAGCCATCAAATGCTCCTCGTTTCAATCCCGGGAGAATTCTTTGAAACCTCCTCTGGACCCTTTACTGTAGTTTGTCAAAATCAGCCACTATATTTAACTCTTGTTCCTCAGAATTGTAAGCTGATTGACTTTAGCAGCACTGTGAAAGTAGATCTGTCTCCCATTAGAAGACTAGCAGTAAAGGGTCAGAACTGTTTACCATCCGTTTTCAATGCTTTGGCACAAAGCCATGGTTGGACAAGGTTAAAAAAATGTCATAGATGTGCTGATAGCACGGTAAATTGTTGACAGTTGCTGAAAGGTACGTGTGTGTACCGATATTAGGTTGCCAAACCTAAAATTAGTTTGGAGAAATATCAGTACAAGTTTGCAAAGCCATTTGTTGAGAGAAAAATTGTTGAATACACAACTTTTGATTATCGAATAAACAAGTTGGTTTATTTTACAAACTAGTTAAAGTTTTCACCCAGCACAGACTGTGACCTGCCTGGAAAACAGCCTGTTCCCTTTGAAGCTGCACCTGCGCCTGCACCAGACATTCCAGTGTAACTTAAAGACGCCAGACAACGTGACTTAGATTTTTGCCTCTGATTAATTGCAACATGTGTCGCAACCCCCCCCCCCCACCTCTCCCCTCGTGACTGAATTGCATAACAACTACTCTGTAGCTTAATTAATTTTTAGTTTGCTCTGTGTGTTAAGAGAAAGGGCAACAGAAAGCCTCTGCTGGGGAAATTGGCTCAATGCTTTCCTAAAATAAGCATAACTTCCCATATTGAGAATTGTACTGTGGTGATTTTCACTTTAGAGGACAGTGGATAGTCAGGAAATTCTATGCTGTTTATAAGTGTATAAGTGTAGAATAAGTCTATAAGTGTAGAATGTTTGGAACTTGTGTAATTTATCTGGTTCCTCTGGATTCTCATTGTTGGATTGAGCAAATATGATGGGGCTTGATTTTCCATTTGGTGTACAGCTCCAATTCCCATTCCATTACCCAAGAGTAGATCACAGCTAACTTCAGTTATTGGAAGATATTCTATGGGTGTGGATATGTAAGTATTTGGTTAAAACAGGGTCTGCTGAGAGATAGTCAGCATGGCTTACTGCATGGTAGGTCTATTTGTGTCTTCTGCTCTTTGTGTGTTGATTGGGTGGGGGCTTTGTTTCTTCATGGGAGCGAGACAGGGACGATGATGGGACAGGAATGATAGGTCCATTTGCTCTTCATAAGTGAGTGAGTTGAGCTTTCTGTTCGCCATGTGGTGAATGGGAGGGAGATTTGATTATCCTTTACGTGTGCTCTGGTTAGAGTCTTGATTCTCCATGCTACAACTGATTTGAAAACTCAAGTCTACAAGGGACAAGGTCTTGTGCCAAGTGAGACAATGTATGAGTTAGGACTATTTGCAAATTGAGCAGGTCCACAGTAATTGTTGACTGGAGAATGGGCTACAATATGACCAAAAATCAAAGAATTATACTTTTGATTTTCTTTTTTTTCAGAAAAGCTACAGCAGTAGAGTTAGGCCTGGACAAAAACAGGTAGGCCAGGACAGGACGGTTGTTCTAATTGTGGGGGAGAAGGAGAGAGTACCAGACTCGTGTATGTGAGCCTGCCTGAGGTGTGGTCTAGCCCAGCAGAAGACTCTTTCTCACACTTTGCTTGTTTTCCTTGCAGGAGATCGATGAATACCTGAGCCAGGCAAAGGATCGGAGCTACGAGGCGGTGGTGCAGTTCGGAAGGCGTGGGCTGAATGTGGCGGCGACTGCTGCTGTCACAGCTGCTGCCAAGGTAATCGCCGCAGAACCCGTCCCTCGGCACCTCAGCACGCGACACCCGTCGTTACGGATAGAATGTAATCCCTGGAACCATTTAATCAAAATGATATTTGACTTCCTGCTTTGCAGCAGCCTGATTACAAGCTCATCATCACAGTTCATAATATCCCAGTAGAAACCCACAGCATTTGACGTGTCCTGTAGTGATTATAGGTCAGTTTGATGAAAATCTGTGCTTAGTGTCCCAAGGTGTGGGAACAGGCTTTTTGGGCCTCTGTGTTTGTGCTGAACATCACGTTTCTATTTTCCAGCCCATCTTCTATACCAGAATGGTTCAATTGCTCATCTGAATCCTTCTTAAATGTTATGAGAACATCCACCTGCACCACCCCACCCTTGAGATGAACAGAAATCATCCTCAAATCCCCCGCAAACTTCCTACACCTCACTTAAACCTATGCTCTCTATTTATAGCTAGCCCAACCAAGTGGAAAACTTTCTCCTAAAACTACCCTCTCCTTGGCCCTCATATTTTGTACACCTCAGATAGATTATCGCTAACCCTTCTCCACTCGAAAGTTAAATGGCCAGCCTCACCATAGCTGAAATGTTCCAGGCCAGGCATCATCTTGGGGAATCACCTCTGCCATCAGACCATAGAATCATAGAAATGTACAGTACAGAAACAGGCTCTTTCTAGCCCACTGTGTCAACTGTGAGACTGAGCTACACTGGATGCATTTGGTCCCCATTAGATCATTTTCTTCAACCAATGTGGATAACTTCACTCACCTCAACACTAAACTGATTCCACAATCTATGGACTCACTCTCAAGGATTCGACAACTCATGTTCTCAATATGAGTTATTATTTATTCTTTGTTTGTTTTTGTTTTTGCACATTTTGTCTTCGTGTGCACATTTTGTCTTCTTTGGTTGTTTGTCTTCATGTGCAGTTTTTCACTGATTCTGTATATTTTTGTATCTAATGTCAATGCCCACAAGAAAATGTATCTTGAGGTAGTATCTGGTCACATAAGAATATTTACTTTGACTTTGAATTTTGAACCTCTCCCATCTAAGTCCCTTGCTCAAATGCCTTTTAAATGGCCTCTGGCAGCTTGTTCCAGGTATTCATCACCCTACCCATCAAATCTCCTTTAAATTTCTCCTTAAACTTGTGTCTTCAATTTCTAGACAGCCCTGTCCTGGGAAAAAAAAGCTCTATCCTACCTATGCCCCTTATAATCTTATAAACCTCGACAAAAGTTCACACCTCAAACTCCTACATCCCAGTGTGAAGAAACTTAGCCTCTCCAGCCTTCCCTTATAACTACGATTCCTCTCCTTCCTATTAGTATTACCAAAACTTAAACATGCCAGTGATGTGTCCAAGTACTACTGAGATCATGAAGGGAATTCAGAAACAAAGCTCACTAAACAATGGAAGCACAAAATCATTCCAGCCTAGGAGGTGAGTATTCCACCCACTGAGTCCATGTCACCTCTTTGCAGACCAGTTCAGTCGGTCTATACTCTTGCTTTCTCCTCTAGACCTGCAAGTTATTTTATTTCCCATATCTTTCCAATTTCTATCTGAAGCCTGTTAGACTCCTTCTTCCTCATCATTGCAGGTTCTATATTCTAGGTTGTATCCACCCTATGTCAATGTTTTTGCTCACATTTCCTTATTTGCCTCCTTCCTTCCTTATCGGATTCCACCATCTACCACCTCTGCTGCCTCCACCAACACCTCCCAGCCTCTGGCGGTTCCCACTCTTACCTTCTCCACCTGCCCCTATTACCACTGCTCACCTCAGTCCACCTTTTTCTTTGTAGCTCTTGCTTCACCCTTTGTCCTGGCTCTCTTCCCTCTATCCAGATGACCTGAAATCTTGACTGCCCATTTCCACAGATGCTGCCTGACCCACTGAGTTCCTCCTGCATTTTGTATGCAAATACTGAATCTTATTGTAAGATCTCATCTGATTCACTAACATTTTCTGAGTTGGGGTTGGTCTTCAATGTGATTCAGAATCAGACTTTAACATTATTTCATTTATGCTTCTGATCTAATGCATGGTTCTGACCGGCTTAAACAATGTCTGTATTCTATTCCTTTCTTCATAATGTGGTACACAAAACGGAGATAAAATAATACAACTATTCAACAAGGCCGTTCACTACCACCTTCTCAATGGCAGTTTGAATGGGCAAGAGCTGCTAAGTTTGCCAGCATTGTCCAGTTTCTGAAAAATGAATAAAAATGGTTACACATTTTGCATGATTAGTTACAGAGTAAGTTTCTATAGTGCCTTTGACACATTTTTTATATAAAGAAAGAGCTATACAAAGCAACACAAAGAATTCTTCTCTGGTATAGAACTTGATCTTTATTTTCTCGTTTCTGAATTGTCTGTGTCTGACTGAACTATATTAACATTCAAACCAAAAAATGGATAGGAAAATCAAACCCTGAGACTAGAAATAAAGGTCAAAGATTATGGGTGAAAGGTGAAATATCTAAGGGGAACCCAAGGGGGAGCTTCTTCACTCAGGGTGGTGAGAGTACAGAACAATCTGCTGTCAGAAGTAGTGGATGTGGGTTCAATTTCAAAAGTTAAGAAAAGTTTGGATAAGTGCAAGGATGGGAAGTGTATGGTGAGCTATGGTCATGGTACATTGATGGGGCTAAGCAGAATGATATTTCGACACGCACTAGATGGGCCAAAGGACCTGTTTCTGTGCTGTGACATACTTTGACTCTACTGTTATGTTGTTGATGTCATACAATGTCTCCCCAGGTGCAGGCATACAACAGTTTAGAAGCACCCACATTATGAGAGTACCTGATTATGATTACAGGAACCAAGTGTGAGGTAGATCCCCACAGATAAACGCATTTGGTGGTTTAGAAATTGTTGAATAGATTATTGCACCCCCTAGCAAAAAATATTAACTGCTTGAATCGTATAGGACTTTGATGAGACCAGGTCTGGGGTGTGATGAACACAAGAGATTTGCAGATGTTGGAAATTGAGAGTAACACACACAAAATGCTGGAGATACTCAGCAGGTCAGACAGCACCTGTGGAGCGGAATAAACAGTCAATATTTCGGACTAAGACCCTTCATCAGGATTGGAAAGGAAAGGGGCAGTAATAGAAGTCTTCCCCTGACTCACCTTCGCATTCTGACTTCTTCTCCCTTCCTGCTGAGGAGTCTTGGTGTGAAACGTTAACTGTTTAATCCTCAGTGTAGATGTTGCCTGACCTGCAGCGTTCCCCCTTTGTATGTGTTACTCTGGAGTACTATGTAGGGCACTGGGCTCCTTTCAGGAAAGCTCTTAATGCATTGGAAACAGTCCAGCAGATTTTCTTTCAATTGATGCCAGGAATGAGTGAGCAGCCTGAAGAGGAAAGGTTGGACAGGTTAGGCTTGTATCTACTGTTCCCTCTGAGCTGCGCAGTTGTGAGGCCGCACAGTAACTGAAATGCTCCCGTGCACATTTCTGTTTTTGCCACACACCCGGAATTTTCTTTTGTATAAAGTGCTGCACAGTTTTCAGGCTGCGTAAACATCTCCTGCTCGGAACAAGGGTTGGTCCGCACAGCTGTAAAACAATTATAGAGAATGTTGCTTGTATCGCCAGAGTTTAGAAGTGTGATGGGCGACTTAAGTGAAACGCAGTGAGATCCTGAAAATTCTTGACAGGATAGCTACAGAGAGGGAGTTTCCTATCTCATTAAATGGTGCAGCAGGCACAAAAGACCAAGCGGATGATTCCTCCTTCCATGTCGTACATTTGCTCTGTGTTCACTTAAGAAAGCAATGGAATGAGGCTAAGGGGTAGCTGCAAAACTTCCAGCAATAGAATATATTTAAAGTACATTTTCAACTTGCCTATCGGAGTCTGACAAATTCAGTGTCAGTTGGACGATGTGACACCACCTCCCCCGGCATCCATCCCTCTGCTCAATGTCCACTTACCCTTTTCTCTCTCCATTTGTTCTGTATAGAATGTAGTGGGATGAATCTAAACTTTCTCCATCTTTTTGCCATGTATTCTAACAAGAAAGTAGATTGCTTGACTTTAACTAGTGTTTTGCTTAACCAGATAATAGTATAAGGAGCATGAGATCTTTGCAAATGCATCGACTAATTGTTCAAGTTCACACTGTTTTTTAAATAGAAATCAGCACGTTCAGCTCTCAACCTTTGGCTGTGAAAATGTTTCTATTCCAATTAAACAAACCCAGTGGCCAACAACTGAGTTTGATTTGAGCAATTCTGCTCAGCCAGTTCTCCGTATCTCTAGATTAACTGGAGTTACATACACAAAAACACCGCTGAAGAGCAGCTGTCAAACAGCTGAGTTCAGAATCAGACCCAGAACATTATCGAGGAAATAATTCCAGATTTAGTAACAAAAAGAGAGTAATCCCACATTAAAACCAACTTTGGGGCACTGCTTTGTTGAGCACCTCTGCTCCATACTCCAAAAGCGGGACTTCCCAGAGGCCAAACATTTGAATTCCCATCCCCATTCCTGTTCCAACATGTCGGTCCATGAGCCATGACCTCCTCTTGTCCCAAGATGAGGCCACCATCAGGGTGGAGGAGCAACACCTTGTATTCTGTCTGGGAGCCTCCACCCTGATGGCATGAATGTTGATTTCTCCTTCAGGTTCCCTCCCTTTCCCCTCTCCCTCTATTCCCCACACTGGCCTTTTACCTCTTCTCACCTGCTTATCATTTCCCCCTGGGTCCCCTCCTCCTTCCCTTTCTCCTATGGTCCACTCTCCTCTCCTATCAGATTCTTTCTTCTCCAGTCCTTTACCTTTTTCACCTACCAGCTAACCTCCTTCACCTCCCCCAACCTTTTTTATTCTGGTTTCTTCCCCCTTCTTTTCCAGTTCCGAAGAAGGGTCTTGGCCAGAAATGACAACTGTTTATTCATTTCCACACATGCAGAGTTCCTCCAGCATGTTGAATGTGTTGCACCAAAATTAACTGATAAGGAGTTTTCCTGATGCATGAACACACTATTACTTTCCAGGCCAACCTTGGGCTGGAGGTCTGAGGATCTGTGCTTATGACAGTCTGCTGTATTTTTCTACTCTTACTACATTTGGCTTGTTACGAACCCCGTAACTGGGTCACTTACCAGCAAAGATAGAGAGGTCTGTTGAAGTCTGATGGTACTATTTTAATAGGTATTTATTGATAAAAGGGGCACAAAAATAAGATTAATGCAAACATACAGATAATATACATCGTCAATACTAAATCTAAAAGTACGGATATAATAACAATCAATAAGAAATAGCTCTATCGTTGTCTAGGGGATAATGTATTGTCCGATGGAAATATAACAGTCACTGTTAGTTCGTTCAAGCTGCAGTGTTTTGGGTTTAAGAGAGAGACGGTTTAAACTTGCCCAGGTCTTTTATGATGCCAATCCTTTGAGTCAGGGGAGTTGGTTTCCCCGTTGTTAGCTAAAAGCCGTGTTCCGTGGTACCAGCCACCAGTCCCAGGCAACGGAACTGAACGCACGTGGCCTCCTTCAAATGGCTTCCCGCTATTACGGGATCGCTAGCATTTCTTCTGGTGCGTCTGAGGGGCTGTTCCCACAGACCCTCTTTTATCCTGACTCGCAGGGTCTCAGATGTCAATCAGGTTGGGGGTGATGCAATCCCTCCCTCAACCAGCTCACTTTGCCTGAGGGTTCCCACGTAGTACAGTCTTCAGTCCACAAATTCGCCTTCCGGAGACAATGGCCATGTCCCGTAGCTTTATATCGCCGGGGGAATGAGACATTCCGCACGTCTCTCTCTCATTTCCTGGGTCCCCTGACCCAACCCAATAGTGATCTTGCGATTCTCACAAAGGAGGGGGCTGCAGGCATAACAGGCTTCCTATTCTTGTTAGCTCAGATATAGTTCAACAAATGCCATTCCCAAAGGCAGTCATGTTGACATGATTCCTGTACATCTGTTTCAATAACAGAAGTTTTTTGGGCAGTGACCCCTCTGACACATTGATTGACCCGCTATGAAATTCCAGTCTTATAGACAATTTGCATATTTCTCCCTGTTTTGTACTTTTGTTGGATTTTTCCCCACAGGCTTAAGATGACAAGGAAATTACTTGATTTAATATGATGTATTTTTGAATGAAGTGTTGCCTCTATACAAAAGATTTTGACTTGGAATTTTGAGGCCTCAAACTCCCTTTTCGCAGCACAGGAATGTAATTAGACAGGATAATATGTTGACAGGGGCCATAAACTTTGTCAAAGAAGCAGGGTTTTTTTACACAATAACAGAACGATTCCAAAGTGGAAGAATGCTGTGGGACTAAGATCATTCGGATGATAATTTTATTGAGAGACTCTTGTGCCTTGGTTGCTACTCTGGCACCAAATGATGAACTGATGATTAGGCGTATAAGATGATGAGATGCATTGATCGTGTGTATAGTCAGAGGCCATTTCCCAGGGCTGAAATGGCTAACATGAGAGGGCAGAATTTTAAGGTGCTTGGAAGCAGGTACAGAGGAGATGTCAGGGGTAAGTTTTTTTTTGCAGAGAGTGGTGAGTGCGTGAAATGAGTAATATTGGTGGAGGCGGAAATGATAGGGTCTTTTAATAAAAGACTCCTGGATAGGAACATGGAGCTTAGAAAAATAGAGGGCTATAGGTAACCCTAGGTAATTTCTAAAGTTAGTACATGTTTGGCACAGCATTGTGGGCCAAAGGGCCTGTATTGTGCTGTAGGTTTTCTATGTTTCTATGTTACTGACATCAAATACCTAAGTGTTGAGCCATCAAGTCTCCACCTGCTGCTTAAAGATGTTGAACTTCTATATGAAATTACCAAATAATCAACAAAGAACTTTGGGTGATTGTGGTTCCTGAGAAACAAAATAAGCAGCCTGGGGAATTGAAGCCATATTCGAATCGTAAAGAGCACATTGCACGGACCTCATGTTCTTGCCTTCACCTGGTTGCCTGAAACTCAGAGTCATAGCAAAATAGAGCATGATATCAGGCCCTTCACAGCTTCCTCCCTGCTTGTCACAGTGCCAAGAGGATTGACGATGGCAGTGGTAAACATTGCTTACATGTTAGCAAGGTCTTTGACAAGGTCCCAGATGGCAGACTGGTCTTGAAGGTTAGGTCAGTGTGAATCAGGGTAAGCTAGCAAACTAGATACAAAATTGGCTTGGAGGTAGGAGTCTGAGGGTGGTATGCAATATGCAATTAAAAGTATTAATTGCAACAACATCACAAACACATAGGTATCATCAGAGCAGCATCACTCACAAGAACAAACATAAATTATGCTAAATTATACAAGAGAAAATATAGATAATTATTACAATAAAAGTACATTGTAGTGCAAAGTGTTGCTATACTGAGATAGTGATTAGGGTTGTGCAGGTTGGATCAAGAACCAAAAGGTAGAAGGGAAGTAGCTATTCTTAAAGCTGGTGGTATCAGACAATGTTAAAAAGAGTTTACACTGGTACACGGATAGAAGACGAGAGAGGGAAGGTTTAAAAGGGACCCGACGGGAAACCTTTTCAGAAAGAAGGTGATGGTGATAATAGAATGAGCTGCCAGAAGAAGTGATAGAAGTGGGCACAACTACAGTGTTTAAAAGCATTTGGACATGCACACAGATAGGAACTGTTTAGAGGGAAATGGGCTAATCATAGAAAAATGGGACTAACTCGGGTAAGCAACTAGGTCAGCATAGACAGGTTGGGCTGAAGGACTTGCTTCCTTGCTTGTATAAAAACATAAGAAATAGGAGCAGGAGTAGACCATCCAGCCCATCGAGCCTGCCCTGTCATTCATTGTTGATCTGTCCATAAAATCAGCTTCATATACCTGCCTTTTCCCCGTAACCCTTAATTCCTCTACTACTGTATGTAAAAATCTATCTAACTCTTATCTTAAATATATTTAGTGAAGAAGCCTCAACTGCTTCCCTGGGCAGAGAATTCCACAGATTCACCACTCTCTGGGAAAAACAGTTTCTCCTCATCTCCGTCCTAAATCTTCTCCCCTGAATCTTGAGGCAATGTCTCCTATTCTAGTCTCACCTACCAATGGAAACAACTTTTCTACTTCTATCTTATCTATCCCTTTCAAAATTTTGTATGATTCTATAAGATCCCCTCTCATTCTTCTGAATTCCAGAGGGTATAGTCCCAAGCAACTCAGTAAGTCTCCTAATAGGTTAACGCTTTCATCCCTGGAATCAACCTGGTAAACCTCCAAAGCCGGTATATCCTTTTCTCAAGTATGGAGACCAGAACTGCGCATAGTACTCCAGGTGTGGACTCTGTGAATTTTAGTGGAAATGTTAATGATCCCAAAATACTAATATGATAATTATGTTGCATTCATGTTCATCCAGCTGGGATCTGGGGGAAGTAACACCAATAGACTGATAGCAAGATCAACACCAGTGTTGGTAGAAACCCACTGAACGCTTTATTATTCAATGAACCTAAATTGATGTAATGGCCTTGCCCTTTTGCTATATGAGTTTGGTGATATTAGTAACGGTGAAAAAGCAATTAAATACTTTGATTCCATGTAATACACAAAATTCTGGAGGAATTCAACAGGTCAGGCAGTATCTCCAGAGAGGAATAAAGAGTCGACGTTTCGGGACAAGACTCTTTAGATTCCTGATGAATAGCCTTGGCATGTACAAAGTCTGTTTATTCCTTTCCATAGATGCTGCTTAACCTGCTGAGCTCCTCCAGCATTGTGTGTGTATATTACACTGGGTTTCTAACTTCTATAGAACCTAACAACTCTAATGGAATTTCTTGAGGTTGCAAATAGTAAACTAGAAAAACACGTTTTGTCATCTATATCAACGATCTGAGTGATAATGAGGTTAACTGGATCAGCAAATTGGTGAATGACACTGAGATTTGGGGTGTAGTGGACAGTGAGGAAGGCTATCAGAGCTTGCAGCAGGGTCTGGACCAGCTGGAAAAATGGACTGAAAAATGGCATATGGAATTAATGTAAACAATGTGAGGTGTTGCTCATCGGTAGGGCCAAGCAGAGTAGGTCTTACACAGTGAATAGTTCAGCACTGAGCAGTGCTGCAGAGCAGAGGGATCTGGGAATACAGGTCCATAATTCATTGGAAGTGGCATCACAGGTTGATTGGGTCATAATAAAAGCTTTTGGCACATTGGTCTTCATAAATCTAAGTATTGTGTACAAAAGATGGGAGTCCATGTTTTAGTTGTATAAGACATTGGTGAAGCCTAATTTGAAATAATGTGTACAGTTTTAGTCACCTACCTACAGGAAAGATGTAAACAAGATTGAAAGAGTAGAGAGAAAACTTACGATGTTGCTGGGACTGGAGGACCTGAGTTATAAGGATAGATTAGGACTATTTCTTGGAACTTAGAAGATTGAGAGGACATTTTATAGAGGTATGCAAAATTATGTGGGTATAAATAGAGTAAATGCAAGCAGGCTTTTTCCACTGAGGTTGGGTTAAGTTGAGGTTGGGTTGAGGTTGGGTCAACAACTAGAGTTCTTGGGTTAAGAGTGAAAGGTAAAAAGAGGCCCATGAGAGGAAATGTCTTCACTCAGGTTTGTGAGAGTGTGAAATGAGCTGCCAGCACAAGTGGTGCATGCAAGCTCGATTTCAACATTTAAGAGAAGTTCGGATAGATACATAGATGGGAGGGGTTTGGAGGACTGTGGTCCCAGCGTAGGTTGATGGGAATAGGCAGTTTAGATGGGCCAAAGGGCCTGTTTCTATGCTGTACTATTCTATGAATCTATGACTCTATAAGGGACAACCAATGGACATTCTTGGACCTTCAGAATGCTTTCGATAGAGTGTAAGTTTAAGGCACGTGTGATTATGCACATAAACCACCTAATTTCTCTAAACACAAGAGATTCTGCGGAGGCTGGACATCCAGAGAGCTATGAAGGGTCTTAGTCAGAAATATCCTCTCTTTATTCAGCTCTACAGATGCTGCCTGATCTGCTGAGTTCCTGCACATTTTTGTGAGTGTTACTCTGGATTTTCAACATCTGCAGAATCTTTTGTCTTTATATTTTTGAATCCATGTTGATATTGTGTTATTCAGATCAGTTCATGGGACATAAAATAGTGTCATTCCAATGAATTCATTAGAGTATTTTATTTACTTCATTTCACAATTCCTACTGGAATAGCTGCTTTTAGGCAGCTATGACTATATTATAATTGTAGTTATTTTTACTGTGGCAGTCCTTGTCTCTGCTGGATTGTTAAAGGTGGTGTCTGTGGGAAGAAGTTTGAATTCTTGTGGGAAGAGCCAGGCATTCTTAGTTCTGTGACTGAAGTTAGTGGAGCTGACTACATGAGGTTGGATATACAGGAAGTGACAGGCAATGTTCATACACATGTTCAATGTGAGTAGCCTGGAATGTCTTTCCCCTTCCCTGTACTATGTCAGCTTATCATAGTAGACAAAAATGCTGGAAGAGCTCAACAGGTCAGGCGACATCTGTGGCAGGATTCCCAACATTTTTTAATGCCATAGATCAATACCATTAAACAAGGGATCCGTGGACCCCAAGTTGGGAACCCCTTAATATAGGGAGGAATAGACGTTTCGGGCGGAGGCCCGTTGGCTTTTTATTCCTCTCCATAGATCTGGCCTAAGCTGCAGAGTCCACCCTGCATGTCTGAGTGTGTTACTCCGGATTTCCAGCAACTGCAGAATCTCTTGTGTGTTTATGATTTTCAGCTTATCAGAACTGCTTTCTCTGCAATAGGTGTCAAGCCTTCTCAACCTAATCCTTTATATGGAGTTAAAAGAGGGGAAGGTAATTTGGAATGTGTAGCTACTAACCCCGTACTAATAAACCCTGCCTAATTCAGATTCCTTGCTTTTTGCCATTTGTTGGTTTCTGCGTTTAAAGCATAGGTAACTAATATGGACTCCCACAGACAAGTAACATTGATCTGGAGAAACCTGTGACTTCCAATATGATAATAAGGATGAAGTCAAATGTATTATCAATGATCAAGTGAGGGGAGCAGATCTACAGAGGTTCTCTATATTTGGATGTGCTTTACAGTTTTGGTGTGATGAAGAGTGTTACTTATAAAACCATAAGACCATAAGACAGAGGAGGAGAACTAGGCCGTTTGGATCATTGAGTCTGCTCTGACATTCCATTGTGGCTGATTTATTATCTCTCTCAAGCCCATCCTCCTGCCTTCTCCCTGTAACCTTTGACACCTTTTCTAATCCAGAACCTATCAACCTCTGCTTTAAGTATATGCCATGACTTGGCCTCCACATCCGTCTGTGGCAATGAATTCCACAGACTCACTTCCCTCTGGCTAAAGTGATGTCCATTTTTTCTGAGGCCGTACCCTCTGGTCCTAGACCACCTCCTCTACTAAAGGAAACATCCTCTCTACCTCCACACTATCTAGCCTTTCAATATTCAATAGGTTTCCATGAGATCCCCCCTCATTCTTCTAAACTCTAGTGAATACAGGCCCAGAGCCATCAAACACTCCTCATATATCATTTCTGAGATCATTCTCGTGAGCCTCCTCTGAATCCAATATTGCAACACAGGCATCTGTTTAATTACTTCATTAAACTGATGGATCAAATAAATGCAGGGATGTATTAAGTATTTGAGAATTTAAGTCATACTCCTTTATCTCCTGCTTCCCAAGCATCCTTCCAAGGTATACTGGCTTTATACATGTGAGTGCACAGACAAAAGGGGAAAATTTCTTCGGTAATTGCATGGAGAGAGGCTAACTAGCATGGAAACTGGAACTCTTGTGGAATAGAAACTGTATCTCATTGTGCTTTAGCTTCTTAAAACCCCTGTTGATTGAGTAATCCTAACACACTGCTGTGTTGTCAGAGTTTGCAAACTGGCAGTGAGTGCAAATCTTGCAGGGCTCAGTCTGTCTGACTGCATGAAGTGTACAGTTTGGAACACTCTATGTGTCCTGTGGTTTGCAGCATAGTCCATTTTGTAGAGAATGTTGACTACACCCAGTGGCCACTTTATAAGGTACACCTGTTTACCTGCTTGTTAATCCAAATATCTAATCAGCCAACCATGTGGCAGCAACTCAGTGCATCAACGCATGCAGGAATGGTCAAGAGGTTCAGTTGTTGTTTAGACCAAAACATCAGAATGTAGGAGAAATGTGATTTGAGTGACTTTGAGCAAGGAATGATTGTTGGTGCCAGATGGGGTGAATTGAGTACCTCAAAAACTGCAGAACTCCTGGAATTTTTCACTCACAATAAGCGAAGTACAAAGTACAAAGTAAATTTATTATCAATGTACTTATTCAAAGATTCAAAGTACATTTATTATCAAAGAATGTATAAATTATACAACCTTGAGAATTGTTTGCTTACAGGCAGCCACATACATATAACACCATATACAACCCTGAGATTTGTTTTCTTGCGGGCATACTCAAAACATCCAAAAAGCATAATAGAATCAATGAAAGACTGTGCCCGACAGGACGGACAAACTGCCAATATGCAAAATATAACAAATTGCAAATACAAAATAAAAAAAGAAATAATAATAATAATAATAAAAATCAAGAACTTGAGATGAAGAGTCCTTGAAAATGAGTCCATAGGTTGTGGGAACATTTTAATGATGGGGCAAGTGAAGTTGAATGAAATTATTCTCTTTGGTTTGAGAGTCAGACGATTGATCCTGAACCTATTGGTGTGGGACCTGAGGCTCCTGACCCTTCTTCCTGATAGCAGCAGCGAGAAGTGAGCATGACCTGGGTGGTGAGGGTCCTTGATGATGGAAACTGCTTTCCTGTAGCAGCACTCCGTGTAGATGTGCTCAATGATGTGGGAGAATGAATGACCTTTCACATGGGTAACAGCCCGCGGAGAAATCCCAAAAACGCCTGAGCTCTTTTAAAACCTTGTACTGTTGTCACCAACAAATGAACTCTTGCACTGATTGCAACCCCTCCCCCAAACACTTTGGGCCCCTTATCTGAGAAAGGATGTGCTGGCATTGGAGAGGATTCAGGGGAGGTTCACAAAAATGATCCTGGGGATAGAAATCCAGGAATGATGAGCTAATTGAATGTCTTATATGTAAGTTAGGCTATTATCAAATTTTATAAAGCCTAGAGCTTCCCTAAATCTTTTCCTCCTCTTCTTAAACTTATGCTCTCTGGTCTTGGTCACCTCTGCCATGTGTCTTACCATCTACCCTCCTTACTTTCATATACCTCTGTCAGACTCCCTCTCCTCTTCAGCTTCTTCTGCTCCAAGGAGAGCGAACCCAGGTTATCCCATCTCTTTATAAATGAGACATTCTACCAGGCAAACTTCTCTGCACCATATCCAGAAGAACACAAAATATTCCATCTGTGAATGATTGCTATTAACGGAGGAAGTTTTGTGTTTACTATAGTATCGTTAACTACTACATCACACGGGTTGTATCGAAGAGTAACGCACCACAAAATGCTGGAGGAACTCAGCAGGACAGGCAAAGAAAAGATTAAAGATTAGCTCTATTTGTCACATACGGTGAAATGTGTCAAATCAAATCAGCGAGATTGTGCTGAGCAGGCCACAAACATTGCTGTGCTTCCAACACCAACAGAGCATGCTCACAACTCACGAGTATGTCTTTGGAAAGTGGGAGGAAACCAGAGCACCCAGAGGAAGCCCACACGTTCTCAAGGAGGAGAACATACAAACTCCTTACAGTGGTAGGGAATGAACCACCATCTTACAGCTGGTACGGTAGTAGTTTTCCACTAACTGATAACAGATTATGGAAATAAACAAGCAGCTGACGTTTTGGGCTGGAACCCTTCATCTGGAACAGAAAGGAAAAGGGATGGAGCCACAATAAGAAAGTGGGGGAAGGGGAACGTGTACATATCGCATTTCTAATGTGCCATACCTAGTTAGGATTGGGCTATGGGTCACCCCAGCTTTATCAATAGTGAGGCCCAGCATTTGATGGCTGAAGGTGAGGTCAAAGCATTAACAACAATTTCAGCTAGATATGTTGAATGGATGATCCATCTCAACTTTGTCCCACCGTAGTAGAAGCTCGAAGTTAAAGTGAGTTCTACCAGTTTTGATGATTTTGTTACTTTAATGGAGTGACGGGGTGGAGGTACATCTCTACCAAAGGAGGCATAAGGTGCTCCTCCCTCTGCTAGCCTGCAGGTCACCCTTGGGCAAGGCGTAGCCCCTGGATCAGGGTCATGTGAAGTCATGGGAGCAAGTAACGGATGCTCATATGAGCAGCTGGTGCATGTCACATGTCCTGGTTATGCAACCACTGATGCCATGCAATCTCTGAACAGTATTGTTAATGGCTTGTAAAGGCACTTCCCAGAAGAAGGAAATGGCAAACCAATTCTATAGAAAAACTTACCAAGAACAATCATGGTCATGGAAAGACCATGATCACCTACGTCATATGACATGGCACATAATGATGATGATAATGAATGGAGCAGTATGTGTACAATATTTACAAGTAGTGCCCCAACACACACACACACTTATGTCTCTATAATGCTCACAAGTCATGTGATGAAACTAACCTTCCCCCTTGCTCCAGGGACAAGGAGCTCTCTCGGAGAGGCTAAGAAGCTTCAGCATGCAAGACCTGACGATGATTCGAGGAGAGAGCATCGATGATCCAACTGAACAGATAAGCAGTGCACAGAGCCAAGCCCAGAGTACACCACGGAACATCACAGAGACAGTTGATAACTCGGGTAAGCATTCGTTCAAATAAGCTTCACGCTTACCGGGAAATTGTAAATGCAAGACAATCTTCAATAAAGCCAATAAGGAAATAAGGAGAAATCTCCCAAATCAAAGAGTGGTGAGAATATAAAATGTGCTATATTGTGGTTAACTTGCATTGATTGGAGGACCTAGATAAGCATGAGGAAAAGAAAACAAACAGAAGGGCAGTTTGGTCAGTAAGGTGTGAGGCAGTGTACTTGGTTATTAAACTGTTGGGCTAAGAAGACAGTTTCCGGGCTGGGCCCCTTCACCCAAGTTGTCGATATAGATTATAAGTAATTGAGACCCCAGTAATGATCCTGAGGCACCCCACAGGAAACGATCTTTTTAACCCAAGTTTATTTTCTGTTCGTTAACGGGCAACCACAGTACCGGTTAGCATGACTGAATTACACCTCTGGGTGTTCCAGAGTTCGGAGTTCAATTCCAGTGCCGTTCTGTGAGGAGTCTCTGTACGTCGTCCCTGTGGAGTGTGTAGATACACCCCCCCCCCCCCCCGGGTGCTCCAGTTTCCTCCACAGTCCAAAGACGTAGTGGGTAATTTAATTGGTCATTGTAAATTGTTCGGTGATGAGGTTATTAGGTTGGGGTTAATGGGGTTTGTTGGGGATTGACGAGGTGGTGTAGCTCGAAAGACTGGAGGGGTCTATCCACGCTGTATCACTACATAGAAATAATATGAAACAGTGGAATAATCCTGCACATCCAGTTAGCATCCTTAACCAGAAACTTTATTATAATCTTTTCAACATTTTCCTGTTTCCTTACCCTGTAGGTTGAGTCCTTTGCCAGTTTTTCCTTTCATTTTGTTTCTGTTTATAATTTTCCCAATAAATTCGTCTTTGCCCACTTTCACCACTGGATGTTACAATCAGAGTTCTGAAATCCTGATAGTTAATTTCTGTTGCTGGTTATATGGGAGGGTGAGGAAAATGGAGGGAGACATAAAAGGGAGTTAGTTATCTGTGCTACGCTTGCCATACCCATCTTTGCCCAAATGGAGAGAACAAGTTCCAAGTGCTCCTGCCACGTTTTGTCACCCTGCAACCTTATCCTTCAATCTCTTCGAATTATGGAGGACAGCATGTGTATAAATGTCTCTCTCCACCAGACTTCATCATGACTCCAGTATTTCTACTATTTTTTTAACGTTTCTTAATTGTACATATGTATTTTTGTGTTCTATCGCTGAGCAGCAGTGAATCGTCTGATTGGCCTATCAAAGTTCTCTTTGGGAACTAGCTGAATTGATCAGCATTTCTGATCTGGCTATTGTTCACGATTGCACTTAACATAATAATAAAAAAACATCCAGATGGCGGCTGCTCGACTTTGCTGAGGTGATTATCAGCCTCTATGCATTGTTCACCAGAGAGGAATTTTGTAGAACCTTCCCTGGCCTTGTGTAAGCTTTGTAATTCTGTTCCAGAACTGTGATAACTGAATCCTTGAGTATTCCTTGAACATCCAAAATGGAATGGCAACTTTTTTGATGTATCAAATCATTGACCCAAGTATCTTTCAAGAATCACCAGATTCTGGAATGGTTGCAGAGGACTGTAAAATTGCAAATGCCACTCCACTTTTTAAGAAAGGAGGGTGGCAAAAGCCAGAAAAGTATAGGCCTATTAGCCTAACTTCAGTGGTTGGGAAGGTGTTGGAGTCCATTGTTAAGGACAAGGTTTCTGATAAAATAGGCTGGAGTCAGCATGGTTTACTTAAAGGGAAATGTTGCCTGACAAATCTTTTGGAATTCATTGAGGAAATAATAGACAGACAGACGTACTTTATTGATCCCTAGGGAAACTAGGTTTCGTTACAGCCGTGCCAACCAAGAATAGTGTAGAAATATAGCAATAGAAAACCATAAATAATCAAATAATAATAAGTTAATCATGCCGTGGAAATAAGTCCAAGACCAGCCTATTGGCTCAGGGTGTCTGGCATTGACACAGGCAGGATAGTCTGTTGTTTACTTGGATTTTCAGAAGGCCTTTGACAAGGTGCTGCTCTTGAGACTGCTAAACAAGACCAGAGCCCATGGTATTACAGGAGAGATACTTTCATGGATAGAAGATTGGCTGACTGGCAGGAGACAAACAGTGGAGAACTTTTCTGGTTGGCTGTTGATGATTAATGGTGCTGTGCAGAGATCAGTGTTCGGACCACTTCTTTTCATGTTATTTGTCAATGATTTGGATGACAGATTTGATGACTTGGTTTATGGACTTCGGCGTCCGTAAAAATGGAGGTTGATAGATTCTTGATTCGTAAGGGTATCACTGGGAGAGGGCAGGAGAATGGGGTTGAGAGGGGTAATAAATCAGCCATGATGAAATGGCAGAGCAGACTTGATGGGCTGAACAGCGTAACCCTATTCCTATGTTGTATGATCTTATGTCGCAGTAGCATCAGGTCGGGTCCCTACAAAAGAGCGTGAGATTGTTTAAAAACAAGGGTGAAACCACATAAGGGCATTATCCACCTGTCAGCAGTATCTTTGTAGCATTGTGCGACTTAGAAATAATTGTCAGCCCTTAAAGGTACAATCCCCATGAAAAGATTGTCAGCCCTTAAGGACATAAGCCTGTGAAAAGATTGTCAACCAATAATAAACTATTTCCTTGGGATATGGGAAGAAACTGGAGCACCCTGAGGAAACACGTGGGGTCACAGGGAGAACGTAAAGACTCCTTACAGACAGGTGCAGGAATGGAACCTGGGTCACTAGCACTGTAACAACATTACACTAACCGCTATCTACCATGCAAACCCCCCTCCCCAAACTGTGTTTTCCATACTGTGTTATTGTATTGTTGTAAATGATCCCAAATGGCTTCATGTTAACATACTCCTTTGAAAGTGCATTCACAGTTTCTATGTAGAAACACCTCATACAGCAAGATCCCCACACTCAGCAATGAATTGAATGATCAGTTTATGACCAGAATGACTGACTGCTATTGGGATTTGGTTTTGATTAATGGTTATTTGCAAATTCAGGTGATGCTTTAATTTTGATGCTATACCATTTCCATTGCTGTTCCTTTTTCCTCCAGTTTTTAAAAATGGCATCATATTCAATATAATAACAGGTGAGTCATAAACTGCTGAGAATAGGCAATGGAACTCATCCTGGGCTCATTCTGTGTGTCTGAGCCATTGACTGTGCTGACTAACTTGTTGGCTATTATGGCATTGTACTAAAGGATGAATTGCTATGGTAAAGCTAACACTAACGTGATCTTAGGTGTTTCCAATGCCTTTCTGAAATAACGGCCCTAAAGTCTCTACAGTAAAATGCATTGCTTAAGGTATCCATAGGTTATAAAGCATGCGCTTGATATCTAACCAGACCAGAATTTATCTAATTTGAATATCTTATTCCATTGTCTTAGCTGTCCAGTCCTACACTCTCTACATGCTCTCTTCTCATTGCTACCATCGGGCAGGAGGTACAGGAGCCTTAGTTCCCACACTCCAGGTTCAGGAGCAGTTATTACCCAACAACCATCCTGAACCAGCATGGATAACTCCTCAACACTGAACTGATTCCACAACCCACAGACTCACTTTTAAGGATGCTGCAACCCATGGTCTCAGTTTTATTATTTTTATTTTTTTATTAGCACAATTTGTCTTCTTTTGCACATAGGTTGTTTGCCAGTCTTTGTTTATGTATAGCTTTTCATAAATTCTGTTGTATTTCTTTATTTTCCTGTAAATTCCTGCAAGAAAGTTAATCTGAAGGTCATATATGGTGACATATGCGTAGTTGATTATAAATTTACTTTGACTTTGAATCATACTGCACAGGGGCCACCAACCCATTGTACTTCTGCTGGAAGTAGGAATTATCCACCTCTCTGTCCTAAGCAGGTCACTTTGCCTTTTCTCCCCCATGTATAAGCTTTTTATCTAATTTTCTTTTGAAAGTTCCAACAGAATAATGCAGTCTAGATCATGGAAACTTGCTGCAGAAAACCATTTCTCCTCCCCTCCTTATAAAGGTTGGTCACCAATGGACACCGGTGAGGACATGTCAAATGAGCTCTCAGTGTTTAAATAAACTGCCCCTGCTGATATGTGTGGAAGTGGCTCCACAGCCAGAGAGTGGCTGATGCTGTTGGGGATTTATCTGCAAAGTAATGAGTGGCTGCCAGTGAGGAGTGGTGTTCTGCTGGAGTTGGTGTTTGGACTGCTTTCTTTCATGTTATATGTCAATGATTTGGATGACGGATTTGATGGCTTTGTGGCTAAGTTTGCGGACAATACGAAGATAGTTGGAGGGGCAGGTAGCGTTGAGGAAGCAGAGAGACTGCAGAGGATCTTAGATAGACTGGGGGAATTAGCAAAGAAGTGGCAGATGGAATATAGTGTAGGGAACTGTATTGTTATGCACTTCAGTAGAAGGAATAAATTCAAAAATTGGAGGTGTAAAGGTACTTGGGAATCCTCGTGCAGGTTAACTTGCGGGTTGAGTTAGAGGTAAGAAAGGCAAATGCAAAGTTATCATTCCTTTGAAGAGGACTGAAATATAAAAGCAAGGATGCAAGCTGAGGCTTTATTAGGCACTGGTCAGACCACACTATGAATATTGTGAGAAGTTTTGGGTGCCTTAGATAAGAAAAGATATGTTGGCTTTGGAGAGGATCCAGAGAATGTTTATGAGAATGATCCCAGGAATGAAAGGATTAATATATGAAGAGTGTTTGATGGCTCTGTACCTGTAACTGCTGAAGTTTAGAAGAATGAGGGAGGATCTCATTGAAACGTGACATGTTCAGCACAACTTTGTGGGCCAAAGGGCCTGTATTGTGCTGTAGGTTTTCTATGTTTCTATGATGCTGGAGCAGGGATCCAATTGCAGACCAATTACCGTGCACACAGTGATACAAATTGAGTAACAAATCTCAAGGTGCAAACAAAGTTGGCATCAAAGTTCAGGCAGAGACCAAAACATTCAGAGAAATCCAAAAACCAGAATCAGGAAACAGGCAGAGTTAATATTCAAATGGACAAAGTGCAAATACGATGCTGGAAAGGCTCAGGAAAATTCACTGGCACAATCTGGCAACAAACAGGTGAAAACACAGGGCTGAAATACACTGAGCAATAAACAGAGAGGTAGATGATAGGTGGAACACAATGAGGCACAGGTGGCAGCAATACAGGTAATAATGAGAAACAGGTGAGAGGCAAGAGTAGAGCAGGGGCGGGGCCAGGAGCGCATGCGGCATGAAAACAAACTAGAACACATGGCAATACAAAACCACAGACTGACGGCTGGAGGGAAAGCACACAAAAAGACAAAGTTCAACTGGAGGTACTGAGAAACCTATTGAATATTGAAAGGTCTAGATAGAGTGAGTGTGGAGAAGATGTTTCTCATAGTGGGGGAGTTTAGGACAAGAGGGCACAGCCTTAGAATAGAGCGACTGCCTATTAGAACAGAGCTGAGGAGGAATTTCTTTAGCCAGAGGATGGCAAATATGTGGACTTCATTGCCACAGACAGCTGTGGAGGCCAAATCATTTGGTATATTTAAAGCAGGGATTGATAGGTCCTTGCTTAGTCAGTGCATCAAAGGTTATGGGAGGAGAATGGGGTTGAAAAGGATAATACATCAGCCATGATGGAATGGTGGAGCAGACTCGATGGGCTGAATGGCCCAGTTCTCTCCTATGTCTTATGGTTTTATGGTAATGGTATAAAGGACACAATCACAAATATTTTATGAATAAAGGATGGAAAATAAAGCTTGACGGTTCAAACACTAAATTGGGATTGCCACTATTGAAATGTATTTGGAGAAAGAAACAAGAGCCTGAATTACATCTGTGTAGTAGAACAGGAGAGGGTATCCAAGAATCATTTACCAGATGTTAAGCAGATAGGAGCTCTTTAAGAATAAACCATGCATCTGGCCCTCATCAGGAGGATCAGGTAACTGTTCCCAAGAGGAGAAGTGTGTTGCATTGACTTCCTTCTCAAGCGTGCCAAGGTGTTCAATGACGTGATTCAGGTGCAACACCTACAAAATGCTGGAGGAACTTAGCAAGTTGGGCAGCGTCCATAGAGAGGAATAAACAATCAATGTTTCGGGCCAAGACTTGTAATTAGGACCTGTCCTTATCAGAAATAGTTCTGATGAAGGGTCTTATCCCAAAAAGTTGACTATTTATTTCTCTCCAGTGATGCTGCTGGTCTGCTGAGTTCCTCCAGTGTTTTTTGTGTGTTACTCTGGATTTCTGGCATCTGCAAAATCTCTTGTGTTTCTGAGGAGCTTTCCATTGCCTCTGTCAAAGATTGTAAATAACTTTCAGTGCAGTGTAGGACTGAGTTATTGAATTGAATTGACTTTATTTCTTACATCCCTCACACTAAGGACAGAAGTTATATCTATTCTTGTCAAGCAGGAAGTTCCAAAGAATGTGAGTGACATACTATTTTGCAAACAAGGCTGAAAATTATACTTAAGCCAAAACACCAAAGATGCTGGAAATCCAAAACAGCATCTTCCACCTCCTGTGTTCCAGGACATCCTCCTCTAGACAGGGACACAGCAACCCCTGGGACAAAATATTGAGATCAGCAATTTCAGCATTTTCCCACCGTTTCAGGGAACCCCCTTTTGTGGTTGTTCCTTTGTTTCAATTTGTCAGTGAATCATTTTGTCCCAACAATTACTTTTTGAAGTAATTATTACCTTGATAACTTTGGCCAGAATTTGATAATTCTGTCACAGACATTCCCTCTACAATTTGGCAGCATGGACTCTGACCTCCAACTTTTGGTAAATTTCTTCTCTGTCTCTTTTCTTTTCTGCCTGATCTGTCCAGCTCCCATTAGTCCCCTCCTCCACCCCATACACCTCCCATCATCCACCCACTCTTCCTACGAGTTGCCCCCATCACCTCTCTCCCCTTTTCCTCTGCTCCACCTTTTACTCCTATCAGATTCCAACATCTTCGGCCGCTTGTCACTTCTCAGCTTTTGGCACTGTTCCCAGTCTCCTTCGCCCATCTGTCTGTTATCCCCCTCTCACTTGGATCCACCTGTATCCTTCCTGCTCTTTCCCATCTCTTCCCTACACCACTCTGTACTGCTAATTGTCACTTGATCTTTCAGTCCAGTTGGAAGTTCTTGGCCTGAAATGTTGACAGTCCCCTTCTCTCTATAGATGCTACCTGACTTGCTGAACCACTCCAGATTCCAGCAGCTGCAGTCTCAATTTTCTCCATTCCCTTCTGTCCTCTCCACCTCCCCATTTCTGCAACTTCAAACATGATTAATTTCTCACTTTACCTGCTCTGACTCAGAAGATCAATTCTATTTCCCACTGATGCTACCTGATCAGCTGAGAGCTGCCAATGCCTTCTTTCTAGAAAGAATATGCTGAGTCGATTCAATGTATTGGCAGTGACCAACTGCATTTTCTGTAGTGTAATTTAATTTTCTGTAGTTTAATTTTACAAGATTTCCATTATTTTCTGGAGTGCTACCGTGTCTCAGATTAAGATCACTGTCATGCCTCTCACTGTCAGTTTTGCAAAGGAATAAATTCTATTGGAAAGTTCAGGTGCAGCTTAATTTAAATGTTAAATGTAAAGAACATAAGAACATCAGTAATAGGTGCAGGAGTCGGCCATCTGGTCCGTCGAGCCTGCTCCACCATTCAATAAGATCATGGCTGATCTGGCCATGGTCTCATCTCCACCTACCTGACATTTCCCCAGAACCCTTAATTCCCCTACAATGCAAAAGTCTATCCAACTTTGCCATAAGTATATTTACTGAAGTAGCCTCCACTGCTTCACTGGGCAGAGAATTCCACAGATTGACCACCCTCTGCAAAATGCAGTTCCTCTGCATCTCCATCCTAAATCTGAATCTTGAGGCTACATCCCATAAAGGGAAGAATTATCATCCAATCACTGCTCTGCATAGCAGCTGGGGAAGGGGAAGGAGTTTCTGCATTAAGGGAAGAGCCTTGTTAGAGGGAGATACAAGAGATTGTGCAGATAGAGATATCCTTGAAAATCATGCACAAAATTCTAGAAGGTTGAAAGAGTACAGAAAAAAATTACAAGGATGTTGCTGGGATTTGAGGATCTAATTCATAGGGCGAGATTGAATAGGTTAGAACTTTATTCCCTGGAATGCAGGAGAATGAGGAGTGATTTGATAGTGATATACAAAATCATGGGCAGTATAGACATGGTAAATGCAAGCAAGATATTTTCACTGAGTTTGGGTGAGGCTACAACTGGAAGCCATGCTTTAAAGGTGAGAGGTGAAATGTCTAAGTGGGAACTTCTTCATTCAGAGGGTGGTGAGAATGTGGAATGAGTGACCAGTAGAAGTAGTGGATGCGGGTTTGAATTCAACTTTTAAGAGAAGTTTGGATAAGTACATGGATGGCAGGGATATGGATGGCTTTGGTCTAGGTGCAGATCAATGGGACTAGGCAGAATAATATTTCGGTACGGACTAGATGGGCTGAAGGGCGTGTTTCCATTCTGTGGCTCATCAGCACATCAGACAGCATCTATGGAGGGAGTTGAAAGGGAAGTGATAATAAGTCCAGAGTTAGCAGACTTCCATAAGGGAGACAATGGAGACCCTTGAATTGGCCTTATCAATGATGGATTATATCATAGGAGACAGCCAATGGTACCCATGCTTAACACTACCTCTCCAGTCAAAGTGACATGGGAGCCTGAGGAATTAATTCGGGCTGCTACAAACTAAGTTTGTAGTTTTTTTAAGTTTGTACAAACATGGTTGTTACAAACTAAGTAAGCAAAATGAATGCATCAGAGAGTCATATTAGAGCTCCTCCGAGGGTGTGACACCATGGGGGAAGTATTTGTCATTCCCTGGGAGGCAACACACAGGACTTGCAGATAATGAGTATCAGCTGATGAATATACCGGCTCTGCCACTGGAAAGCTCGGATAGGATGGGAGCGAGGGAGGGTGGGTTGCTGAGCAGTGCTTTCTCATGAGGCCTGGAGTCGAGGAGAGGCGCACTGTATGGCAGCCTCCTGTAACTCCTGGTTTGGCCTTCACATCCAACGCTGCTGTGAGATGTGAGCAACTATGAAAGAAGCTCCTGGAACTGGTGATAGACTTTGGGATTAGGAAACGGGAGTGACGGTAGTTTTGGCATTCTGGGAAGGGGGCAGCCGCTCTCAATCAGTAGAGTGGGTGCACCAGAGACCCATGGTCCTTGGAGTCTTCAGCATCTATCCCTTAACTGGTGAAATCTTATGTAACATAGCAAATATTCCTGCATTGCATACCAGTCATAACTTTGAATTACGCATATTCATACGTTACTTTCCAGTGCAGCCATTCGGCCCATTGAGCAGCTGTATGCCTTTGCCAATTGACACCAGTCCCAAACCCTTCACTTATTTCCCTGTAACATCTTCCCCCTCACATTCCCATCAGACGGACACATTCTCCCACCACGCATTAACTTACTGCTGCCAGTTCAGCACTTTGGGAGGTGGGAGGAAACCAGAGCACCTTGAGGAAAGCCAAGCAGACACAGGGAGAACGTGGAAATCCCACATCAGAGGTCAGGATTGCATCTGGATCTGTGAGGGAGCAGCACTATAATCAATGTCCCACTTTACCGCCCAAGAATGAAGCAGCTTGCGATGGAATTAACAACTACGTGCTGACAGGACTGAAATTAACTGACTGCTGAAGTGTGTCTGCTTATAGATTTTAATAAATGCTCACATAATGGTTTTAATTAATAAATGCCAAGGGAAATGGAGTTTCTCAATGATCTGATTCACAATCCCTTTTTTTTAACCATTGAAGAATTGATACTCAAATAGAGCATTAAACATAGAACAGTACACCAGAGTACTGGCCCTTTGGCCCACAAGGTTGTGCTAACCTTTGAAGCCACTTCATATTCCATCTAATCCTTCCCTCCCACGTAGCCCATTACTCACATTTTTTCTTATAAGAGACTTCTATATGTCTCTAATGTGTCAGCCTCTACCATCACTCTCAGTAGGACATTCTCTGTGCAAGAAAAACGATGGCTGACAATTCCCCTGAACATTCCTCCACTCACCTCAGAAAGATGTCCTCTAAATAATTGAAAAGAATTAGTATTTGAGTATTATAATGAAATAAACTTTGAATTAGGCTTAAAATATGCCATATCCCAACATCGGATTGTGTAGTTTGTGTAGTTGCAACTTGTGTAGTTTGGATAGTGAAACTACACATTCGGGAGTACACTTTGGGAGTAAGCCAAAGGTGAATTTAAGGTTATGTGTTTCCTTTAAATCTTACAGAAAATGTCTTGGATATGCCTGCAGCATTTTTCTGTTCTGATTTCTAACTTAAGTCCAACTTCTGTTTGAGAGCAACACACACTAAATACTGGAGGAACTCAGCAAGTCAGGCTGCATCTACGGAGGGGAATAAACAGTTGGCATCAGGCTGAGACCTACTCATTGGAATGTCAATTGTTTATTCCCCTCCATGGATACTGCCTGACTTGCTGAGCTCCTCCAGTATCTTGAACATGTTGCTCAAGATATCCCGCATCTGCAGAATCCCTTGTGTGCAGTTCTAGATTTGCTCCCATTCCATCTTGCTTTCATCTCTTGGGTTAATATTAGATCTTTCCATGTTTCACCCATTGCAGCTTCACTATCCCATATTTTTGAACAGTACCCTTTGATAGTTAAAAATGAATTTTTTGATTTTTAAAAATGAAAATTCTCTGCTGTTTGAGTTATTACAACATGACATTCTTCCCATGTTCACCAACTAAACTCATGATTCTTTCCCCTAACAAACGTGGTGCATTGTTTTTTTTTACTGTTTATAGTAGGATTGGCATTCAAACAGGTTCCTTGGGCTCACTGCATGATTGCTCTGCCCACTGCATGGCTGACATAGAGGCATAGATACCAAGCGATATCCTTCAAATTCTGAACATTCAAATTTTGCTTTTCCAGGATGGCACCCCTTCAGTTCAATGGCCTGAGTAAACAACTTTAAAGAAATATTCGATTTCTGTTCTGATTTTCACCCAATCTTTTAGTTTTTATTTTGAAATATAAGGAGAGGTTTAGGAAAACTCAACCCTATCTTGCTTTGTCTCCCTCAATAAGTGGCCCTGGCTTGTCCCTAAAGCTTTCAGAATAACCTACTCTGAGTTGCATTGAGGTAGTGCTCATGTTGCATATGATGTTCTCTCAAGGGGTCATTCCCTTCATGGAGAACGCCTGTGTGTGACTTTGTTTAACTTGGGGGGGGCTGATGCATAGACAGGGGCTACAGTCCAGTGGCGTTATCCAAGATGACAGGGGACCCTTCTCTGCTGCAGGCTTCCTCTGCCTTCACTGCTCTTGTGATAGGTCATCATCTTCCACTAGCTCTACCACTGAGGTCTTGGTTGGATCGCTCTTTGTCTGGAACCTTTGCCTTTACCTTACCACCATGGGTGATCCTAACAGGAGCTAAACGCCAGACAGTATCATTCTCGGGACCTCAGGAGCTCACAGGCCTCTCCGCCAAGACAAGGTGAAGGTCCTCGGACATCACCTAGACTGATGTGACCAACCTCTGCCTAGGTGACGTATGGGCACTGCAATTGAATGGCCACCAAACAGAGCTATTGAGTGTTCTCCTGCTGGCAGAGTTAGTGTCTGGGGAGGGGTCTTGGGCTGGAAAGTTGATCACAACACGTGTAACCAAACTGCAAGGAGCCAGGTGCACCTGGAGTTTGGCATAATTATTGCAAATGTAATAACGGCATTCTCTTTTTCTTTTTCTGCCTGTTTAATTTGTCCGTTCATTCTTCATCAACGCAATGGAATGTTGTGTAAGTTTTTCCAGTCTGCATGAACTGCCTTTGGCTCAAGAAGCATAAAAGTAGGTCTCTGATGTCCGCTCTGTTGTATACCTGCTGAGTGTTACTGCTTGTGTGGTGCTGCCAAGCAGGATTAGTGCTTCACTCACTGTGAGAGTCCAGAGCTTAAGAAATGCTGACATAACGATTTCACTTTAATGCACTGGGCTGTCAATATTATTTTTATGACATACTTTCGAAATGGGTAATCCAATACACTCAAACTAATTGTCAGTGAATTTTTGAAAGTGTTTTTGGAACAATCTGCCAATGATTAAATGATGTTCTGTTACTCTATAAATTCATCATGTCTTTGTCAAACTCATTCAAGAGCACTGCCTTGATGGTACAATGGAGTAAACATGCTCGTGGCTTGCTGTGATCAGCTGTGCACACTGCTGACTTTGATGCTCATGCAGTCAGCTTGACTTTAAATCCTCCCTGCTGGTGCAGCAAGCTGGCATTTTCACTCTGAGCAGAGTTGTGTGTTTACAACTGCGGTCAACCCAGGGCCTGATTATTTGTCTGATTAGACAAAGCTACCATTCCCAATGCTTGGATTAATTTATTGGGTAAATTAGTTTTTTTTTGTATGATTGGGCATCTTCTCCAATTTGCCTCTCATCCCTCTTCGAGCATGAACAGTTTTTTTAAAATATTGTTCACACAAGCTGGAAGAGAATGGCACTGTAAAGGATTTGTATCTCAGGAACACTCATAAAAACTTGAGTGAAAGCACGTGGCCCCAGCGCAGATCAGTATCGGCCTTTCACAATCGGCCTTCCACATCAAGGCAAAGAAATCCACAAATTTTATAGCCTTCAATATATTCAATGACTGAGCATTTGGGGCCCTTTCAGACAGAGAATTCCAAAGATTCACAAACATTTGATTGGTTTATTATTGTCATCTGATGTGCCAAGCTACAGTGAAAGCCTTTAGCTTTTTTGTGCCATCCAGACAGATCACTGAAGAAGTGAGAAGGAAAACAGACTGCAGAATATGGTGTTGCATTTGCAGAGGAAGTGCAGTGCAGGCAGACAGATAAAATGCAAGAACCATGACAAGTTAGACTGGGAGATTAAGAGTTCGTCCCTTAGTGTATGAGAGGTCCGTTGGAGAGTCTGAGGTCAGCAGGATAGAAGCTGTCCTTGAGTCTGATCGTTTGTGTCCTCACGTCTTTGTATCTTCCTCACATTCAGGTCTAAATATCCCAACTCTTATCCTAAAAGCAGACGGCTGTTTAGTTAATGGGTTTAAAGGCAAAGGAGATTACGTTAAGTTGCTGCATAATATTCAGTGGAATGCTATGACAGGAAAATTCAACATTGATCATATGCACTAAACTCAAGATAGTAAAGAATGCATTGTGTCTAGACTTTGTCTTTATTTTAGACAAGGTTACAAGATAGATAGGTACATGGAGCTTAGAAAAATAGAGGGCTATGGGTAACTCTAGGTAATTTCTAAGGTAAGTACATGTTTGGCACAGCTTTGTGGGCCAAAGGGCCTGTATTGTGCTGTAGGTTTTCTATGCTTCTATGTTCTATTTCAGAAGTAGTCTTCAATGTATCATGCGCTTGGTATCCACAACAGAAAACAATTTTGTTTTGTAAAGTATTGTTAACCTAGCTGGGTGTCAGGATTCATCCACTATCTCAGTTTTGTCAGCATTACTTTTAAGCTTTGCCTGGGATTGACAGAACCCAGACAACTGATCAGCATAACTGCATGGCCATGTTCAAGCTCTACACCAGCATCTTTCTGCTCACTCTTTTGTCATGATTTACTAATAGGAATTTCCACAGAATCACTTCTAGTATGTTTAACTTCACTAGCTACCCTTGAGCGTAGAACATAGAACAGTACAGCACCATACAGGCCCTTCAGCCCATGAAATTGTGCCTACCTCTCACCTACTTAAGGATCAATCTAACTCTTCCCTCCTACAGAATTATCATCGACATCATTATGTGCCGTTTCATATGATGTAGGTGATCATGCTCTCATGACCATGATTGTTCTTGGCAAATTTTTCTACAGAAGTGGTTTGCCATTGCTTCATTCAGGGTCGTGTCTTTACAGGATGGGTGACCCCCCCACCCCCACCTTCAGAGGTTGTCCGTGGATGTAAAACCAGGACTTGTGATATGCACCAACTGCTCATGCGACCATGCACCACCTGCTCCCATGGCTTCACGTGACCCTGACTTGGGGGGTGCTAAGCCAGTGCTGCACCTTGCCCAAGGGTGGCCTGTAGGCTAGTGGAGGGAAGGAGCAACTTACACCTCTTTTGGTAGAAACATACCTCCAATCTGCCACCCATCCCTCCTACATAGTCCTCCATTTTTTCTTTTATCCATGTGTTTATCTAAAAGTATCTTAAATGCCTCTGATATATCTCCCTCTATCACCATCCTTGGCAATGCCATTCCATGCACCTACCACACTCTATGTTAAAATCCTATCTATGACATTCTCCCCCGTACACTTAAAGTTATGCCCCTGTATATTAGGCATTTCTGCCCTGGAAGAATGTCTGTGGCTGTCAATGTGATCTATGCCTTATAATTTTGTACACTTTTATCAAGTCACCTCTCATCTTCCTTCACTCCAAACCCTCGCTCGCTCAAGCTAAGCTCATAAAACATCCTGGCAGAATCCTCTGCATCCTCTGTCCACCTTCTTCCTATAATGAGGTGACCAGAACTGAAGTGTGGTTCAGAAGGGTGTTGTGTGTGGAGAGCCTGCACCTTCCGTGTTCCCAGTGTAACGCTACTGAGTGTGCTTTGGTTTGGTTGCTAGCAGCACTCCCTTAAAGCAAACAGACAGATCCTTTGCTTTATCTTTTGTATCACTCTTCTTCATCCCTTAGCTGGTTAACTGGACATTAAAAGGTGATGAAGTAAATATTGATCAGGGCCCGAGGTCAGATGAAGAACAGAGTAAGACTAAAGCAGTAGAGCGCCCTGACAATGAGATAACAGGACGCATGCTCCAACAATCCTCTAAACTACTTAGAAAGAGAAGGCAACACAGTGAGGTAAGTTATGGGACCTGCTACCTGATATTCTGCTTTTGAGCGAGTTAGCAGAAACAAGTCAATCGGGCCTCATCTTTCAAGGAGTTTTTTTTATTTTAGTTATTCAGAGGTACAACATTTGAATAGGCCCTTCCTGCCCAACAACCTACAACACCCAAACTAACCTACAAACCCATATGTCTTCGGAATGTAGGAGGAAACCAGAGCACCTAGGGGAAATCGACATGGTCACAGGAAGAACGTACAAACTCCTTACAGGCAGTGGCAGGAATTGAACCCGGTTTGCTGGCACTGCAATCTGTGGTGCTACCCACTACGCTACAGTGCCAGGTCTTCTGAGGGGCTGTATGGCAAGAATTACTTTCCAGCTAGCTAAAATAAATTCAGCTGTGCTAAACAGAAAAACTAAGCTTTTCTTTTATTTTATCAAATTGATCCTTTCAAAAGAAACTGGAAGCTCTTGTCAAGTAAAGCACGACCAACCATACAAATCCATTTTCTGGCTCCTGTTTGTCCCCTTTTTTCCACCCCCAACTTATCTCCTGCTTTATCTCCTCCTTTCTCCACGAGAAACTATGACGTTTGCTTGCTGATGTGGTTACTTTTAGTGATGAAAACAAGGAAGTGCCCTGTCTCATTGCTACCAGCAGGAGGGAGGTACAGAAGCCTGAAGGCACACACTCAACAATTCAGGAACAGCTTCTTTCCCTCTGTCATCTGATTTCTGAATGGACATTGAACCCGTGAACACTACCACACTACCTCTTTTTATTTTTATTTTTGCACTACTTATTTAATTTAACTATTTTATATATACTTACTATAATTCACAGTTTTTTTTCTCTCTATTATTATGTGTTACATTGTACTGCTGCAGCAAAGACAACAAATTTCACAATGTACTGCTGTGATATTAAACCTGATTCTGAAACGTACGGTCATAATTATCAAGTTCCAACTGATGTGGTTCAATTGACCTTCAACCCTGTAAGGGAGAACTTTTATTTGCTGAGCAGCATCTTGAATCAGCAAAGCAGCTGCTGGAGTATTGATTATAAACTGCAGCCCTAAATGAAATAGCGTGGTAAGCCAAGTTTGAGGAAAAATGGCATTTAAAAAATAACTATACAAGGGCCAAACATGATCAACAAAGTATATTAGAAAATTACTGACTGTAACTTATCTAAACACTGAGGTAATTGAAAGGGCATCTGACGACAAGGATTACTTGTGCATGGTCAGTGACTATGTGGAGAGAGGAAACTAGAAATAAAAACAGAAGATGCAAGAAAGACTCACCAGGTCGGGCAGCGCCTGCAGAGAGAGAATCAGAGTTAGTGTTTCTGATAAAGTGTCTCTGGGCTGCCTTGCCTGCTGAATTTTCCAGCGTGTCCTTTTTTAATTGCAGGCTGTGAGCTGTTTGGTGGTTTATACCACATCAGGGGGTGACTTGGGTGGGGAGGGGCGGGGTAGAGAGTTCGGGTAGCAGGCAGCCTTCCTGCTACCCCAACCAAATGACCAAACATACATTCAGAAGGTGAGTACTAACAGTGAGTTTGACCAGTGGAACTGATGCACACTCTTGAGTCCAACTGTGTCCAGTCTGTCACATAGGGGCATGCGACTTTTCCTGATTATTGGATGGTAAATTATATGGGTAAATGGGCTTAGTACTGTCACATGTACCAAGGTAGCGTAAAAAGGTTTTGCTTTGTGTGCCATCCGTACAGATCATTTCATCACATCAGTACGTGGAGGTAGTACAGGGGAAAAGCAGAGTGCAGAATAAAGTGTTACAGAGAAAGCGCAGTGCAAGCCATGATGAGAGGTCAAGAATCTATCTAATTGTTCCAGGGGACCATTCAGCAGCCTTACAACAACAAGGTAGAAGTTTCCCTTCAGCTAGGTGCTGCGTGCTTTCAAGTACAGGTGTCCCCCACTTTACAAATGTGCACTTTACACCACCTCACTTTTACAAAAGACCTACATTAGTAACCTGTTTTCACATTACAAAGAGGATTTTTGCTTTTACGAAAATTTTTCCCATATAAATTAATGGTTCTTTGCTTTACGCCATTTCAGTTTAAGAAAGGTTTCATAGGAACGCTCTACCTTTGTAAAGGGGGGGGCACACCTGAATTTGTATCTTCTGTCCGAAGGGAGAGGGGAGAAGAGAGGATGTCTGGGTGGGAGGGGTCTCTGATTTTGCTGGTTGCTTTACTGAGGCAGTAAAAACTGTAGACGGAGTCCGTAGAGGGGAGAATGTTTTCTACGATGTGCTGAGCTGTGTCCACAGCTGCAGTTTCTTGCAGTTACAGGCCAAGTAGTTACCCTGCACAACCATGGTGCATCTAGATAACCAGTGCCTCTCTGCCAGTCCTGTTCTTCAACTGTACGGTGTAACGATATCTCAGACTTTTCTATCTTCTGCCCGATGACCAACTTATATTTTTATGAAACCTTTGTTCAGCTGCCCTTGGAACGGTACATGCTGCTCCGGATGTGGAGGCTTTGGTGCAGGAGAGGTTTACTTAGTTGCTGCCTTAATTAGAGGGTATCAGGTATACGAAGATGTTGGATAGATGTGGGTTGTGTTCTCTGGAGTGTCAGAGGCTGAGGGAAGACCTGGTAGAAGTTTATAAAGTCATGAGAGGCAGAGATGGAGTGGACAGTCGGAATCTTTTTATTCCAGGGTTAAAATGTTGACTACGAGAGGGCATAGCTTTAAGGGGGAGAAGAGGAAAGTTCAGAAAGAATGTGAGGAGCAAAGGTTTTAGAAAGAGACTGCTAGGTGTTTGGAACAGGCTGTCACGGTGGTAGTGGAAACAGATACAATGGTGTTGTTCAAGAGGCATTTAGATTGGAAAATACAGAGAATGGAGGGATATGGATTATGTACAGAATAAGGGAGGTTTAATTCTCCATCATGTTCAGCAAAGATATCGTGGCCTGTTCCTGTGTGTAACGCTCTATGTTCTACAGTACTGTGCAAAAGTCTTAGGCATATATTTATCTAGCTAGTGAGTCTAAGACTTTTGCACAGCACTGTAATAATATTATGTATTGCACTGTACTGCTGCTGCAAAAAGGATCAAATTTTATGACATATGAGAGTGATGATAAACCTGATTTTGATAATGGGTCCATATTGTGGACTGAGAGTGGGAAGGGGGCAGGGAGAGGGGAATCACGGATGGGAAAAGCGGAAGGGAGAGGGGAAGCACCAGGAGGACATTCTGTAATGATCAATAAACCAGTTGTTTGTAATCTAATGACCTTGTCTGGTGTCTCAGGGCTGGTTGTGTCTGCACCCATACCACCCCCTGCCCCAGCACTCCTTCTCTGCCACTTCTCCCACACCCTTCCCATGGTGCACCACCCTCACCATTCCCAACATCCTTTGCTCCTGCCAGATTTACAAACTTCTTCTCCACTTCACGTTGACAAATACAAAAATATTAGACACCCTAAATATATATATCTATGTGCATGCGTTGCGCAGTACTGTATGTAAGGAAATAACCCTTGCCTTGTTTGCAGGCCAGGTAAGATTAGCTACCTCAGCACAGACTGGAGATTGAACCCGCACCCATTCTTTTCTTAACTCTCTTCCTAGCTGCTAAATGATGAGTGGAACAGCTGTCTGTCTATTGGCCATTTTAGTGGTTGAATGTCTGTATGTGTTTTTATAGGCAGAGCAAAGGCACCCTAATCCACCACCCAGGAGAAAAAGTACCTCAGGCTGTAGCAGCGAATCCATGTGATGCCAAGGAACCATCGGACTGGAGTGACTGGATTTGCCCTCCTTTTTGTTTTTGTCCTGCCTTCACAAGCCAAGCAACAAGTGACACACAGGGAACTGCAGAGGAACCCCTGGCTAGAGAGTGCTTCATGTTTTCTGCAGATGCCTTCAGCGACTGTTCATGGGTATAAACCGCATCGTAACGTGTTTCTGTTTTGTCTCTGTTAGCTTCCAAAATTTACACGTGGTTGTTGAAACAAAAATTCAGGAGTGATGGGGAAGTGATTGAAATGCTTGTAGGTCCAAAGTGTCTTCAGATTTATGTAAGAACATTCCAACATGTAGTGTTTTCACTTTGGAGCAATCTAGAAACAAAAATTGATCAAAATCTTATGTAAACAGGGAAATCTACTCTACAATATACAGGTACGTTTGTTCCACTACTCACAGGGATAACTGTTCTTCAATATATAGGCACTTATGCTATTTTGTGTACAAGGATTTCTGTCACACCCTGTACACAAATGCATTATTCTGAGCACTGGTGTATGTGATGTATGCATAGGTATATGTGTTGTACTATGCACAGGTATAAATAACGTTTTGTGCACAGTATGTGCTGTCGTCTGCACTGGAATGTCAATTGCATCATTCATAGGTATGTCTGCTGACTCTGCACAAGTGTGTCTGCTGTGTTGTACATAAACACATTAAATGTATGATCTGAAACTCTAATCACATTGTGCACAATGAGAAGACTGACCAGGCTACTGGGATGAATCTCCTTGGAATTGCACTGTTGATGATGACAGTCAACGTTTTATTTTTGCACCTAGACAAAAAAAAAACAAAAGGCGTAGCAGCTTTTATGTTTCTTTACCTGGTTCCATTGGATTGATGTTCTTCTGGTCTCTGCTCGTTGCTGCATCATATTCAAACAGAACACTATCCATTTAGGAAGCCAAAGGGCTGATTTCCTCTCACTACTTCTTCCAGCGAGACAATTTAAGTAGCAAGTGAGAACTGTCACTTATGATAAAAGCATTACATGCTCAGGCAAGGATGGACATTGAAATGATAGAGGAACACATTCAACTCTTGAGCATGTCCTACCGTTCAGCTAGATTATGGCCAATCTGCTGCCTCAAATCCATTAACCTGCCTTTGCTCCATTTTTCAAACTCACTATGAAATTTAATATATTCCTTCCTTTGAAAGTCCTATTCTGTGATGGTAATTCCCATGATTAATTTGTCAGTTAGTTGAAGGATCCCAGTGGAATATTATTGAAAATAAATAAGACTATAGAAAGAATGCACCAATAAATGTGATTTTTCTTTTAGGGAGGGAGGAGTGAGCATTGCATTTCTCTCGTTTTCATGCATATTTAGCACAATTTCTCCAGCAGTGAAAATTGATTGCAGGAATATGGTAACCCAGATATTGTAACCACATCTCTGTAAAGCTGAATGAAGCTATTTCACAGTTGTGTGTGCAGCATTGTTAGAGTCAACTATGGCTGTGGAAGGAAATATTGGAAAATGCCACAGTGGGGAAGTTACATCGGGCAGGATTATTATACAGTGGATTCTCATCAGCTGGTTAGTGCTTTGAGCAGCAGAATTAGATACAATTTTAGCAAATGTTCTTTCTACTAATATTATATGGCATGCCTCATTCAACATTAAAAAACAATCCTGGAACCTTCTTGGCTGCTTAAAAATGTATTTTCATTCCCCTTCACCCTAAAGATTTCCCTTTGCTCTGTAACGTGCCCTTGTCTTTGTGAAGAAAGGGGAGTTTTCAGCTGTGGCTCAGTTTAGCAAGTGTACACTTTTCGTACATTTTTGGTGCAAGTGTGTTGCTAAAGTCCTCCAGACGCTTGAATTTAGAAGAGGTCCATGAACTATGAAAGGATTGTGCCCACACCAGGCTCAAATGAAGATGAACTGCTGAAACTGGAGGTGAAACAGCTAACTTTAGATATTGGGGAAGAACCATATCCTTTTGGCCTCGAGAGTGTCAAATTGTGGCTTTAGAGTATAACCAGTGTCTTATTTTAAACTCAGGCTCAGATCTTCTCAAAATCAACACTGTAGCAGATGAGATATATGTCTGAAATTGTAATCCTACATTTAGGTGATGGAGGCAGATGAATGAATGGCAGAGTGTGTCCATTTGCTGCCTCAGCGGTCCCATTTCTATTGAGGATTACAATAGGCTCCAAGGAGGCAAGACAATGGACAAGGACCCTGAGCCCATGATTAATGATGTACAAGTAAGTGGCAGGCTAAGATAATCATTAGTGATAGAGTGTTGTAGGCTATACATTTGGTACTTTGTGATTTTTAAAGCCTTGGAATAGCCTGGCTTTTGCAGTGGTTTTGAAAGTTCATACACTTGGATGGGACTTGACAAGTAGTTGTAGCATTTTTGAGACAGTTTTTATTATAAAGTAGCTTGTGGGGGGAAAAGATTGAAATAATTAACCCTTTCCTTGCATGCTTTCCATTCAGATTTCTAACTCTCAAATTGTATGGAGCAAAAGTGAAGTTGTAGAGGTTTACACTGATACTGGGGTTTCTTATTTGGGGATGTGTTTAGTTGCTAGAACTTCCTTTTATCAGGTGCGGTAGTGATTGACTAGAACAGCTGGCTTGTGCTGATTTGAGTGTACTTTAGAATTTCATTAGCTCGTTACTTAGTGACTCATTGGTTAGCTTTTGAGCAGGTTGATATCTTTCATGTGAGTTGGTAAAACCAAGGCCTTGTGAGGTCTCCGAGGTATAGATGCTACTTGGAACTAGAGTGGTTCATATCACTCAACACCCAGCAGAGATAATCTGGTCATTGTCACATTCCAATGTGCTAATTTGCTGTCAGAATTATTTTGCAAAGCAGTTCATTGCTTTAAAGCACATTGGGATATCCTAATGCTGTGAAATACACCAGACAAATGCAAATATTTATTGCCTAGAGCAAGTTTAAACTGATCCTGTCACCAAATTTCATGTCAAATCACCAGCTGCTTCAGGTCTCTTACATCTGTACCCACATTAAAGTTTAAAGCCCTTGATTCTCTTCTGGACATCAGTTATAAGTTATGAACAATTTTCCTACTTATCAACTTATCTCTAAAATGTTGGATCATGCAATTAGGTCTAGTATACATAAAGCAATATTTTTTGTGGTAAGTGTATGATTTGCAATGAATTTTAAGACTGCTGGTTGTTTTCAAATCTGGAAATCCAGGTGAAGGGCTGAGTCAAGGGTTAAAAGTGGAAGTCCTAGAATTAAATCCTAAAACTCCAAGTAGGGATCTTTGGAAAAGGGTAAAGATAAGGATAGTGTGCTTGTCAAAGGGCTATATGTGTTAGTGCTAATCCTTTTAATGTTGAGGAAACTTTGTCACGTAATACTGGTGATCTGCTGACTAGTTTTTACTGTTGATGGTGATGTTATTATAAGAAGTATGAAAGAAGCAGAGTTCCAAACTTGCTGTGAGGTAGAACCATGTACAACATTAGGGAGTGGTGGGGTTGGGGATGTTAAGATGTCTTAATATTACAGGTCTTACTATCAATCCAATGTTGTAGAAAATTGCTTATTTTAATTGTGCCCCCTTTCCATAGCTTTCCACCAAATGCCATTGTAAATAGGTGTTCATTAACAATAATAATCCCTTTGTGAAACTGATCTTAAACTAGTTGATATTTCATATCCTCTTTCGGGATGTTAGTATTTGTCGAATCCATAAACTGCTGCCTTAAACCATTGGGGTAAATGTACTCCCAGAGTACATTTGAAGGGAGATAGCCCAATACCAATGAAGGACTTGCACTATGCTGCCAAGTCAAGATGGTGATACTTTGCAGGGGAAGCTTGCAAGTAGTGGCCTCCAGTCCTGGTGAAGGGTCTCAGCCTGAAACATCAACTGTTCATTTCCCTCCATAGATACTGCCTGACCTGCTGAGTTCCTCCAGTATTTAGTGTGTGCTGCTCAAAATTTCCAGCACCTGCAGAATCTCTTGTGTTTCTGAAGTGGTGGCATTCCATGTGTCAGTCATCTACAGCTTTTAGATGATAGATGTCACAAATTTGATAGGTACTGTCAAGGGAAATATCAGTGAAGGAATTAATCCCTGTGTTTCTTATAGTTTTGTGGAGCTTCTGCTTTCTCCAACTTTACTAAGAGTAATTTAAAATGTTTTAGTGCTTTGAGAGCTATTGTTTAGGATCTCCAGTACCTGGATGCCCAGTGTCTCTGTATCGCAAGCACCTAATTGGACAATCAGAGGTGAAATGAGCACTGGAACTGGCTTTCAACATTGAAATTAGTTCTATGTTTTCCAGGAGGCTCATGGTCTGCCGAAATACCATGGTGAGAGTGATGAGAACAAGAAGATGTAAAGACTTTACTTTGATGAGAAATCGTGTAAAGGAACAAAGTCACTGTGATACGAGGCTCTAAGAAATGTATAACGTACAATCTAGCATGCTATTGAAGAGCTATTTATAAATCATCCTTTGTCTCAAACATTGCTGGATCATTGCTGGATCAGTTTTTCTTACAACAGCTTTCCTTGCTTTTTTAGCAGCAACTATCACAACTGCTTAGAGCATTTTGCTGAGAGTTTCTGGTGTGTGATCATCTCTTGATGCTTTTCCTCTCTTGCTCCTATTTCTTTATGAACCAGCGTTTGTTCTTTGAATACTTCTTTTTGGCCTCTTGCATACACTTTTTGAGCTTGCCACAGACAAGATCACTATTTGCCTTACAAACTACTGTATCTTGGACTTATTCTCTGTATAAGTGCATCTTTTATGGTATAGATGGCATTGTAATCAATGATGTTACCTAGAAGTCTTTATAGTTTAGGTTCAAAGAAGCAACTCGTTACAGCAAATATCAGAGTGTTGCCTTTTGTAAACTTAATTCATCACAAGTCCAACTTTGCTTCCTTTTCAACTTGAGGCAAATATTTGTCTGAATGAAAATTTGTAACTACTAGGTCATGGCCCTAACTGAACACTTTTGAGGTGAGTGTTGGTAAGTGTTTCATGTATTTTAAATTGATGCTATATCCATCAGTCAGGGGTCCAATGTGGACAAGCACTTAAGGTGTTTGTTGTTAGTGAGCAGCTTGCCCAGAATACTCACAGCAGTGTATTTGTTCTGTTCCTTTATATCCAATTCTATGAGCTGTTTGCTGCGGTTGGATCCACTAATAAACTTCTGTTTCAGAAGGCATGTTTGGATCTCCTGACCAAGAACATTGTTCAGCTTGGGAATCACTGGCACTGCAACCTCAAAGAGATGCACACTATCTTCTATCATGGGAAGGTGATTAGCGAGGGACTAGCAACATTGACTTGTGTGAAAGAGCTGTAGTAGAATTCTTGTTATGGTCTTTTATTTTTCATTGGATCCAATTCTTTTTGTATAGTTCTTTCTTTGCATTGCTCTGGACTTCTGATATAGGTTAGATATCAGATCAAGGTGCAGATTCCTGTTTTATAAAGAAATAGAAAGTGGGCGACAGTGTAAGCACTTAGCAACAAAAGTATATACACAGTGACATCAAGCACTGACAACAAGCTAGTGCATTAAGCCATATTACAATTCACCTGAAGATATTGGGAAATCAGGCCCAAGAACTCATGCAGATCTGTTGACCAATAATATTCATTGGGCTTGCACTGTTTCTTACATGCTTTGTGAATGTGCTGATGTGAGTCCATGTGTGGTTCCTTCACTCTGAATGAGCATTCCCAAACAATTCTGAAAGCCCTTCTTAATGTTGGCTAAGTCCATCACGATAGACATCCTCAATGAACAAGAGGGCAGTGTTCATGTGAGGTTTACAGAATCTATCCTTTCCTTGGTCTGATGAGAGCTTAGCTAGCTCAAACTCTAAGTTCTCTGTGGTAACTTTCAGGCCTTGCTTCAGAGAGAAGAAAATTGTGTGTAAGCCTACAATAAACTTCTCCTGGAAGAAATTTTTAGTGCCAAACCATATTTTAGATAAATTTGATAAGCAATCTATGAAAATTCACTGGAACATCATCTGATCATCAAAACTTCAATGCTTGTTGGTACCATAGAAGGCAAGAAAAGAACAAGAAGCTTGTGTGAAACTCTGTTCTCTGATCTTTAATTTGTACAGCTGGGAGTGGTAGAGATGAAAGAACTGATATTCAACTTTGAAGAATGAATGCATGACCTATGGTTGACCATCAGTTTGGCCAGCTGTGAACTGATAAAAGAAAAAATATTGCCATTTTTGCTTCAATGTCCTGTGACTTTCCCTGGGTCCAGGTTAGAGTTAGGCAGCACATTCTGACTGGCAGCCCACCACTGGCTACAGGTAAAAGACAGGAAATTCACTGGGTTCAGGCTGGATGCAGTCAGCTCATCCCTGAATCTGTGAGGGAGATTGCCCCCAACCCCTTCCCTGGGTGCAGTCAGAAATTTTTCAGTCCTGAAAAAGTGCACCCCCTCCAAATTGATTTATGGCTCAAATTCTCTCTATGTCTACAAATCCTCAGTCCAGTAGGATGTCTTTTGGAAGCAGGAACTCTGTATAGATCGTGTGAATTTGATAACGTTTGTAGGCACTCTTAATGCCTTTCGTGCAATGTTCTAATCAGATTGAGTATACTATGAAGAATATTTAATATTTTGAACAATTAATGCATATTCCAAGATAGAGTATTATAAACTATGTAGCAAAAAAAGTAGAACAAATTTTATGAAGCATATGTGGAGAAAGTAGGAATGTAAAACTAAGGTAGATTGTTCCAATGTGAATCAATTGCACAGGTCGAAACAAACTGCCCTCTGTGTTTGAATTTGTGAGACTTATTTCAGATATCATGGAATCAATCTAGCCAAATATTGAGATAACATTTGATGTTAAAATTATGTTGTTAAAGATTCATACCAATAGACCATGTAAGAATGACGCTGGTGAACAAATTGGAATTTAACCATAATTTCAATACTGGCTTCTTATTGATTGCATGCTTGGAATTCTCATTACAAAGACTCAACAACCAGAGCTTGATATGAATGCATATTACATGGATTACTAGTCAAATAGCATGATTACCACATCACATACCTTACTAGTATAAGGACAAAATAGAAAACAAAATACAAAATTCAATGATAGATTTGATGATTTTATATTATTGACTTCATTGAACCAGACCCCAAATTAAGCTAAATCAATGCCCAAGTGCAAGGGGTAATGCAAGTGAATTTTTGAGCAGACATAAATAAATATTTTAAGCTCATCACATGGAATAGACATTGAAATAGCGAAGCAGACTATTAAAATAAGGCTGAAAGGAATGTAAAGTTTTCTTTTTAGGGTGATTGGATTTTTCCTCATCCATTTTCTGATCAAACAGGTTTCCTCATTGATATTCTTTTCCAACTGTTTAAAAATAATATATTGCACTTTAGATTTCAAGATGCTTCCAATTAGCAAATTAAGATATAACCATGCAATTCTGCAGTTACCTATGTGTCAGGAGAATTTGTGTGGTATTAAATGAAGGTTGCAGGTAGGTAAGTTTAAAACAATGTAGAAGAGATTTCAGTAGCTTCTCAATTTTGGATGGTCCATGAAGGAATGGAGAGGTTCTTGCAAATCACAATTTAAATCACTTTGTGCCTAAATTCTGCCATGGCTTCACCCCTCAGTCTCTAAGTTCCTCCAACCAATACCATATTTGAATCCAGTATTTTATGAGTCACCCCTAAATCTCTGTCCCACCAGAGAATTCATCACTGGATCCTCTCCAACCACCGAGCCTCTCCACCTCCTTTAACAAGACAGAACCTCTTTTATAGGATCCATTTCTTTTTCCTTTATTGAAAATACTAAATGAGTGCAGGTTGCAGTTAAATGCTAGATATCACCACTTCCTCCTTTCATCGAAGAACTATTTTTCCAAATATGTCATGTATCTAAACTTCAAATTTATTACTGGTCTGTACTTCATGGACTTAAATAGTGATGGAGACAGATTCAATAGTGAGAATGAAATTTACTTGAGCGGGAAAGATTTTCCAGAGTACATGAAAAGAATGATGTGACAGGAATAATTGGGTCGCTATTTCAAAGATTCACTGTAAACATAATAGGCTGTACTGACTCCATCTCTCATGAATGATTCAATAACCTACTTGGCGCAGTCCAAAGTCACAGCACCTGGAGACATATGGCAGATCACCGTAATTACAATTAGATGTATCTACAGGTACAATTATCTCCCATCATTCAAAGATTTTAAAACTGCTTCGGTAGAGTTTCTGAGGGAAACCGTCTCTTTTCTTGAGTGGTGATGCATTTATCTCATATACCCTTCATGCAAGCTGAACAAAACGTTAAGTAGGTAGGTGGGCTAGAAAATATACACTAGTGTTACATGTCAAGCACACGCCTATTAACTAATTTTCCTTGCTCTGCAGTAGCAGGCAATGGCATGGATGTGTGCTGCCTTATCAGAGTACTAAACCACTCTGCTAGCTTGTTCACATTTAGACACAATGAATGCAAATGTAAAAATAATTACATGTTTTTGTAACAATGCAGACTATGCTGAATACCATTGTGCAACTAAATGGGAGATAATGCACAGGTCAAAATACTTGCATTTTCCCAAGCAATTTCAGCTACTTATATTTAAAAAGATTTACTTGCTATGTGCACTGGTTTTTAAAGACCTTTCACAATAGATCAGTGAAGATGGTGATTGTCTTAATTTCTACTATTTTATTTTCTTTTGCCCTTCTAGTGTGCAAGAACCTTTTTATTTCCTTAAATTTGCAAACTGCAGATCTGGCAGGCCAGAGCACTTTACAGTTGTATTCATTCACATTTGTTTCGCCTAAATACAGATGTTAATTGTATATAGGGAAATTGTTGTTGCCGTTACACTGGTTGCATTCAGAGTACTGCATGAATTATGGGATTGTTGTCTTACATTTATCACAGAACTCTTGGAATTGTAATAAAAGACTGAAAGATTGTAAAGGGGATGGCTTCACTTTCATGCTTTATACACACACACACTTCGCATATAGTATGTTCTTTGCAAGGGATTAGGGCAGGGAATTTGATTTCCACTGTTATATATTGTTCACGTGTGACACAGAAACATAGAAAACTTACAGCTCAATACTGTGCTGAACACATACAGGCAGTTCCCCAGTTACGTACGAGTTCTATTCCTGAGTCCGTCTTTAAGTCGGATTTGTACGCAAGTCGGAACAAGTACATCTGGTATTATTTAGCGTCAGACAAATGTTTGACAGAATATAGTATATATTTTACCTTTCTATGCATATAAAACACTTAAGAAACATATGTATTCCAATAATTAAACCACTGTGTTGTTTAGTAATAATTGTAGCTTTCATTGGGGCAGGGCTTTCACATGCTCTGTTATTCTCACTTTATCCGTTATCCTTTAAAATTGTTCCGATCGTTGACCGACTGTAGCCTGACGCTTTTCCAATGACGTTTCCAGAGGCATTTCACCTCTTTCCAAACGCTTTATTATTTCCACTTTATTTTCAATTGTGATCGCTTCCCGTCAATGGAACAGAAACACTGTGGGTGGCGGGTTCCGAGCTGCGCCAGCTCTCGAGTCCGATGGGTCCTAAGGACCACTGCACTGAATTCCCTGGGTCCTAAACTCCACCGCACTGAGACAGGCTAAATGGGACAAGTGGGGGCTGTGCTGGGTTTGGGTATGTATTTGATCGTCCACAATATTTCACGTAGGAATTTAAACTGGAGGTGGCCGTGTTTTTTTTTTAAGAGGTTGAGTTGCGAGCTCGACATCAACCCAGCACGGATGGTACAGGAGTCACTGGATCGACATCAACTCGGCACGGGAGCGGTCTTTCACTTGATTGAACTCGGGAAACTCTGTTCTTGAGCCCGGCGCTGATCTCACTGTGCCACCACCCAATCGATATGGGGGGGGGGGGGGTCAGGGTGAATCTTACTAAGAAAAATTTAAGCCAAATACAAAGTTAAACACTCAACACAGTGTCAATAGCAATGACTTAAAATAGCAGACGACATCACAATCTGACTTAAGATGGCAGACGACGTTCTCCTTCCTCGGTTCGTAAGTACGAGTTGTCCATAAGTCAGTGGTTCGTAACTCTGGGACCACCTGTACTTACTTTGGAAATTACCTAGGGTTACCCATAGCCCTCTATTTTTCTAAGCTCCATGTACCTATCCAGGAGTCTCTTAAAAGACCCTATCATATCCGCCTTCACCAATGTCACCGGCAGCTCATTCCACACACTCACCACTCTCTGCATAAAAAACTTACCCTGACATCTCCTCTGTACCTACTTCCCAGCAACTTAAAACTGTGCCCTCTCGTGCTAGTCATTTCAGCCCTGGGAAAAAGCCTCTGACTATCCACATGATCAATGCCTCTCATTATCTTATACACTTTTATCAGGTCACCTCTCATCCTCTGCCACTCCAAGGGGAAAAGACAAGATCCACTCAACCTATTCTCATAAGAGATGCTCCTCAATCTAGGCAACATCAATCTAAATCTCTTCTGCACCCTTTCTATGGTTTCCACATCCTTCTTGTAGTGAGGTGACCAGAACTGAGCACAGTATTCCAAGTGGGGTCTGACCAGGGTCCTATAAAGCTGCAACATTACCTCTTGGCTCTTAAGCTCAATCCCATGGTTGATGAAGATCAATGCATCATATGCCTTCTTAATCAGTCAACCTGCGCAGCAGCTTTGAATGCCCTATGGACTCAGACCCCAAAATCCCTCTGATCCTCCACACTGCCAAGAGTCTTACCATTAATACTATATTCTGCCATCATATTTGACCTACCAAAATGAACCACCTCACACTTATCTCCAGCTGCCACTTCTCAGCCCAGTTTTGCATCCTATCGATGTTCTGCTGTAACCTCTTACAGCCCTCCACACCGTGCACAACACGCCCAATTTTTGTCATCAGCAAATTTACTAACTCATCCCTCCACTTCAACAGGTCATTTATAAAAACCACAAAGATAAGGGGTCCCAGAACAGATTCCTGAGGCACACTACTGGTCAGAGACCTCCATGCAGAATATGACCCATCTATAACCACTCTTTGCCTTATGTGGGCAAGCCAGTTCTGGATCCACAAAGCAAGGTCTCTTGGATCCCATGCCTCCTTACTTTCTCAATAAGCCTTGCATGGGGTACCTTATCAAATGCTTTGCTGAAATCCATATACACTACTTCACCTTCATCAATTTGTTTAGTCTCATGACCTTGTTACCCATGAGATGAGTCCCAGTACAGAGGTATGAAATAGAGACAAGATACTTCATAAGAAGAATAGTAACTTAAGTCTTTCAATTCTAACATTTTTTGGAAGCCAACAAGACCTTGTATTTATGTTACCTTTAATATGAATCACAATTCAAGTTTACTTATGTGCACATCAAAACAGAGTGAAATGCATCAAAACACTCAATCCGGTACCAAAATAGCAGACCCACAATTTTGCTTGGCAAGTTGACATATCATCAACATAGAATGCCCCCCATGTGATGGTGAAGTATTTAAAGATGAATTAAGTGTGCATAATCATACAAACTTAAAATAACGCCCAACTAAAGGAGAAGGCACTGACTAAGTCTTTGTTAGCTTGCCATGACATTGGATATTGAGGATATTTAAGAAACAGAAGTGAGAAAATTGAGGGAATCTGAAGTTTCTGGGCTGGAAAGCTGAGGGCCCATTTTCCCTTGTATTGTTTAGCCCTAGTTTCTTTGTTACCGAACAACCAGAACCGCAGTAAAAATCTCCTGCAACTTGTTAGGGAATGTCCCAATGACACTGAAAGTGCCAGATCCTCAAAAAAATAGAAAGAAATGACATTGTTGGATTGTTGGGAAGTTTTATTACATTAAATACAGACGTGCATGAAACAAAGGACAAAAGGACCATCTTTTCCAGCTTTTCAGCATTCAAAATGTCAATGATTTTAAAGTTGTTCTCCATCAAGCTCCAGGTATGCTCAGTGCAGCAGCTGCTAATTCTGTTCCAGGAACAAAGCCACCAATTGCAGATTTTGGCATAAGTGTCACAGATGTTCAAACCTTCAGGTTTGTTCGATCATGGTACATCTGGTATGGATCATTCACATACCAGTTCCGCCTTTTCCAGAAATCAGTGGTCATTTTGTCCAGCAACTTGCTTTGGGTTTTGTTGCAGAAGACATGTTGTCTAAGTCGCCTTTTTCTAGCAGGTCTCTTTTTCCAAAGTTTTTTCTTATAACCTGCCTGAAATAAAAGAGCATTGTTGAGGATCTGATTAGCAGAACTCACGTGCATTCTCGGTTCAAACCGAGGACACTGCCTGTTCATTCTCAAAAAAGAAAAAGCAGGTTTGAGTGAAAAATTCATGCTTTTTGACATTTGCTGGACATTCCAAAGAAACATGGGCGCCACAGTAGTGTAGCAGGTAGCACGGGATGTTCCAGAATTCGGAGTTCAATTCTGGTGCCATTCTGTAAGGAGTCTGCACGTCCTCTCTGAGGAATATGTGGGTCTTCCCCATGTATTCCAGTTTTCTCCCACAGTCCAAGATGTACCGAGTAGGTTAATTGGTCATTGTAAATTGTACCAATACTAGGTTAGGGTTAATTCGGCTTGACAGGGGTTGCTGGGGGACAAGGGTTGAAGGGCCAGAGGAGCCCACTCGGCACTGTATCGTTAAACAAAAATAAACAAACAAATACACACAAGAGAAATAGGTTTAGCAAACAATTACTGATTTTTGTTTTACTTGGTCTCACATGTATTTCATAGGTTCACTTATAAGATTATAAATAGTAAGAACAGGTGTGGTAGGCAGCTCGACCATTCAGTAGGATCATGTTGATCCGGCATTGCTGCCCTTTCTCCATAATCCCCAATTATGTTACTAACTGTCTATCTTAGTCTTAAATAAACGAGGGCTCAGACTCCACAGCACTTTATAGAAATTTACAAAAACTCTCAACCCTCAGAAGGAATTTTTCCCTCAAATGGGAATTCTCTAATCCTGAGACCATACCTTTTGGTTTTGGCCTCTTCTATGCGAGGTAATTTTCTCTCAGTATTTACCCTGTCCAGCACTCCAAAAATGTTATATTTCAAGATCACCTTTTATTTAGTTAAACTAAAATGAACAGAATTCAAATCTGTTTAACATTTTCTCATACCACAATCCCCTCAAATCTAGGATTATCTTAGTGAATTTTCTCTGAACTGACTTCAATAATATCTTTCCTTAAATAGGGGGACTTAAAACTTTTGAGATGAGGTGTGAATAATGTTTTGTGCAATTGCTGTTAAGATTTCCCAACTTTTATAATTCTACCCTTTTTAGATTATAATGCCAGATCACCCAATATCCAATTGAGTGGTGGAGCAGACTAACACAACTGGTCTTACAACAATGGTCATAATTAAAGCTATGAAAAACTGTACATTTACAAGGCACCACCGTCTTCCCTATCACCTGCTGCACATGTATGTCAATTTTCTGTGAACAAGGTACTCCCAAAATCCCTTTGTTTAATTCATGTATTTTTAAGAGTTATGCAGCACAGAAAAAGGCCCTTTGGCCCAATTTATCCATGCTGCAGTTTTCATCTTTTCTCCATTTCAATAAAGCTTGATTCTTTAGGTTTTTTTAATTATTCAGATACAGTGTGGAATAGGCCATTCAATCTGCACTGACCAGCAATCCCCCAATTTAATCCTAGTCTAATCATGAAACAATTTTAAATGACCAATTAACATACCAACTGATTGGACTGTGGAAGAAAACCACAGCACCCGGAGGGAACTCATGCAGACACAGGGAGAACATAGAAACTTCTTACAGTTAGCAGCAAGCAGCAGGAAATGAACCCATGTTGCTGATACCCTAAAGTGTTGTGCTAACCACTCCCTACCATGCCGCAAACACTCTTCCTTCCAAAATGAATTTCACATTTCCCCATGTGCCTTCCCAACTACTTTTGTATTTTCTGTGTATTTGTCAGTAGTATGTTTGTTCTCTTGTTCCACCTCTAAGAGGACCATAACCCTGTTGTCGGGTTTGGAGGCTTGCGTGCCTCAATGACCCGGAGAGCTATGCTGGCTGGAGTCAGGGCTTTATGCTTTGGCCCTTGGTAGGGTCGCCCATGTCAAACGGGCCAAAGGGTTGAGGCCAGACTAAGAGTGGTCCACCAGTCTTCCAGGTTCGGGGGTTCAGCTCAGGAAAACCCAGAATGGCCAAAAATAAATTGTTATGGAAACAGCACTGAAGATTCCTTCTATATGGAGGACCTTCATTGCTGCTCTAAATACCAGTGGCGTAAGGGGCAGTAAGCTTCTTGTTCCAAGTTGTTAATATTGTAACCTGTAGCTGTCCCACACTGAGCCCTGCAGCTCTCGACTGTAATCTTGCCAGTGTGGAAGTGAACCCCATTTCCCTCCTTACTGCTTCCCACCTATTCACTGACTCTCCATCAATGCCAGTTTATTATCTCGAACACCATGGGCTCTTGTTACTGAACGTGTCATGAGTATTTTGTTGAATGTCTTCTGGAAATTCATTTATTGCCTCCCCTCTCTCTATTCTGGCTGTTATTTCAAAGAATTCTAATAAACTTATCAGACATTCCTTCTTCATGAATATGCTATTATCTCCTCAACTGTTTCCAGCATTTTTTCAACAAAATATACTAGGCTAATTTGCATATAGCTACCCACTTTTTACTGTGTTGCCCTTTATGAATTGGTTGTTTTCAATTCCTCACAGCACTTTTCCAAATTCTAAGGATTTTTGGAAGATTACAACCAATCCATTTACTTCGGATCTGAGAAAGCAAGCCATCAAGATAATGGGACATCAGTTTTTATCCTCAGTATTAGTTTGCTTAATACTAGTGATGATGATGGAATTTAATTCCTCACTGACCTTAGTCATAAAGTAGTCATGCAGCATGGAAACAGGCTATTTGGGCCACCACATCCACACCCACCAGTGAGCACCCATCTGTATTAACCCCATCTTCCAGAATTTGGCACATAATCTTCAATGCTTAGGCACTTCTTCCATCTTAGTGACTCTGCTTCCACCACTCTCTCTGGTAGTGATAAAGATCCTGTCAAATCTCCTCTAAATCTCTTACTCCTTACCCAAAGTCTATGTCCTTTATTTTTATCCCTCTCTCCTTGGGGATAAAGTTTCCTGCAGTATACCTATCTAGACTCATGATAGTGTTATATACTGCAGTCGTGTCCCCTCTGAACTTCCGCTATTCCAGGAAAAGCAGAAATATACTCTCCAGACTTTCATCATAATTGAAATGCTCCATCCCAGGTGACATCTTGGGGAATTTCCTCTGCATCCTCTCTAGCCCTATCACATGCTTCCTATAGTGTGTTTACCAGAAATGCATGTACTACTCTGACCAATATTTTATAAAGTGGAAGCATAACCCCTCTGCTCTTGAATTCAATGGCCTGATTAACAAAGGCTAGTATGCCTGCTAAACTGTTATAGAACTGTGCTGCCACCTTCAATGATCTTTAGACTTGCATACTAAAGTCCCTCATGTGTTTATCCTAGTCTCACTGAACTCCAAAATACATCAAACATACTTATCAAGAGTAAAGTTCATTCTGCCATTTTTCAGTCCAATTCACCAACACATCAATATCACACTGTAACACAAGTCTACTATCTATATTATTAACAACTCCAGGGACCTTTACCTCATCTGCAAATTTACTGACCACGCCTCCTACATCTCCATTCTAATCATTCACTTATTTAAGAAACAAGGGACCCAGACCCAGCACTGATCTTTGTGTAACACCTCTAGTCACAGGTATCCAATCAAAATAAACTACTCCTTACCATCACCCTCTGTCTTTTATTGCCAAGCAACTTTGAATCCAATTTTCCCTGGATCATACGGGTCAAAGCCTTTTGGACCAATTCTGATCGGTTCCTACCTTGCTAAGTGCTCATTAATTCTATCTTTCAGGAATAACTTCCTTACTACAGATGTGAGGATCAGGGGTCTGTAATTTTTAGGCTTTTCCCACAGGCCTTATTTAATAGTATTCAGTACTCATGGGTTGCTTGTAGTATCTTTGACCATAAAGATCGAAGCAAAGTAAGTTAACTCTTATAGCATTTTCTTGTTCCTCGTAAATATTTCTCCAACCTCGTTTGCTAAAGCACCAATGTTCATTTGGAACTCTCTCCTCCGCGCTATGTACTTAAAGAAACTCTTATTGGCTGTTTTTATATTAATTGCCCGTTTTCCCCGATTTCTTATTTTCCAGTTATTTTTTGTCCATCTTTGATAGACTCTGAATTTGTGTCAGTCTTCCAATCTGTTAATTTTGCTGTTAATTTTATCGGTTTTGCATGTTTTCTCTTATAAAATGATAAATTAATTGGTCAGTTGTAGTTGGTTTATTCCTCCTTAAAATCTTTCCTCACAGTGGGATTAATTTTTGTTGAGTGTTTTGAAGTACCTCCTGGAAATATCTTTCCAACCTTTTTTTAATGCCATGGATTGATACCATTAACAGAGTTCTTGGAACCCCTGTCCTAAGGGAATATTTATACTAAGAAAATGCCTCATTATCCATGACCAGATTTAAGAAAGACTGATTCTTTGTTTGCATTACTCTAGGAATACCCTCTATGATTTCTTTCTCATTTTGGAAAATGTAGCTACTTGAAGAATACAATCCATCTTATTACAAGTACTTCTTGCATTAAGGCTTACCTTTGTCTCATCCCAGGAATCAGCAAGGCAAATCTCCTCTTAGAGACTGTCTCTAATGCTACAATATACTTCCTTAGACAAGGATTCCAAAACTTTGCACAGTTCTCCACGTGTGGACGCAAAAACATCCTTTACAATTGCAACAAACTTCGTTATTTCTAAATGCCAACTTTATTGCAATCATTACTGCAATGGCCAAGATGCCAGTTAATTCTTAACTACATGCTGCAATGACCTTGCACTAGTTGCTCCACTAAATGTGAAGTGAAATTTCTTTGGAATTCTGCTCCATTACTATCCTACACCTATTCGTCAACAAAAACTCCAGCTGTATAATTTCTTCATTTAGTTCATAATTGAACTAAATGTGATAGTTCCTTTAGAATGTACAGAATGCTAGAAGATAATTGAGCTAAATGTGATAGTTCCTTTAGAATGTACAGAATGCTAGAAGTACCTACCTTCCTTCGCACCCAGAGTCCACAATGTAGCCGCAGGAATCTCTTGACAACAGATTTCACTGTTTTACGCTTTCCTTTGCGGATGCTACAATAGGTAAGGGTTCTTACAGGCTGTTGAAAACTGGGAAACTGAGGAGTCACACTATGCACAAGAAGAAATATTTTGGAGATTAATTTAACAAATAAAATTGTTCTCTGTATACATCAAGTTTCTCAGGGTAGGTGCCCCTGATTACTTTCACCCTTTGCTTAACAGTTTCAGGAAACCTTTTTTGTTTTCTTATCAATGACACTAGAATGCAAAAAAAAAAATTTACAGTGGAACTTGACATTGCTGGATCATTTACAGTGAGGTGTATAAGGCAACCTGAGAAATCAACAGACCAGCTTGACAGGAGGCATCAATTAAAAACCTTGGCAGTTAAACTACTACTTATTTCCTCTTTTGGATATCAACATAGACCATAAAACATAGGAGCAGAATTAGGCCATTCAGCCCATCGAGTCTGCTCTGCCATTTCATCATGGCTGATCCATTTCCTTCTCAACCCCATTCTCCTGCCTTCTCCCCAAAACCCTTCACATCCTGATTAATGAAGAACCTGCCAACCTCCACCTTAAATACATCCAGCAACTGTCCTCCACAGCTGCCTGTGGCAACTAATTCCACAGATTCACCAGTCTCTGGCTAAAGAAATTTCTTCCCATCTCAGTTCTAAATGGACTTCCCTCTTATCTAAAGCAATGCTCACTGGTCCTGGACTCCCCCACCATACAAAACATCTTCTCCACTTTCACTCTCTCAAGGCCTTTCAACATCTCAATCCATTATTCTACTAAATTCCAGCAAGTGTAGGCCCAGAGCTATCAATTGTTCCACACATGGAATCATTCTCCTGAACCTCCTCTGAACCCTAATGTCAGCACATCCTTTCTGAAATAAGAGGCCCAAAACTATTCACAATACTCCAAGTGAGGCCTCACCAGTGCTTTATAAAGCCTCAGCATTACATCCTTGCGATCATATTCTAGTCCTCTCGAATTGAATGCTAAGATTGCATTTACCTTCCTCACCACAGACTCAACCTGGTCTCTGGTCTTACTCTCCCACCAGTGGAAGCATCCTCTCCACATCCACTCTATCAAGGTCTTTCACCATTCAATAGGATTCAGTGAGGTCACCCCTCATCCTTCTGAATTCAAATGAATACAGGCACAGAGCTATCAAATGCTCTTCATAGGACAAGCCATTCAATCCTGTAATCATTTTTGCGAACCTCCTTTGAACCCTCTCCAGTTTTAGCACATCCTTTCTAAGATAAGGGGCCCAAACTGCTCACAATACTCCAAGTGAGCCCTCAACGGTGCTTTATAAAGTCTCATCATTACATCCTTGCTTTTATTTTCTAGTCCTCTTGAAAAGAGTGCTAACATCACATTTGCCTTCCTCACCAAACTCAACCTGTAAATTAATCTTGAGTGAATCCTGCACAAGGACTCCCAGGTCCATTTGCATCTTGGACTTTTGAATTGTCTCTCTAGTTAGAAAACAACCTACGCATCTATTCCTTCTACCATAGTGCATGATCATACACTTGCCAATACTGTATTCAATTTGACACTTCTTTGTGCATTCTCCTAATCTGTTCAAGTTCTATGTGCCTCTCCACCTATCTTTGTATCATCTGCAAAGCCATGAATTCCGTCATCCGTCACTAACATCCAATGTGAAAAGAAACGGTCGCACCATCTGTGGAACACCTGCAGCCAATCAGAAAAGGTTCTCTTTATTCCCATTCTTTACCTCCTGCCCATCAGCCAATGCTCTATCCATGCTAGTATCTCTCCAGCAACACCGTGGGCTCATCTTGTTAAGCAGCCTCATGTCCCTTGTCAAAGGCCTTCTGAAAATCCAAGTACACAACATCCACTGTTTCTCCTCTGTCTATCCTGCTTGTTATTTCATCTAAGAATTCCAACAGATATTGTCAAGCAAGATTTTCCCTGAAAGAAACCACACTGATTTTGGCTTATTTTATCATGTGCCTCCAAATACCTCAAAAGCACATTCTTAATAATGGACTCTAACATCTTCTTAAATACTGAGGTCAAGCTACCGGCCTATAATTTCCTTTCTTCTGCCTCTTTACCTTCTTGAAGAGTGAAGTGCCTTTGTAATTTTCCAGTCCTCTAGAACCTTGCCAGAATCGATTTATTCTTGAAAGTTCATTACTAATGCCTTCACAATCTCTTCAGCTACCTCTTTCAGAATCCTGGGGTGTAGTCCGTCTGGTCCAGGTGACTTACCTACCTTCAGACCTTTCAGTTTCCCAAGTACCTTGTCCATGGTAGTAGTAACAGCACTTAGTTCTGCCCCTTGGCGCATTTGAATCTTCAACATACTACCAGTTACTACCATACTACCAATCCACAGTGAAGACTAATGCAAAATAATTTAGTTTGTCTGCCATTTACTTGTACTCCATTACTACCTCTCCAGCATCATTTCCAGCAGTCCATATTTATTCTTGCCTCTCTTTCATTCTTTATATATCTGAAAAAAAAAACATTTGGTCTCTTCTTTGATATTGTTGGCTAGCTTACCTCCATATTTCATCTTTTCCCACCTCTGGCTGTTTTGGTGGCTTGTGTTGGCATTTTTTTAATTCCCCAATCTTCCTAAATTACCATTGATTTTTGCTCAATTAGATGTCCTGTCTTTTGCTTTGATGTTGTCTTTGACTTGTCAGCCACAGTTGTGTCATCCTGCCCTTAGATTACTACTTTGGGATGTATCTATCCTGCACTTTCCGAGTTGGTCCCAGAGACTCCAGCCATTGCTGCTCTGCCATCATCTTTCCAAACAACTTTTGCCAGCTCCTCTCTCATGCCTCTGTAATTCCATTTACTGCACTGTAATAATGATAAGTCTGACTTCTGCATCTCCCTCACAAACTGCAAGGTGATTTATATCATATTATGATCATTGTCTCCGAAGGGTTCCTTTATCTTAAACTCCCTAATCAAATTCAGTTTATTACACAACACCCAATCCATAACAACTGATCCATGAGTTGGCTCAACCTCAAGCTGCTCTCAAAAGCCATCTCGTAGGCATTCTAGAAATTACCCCTCTTGGAATCCTGCACCAACCTGATTCTCCCAATCTAGAGGCATGAGAAATCCCCATAACATTGCCCTTTTGACATGCCTTTTCTATCTCCTGTTGTAATTTGTAGCCCACATCTTGGCTACTGTTCGGAGGCCTGTATACAACTCCCATCAGGGTCGTTTTACCCCTGCAGTTTCTTAACTCTACCCACAAGGAGTCTACATCTTCTTCTATATCAATGTCACCTCTTTTGAAGGATTTGATTTTTTTTAAACCAATAAAGCCACCCCACCTCTCTGCCTTCCTTCCTTTACTTTTGATACAAAGTGTATCCTTGGACGTTAAGCTCCCAACTGTAATCTTTTATCAGCCACGACTCAATGGTACCCACAATATCATACTTCCCAATTTCTAACTGCACTACAAGATCATCTGCCTTATTCTGTCTGCTGCATGGTTTCTAATACAAAATCTTCAGCCTTGTCTCTCACTCTTTTTGATTAACATTGCAATTCATCCCACTGACAGCAATTTGCCCTATCATCTGCCTCTCACTATACTCTTCCTCTGCTTGTAAACTGACACCCCTTCCTCAGCCCGATCACTCTGGTTCCGCATCTCCCTGCCAAATTAGTTTAAACATTCCTGAAAGGATCTTGGTCTCCCTTGGGTTCAAGTGTCATCTGTCCTTTTTATACAGGTCAGAAGAGATCATAATGATCTGAAACCTTGTCACTTGTACAAGTTTCTCAGCCACACATTCATCTGCCAAATCATCCTACTGTTATCCTCACTGGCGCTTGGCACAGGCAACAATCCAGAGATTTGCTACCCTGGAAGTCCTGCTTCTCAACTTTCTACCTAGCGCCCTTAATTATCCTTTCAGGACCTCCTCACTTTTTCTATTTCCAAAAGGACCGTCAGAAATGTGAAAATTCTGACAGTAATTACTGTAATGCATGTTTAGTACAGAGGGTGAATTCCTACCCTCTAAAGTATAAACAATACCAAGCTAAATTAAGAAGAACAGGCTCATTGCTCTGTTACTAATGGTATAAAAATACAACCAAATAGACACAGTAATGATAAAAAAATTGGCATTTCAACTGTTAAACTGCATCAAAATTCACTTCCCTCCCTGAATATGAAGAGATTTAACACTTACCTTTCGAAAACAGCAAGTTTGTGTGCACAAATAAATGTATGCTCCATAGTTGATCTCAATTTGGTTACTGAAGAAATGGTCGGAGATGAAACATGGCGAAGGTTGAAGGTGGAAAACCTGGAGACCAGCTGCTGCATGGAGGCGTTTCTTGAAGCATTATTTTGGGCTAGAGGAAGGAGCAGCCTCAATGCTCCTTTAAATGCAATAAAACAGTTTGAAAACCGTGTTCTTTTACTTAGCTTTCACTCATAAAACAAAGACTTTTACCTACAAGTATATGTCATTTAGAATGGCTAAGCAACACAGCAAACCTGCCTAAATATTTGACTGTTACTTGTGACACTGTAATGCTTATGCTAAATGTCTATTTAACGTGTCTGAAAATACACAGAAAATGTGAGGAACACTGGACATTTCAAGAATACACCTGGTGGGGGTGGGGTGAAGCTCCAGTGGCAGCCGGGCTCAGAGGGAGCCCTTGTAGGAGGGAGTGAATCGGGCCCCGGGGTAGCAGTGAGGGTCGAGTCCCGGGGCTCGGGGACATCGTGCCTTCGGTAGAGTGCATGGGGGTGGGGGGGGATCTGAATCTACCCGTCGCACCCTTGTCCTCCCCTCTGAGACTGTCTCTTCCGCCCACTCCTATCCGCAATCACCATCCACCGTTCTGCACAACCCACCGATCCTGCTCTTCAGTAGCGCCATCTTCACCCGGGACTCGCACCTACGGTGGCTCCACGTAGTCAAACTTCCCGACTCGCGCAATCCAAAATCTAACACCAATTCTCTGAACAGGGTGTATTTATCATTTGTTCTATTAATCGATTTCAAAGCAAGTATATGAATAATCGGAAGACATAATATTCAGTTTGCTTGTAATAATTTATTTGGGAGAACAGAATACAACTGAATTTCAACCTCATCTATAAAATTAAATATATTTTTAAAGGTCGCAAGGACATGGGAAGAGATTCATAAAGCCCATTTCTGTGCTGTTTATGAGTTTTCTCTGGATTGTAAACAGACGAATTGACTCAAATATATTCATGAGTTTTAACATCTATTATCATTTAATTTTATCTAATTAATTTATTCTGAATCCATGTAATTATACATGCTATTATATCATCAGATCGAGCTTAATTTTGCTGGCTCTGGCGGACAGTTCCATAGGCAGCAACTTGTATTCAGCCAGAATCAGGTTTACTATCACTGACGTACAGTGGGCACTTTACTTCATATCCCCTGTACCTATTAAATGGCCACTGAGTGCATGCTCATGGTCTTATGCTGCTGTTGCTCATCCAATTCAAGGTCTAACCTGTTGTGCGTTCAGAGACGCTCTTCTACACAACACTGTTGTAACATGTGGTCATTTAAGAGACTGTCGCCTTCCTGTCAGCTTGAACAAGTCTGTCCATTCTCCTTTGACTTCTCTCATTTCAACGTGTTTTAACCCACAGAACTGCCATTCACTGATTTTTTGTTGTTGTTATTACACCATTCGCTGTAAACTCTAGAGAATGCTGTGTGTGAAAACCCCAAGAGATCAACAGTTTCTGAGATACTCAAACCACCCTGTCTGGCATTAAGACAAATAATTAAGATCACATTCTGATGTTTGGTCTGAACAAGAACTGAACCTCTTGACCATGTCCTTCAGGCATTGATTTGCTGCCACATGGTCAAGAGACCTAATAAAATAGACACTTGTGAAATTGTTGTGAAATGTGTTGTTTTTGTGGCAGCAGAACAGTGCAAGACACAATAAGTGACTAAGTTATAATAAAACATATAATAAATGAATCATCCAAAAGAAGAATAGTGAGGTAGTGTTCATGGATCCTTTAGAAATCTGATGGGGGAGGGGGGAAAGCAGTTCCTAAAACGCTGAGTGTAGGTCTTCAAGCTCCTCTCTGATGGTAGTAATGAGAAGGGGGCTTGACCTGGATGGTGAGGGCCCTTAATGATGGATGCTGCCTTCTGGAGGCACCATTTTTTGAAGATGTCCTCACTGCTGGGGAGGCTTGTGCTGGTGATGGAGCAGGCTGAGTTTACAACTCTCTGCAGCTTTTTCCGATCTGGTTCAGTGGGCCCTCCATACCAAACAGTGATACAACCAGTTAGAATGCTCTCCAAATCAGCTTAAACTCCGAATGAAATATAGCCACTGATTTCATCTTGATCACTCCATATATCATGAACTTCTTGCTTTCAATCTAAAAACTGTCTTTTATTAATCTGAACCAGTAGCTCTTCCCTTATAAAACATTTTGATTTGAGGTAATATTACAGATTTACAAGACTGTTTACTTTTATTTTATTTATTCATTTTTGTGATAGCTGGCAAAGCTATCCCGAATTTATTGGCCTTCCCTAATTTTATTTATTGAGGTACAGTGAGGGATAGGCCCTTCCAGCCACCTAACAATCCTCTGATTTAATCCTAGCCTAATCACGGGACAACTTACAATGACTAATTAGCCTACTGACTGATACGTCTTTGGACTGTTGGAGGAAACCCACCCAGTCACAGGGAGAACGTACAGACTCCTCACAGGCAGCTGCTGGAACTGAATCTGGGTCCCCGGTACTGTAAAACGTTGTACTAGTTATTACCCTACCATGCCCTCGAGAAGTTGTTGGTAAGCCATCTTCTTGAATTAACGCAGGAAGTACGGGAGAAGTTAGTGCTGTGGTCCTGGTGAGGTTCAGGACTGAGTTCCAGTGGTGATGAAGGAAGGATACCAGTGTATTTCTGTGTCAGGTTAGTGTGTGATTTGGTGGGATGTTTGAAGGTGGTTCTCCCATATACCTGCTGCTTAATGGTTGAAGTCAGGGATTTGTAAGCTGCAACCAGAGTAGCCCATGTGTGTAACTACAGTGCATTTTCAAAAAGTTCAGAGGTAAAGTCTATTAACAGAGCACAAACATGTCACCACATACAACCCTGAGATTCTATTTCCTGCGGGCATACTTAGCAAATCTATAGAACAATAACTGTAACCAGGATCAATGAACAACAAACTGTGCAGATGCAAATATAAATAAATAGCGATAAATAACTGGTATGAAATAATCCAAACTGAAAGAGCATGAAATAACAAGATAAAGAGTCCCTAACTTAAGACCATTAGTTGTGGGACCAGCAGAAATAGAATGAGTGTAGTTACCTCCTTTTGCTCAGGAGCATGATTGAGGGGTAGTAACTGGTGTTTCCTGAACCTGGTGGTGCGAGTCCTGAGACACCTGTAACTTCTACCTGATAACAGCAGTGGCAAAGGAGCATGGCCCGGGCGCTGAAGATGTTTGATGATGGATGCTGCTTTTCTAGTGACTTTTCATGTAGATCAGCTCAATGTTCAGGATGGCTTTACCCATGCTGTACTGGGATGAATCCACTACCTTTTGTAGGATTTTCCGCTCACCCTAGAGAGCTTACAACGTTGCAGACACTGTACAGTAATGAAGAAATTAATGTTTTCAATGATTGATGGGGTGAAGGTTTTTATCCAGCCTGCAACTCAGGTCCCTAACACTAGAGGTCACTGCTTTTGTTTGGCTTCTCTGTGCAAACTCAAGCATTTTAACACACAACATGCTGGATGAACTTTGCAAGCCAGACAGCATCTGTGGAAAAGAGTACATTTGACGTTTCGGGCCGAGATCCTTTGGCAGGACTGAAATGGCCTGAAACGTCAACTGTACTCTTTTTCCTAGATGCTGTCTGGCCTGCTGAGTTCCTCCAGCACTCTGTGGCTTCCAGCACTCTGTGGCTTGGATTTCCAGCATCTGCAGATTTTCTCTTGCTTGTGTCCAGTATTTTAACATCTCTTGTTTCTTGGCAACACAAATGAACAAAGTCAGTGTGACCAGAGCAAATAACTGGAATATTTTTGGATTTTTTTGTCAGCCTAGTTCTCTTGGATCAAGATCATAGAAATGTACAGAATAAAAATAGGACTTTTGGCTCATTTATGTCCATGCTGTCTCATGCCTATCTATGTGAATTTCATTTATCTGCATTAGGCCTGTATCCCTGTACTCCCTTCCTATACAAATACCTGTCCAAACTCCTTTTAAACATTGTAATTGATTCTGCCTCCACTAGTTCCAGATATTCAACACTCTATGTGAAAAATGGTCATAGACTCAGCCACCTTCCCTGTGTTCAAAGGGCATCGCTGCCAAGTAGTGTAGTGATCAGAGTGATGCTATTACAGCTCAGAGTGTTAGAGTTCGGAGTTCAATTCCAACGCCATCTGTAACGTATTTGTATGTTCTCCCTGTGACCACATGGGTTTCCTCTGAATACTGCGGTTTCCTCCTGCAGTCCAAAAACATACCAGTTAATAGGTTAATTGGTCAGTGTAAATTGTCCCATAATTAGGCTAGGGTTAAATCGGTCGGTTACTGGGTGGTGCGGCTCAATGGTTTGAAGGGCCTGTTCCATGCTGTATCTCTAAGTAAATAAATAAAAATCTTCAAGAAATGATGTGTCAAGAAGGTGGCATTTAAAGGACCTCACCATCTGGAACATGCCCTTTTCTCAAAAACACAGTATTCTGCAGATGCTGTAAATCCAGACCTGTTGAGTTCCTACAGCATTTTGTGTCTGATGTCCATTTCTTGTTACTACCATCAGAGAGAAAGAACAGAAGCTTGAAGACCCATACTCGCTGATTCAGAGTAAAACACACAAAATGCTAGAGGAACTCTGCAAGTCAGACAGCATTTATGGAAATGAATCAGGACCCAATGAAGTGTCTTGACCCGAAACATCGACTGGTTATTCTTTCCATAGATGTTGCTTGACCTGCTGAGTTCCTCCAGCATTTTGTGCCTGTTGCTCTGGATTTTCAACATCTGCAGAAGCACACATGTCAATGATTCAGGAGAGTTTCTTCCATCTGCAATCAGATTTCTGAATGACCTATTAACTCATGAACACTAACTTATTATTCCTTTTTTTGCACAATTTGTTTTTATTAGTTACAAGTTTTTTATGTCTTGCACTGTGCTGCTGCTGCAAAACAAAAAAAAAATCTCGTCATATGTCAATGACAATAAATCTGATTCTGATTTCAGATCTCTTAATTTTTCCCCTCTCACCTTAAACCTGTGGGCCCAGACTCCTCTGCACTAGGAATAAAATTCTAACAATCAATTCTCTCTGTGCCTCTCATAATTTTATAACATTCTTTATAGCCACCTCTCGGCCTCCTAATTCCCATTGTGAATAAACCCAGCTGATCCAATGGCTCCTTATTACTTGTAGTCGTCCATTCCGGGCGACATCCTGCTCAATAGCTACAGTATTCTCTCTGCTGTGGTGACCAGAACTAATTGTACTCAATACTCTTAAGCATGGTACTCTTAAGCAATGTTCTTCTATGGTTTTATGGCAGTTGGCAAACAGCTTTAAGATTGCCACCTTCTGAAAGGGAGAGGAGGTCAGGATCTCCAAATCCTAGATCAAATCATATTTGGATCAAATTCTATAAAACAGCTGTATTCTTAAGAAACTGCATACTATATTTAAAGAAACAATCTTGTGATCTCACCAGTACATGATCAATGATTTCTTGTTGATTACAATACTCACACCTCCTATCATTGAGTTTCTTCATTAAAAACAATGTATTATTTAACCGTGTATGCCCAAACCTCCATCTCGATATTATCACCTCCTTCCTCCTGCTCTTCCCTGCCTTCCTTGACCATCCCACTTCTTTCTGGATATTATAAAGATGTCCTCCTGTTCGCTCTTCGTCCACAATTGGTTTCCCCACATTTTTTTTATTTTACTTGTAATAATGTTTCACATTTCTCCTTTACTGTGATTTATTTGAATACGTATCTACTTCTCATCCTGTTCCCTCCTTTGCTAATTTATTCGCTTGTTCATGCCCTCCAATACCAACATGTGCTGGAATTCACATTAAGCATGTAGAGTCCCATCATTTGAAGTTGAAATAAAGTTTGTATTATCTCATACAGAGTGTCTGATCTTGCCTCTGAATGGAAATCTTTTAGACTTCTGATTGTTGTGCTTCAATCAGACAATGACAACTCTTTCTCCACCCACCGCAAGGCTAATTGTGCAGCTGTCATTTCACCTGTATACATTGAGAAATCATTTATTTCCCGGCTGCTTTTTAATGTTGAAATCAGGCACTACAAATCCTACCCCTAATCTATTATTACCATTTTTGAAGTATCTGTGTATATTTGTAAATATCCACAATAATTACTATTTATATCAGATTAGACCAAAACTTGATATAAAATCAGTTATATTTTTCTGTCTCCTTTCACTTAATTTAAGATCCATCAATGGTGCTTCACACAACCATGGAGGTACCCTAGGAAAAGGCACTATAGCACTCACCTCAAATAACCATACTCTGGTACTACTTTCCATATTAGGAAATGCATCATTTATCATTACAGCAGATAATAATGGACGAACAATACTTCCCTGACGGGTTCCATTTTCCACAACTTGTTTACTTGGAATAGATTTTCCTACTTGCACCATGATAGATCTACCAATTAAGAAAATCTTTAATCCAATTTAGCATTTGACTTCATATTCTCAATCCACATAATTTCCTTCCACATCATATCCTTTCTCTACATCTAAAAGACGGCTACTACGCTTTCTCTGTTCAATTGAGCCCTCCTCTCATGTTCTAGGCATGGAAGTGGATCCATGGTGCCCCTTCCTCTCCTAAACCCACTCTGATATTTAAAAATACTCCATCTGGTTTCAATGTAATATGTCGTTCTCTTAATAAACATTTTTTCCAAGGTTTTACATAAATGTGAGATTAATGCTATTGGTCTATAATTTGCTGGATTGTTAGCAATTTTGCCTCGTTTATGTATTGGAACTATGATTGCTTCTGTCCATGATTTAGGAAGTTTTCCTCTTTCCCATACATGATTAAATTACTTTAAAATAACTTATTTCCCTTTCTCATTCAAGTTAGACAACACAACTTATCTGATCCTTCTTAGGGGATGTGGCATCTCAATGTGTGTTGATTCCTACACTGCAACTGTTTAAAATATATATTATTGATTTGAAGGAACAAAGTAACTGTGTGGTGACCAAATCCGAAATAATACAAAGTCAAACGGCAGGGAAATTACAACAACGAAAGAGACCGTTTACAGCGATAAATCTAGTTGGTTGTAAAATCTAGTCAGCTCCATCTTGGGCACTAGCCTATAAAGTACACCTTTAGGGAGCGGTGTCTCAGAAAGGCAGGGTCCATTATTAAGGACCTCCATCACCCAGGGCATGCCCTTTTCTCACTGTTACCATCAGATAGGAAATACAGAAGCCTGACGGCACACACTCAAATGATTCAGGAATAGCTTCTTCCCCTCTGCCATCTGATTCCTAAATGGACTTTGAAGCTTTGGTCACTACCTCACTTTTTTTTTCTAATATACAGTATTTCTGTTTTTGTACATTAAAAAAAATCTATTCAATATACATAATTGATTTACTTGTTTATTTAATATTTTTTTTCTCTGCTAGATTATGTATTGCATTGAACTGCTGCTAAGTTAACAAATTTCACATCACATGCTGGTGATAATAAACCTGATTCTGATCCTAAACACGAGAGAGTCTGCAGATGCTGGGAATCCAAAGCAACACTCCCAAAATGCTGGAGGAATTCAGCAGGTCAGGCAGCATCCATGGAAAGGAATAAACAGTCTGTGTTTCAGGCTGAGACCCTTCTTCAGGACTGGAAATGAAGGAGGAAGATGCCAGAATAAAAAGGGGGGGGAGGGGAAGGAGGACAGCTGGAAGGTGATAGGTGAAGCCAGGTGGATAGGAAAGGTAAAAGGGCTGGAGAGGAAGAAATTTGATAGGAGAGGAGAGTGCACTATAGGAGAAACGGAAGAAGGAGGGGCCTGGGGGAGGCAATAGGGAGGGTCCCAAGAAGAGGTAAGAGGCCAGAATGGGGAACAGGAGGAGGAGGAAGGGGGAAATTTTTTCATAGGAAGGAGAAATTGATATTCATACCTTCAGACTGGAGGCTACCCAGATGGAATATAAGGTATTGCTCATTCACCCTGAGGGTGGCCTCATCTTAGCACAAGAGGAACAGGAATGGGAAATAGAATTAAAATATTTGGCCACTGGGAAATTTTGATTTTTGTGGATGGAGCAGAGATGCTTAACAAACCGGTCTCCCAATTTAGGTTGGGTCTTGCTAATGTAGAGAAGGCCACATTGGGAGCACCAGACACAGTAGATAACCTCGGCAGATTCACAGCTGAAGTGTTACTCACCTGGAAGCAGTGTTTGGGGCCTTGAACAGAGGTGAATGGGCAGGTGTAGCACTTCTTCTGCTTGCAGGGATAAGTTTACAGAATTATATTGATAGGACAAGAGAATGAGCAAAAGTTGATATACGGAGTACAAGCTGGAAGAATGTGAAATTGTTACTTATGGTCAAAGAACAAAGGAATATAATTTTAATGGGAAAAACCTACTGAAAGGTGGAGGACAAATGGAACTGGTGGTCCTTGTGCTTGTAACACATTAAACTAGTACACAAGTACAGCAGATAGTAAGGCAAGTTAACAGAATGTTGGCCCTTATTTCAATGAAGAAGAGTCTTACTGTAACTATATAAGGCACTAATGAGATTGCATCTAGAGTACAGTAATCATCAGGCCAAAAATGGGCTCACATTGAGTAATATTTGGAAGAAGCACAGAGTAATAATGGAGAATGCATACATGTTCTCCATTGCTACAAGTAGTTTGGAAGCAGCAACAAACCCACAGGTCCTGAAGAATACAGCTATCAAGCATTATTGGCATACTATATTGGCGCCAGAATGTGTGCCAACCCAGCACATCCCTAGGGGCATTGATTGTCAACACAAATGCTCCACTTTAGTGTATGTTTCAATGTACATATGACGAATAAATCTGAATCTGACCATTGTCAGCAGCAGGAAGTGAATTACAAACTTGATCTACTTGTTCCAGCATTGGTCAAAGTAATTATTGTACATTACATGTGGAGTCACAAACACAAGAGATTCTACAGGTGCTGGAAATTTTGTGCAACACACACAAAATGCTGGAAGAACTCAGCAGGTTAGCAGTATCTATGGAGAGGAATAAACAGTCAACGTTTTGGGCCGAAACCCTTGATCAAGACTTCTGCCTCATGTGGCCAACTTGACCTATATCACTTGCAACTAGGCCTCACCTTCTTAAACTGTCTTCTGCTTCCTTCCTTTCCAGTCCTGATGAAAGTTCCCACCATGTACATCTGCTGGGATTGCCTTCCTGATTCCACTCCTATGAACAGAACAACTCTTGGTGTCAGGTGATGGACAGAACAACACGCTTGGTGTTCAAGAAGTGCACTGAAGAAACAGAAAGATAAGAACATCACAGTCCTTCTCTTGTCTTTTCTTTATCTGCATATTAAAACTTCTTACCTATTTCCAGGTCCAATTGAAGCTAATTGACGTGAAAACAATATTCAGACACTGTATGACCTGCTGAGTATTTCCAAGAATTTTATTTCAGATTTCCATTATTACCTTTCAGAGACTTGGGTCCTAGCATTAAAGTGGCTGACTTATCTAGCGGTTGCATAAGACCATAAGATATAGGAGCAGAAGTAGGCCATTTGACCCATCGAGTCTGCCCCACCATTCAATCAAGGGCTGATACAATTCTTCCAGTCATCCCCACTCCCCTGCATTCTCCACATACCCTTTGATGCCCTGGCAGAACCTATTTATTTCTGCCTTAAATGCACCCAATGATTTGGGCTCCACAGCCACTCATGGCAACAAATTTCACAGATCTACCACCATCTGACTAAAGTAATTTCTCTGCATCTCAGTTCTAAAAGGACATCCTTCAATCCTGAGGTCATGCCCTTTTGTCCTAGACTCCCCTACCATGGGAAATAACTGCCATATCTAACCTGTTTAGGCCTTTTAACATTTGGAATGTTTCTATGATATCCCCCCCCATTCTCCTGAATTCCAGGGAATACAGCCCAAGAGCTGCCAGATGGTCCTCATACATTAGCCCTTTCATTCCTGGAATCATTCTCATTAACCTTCTCTGAACTCTCTACAATGTCAGTATATCCTTCCTAAAATAAGGAGCCCAAAACAACACACAATACTCCAAGTGTGGTCTCATGAGTGCCTTATAGAGCCTCAACATCACATCCCTGCTCTTATATTCTAAACCTTGAGAAATGAATGCCATCATTGCATTTGCCTTCTTCATCACCAACTCAACCTGGAGGTTAACCTTTAGGGTATCCTGCACAAGGCCTCCCAAGTCCCTTTGCATCTTTGCATTTTGAATTCTCTCCCCATCTAAATAATAGTCTCCTTTCAACGGATGCTGCCCGACCTGCTGATTTCATCCGGCTTGTTTGTACGTGTTGATTTGACCACAGCATCTGCAGTGTACTCTGTATTAAATAATAGTCTGTTTATTTCTTCCACCAAAGTACATGACCATACACTTTCCAACATTGTATTTCACTTGTCACTTCTTCGCCCGTTCACCTAAACTATCTAAGTCTCTCCGTTTCCTCAACATTACCTGCTCCTCCACCTATCTTTGTATCATCAGCAAATTTAGCCTCAAATCCATTAATCCCATTGTCCAAATAATTGACATACATCATAAAAAGCAGCGGTCCCAACACCAACCCCTGTGGAACTCCACTGGTAGCTGGCAGCCAGCCAGAATAGGATCCCTTTATTCTCTGTTTTCTGCTGATCAGCCAATGCTCCACCCATGCTAGTAACTTCCCTGTAATTCCATGGGCTCTTATCTTGCAGCCTCAAGTGCGGCACCTTGTCAAAGGCCTTCTGAAAATCCAAATACACCACATCTACTACATCTCATTTGTCTACCCTGCTTGTAATTTTCCCAAACAATAGCAGTAGGTTTGTCAGGCAGGATTCTCCTTTCAGGAAACCATGCTGGCTTTGAACTATCTTGTCATGTGCCTCCAGGTACTCCGTAATCTCATCCCTGACAATCGATTCCAACAACTTTCCCAACCACTGATGTCAGGCTAACATGTCTATAGTTTCCTTTCTGCTGCACCCCGCCCTTCTTAAATAGCGGAGTGACATTTGCAGTTTTCCAGTCATCTGGTACAATGCCAGAATCTATCGGTTGCGTAGAGTTTTCTTTGCTTTGGTAAACCATGTTTACATTTTAGTTTCCTATGTAGATTCGGAGCTCCCCACACAGCAAATGCAGTGAAATCAATCCTTCCACGTAAGTTTGGTTGTTAGACAAGTTAGGTTGAGGGTCGGCGGTGTACGCATGCGCATTTGGGGGCGTCGCAGCTGTGGTCGGTTGAGACGAGCGGACTCTGGAAGCTACAATTAAGGTTGACGCCTCAGCGCAGAGGACGGAGTAAGGCCTGAGGCTTATCTTCCCACATTTTATTTTATGTTCTCTGAAAATGTTTTAATTCGGACAGTGTGATATTTTGCTTCACGAAACAACGTACATTGCTGAGGCTGAAACATGTTGAGGGCTTCCAAGAAGGTGGCTCCGCCGTTGAAGGTAAATGCCGAACCGCCGGTGACCAAATGTCTGATTGCATGGAGTCATTTTTTTTTCCGTAAGGCTGTGTTTGGTGCAGGGCCTCAGGTGCCCAACTAGGCCCCGCCTGCACTCGTTTGGCCTCCGTGCAAATTAATCAGGCCGCACGGGGCTGCAGCCCAACCGTTAATTCAATCTAACTTCATTAGCCGGGAGGTTAGGAGTGATGGACGTGCGTCTGTACCAATCCACCAGGGTGATTACAGATTGGAACGGGATTCCCGACCAATCAGCAACAGGAAGGGGTAGGTTCCGAGTTAGAGTCTGCTGGGTAAATCTATCAGGGTAGGTTGAGTCGCAACGATAGAGTGGGACGTTTTTTGGAAATGTGCATGAAAAAGAAAGTTAGTATTTAATTAAGCTAAAATATCGAATGTAGTACTCCTGCACATTTCCCCGCCTAGACAAGCACGTCAAAAAGATGTATATTTTAAAAGATACGCAGTTCTAGAGAGAAAACGGTGTGACCTTGTGCATGAACATGGCATCTAGGACGTTATGTTTTTCGCTTTACATCTTTCGTATCGTTTTTTAGCGTTGTAGAATTCTTCCAGTGCGTTAATTTAGGGTTTCAAGCTGTTGAATATCAGTATTTAAATCTCAATCCTTTATTTATAATCATCACACATTTTAAAGCAAGGTATTTTAGTTGCCACGAGTAATTGGAAGAAGGGTAAAAAGTGTAGATAACACAAATCATCAAGTAGTAATGTAACAATAGCAAGTTTCGATTAAAAATGAAAGTGAAGTTAAAGCTCACCATTGCAAAGTAAATTCCCAATCTCTAATAGAGTAGAAATAAATAAGAATTGTCATTCTTTGCAACACTTTCTGTTTAAAAGGCCTTGAATGAGTCCAGTGATATTGCAGTGATAATTTATTTGCGATGTGTACGATGTGTGCTTTGGGCCTATAATCTGATCTGGCAGTCTTGAGGTGGGGGGGAATGTCAGGATTTTTCCACTTTTAGGTCCATGAACTACCCCACACAAAGCCATGCTGGCTGTTCCAAATTAGGCCATGGTTTTCCAAATGTTCATAGATTTTATCCCTAAAAATCCTCTCCAGTAACTTCTTTACGACTGATATGAGACTGACTGATCTATAGATTCCAGTATTATCCCTATTTCCCTTGACTTAAAAGAACACCATTCGTTACTCACCAGTCCACTGGGTCTTGCCTGTGGCTTGAGAGAGCACAAAGGTATTGGTCAAGGCCCCAGCCTCTCATCTCTTGCCGCTCTCAATAATCTGGACTATGTCACATCAGGCCCTGGGGAACTCTCCACCCTGATGCTCTTTAAGGAACTCAACTCTACCTCCTCCTTTATCTTAAAAAGCTCTAGTAAGTTAGCATACTCTGCGCTGATCTGTTTGTCATTCATGTCTTTCTCCTTGGTAATATTGATGCAGTGTACTGTACTCATCTAGGAGCTCGTCAACAACCAAGCATGTTCCCTCCTTTATTCTTAATTCTTAATTTTATTCTTGAACATTTTATCCTCTTAAATGTCTTGAAATGCCCTAATTCTCTTTAATCCTACTTGCTGAAACCTTTCCTCGCTTTCCTAATTCTTGAGTTCATTTCTGGCTTCCCTGTAATCCTCAAGGGCTCTGTTTGATTTTGGCTTTCTAAACCTTACGTACCTTTTTACGCAGAGGGTGGTGAGTGTGTGGAGTGGGCTGCCAACAGTGGTGGTAGAGGCAGATATGATAGGGTCTTTTAGAGACTCCTGGATAGGTACATGGAGCTTAGAAAAACAGAGGGCTATGGGTAATCCTAGGTAATTTCTAAAATAAGTACATGTTTGGCATCATGGGCTGAAGGGGCTGTATTGTGTTATAGGTTTTCTATGTTTCAATACCTGTCCTGTGTGCTTATCCTCCTGCTCTTGTTTTACATTTATGACTGTATGGCTAAGCACAGCTCCAATGCCATATTTAAGTTTGCTGATGACATCACTGTAATTGGCTGACTCAAAGATGGTGACGAATCAGCAAAGAGGAGGAAGATTGAAAATCTGGTTGAGTGATGCCACAGCAACCTTTTATTCAATGTCAGCCAGACCTAGAAGTTTATTATTGAGGTGGAAGCCAGAGCTCCATGAGCCAATCCTCATCAGGGGATCAGGAGGTCAGCAACTTTAAATTCCTGGGTGTTAGCATTTCAGAGCACCTGTCCTGGGCCCAGCATGTAAGTGCATTTTGAAGAAAGCCTCTAATTTCTTGGAAGTTTGCGAAGATTTGGCATGACATCTAAAATGCTGATGAACTACTATTGATATGTAGTGATTGACTGCATCACAGCCTGGTATGGAAATGCCAATGCCCTTGAATGGAAAATCCAAAAAAAAAGTAGTGGATACAGCATAGTCCATTGTTGTTGCAGGCAGACAGCATCCGTAAGGGACCGTCATCACCCAGGTCATGCTCTCTTCTTGCTGCTACTAACAGGAAAAGTTTCAGGAGTCTCAATACTCTTACAACTGGGTTCAGGAACAGTTATTACCCCTCAACCATCAGGCTCTTGAACCGGAAGGAATAATTACATTCCATTTCACTTGCCCCTGTCACTGAACAATTTCCACAACTTAGGGACTCACTTTCAAGGACACTTCATCTCATGTTCTTCATTACTGCTTATTTATTTATTATTATTTCTTTTTCTTTTTTTTTGTATTTGTACAGTTTGTCTTTTGCACACTTTGTCTGCCCTGTTGGTGTGGTCTTTCATTAATTCTGTTAGAGGTTTTTTTATTTATTGAATGTGCCCGATTCTAGCTCAGTTTTAAAAGATTAAATTATCACTAGAAACTAGGAGCTGGAGTCGGCCACCTGGCCCTTCAAGCTTGGCTTGCTATTCACTATGTTCCAACCTTTTTTTTTGAGAGGTAGGCAAAAATGGGGGTAATATTTCACCTGACTGGGGTGTATAAAATCAGACATTACAATCTCAAATTAAGGAGCTGGCCGTTCAGGAAGCTGAGAAAAAAACGCTTGCTCCAGTGGGGAGTGAATCTTTGCATTGCCTATACAGAAGGGTGTAGCGATTCAGTCATTAAAGGTATTTAAGACTGATGTATTGTGAGATTGTAAATGAATTGAAGTTTATGAGGTCAGTGGCACCAAGGTGCAAAAAAAGTCGGCCATGATTTCATTGAGTGGTGGACCTCATGTGGGAGACTGAATGGCCAATTCAGGTTTCTTATGTTTGGATGTAATATTGGGATAGGTGCTGAAAAGTCTCTCCACAATTCCTCTTTTTGTCTGATGAAATCAAACTGGTGCCACTTTGATCCTGATGCATCAAAATCTGATTTCAGTTTGCATCCTAAGTGATCTTTTAAAAACGTATTTAAAGGTTTGGGACAGTGACTCTGCTATTGAAGCCAACTATTATCGACCCCTGTTTTGAAATCTGAACATTGACCCTCAGTGTAAGTTATCGCCCTATCTCTTGCTTCTCCACTTCACTTTAGGTCTTTTCAGTTAGTTCTGTGCCAGATGAAGCTGAGACAGGCTTGTATGTTCTATGAATGTAACCATAATATATTGGTATTTTTTTGATTTCTGGTAACTGCAGTCTTTGACAGTGTTTAATTGAACACACAAACATCTATCACAACCACTCCTGGATTACGTTTCCTTGATTTTAGTTTTACTCATCCATTTATTACCCAAGTATCTGTGCATGACTTCCTTCATTTCCTCTAAACTGTTATCCCAGGGCTTCCCTTCTCTCCATAAGCATTATTTTGTATTCAATTTCTCATGTACAGGTGGCATTTTAATGACATTGAGTTAGTTTTATTATCGTTGTATGCTGTGAAATTTGTTTTGTGGAAACAATACAGTGCAATGCTTAAGAACTACAACACAATTGCAAGAAAAGCTTTGTGAACCCTTTGCAGTTACCCGGTTTTCTGCATTAGTTACTCATAAAATATTCATCTAATAGACAAACACAATCTACCTGAACTAATAACACACAAACAGTTGTACTTTTCATGTCTTTATTGACCACATTGTTTAATCATTCAGAGTCCAGGCTGGAAAAAGTATGTGAACCCTTGTATTTATGAACTGGTAGACCTTCTTTAGCAACAATAACCTCCACTAAACATTTCTTGTAGCTGCCGATCAGACGCACAACAACAAGGAGAAATTTTAGACTGTTCAGTTCATCAACTGGGATACCTTGCATGAACAGCCCTCTTCAGGTCATGCCATAGTATCTTAATTAGGTTAAGGTCTGAACTCTGACTTGGCTATTCCAAAACATAAATTTTCTTCTTTTTCAACCATTCTGTTGGTGATTTACTCTTCTGCATTCATTGTCTTATTGCATCATCCCACTTCTATTAAGTGTGGGTGACTGACCGCTACTCTGACATTCTCCTGTAAAGTGTTTTGATACGATTTTGAATTCTTGTTCTCTCAATGAGTTCAAGCTGTCCAGACCCTGAACCACCAAAGCAGCCCCAAACCATGATACTCCTTTCCACCTTACACCATTGGGATGAGGTTTTGTGGTTGATGTATAGTGTCTTTTTTCCTCCAATCATAGTGGTGTGTAATTCTGCCAAAAATTTAGTCTCATTTGTCCACAGAACATTGTCCCAGAAGCATTGTAGAACATCTATGTCATCTTTTGCAAACTTGAGAATATTCAGCAATGATTTTGTTCGGAAAGCAGTGGTTTCCTCCGTGGTGTCCTTCCATGAACAATTTTTTTCCAGTATTTTTCTTGTAGTTGACACATGAACAGAGACATTAGCAAGTTCTAGAGATTTCTGCAGGTTTTTTACTGTTACCCTTGGGTTCTTTTACACCTCCTTCAGCATTGCACATTGTGCTCTTGGTGTGATCTTTGCAGAATGAGTAGTAACAGTACTGTGTTTCCTCCATTTGTAGACAGTTTCTCTTACTGTGGACTGATGAACACTTGAGTCTTTAGATATGCATTTTTAGCCTTTTTCCAGCTTCATGCATCTCTGAAATTCTTCTTCTAAAGTGCTCTGCAAGTTGTTTTGATTTAGGCATGGTGCATGCAAACAGATCTTTCTTGAGAAGATCAGGCAGTAGCCAGACTTCGTGTGTCTTCTTTATGGGGCAGGGCACCTTTACATCCCACACCTTCAATCTCACCTCATTGATTGGAACACCTGACTCCAAATAGCTTTTGTCAAAGGCATTAACCCAGAGGATGACTTCCTCCTTTGAACCTAGACTGTGACTATTTTATTGATGTGCTCAGAATTGACAGGAAGTACAATTGTTTATGTGTTACTAGTTTAGGCAGATTGTGTTTGTCTATTGTTGTGGTTTAGATGAAGATCAGACTGCATTTTATGAATAATTAGTGCAGAAAACCAAGCAATTGCAAAAGGTTCACACATTTTTTCTTGCGAAATAAATATTGCAAAAGACACATAACACAGTAGTTTTTAAATATTCGTGAACCATTCAGAAATCTGATGGTGGAAGAAAAGAAGCTGTGGTTCTTAAAATGTTGGGTGTGGGTCTTCAATTTTCTGTACCTCCTCCCTGATTGAAGTGGCCATGTCCGAGATGGGGAAGGTCTTCAATGATAGATGCTGTCATCTTGAGGCACTGTCTCTTGATGTCCTCAATGGTGGGGAGAATTGTGGCTGTAATACAACCCTCTCCAGTGTCTTGTAATCTTGTACTTTGGAGGCCCCATACAGGCTTTGATGCAGCCAGTTGACATATTTTCTATTGTACATCTAGAAATTTGCAAGAGTCTAGAAGGTATTGCATAAGCATCTGCACTGATCCAGAAAATGCCCTACCCTTTCACTACCCATCTGCTCCTAACATCCAGTTTTGTTGGAGAATAAAGTTGTTTGCTTTACTAATGCCACAATCTAAGTGCTCTTGGAACCGTTGCTGGAGGAGCTCAACAGACCAGACAGCCTTTATGGAAAAGAGTAAACAGTTGACATTTCAGGCTGAGACCCTTCATCAGGACTAGGGGAGAAAGGATAAGATGTCAGAGTAAGAAGGTGGTGAGGGGGAGTAGGTGATGAGTGAAACCAGGGGAGGGGTGAAGTAAAGATCTGGGAAGTTGGTGAAAGAGATAAAGGGCTGGAGAAGGGGGACTCTGGTAGGAGAGGGTAGAAGCCCATGGAAGAAAGGGAAGGGGCAGGAGCATCAGAAGGAAGTGATGGACAGGTAAGGAGATAAGGTGAGAGGGAAAATGGAAACGGTATTGGCGGGCAATTACTGGAAGTTCAAGAAATCAATGGGCTACCCAGTCGGAATATAAGATGTTGCTCCTCATAACCTGCATGGCCTTATTGTGGCAGTAGAGGAGGCCATGGACTGACATATGGGAATGGGAAGTAGAATTGAAATAGGTGGCCACAGGGAGATCTCTATTTTTCTGGTGGACAGAATGTAGGTGCTCTCCCAATCTTCATTGCGTCTCTCTGTTATACAGCAAGCTGTGCACAGTAGATGACCCCAACAGACTCACAGTGAAGAATTGACTCATCTGGGGGGAGTGCTGGGGCCCTGAATGGTAGTGAGGGAAAAGGTGTAGTGACAGGTGTAGCACTTGTTCTGCTTGCACGGATAGGAACCAGGATGGAAATCAGTGGGGAGTGATGAATGGACAAGGGAGTTGCATAGGGTGTGATCCTTGTGGAAAGTGGGGGGAGAGAAAGATGTGCTTGGTGGTGGAATCTTGTAGAATATGGTGGAATTTATGGAGAATTATGTGCTGGACATGGAGGCTGATGGAGTGGTAGATGAGGACAAGAGTAACCCTATCTCTGGTGGGTTGACGGGAGGATGGAGTGAGGGCAGCATTGATGGTGGAGGATGGGAAGCCCCTTTCTTTGAAGCAAAAGGGTATCTCATTAGTTCTGGAATGAAAAGCCTCATCCTGAGAACAGTTGTGGCAGAGATGGAGGAACTTGGAGAAGAGGTTGGTGCTTTTACAGGTGACAGGGTGGGAGGAAGTAGAGTCCAGGTAGCAGTGGGAATCAGTGGGTTTACAAAAGATATCAGTAGACTGTCTCCAGAGATAGAGACAGAGAGATTGTGAAAGGGGAGGGAGGTATTGGAAATCGGTGGAAGTTGGAGACTAAGTTAATGAAGTCAATGAACTCTGAATTGATGCAGGAAGCAGCACCAATGCAGTCGTCGATGTAGCATAGGATTGGAATACAGACTGTTCCACGAAGCCTGCAAATGGCAGGCACAGCTGGGACCCACCGGAATGTCCATGGCTACAATTTTGGCTTGAAGGAGGTGGGAGGAGCCGAAGGAGAAATTATTGAGAGTGAGGACCATTTTCACCAGATGGAGGAGAGTGGTGGTGGAGGGGAACAGGTTGTGTCTTTAGAAAGAAGTGGAGGGCTTTAAGGCCCTCCTGATGGGAAATGGACATCCATGGTGAAAATGAGATGATCAGGGCCAGGGAACTTGAAGTCATTGAAAAGATCCAGAGCCTATGAAGTGTCACAAATGTAGGTAGGAAGGGATTGAACTGGGGGAGGTGTTGGTGGGATAAAACAAAGTCAAGGTGTGCAGATACAAGTTTGATGAGACAGGAACAAGCAGAAACAATGGGTCTACCTGGTCAGGCCAGTTTGTGGATCTTGGATAGGAGGTAGAAACGGGTGTGGGGTGAGGGAACTATGTGGTTGGTAGCAGTGGGTGGAAGATCCCTGGAGTTAAGTTCTGTGATGGTCCAGGTGACAATAGCCTGGTGGTCCTTAGCAGGGTTCTGTTAGGGGCTAAGTAGGAGGAGGTGAGTGACAGTTGTCACTGGACCATAGCAAGGTAGAGGTCAGTCCAACTATTCTTGGCATTGGTTTTATTAATTTCTTCATAAATGATTATGGATTGATCCTGATTACAGACTTGCTACTGTATTTGATCTCTAATTGTGAACTTCAGTCATTCATATATCATAATTTCCCTCTAATGTTGCTCATACCTACTTCAGCTTCTGTTGCCATTCACACCTCTAGAAATGGCTATTCCAGTGTTTTTTTGAGAGCTTTCTATCTTGCACAAACTTCATCTTGCTGTGAACTCCTATCCTGTCATAAGGTACTTGATCACATTTGCTTCTATCAATGTTTGATCTTCATTTCAAGCACGTCATCTCCTTAAATTTAAAAGTTCTCTTCCTTGTGTTTTAAATACATTTGTGGCCTGAACTTTGTCCTTGTATCATTGCTCTCTGTTTGTCTGTTGGTATCCTGATGCGTTCCTCTCCACTTTAACCCAGTGATGTCCAAACGTTTAGATACCTAGACATTTTTGTTTTCCAAAGTACAGTATTTCCATTTGTAGTTTTTGCCATATTTCCCTTGGAAAATGCATTTCTAACTGGAATTTTGGGGACTCCTGGTAGCTCCTTTAGAACAAAGATAATTTTTTTAGGATTAAAGCACACTTTTCAGATTAAAATTAATGTGGACTTCCATTGATTGTATTGTTATTATGGATTTATTGAGTATGCCCACAAGAAAATAAATTTCAGAGTTGTATATGGTGACATGTATGTGCTTTGATAATTTACTTTGAACTTTTTGAACTATACCTTATCTACGGTCTGCATAAGTTTCAAAAATCCAATATGAAAAAGCAATTTCAGATCAGTTCATTAAAATTGTGTATATTGTTTGTTACAACAAACTTCGTTCAAAAGTAATTTTGTGAGCTTGTGTGTCATAACCAGCAATATACAAATGAGAAAAATGGTTACTATTGTTTTTAAGTGTGTTCATGTATTTTGTTCAAAAGATTGGCTTGCAAGCATATGAGTAATGGCTGAAAGTTAGAAGAGAGCAACTGAAGAACTATGTTGTTTTTGGATTCCTCGTTTTACAATTTCATAAAAATTTGGACATTAGAAATAATTTTAGGTGTATAACAAACCTTTGTATTTCCTTCAATTTGTAGTATATTAATTTAAATTATAATGTATTGAGGACAGATAAGTTTTAATAAGATATATTTCTCTTTCCTCCATAGAAGTGCCTTTGTGGAAAATCACAACTCCGTCCTTTGCAACAGTATCGTGGTTATCAAACTGGAAGTAATGTTGGGTGTGTATATAACATTAAGTTTATAAAAGTTATTAAAGTATATTTCCTTTGAGTAGACTTTCTCTTCCCCAAAAAAGGTGTGTGCTTGATTTTAGCAAAACACCTCTGGTGTGTGTATTCTTTGTTGCAGCGTACCATTAAAAATGAGCTAAGGTTGGACCCAGTCCTTTATAGTAAAGATGCAACTATCGAGCCTGATCAGTGATAATTGAATTTTCCCCTCTATTTAGCCTCTCCTTTGTCCTCACTTAAAGGGAAAAGCTTTTGCTCATTCCAGGTGTTCTTTTTGTTAGTTTGCATGATTTCTGGTTGTTGCAGTTGGACTGGATTCTGTTGATAAGTTTGAATTTGTCAGAATAAATTCTGGTAATTTAAAAACAAGGTAATAATGTTTCTTTATCACTTGAGTACTTAGCTTTGTTTTACAATGTATAAAATTAACCCAAATAAAGTCAAATTCAGTTTTGTATTGAAAATTACTAAGTTGAGCAATTTTAAGTAATTTGTGAGAGAATTTTATCCTGATCCTCATGTTTAACATACAGTGGTACTTGCATTTAGTAATGGTAAACAAGGCAGAAACTGATTGTCCTTAACAAATGACTATTGTAATGTTTAAAAAGCTTTGAAATTTGTAATCATCGTGTACATTTTTTTGTCTTCAAATATATAGTGCCTCAGTGGGCAAAATTGTTGGAGGGAGTGTCCTATTTATTGGAGGAGGCCTTGGTGGCACTTTATTATATGCAAAGTGGGATCCCAAATTTCGACAGAATGTAGAGAAAGCCGTCCCATATTCTGATAAAATGTTTGAACTAACCCTTGGGCCTCCATCAGTTGTCATGCCTCCAAAGAAACAGGTATGCCTTCATAAACCATTGAAACAATCTATACTGTTAATCTTTTGATAATTTTATTGCACTTAGGTAGAACTGTTTACATGTGACTTTTTTTTATTTTCTGCCAATGTTAAAATTTAAAATACCTCTGTTTTCCATGTGCACCATTACAAATGTAAAATTTTGAAAGCGGGAATGTGTACTGGGTAACAAACCTGAAAAGAATTCAGGCTATGTATTAGTTTTAACTTTTTTTGGGGTTGGGAATAAAATGCTGGAGATTCCTAGTAAATTGAGTCGTGTCTGTGGAAAGAGAAACAGATGTAATGTTTTAAGTCAAAGACCCCTAGTCAAAACTACAGAACAGGTTTTCATTTAATTGTATTGTAGCTTCTTTTCCTGCTTCTCAAATGGCTGCCACTGGCAATTGCTAATGACCTGTTTAGACTGTAAAACCATAAGATATACGAGTGAGACAGTAGTGGCAGTATCTGGACTTTACAAATACATACACCCACAATATTCAAACAACAAGCTTACAATAAAAAAAACACAAAGGGGTATTTCTGAACTATCATGAGTAGCAGTACTAGCAGTAGGAGAGCTTAGTATACTTTTGTCTCCTGAAATGTGGATCTAATCTGAGATTGTTTGAGATGAAAACTGAATGCTAGGAAAACGTGACAGCTTTTGTGGAGAGAAACAGTTGCCATTCTAATCTCTGGTACCTTAATGTCTTGTTATTGTCTTTCCTCAGTTGGTTGCAATTCAACATTGTCTTAGATCTTGGATACGTAAAGTTAGTCATGTTTATTGAGAACTCTTTAAAATGTTTGTGGGCTGAAGTAGGTATCAAATCCGTGACTGAACAGCACTGGTTGACTCCTCTCCAAAAATTTACTCATTTTTATGGTTTCTCACACACAATACAGTAATATGAAGAACTGATTTTAAAAAGTAATAATAAATAATGACTATCATTTGCAGAATTTATTATACTGAAATAAATTTTTAGATTAGATAGTGCAGTATCATTCAAATCTTTATAAACAAATGCTTTGATCGTGATAGAATTTCTAATCAGAGCAGTTAATAGCCATGAGTCAATATATGCTCAAGCATTTTTTTTCTTTGGAGTATTTTGAAATGTGTAGGATGGCAGTGGTTAATTCTACATTTAATTTTCTGTTCTAAGGATATGTCGGGACCATTGAAAATATCAACAACTGCTGAAGTGCTGAAAGATTCCAAACAGCCGAAAACCATGCGTAATAAAGATAAAGAAGCTTTACCCATTGAAGAGACTGTAGGAGAAAGTAATTTTGAATCATATAATTTAAGATTTTTTTGACTGTTTATTGTTAGAAAATATGCTATAAAATCACATAATTAAACCTGAATATAATTTGCATTTCTCAGAAAAGACTGCAAGATGTTATGCCTTATTTTCCAGCTTATGTTAATCTCTCAGAAGACAGTTATGTATCTTTAATTTTCCCTCTTGTTACTCATAATACATACTATCATTTGTTTCTAAGCAAGCACATCACACTCAGTGCCAATGGCCAGTTGTCAAGATATCAAAATATTTAGCTTCTGCTTTATTTTTTTTCTGCCCTTGAGCTGAAGAGAGTATTTTATCTGTTTTCCTGCAGTGTAGGTTGAATCCAGACAGCTTAATTTTATAATTATTATGTAGACCCCAATCATTTTTTTTTTGTTGTGTGGTCTCCAAAAAATTAAACTGAAGGTGCTTGGAGGTGAGGCAGGTGCAAAATAAATAATTGAGACTTAAGAAACAAAGTAGTTAAATGCAATAACATAACTAAAGAAAAAGGAAACATATTTTAAATTGCTTTTCAATCAGAAAATAGAGTTGTAGAGTGTGGAGAAGTATGTGGAAAGGGCATCTCCCCGGAAAGAGGCAAGTGAACTGAGCTCCAGATGAAAAAATACATTCTGATAACACTCGATTTTCTATGAGCAATTTGATTTGTGCACAGAAGGTCCTGAAATATGGTGTTAAATAGTTTAGTACTTGGAAATTAGTATAATATCTTAAATCACTCAGTGTTGACCTAAACAACAGCATTTCTCTTGGAAGATTTAATTGAAAGATGTATAATTTTCTTATTCATCACAAACCCAAACTGTTTTCAGATTCTTCTAAAGATGCAGCTGCAATTATTTCTGCTGTTGGTGATGCCCCATCAGTACCTGCACCTGTGGTCCAAGTTGAACTGGGTTCAGAAAGTATGAGTGAGCATGAAATGGAACACAAAAATGGTAGGTAAAGTGGATAGTTCTTTAGGAAAAATAATAATTATCCCTTGGTTCCTTAAGGTTGTCATAGCCAAGGGAGGTAGGCTCCCATTACCTATTAAATGCTCCCAATAGCGTGTGTCTCAAGTAGCTTTGACAACCAAGTCTGACTCCTAGCTACGTGTGGCTTTGCTACTAAGCCCGGTGGAACCACTTCAACAGACAGGACAAGGGGCAAATGTGGGTTACTGGCACCTTAAAAGCCATCATTTTGGGCAGATGGGGCTTGTCAGCTGTGGTTGACAGCTCATCTAGAAGATGGAGTACTTTGATCTCAAACCTCTCCTGCTGCCTTGCGGCTATACACACTCATGCGGAACGCCTTGGGAGTAAATCCAGAAGGAACGTCTGGAGCTGAAATCCCTAAGGCAGTTCTACATTGAGTAGGACTGGTAACTCTTGCAATGCCACTGGTTCCAGACTATATCAAACTCTACTGTTCCTTTGGATTAGTCAGCAGTGTGGGGGGGGGGGGGGGGGGTGGAGTCTGCGGCATGGGCATCAGCTTGCTCTCTGTAGTGGCTTGGCTTGCGTATCCACATAGACAAATAGGTTACAATATGTATGGTTGACCCCAACCAATGGAGGGCCTCAGGAATAGATATAAACTGGTATACCATCATGAGATCATATTTTGACCGGAGAGCATTATTTTATATTGCAAGTTTAATCAAGCTTGCCCTGCCATTCAATGTGTTCTCACCTATTTTTGTGAGAGGCAGTCTTATTGAATGTGATTAGTATAAAATATAGGGAAAACCCTTGAACTGAATAATACAAAAGGATTCACTGGGCATCAGTGTCAGCAAGACCATGGAACTGATTATTCAAGATTCAAAAACTTTATTGTCATTCTAACCGTACATCAGCTCTGCAGGGCAGAATGAGACAGTGTTTCCCAGGAGCAGTGCAATCATAACATAACAAACACAACACTAAATAATAAAAATAACAATAAACAGTAAAACACAACAGCCACATATCAGTTAAAATCAAGTTATAAGTGTCCAGTGCAAGTTAAAAGTGTCCAAAGCAGAGTCAGGTAGAGCAGCTATTTAGCAGTTTGACTGCCTGTGGGAAGAAGCTGTTTAGTAGCCTTGTGGTTTTAGTTTTGATGCTCCTGTAACGGTTACCTGATGGCAGAAGAATAAACAGTTCATGGAGAGGGTGTGAGAGGTCTTTAATGATGTACTGTGTCTTCTGGAGCCATCGACTCTGAAAGAGGTCTTGGACAGAAGGTTGGGAGACCCCAATAACCTTCTCTGCTCCCCTAACCACCCTCTGCAAGGCTTTTTTGTTGGCAGCACTGCAGCTGGAGTACCAGGTTGTGATGCAAAAGGAGGAAGAAACCAGAGGACCCATGAGCCAGTCCTCATTGGGGGATCAGAGGAAGGAGACGGTCAGCAACCTTAAATTCCTCGGTGTTATCATTTCAGAGGACCTGATCCGCACCCAGCACGAAAGTGCATTTATGAAGAAAGCATGGCAGCTCCTCTACCCTTTATACATTTGTGAAGATTCAGCATGGCATCTAAAACTTTGACAGACTTGTATAGTTATGTGGAGGAAAGTATATTGACTGGTTGCATCATTGATTGGTATGGACACCAATGCCCTTGAATGGAAAATCCTACAGAAAATAGTGAATATGGCCCAGTTTATCATGGGTAAAGCTCTCCCCACCATTGAGCACATCTATACAGAGTGTTGTCCCAGGAAAGCAGCATTCATCATCAGAGACCCCCACTATCTATGTCATGCTTTTTTTTCACTGCTGCCATCAGGACTCATACCATCAGGTTATGGAACAGTTATTACTCCTCAGTCATCAGGCTCTTAACCCAGAGGGGATAATTTCACTTAACTTCACTTGACCCATCACTGAACAGTTCCCACTGCCTATGGACTCATTTTCAGACTGTTCATCTCATGTTCTTGATATTTATTGCTTATCTATTTTTAATTTTTTTTTCCTTTTTGTATTTGCACAGTTTATTGTCTTTTGCACACTTATTGTCCAACCTGTTGGTATGGTCTTTCATTGATTCTATAATGGCTATTATCCTATGGATATATTGAGTATGCCCACAAGGAAAATTATCTTAGTGTTGTGTATACGTACTTTGATAATTAATTTACCTTGAACTTTGAATTGTTTCTGGAGCGTCAAAGGATTTGTGAATATTTTAAAGTAGTTTGGTTCAGCTAATTCATTTTTGTTTGCATTGTGGGCTTTTAGTCATTAAAGTAAATGTCCTTGACTTTCCTTTCTGGAAAGGTAAAAGCTGTGGTTGTGAAAATGAAGGCTTGAAGGGACAACACGTACAAGAACGTTCATCTGAAGAGGTGGCAAAACATCTAAAGCAGAAAGACCATGAGGTGCATGCCAAAGTTGTAGGTAAATAAATCACTTTAAAATTTCAGCTAATGCCCTTGTATGTCCATCCTTATGCGTTGGTGGTCTGCCAGCATTGCTTCTTAATGATTTATTTTAACCTTCACCCATCTGTGACAGCTTGTACAGCACTGGGGTTCTATAATCTCTTGCAGATTGTTAATTACTTCAAATAAATGAAGAAAAGCTTGTTTCATATTGAATATTTCAGTGTGCTTCAGAGCCATTGAAGTGATTTTACAGTTACAATGCAAGAAACATATGGCAATTTGGGTACTGCATGTACCACAATGATCAATGTGACCTGATAATCCATCTTAAATGGTTGTATTAGTTGATATTAGTTGTCAGTATTTGTTTGTGTGTAGGTTTTCATTGATTGTGTTGTATTTCTCTGTTCTTCTGTGGATGAAAACCAATCTTAAGCTTGTATATGGTGATATATACAGTTACAAGAAAAAGTTTGTGAACCCTTTGCAATTATCTGCTTTTCTGTATTAATTACTTATAAAATCCGATCTTCATCTAAGTGCCAATGATACATAAACACAATCTGCCCACGGAGTAAACCAATGTTCTCCCAAAAAAAAACACTGTTGCACAACTCAAGATTGCAAAAGACCAGTTGAACTGAAAAGACCAACTGAAACTGAACTTTTTGGGAGAAATACACACCACTACGTTTGGAGGAAAAGGAGCACTGAACACCAATGCCAAAAGCTCCTCCCAATTGTGAAGAATGGTGGAAGGAGCATCATGGTTTGGGGCTGCTTTGCTGCCTCAGAGTCTAGACAGCTTGCACTCGTTGAGGGAACAACAAATTCAAAATGGAGTCAAGACAATTTACAGAAGAATGTTCGTCACCTGAAGCTTAATAGAAGTTGGGTGATGCATCAAGACAATGATCTGAGACAGAAGAGTAAATCAACAACAGAATCTTTTAAAAAAGAAAATTCATGTTTTGGAATGGTCAAGTCAGAATCCCGACCTTAACCCAATTGAGATGCTGTGGCATGACCTGAAGAGGCTTGTTCATTCGAGGTATCCCAGAAATATTGATAAACTGAAACAGTTTTGTATGGAGGAATGGTCTAAAATTCCTCCTTGTCACTGTGGAAGTCTGTTCAGCAGCTACAGGAAGTGTTTGGTGGAGGTTATTGCTGCTAAAGGAGGTTCTACCTTTTATTAAATACAAGGGTTCACGTAGTATTTCCAGCTAGGACTGTGAAAGATTAAACAATGTGTTCAATAAACACATGAAAAGTACAGTTGTTTTTGTGTTACTAGTTTAGGCAGAATGTGTTTGTTTATTAGATGATCAGACCACATTTTGAGTAATTAATGCAAAAAAACAGGTAATTGCAAAGGGTTCACAACCTTTTTCTTGCAACTGTATGTACTTTGTTACTGAATTTACTTTGAACTTTGATATTTGACAGAACACTAAGAAACTGCTTTGTTATACTTTGAAATTATACCATGTAATTCTGTCTTTTTTGTTTAAACTTCCAGCCTTGAGGGCAGAGTTTGGTGTAATGCCAGCGCTTTTAAAATTATTACTATAGATTGCAAATTTGTTGTTCATCTCTTATTATGCAAGGGGATTGGGAAAATTAGGGTGGTGTCGGATTGCAAGAGAGGGAGTTTGTTGAATGCTTACGGGCAGCTTGAGCTTTCTAGGGGAAAGGCTACCTTAGATTAGGTGTTGCTTAATAACCCAGATCTTACTCGGAAGATTAATGTAAAGGAGGCAGTGATCATAATATGATTGAATTCATACTGCAATTTGAGAGGGAGAAGCATAAGTCATGTGTATCAGTATTGTAATGGAACGAAAGGAATTACAGAGGTATGAGAGAAGAGCTTGCCTAGGTGGATTGGAGGAGGATACTAGTGGGGTTGACGGTAGAGTAGAGATAGCTGACATTTCTCGGAATAGGTCACAAGATGCAGGTCAGATAAGTCGCAAAGGAGTTGTTTTCAAATGGCAGGAGTAGGCAACCATGGCTGACAAGGGATTTTAGGGACTGCATAAAAGCCAAGGAAAGGGCATATAAGGTAGCAAAAATGAGTGTGAAGTTGGATAATTGGGAAGCTTTTAACATCCAACAAAAGGCAACTTAAAAAAAACTATAAGAAGGGAAAAGGTGAAATATGAGGGCAACTAGCCAATGGTATAAAGCAGGATACTAAAAAGTTTTTCAGTTATATAAAGGGTAAAAGGGAGGTGAGAGTTGATATTGGTCCGCTGGAAAATGATGCTGTTGAGGTAGTAATGGGGGGCTAAGAGATGGCAGATGAACTTAATGGTACTTTGTATCAATTTTCACTGTGGAAGACACTAACACTGTACTAGAGGTCCGTGAGTGTCAGGGAGTAGGAGTGAGTGCCATTGCTATTACAGAGGAAAAAGTGCTAGGCAAACTGAAAGCTCTTAAGCTGGATAAGTCACCTGGACCAGATGGACTACATCCCAGAGTCCCAAGAAGGGTTGCTGAAGAGACATGATCTTTCAAGAATCACTTGATTCTGTCATGGTCCCAGAGGACTGGAAGATTGCAAATGTCACTCCACTCTTTAAGCAGGGAGGAAGGCAAAAGAAAGGAAATTATAGGCTAGTTAGCCTACCCTCAGTGGCTGGGAAAGTGTTTTAGTCTATTATTCAGGATGAAGTTTTGGGCTACTTGGAGACTAATGATAAAATAAATCAAAGTCAGCTTGATTTTTGTAAAGGGAAATCTTGCCTGACAAATCTGTTAAGAGTACTTCAAGTAAGTAACAAACAGGGAGGGCGAAGAAGAGGTAGTGGATATCATTTATTTGAATTTTCAGAAGGCATTTGATAAGCTGCCTCCCATGAGGATGCTTAACGAGATGAAATCCTATGGAGTTACTGGAAGGATACTGGCATAGCTGCAGGAATGGCTGACAGGCAGGAGGTAGTGAGTTGGAAAAAGGGGTCCTTTTCTGGTTGGCTGCCAGTGACTAGTGGTATTCCTCAGGGGTCAGTATTGGGACCGCTACTTTCCAAGTTGTTTGTCAGTGTTTTGGGCAATGGAGTAATGGCTTTGTGGCAAAGTTTGCAGATGAAAAGAAGATAGGTGGAGGGGGGTAGTGTTGAGGAAGCAATGTGATTGTAACAGGACTTAGACAAATTGGAAGAATAGGCAAAAATGTAGCAAATGGAATACAGTTTTGGGAAATGTATGATAATGCATTTTGGTAAAGAAACAATAGTGCAGACTATTATCTACAACCCCATTTCCAGAAAAGTTGGGATTTTTTCCAAAATGCAATAAAAACAAAAATCTGTGATATGTTAATTTACGTGAACCTTTATTTAACTAACAAAAGTACAAAGAAAAGATTTTCAATAGTTTTACTGACCAACTTAATTGTATTTTGTAAATATACACATTTAGAATTTGATGGCTGCAACACACTCAACAAAAGTTGGGACAGAGTTAAAATAAGATTAAAAAGTGCACAGAATATTCAAGTAACACCGGTTTGGAAGACTCTACACTAAGCAGGCTAATTGGTAACAGGTGATGTATCATGACTGGGTATAAAAGTAGCGTCGATTAAAGGCTCAGTCTTTGCAAGCAAGGATGGGTCGTGGCTCACCCCTTTGTGCCAAAATTCATGAGAAAATTGTTAGTCAGTTCAAAAGGAACATTTCCCAACACAAGAGTGCAGAGAATTTAGGTCTTTCAACATCTACAGTACATAATATTGTGAAAAGATTCAGAGAATTCAGAAGACATCTCAGTGCGTAAAGGGCAAGGTCGGAAACCACTGTTGAATGCGCATAATCTTCGAGCCCTCAGGTGGCACTGCCTAAGAAACAGTCATGCTACTGTGACAATTATAGCCACCTGGGCTTGGGAATACTTCGGAAAACCATTGTCACTTAACACAGTCCGTCGCTGCATCCAGAAATGCAACTTGAAACTGTATTATGCAAGGAGGAAGCCATACATCAACTCTATGCAGAAACGCCGGCGAATTCTCTGGGCCTGAGCTCATCTCAGATGGACTGAAAGACTGTGGAACCGTGTGCTGTGGTCAGATGAGTCCACATTTCAGCTAGTTTTCGGAAAAAACGGGCGTCAAGTTCTCCGTGCCAAAGATGAAAACGACCATCCTGATTGTTATCAATGGAAGGTGCAAAAGCCAGCATCTGTGATGGTATGGGGGTGCATCAGTGCCCACGGCATGGGTGAGTTGCATGTATGTGAAGGTACCATTGACTCTGAGGCGTATATTAGGATTTTAGAGAGACATATGTTGCCATCAAGGCGACGTCTCTTCCCGGGACGTCCATGCTTATTTCAGAAGGACAATGCCAGACCACATTCTGCACGGGCTACAACAGCGTGCCTTTGTGGACAGAGTGCGTGTGCTTGACTGGCCTGCTGCCAGTGCAGATTTATCTCCTATTGAAAATGTATGGCGCATCAGGAAGAGGAGAATCAGACAACGGAGACCACGGACTGTTGAGCAGCTGAAGTCTTGTATCAAGCAAGAATGGACAAAATTTCCAATTGCAAATCTACTACAATTAGTATCCTCAGTTCCAAAACAATTAAAAAGTGTTATTAAAAGGTATTAACACAATGGTAACCATGCCTCTGTTCCAACTTTTGTTGAGTGTGTTGCAGCCATCAAATTCTAAATTTGTGTATATTTACAAAATACAATTAAGTTGGTCAGTAAAACTATTGAAAATTTTTTCTTTGTACTTTTGTCAGTTAAATAAAGGTTCACGTGAATTAACATATCACAGATTTTTGTTTTTATTGCATTTTGGAAAATATCCCAACTTTTCTGGAAATGGGATTTGTAAATGGGGAGAAGGTTCAAACATCAGAGGTGCAGAGAGGGACTTGGGTGTCCTCATGGAAAACTCCCAGAAGGTTTATTCACAGGTTGAGACTGTGGTAAAGAAGGCAAATGCATTTATTTCCAGGGAAATAGGATATAAAAGCAAGGAGATAATGCTGAAGCTTTAGAATACATGAGTCAGACCGCACTTGGAGTATTGTTAACAGTTTTGGTCCGGTATCTCAGAAAGGATGTTTTGTCATTGGGAAGAGTTCAGAGGAGGTCCATGAGGCTGATTCCGGGAATGGAGGTGTTAAAATATGAGGAGCATTCGGCAGCTTTGGGCCTGTGCTCACTGGAATTTAGAAAAATGCGGGGGGTTCTCATTGAAACCTACTGAATGTTGAAAGGACTAGATAGGGTGGATGTGGAGAGGATATGGGGGTATCCAGAACAAGAGGGCACAGCCCTTAAAAATTGAAGGGTGGCCTAAAAGTAAATGTGGAATGCTTTGCCATAGACCAGTGGTTCCCAACCTTTTCTATGCCCCACACCCCTAGGAAATGTTTGATTAATGTTCGCATCCCGTACAAAAGTAATATCACATTTGAAGATGAAGTCTAATTTCTAATTTTTGAACCACATACAATACTGTGGGTGAACAAATTGAACTTAAAAAAATAAGCTTTTAACTCAGTGCATAAAATGCAAATATAAATTGTAAACAGTAAAATCAATCCCAATTATGAACATAAAATTCAGTGACTTCTTTGCTCCTGCTGCTCATTCATGATTTTGTCAAAACGTGGAACTTTCTTGCTGACTGTGATCAGCAGGTCTGCCTGTGGATTCAGGCGATTCCTAGATTTTGTCTTGATTGACAAAAGAGAACTGAATCCAGATTCACACAAGTATGTTGTTGCAAATGGAATGAGGACACGGAGTGCTTTTCCACCAAGGCTTGGGAACATATCCAGTGCTGCACACCAAAACTCCTCCAAAGTCTTGCTTTCAAATTGCATTTCAAGAGCTCGATTGGTCCATAAATCAATAAGATCTTCCTTCAGCTCTTCATCATCTGTCATTTTCTCCAAATTGTAGGAATATGGATTCATGATCCATTCTTCTGAAATCTTCAGGTCTCTAGCAGCAAAATATCCATCAAACGATTCTGACAGCATTTCCAAAAGAGCCACAATTTCTTCACACACAGTAGGAGTTATGGATCCAGCATGATCAACCAAAACTTCTAGTGAAGGAAAATTTGAGAGACTGCCTCTTTCAATCCTTCAACACCAAAGACGTAACTTTTCTTTGAAGGCATTCAACTTTTCACAAGCCTTTAATATGTTTATCCCTCTTCCTTGAAGAGAAACACTTAGGTCATTCATATGAGTGAAAATGTCAGCTAAGTAAGCCAACATTTGGGCGAATTCTTGTGATTCTATTGCCCCAACCAGATCACATTCACACTCCTCCAGAAAAACTTTGATTTCTTCCCGCAGTTCAAAGAAGCGGGTTAAAGCTTGTCGTGGTGACAACCAACAGACTTCTGTGTGGAAAAGCAAAAATGAATGCTCACTTCCCAGATCCTCACAAAATGATTTGAAGATGCAATGGTTCAAAGCACGCCCCCTGATCCAGTTGATGGTCTTCACACAGTTATCAAGGACTTTCTTCAAATTTGGAGGCAATGTTTTTGATGCCAAAGCATGCTGATGAAGAAAACAATGGGTAACTTGCAAGTCTGGAATCTCCTTTTTCATCAACGCAGAAATGCTAGATTTATTTCCAAGCATTGCAGGTGCCCTGTCAGTGCTTTGATATCTAAATGACTTTGATATCTAAATCTAAATGACTTTGATAAACCAATGACTTTGATATCTAAATCATGTTTGGTAAAGAAGTCTTTCACCAGCTGCATCACATCCTTTGCAGTTGTGTTTGTTTTCAGATCTTTACAAAACAGGAGATCTTCCTTCACAGCACCATCATTGACATACCTCACTAATGTGATGAGTTGACTACAACTGGAGACATCAGTTGACTCATCCAACTGAATAGAGATTCTAAGAGGACTAGCTCTGACATCTGAGAGGACTTGGTCCAGAATATCTTCACTCAAATCACTGATTCAGTTGTGAATGACATTATTAGATAGAGACACCTGTACAAATTTTTTTCTTGCTTTTTTGCCCAGGATAATTGTTGCCATTTCCAGTGCACATGGCTTGATGAGATCTTCCGTAATCGTATGGGGCTTCTTGGATTTGGCCACTTTATATGCCACTTGGTATGAAGCAAGAAGTAGTGGTTTTTCAATAGAAATGAAACCTAATTTTGGAAGAGTTCCTTGTGAATCAAAACAAGCTCTTTTGATTTTCAATGACCCAACATCATGTCCTTCAACATCAGCTCTGCAATGCTTGTTCTTGAAGTGCTCTTGAAGCTTGGATGGCTTCAGATTTGAGATGGAAAACACAACGCTACAAGGAATGCACTGGGGTTTTTGCAAGCCATCATTTCCTGTTGTGCAAGTTAAACCAAAGCACATAGTCATCATTCTATTTCCTTCTTTTTGACATGATGAAGGGTTAAGGGTAAAGAGAAAAATATGAGCTAATATGATAAAAACTATCTGACTAAGTCAGGGATGACCGCTTTACTCAACCAGACATGCCTGTAGCAAAGTATTGCAAGAAATATGCTTTTGAATATTATATTACGATATTTTCTGCGGTTACGCCAAGATAAATCGTCAGGTGGAAATGCTATGGGGACACGATGCGACTTATTAGACTACTCTTTACTGAATTTACACACCTATTTCCAATGATTACCGGAGATAGGAACTCCCATCACACGATTCAAAGTCCTCGGTGCTAAACGTGATACCTCAACTAACACAATTCAAAATTATCAATGATTCAAGAAAAAAACCTTTTAAGAGAAAAAAACCTTTGAAATTCAAAAACTTCTTTAATGCATTGAGACAAATACAAATGAATGACTTCAGCTGCTTTTTATCAAAATGCGGCTTTTTAAAATTTTATAATTGAATTATTTACCTACTGTTTGCAGGTTTGGTTTTAACATGAAGACGTAACTCGATGGTTGATTGGGGATGTGTAAAGATGATTTTTAACTCTGAGATGTAACCTTCTAGCTAACATTGATGAGACTCCTCAACTCTGAGGTGTAACTCCCAGGTAACACTGATGAGAATCCTCAACACTGACTCGGGCAGCGGGAGACTGGAGTGAGTTTACGCCTCTCTCCACTCGGGCAGTGGGAGACCGGAGTGTGCTTGGGACAAACATTACTACCACTTCTCAAGGCGCACTGGCAGCTGGCTGAGTGATGAGTCGTGACTCATCACTCAAGGACGCAAGCCACTCTTCGTCGCACCCCCTGAAATTTTATCTCGCACCCCCGATTGAGAACCCCTGCCGAAGACTCTGGTGGAGACCAAGTCTGGGTATATTTAAGGCAGAAGTTGTTAGTTTCCTGATAGGTCAGGGCATCAAAGGATATAGCAGGAAGGCATGTGTATGGGGTTGAGTAGGATCCAGGATCAGCCATTATGAAATGGCGGAGCAGACTCAATGGGCTGAATGGCCTAATTCTTCTCCCATGTCTTATGGTCATATTCCAGCTTTGCAAGAATGACAAATTATCAAATTTATGGTTGTCTATAATTCATTTGGTACTAGAATAAAGTTTGAAATATAGAAGTGTTCTTCATTTATGATATAGAGTGTTCAAAACTTTATCTGCAATCTTGGGAAGCTGAAGTTGGTGTTTCCCTCCTGGATGTATTTTGGCAGAGGGAATCTGAGTGTCAGTGAGGACATGACACTCATGATTCAGATCTATGAGTGTCAGTGAGGATATATTATGATTCAGTGTGATTTAGCATAGTTACAATATTGCAAATAGTCTTCAAAGGTTTAGTTGACAAATTGCCATCTAATGTTTGTTGTGCCTATACAGCTTCACTAAATATCCGATATTGCTGACTTTCTAGGGACAATGTTTTTTTTTGAAGAATACGAGATGTAAAACTGTTGTAAATGTTCACCAAAATATACATTATTTTTATGTAGCAATTACTTCAACTTTGGAGGATGCTCTTGGCAAAAGTGCTCAACTAACACTCCAGGCAGTTGAAGCTCAGGATTCAGCAGTTAAAGCCATTACCTCTCATGCTAAGAGACTGAAAGAAGCCATGGATGATTCTGAGGTAAAACTTAATGTAGGAAGAAACCCAAATTAATTAATTGTTAGCAAATTCTTTTAATAACTCCTTTCCCTCATGACACTCTTTGAACCACACATTCCATTTTAATCCATGCCAGTTTGCAAGTACCTCCAGTAATAACTCTTAAGTCGTGACCCCCGCGTAAGTGTGTTTTAATTTATTTTAGTTGTTATAGTCATTTGCTAGAACTTTATTCCTAGTTCAGCTTATGTTCTTGGTTACTGTGTGTGCCATGGTACCAGGGTCCCCTTACAAATTCATCTCCAGTCCTATGGATATGTTCTTTTTACCTTGGTACAGCACAGGAAATTGGATATGGATGCAGAGAACCCCCTCCCCCATTATTTTTGACATTTTCTGTATCTTCTGGTTCAAACAGATAATAAGTATATTGCCCTCTGCATCCAGAAGAAATCTGCTTTATTTTTAAACTGTACCCAAATGTAAAAAGCAGATCATGCTCAGGGTATACAGTTGTAGAACACTGAGTTCTGACATTTCCTGATGATAAAAATTATTTTAAAACAATAATTAAAATGGAATGTATACACTTTTGTCCAAAATCTCTAGGATAACCTTTCTAAATCTGCGTTCTTGATGAATTTCTTCTGCATTTGTACATCCAAGGACCAGCAATGAACAATTTATATTCATTATTGTCAGCAACAGACTAGTATCTGCTGCTATGTTACATCCCAGGTGTTCGGGATTAAAATCATTTGTCAATTGGTTCCATTTTCTTTCCAATTTTAAATATAAAGATATTTTGTTCAATATCTTTCATATCCTGGGTGTTCCTTTGCACCTTTTACCCATTGTGTTAAATGTTGAAAGGAGTGTTGCTGCAAGTAAATTTATACAGCATAGTTCCATAAGATGGATTCAGTTCATCTGTTTAGTCAAGAAACCAAGGGTAATGTTCTATTCCAGATTTACTATGTTATTGTGCAGTAAGTTCCATTTTATAGAGATTAAATTCTTCCTTTCCAGCATTCTGCAGACCGAAAGTCAGAACAATGGCGAGCTTTGGAAGATGCACTAAGCACTCGTAACAAGGTTGTAGACAGAGCAGCTGAAGCACTGGCAAAGGCCAGGTAAGTTTCCTTACTTATTTGTTCTTAATGTTTACATGGTTAAGATCTATCCTAGCATCAAGGACGGAGTACTTTGGTGACAGCTCTTTGCACTGGAATGCCCTCAAATAGGTTCTTCCCTTTTTTTGCAATCGTTGAGCTAGAAACCATTCCTAGCATAGTTTGCAATGCAAAGAAGAAAGACCGAAGCAAAACTGGGAAGGGGAAGGAACTAAGGTATACGTTCTCCATGCTCTCAAACCAGGGCATGACCATTGAGGGTGAAGCTTGTACTGTTTATAGCCATCTACTGCCAGAAGTAAGCAGCCAGTGGTGCAGTGGCATCAGCACCAGTCTTGGTGGTGAATAGTCCTGAGTTTGAATCCAGCATCAGTCACCTTGGTTCCATCTGCACAGTATCAAGGAAGTTTGAGACTATTGAATGTGGCAAGACCTGTAGAATTTGGCAATGAAGCTGAAAATATTTGCTCTGGAGCCAGCTACAGCTCTGCTCAAACAACATTATTATCTACCTACTACTGTGGAAAATCACCTGGCAATTATCTAAACTGGCCATTTTTGCCCCATTATAATTCTACTTCAACAAACATGGATGGTTTAATTAATATGGCTATCAGGTATCACTTCCTCAAAAATAACCTGTTTACTGCTGCTTAGTTTGGTCAGATAAAGATAAATTAACTCTGATTTATTATAGTCTTGACACAATCATGGCACTTAAATGGACGGACTCCACATTCACCATCCCTAACATTCATTCTCTACACCTCCATGTTTGTGGTATTTACCATTCACAAAATAAACTTGGAACAGTAGGGTAATGTGCCAGACTTCTGTGGAGGTGCCAGTTGAGAACAGATCTTTCTGTAGTTAAGAAACTGTTTCTAAGGCTGCATTACAGTTTTACTTTTCCCCGGAGATGTGTTGTCTCAAGATCAATATCTTCTGGGCTTAGTGCATTATTGGAACAGTTCTGAATGCCTGTTTCAACAAAGTTTCATACAAGGAGCTAACATAAGACTGGTATTTTGTAATGTAACTTTTGGATCCTCTGCTGAAATGGGGTGAACAGTAACAATTGGTTTGTGCAATAACATGACTGAGAAAGCCTATCTTTCTTGGTATATGCAGATTTACAAAGTGTTTATGCATGTGTATGACTAACTTTTGTTTTGTCTCCTTATTTTTTTTTAAAGGGAAGAATTGAATAATCTTCGGAATACAATTGAAGAAGCTAAAGGGGCTCAGATCCCTGATGTTAGACCACAGCTTCTAGCTGCAGAAAAAAATCTTAACAACATGGCATTAGATCTGGATAATGTAGTAAAGAAGGTAATCAGCAGCTTTTAATTTTGTAAAACTCCCTTCCTCTCTTTTTTTAAAAATTAGATGCAGCAACAAGGACAAGACAATGTGATTTGATATCCTCTTTTGTCAACTTGCCAAATTGTCTGTTCCTCTGTTAACTTGACGAGGTATCAGTGGGGTTTTGGTATTAAAAGATGATGGCCAGGCTAGCAGGAATAGAGGTCCTGTCTAGATTCTCTTCCCTTTTATATTGATACTCAGTTATTTTGGTAGTCCAGTTGCAATTGATCTAAAAAGTGACCAAGTTTGTAATGAAAGTAGGAGTGATGATGCATTTGTAATTAATGCTTTACTTTCCTTGAATCATCTTGCTCTTTCTCAAAGTTTTTGTTACTCATTAAACAGTCCTTTGAGAGAAGTTCTTAATGGGTAATATTTGGGTTCTAGACATCAATTTTTCCATCTAATGGTTTACACATCTGCTTTTGAGCCAAATATAAATTATCATATGCCATTTTCTGTGAGTGTGCACGTGTGTTCTAAGTAATGTGAACTAGGCATTACTTGAGTATTCTTCATTGCTAAAACTAACTTTTTTTTCACCTTTCAAAAACAGAATCCTTTTCTAGTGTAGAGACAATGTCATGAGTAGTGAATACTATCTTGCTATTGTTTTTCAGTGAGTCACTTAACTCATTGTTATTAACTTTCAGACACTCTTCTTCCTCCATTACTGTATTCTTTCTGGGTTTATACAGCCTTTTCCTACCTATGCTTTGGCACCATTTGTAATCCCATATACTTATGTCCAGTCCCCTACACATACACTTTATGCCTCCACCCAATATCAGGGTATCCTGATGCATCTTTGCTCCTTTCTGTACAGAGACTTGAACCAATTCCCCTACATAACTTTATCTGGCTGAACTTGTCTTTACATTGAGTAAACTCCTGTGATCATCCCCCCTCCCCAAATACAGGATGTAGCTATAGGAACCTGTGAAGGTCCAAACTATGCTTGTCTCTTTATAACTACATAACAATTACAGCACGGAAAAAGGCCATCTTGGCCTTTCTAGTCTATGCCGAACGCTTACTCTCACCTAGTCCCACCTACCTGCACTCAGCCCATAACCCTCCATTCCTTTCCTGTCCATATACCTATCCAATTTTTTTTCTTAAATGACAATATCGAACCTGCCTCTACCACTTCTACTGGAAGCTTGTTCCACACAGCTACCACTCTCTGAGTAAAGAAGTTCCCCTTCGTGTTACTCCTAAACTTTTGGCCCCTAACTCTCAACTCGTGGCCTCTTGTTTGAATCTCCCCTACTCTCAATGGAAAAAGCCTATCCATGTCAACTCTATGCATCCCCCTCATATTTTATGTGGTTAAAACATGAAATCTGTTCACAAATCCCAGATGATATACTTGGTTATTTTTGCACCAGAAATCCAGGACTTAAAAGCTGCTAAATTGAATTAATTTGTTGATATTCTGACTATTTAAATTTCCCGTTTTCTGCAGCAGCTTTCTTTTGGATTGCATTGCTCTGCACCTCATGTAATCTGATATCCCTGTTGTTGCATTTTTTTCTCTTCTTTTACTAAGGTTGAGGCAGCTCAGTCAGAAGCCAAAATAGTTGTTCAATACAGTGAACTGGTGGCTATGGCCAGGGATGAGTTCAGGAAAGAACTGGAAAGCATCACTCCAGAGCTACAAACTGGCTGGAAAAATCTCAGTAAGTATATGATTATTGTTCGTTCAGTCCAGAGGAAATAGATGCAACTTGTTCAGTCTCTTCTTTTAACTCAAGCCTCCAGACAATGTCCTGATGAGTCTTTTCTACACTCTCTAGTTTAATCATGTCTTCTAAAGTGAATCATTATTGCTTCATAGCAAATGGGAGGAGAGGTTTTGTTTCGATGTTTTTAATGTATCTGTAAAGGTAATAGTGAGAAGATCGCTGAATTGTAATATGGGCAAAAGCCCATAATTTATATGGAGGGTTATACTGTATGCATAGACAAGTGAAAGGAAGTAGCTGAATGCTACTGGTATTTTACACAAAGACAGGCCATAAATGGGATAGTGCTGGTAAAAAGTAGGATCTTGGATGATAATTGTATTTCATAAGAATGATTGAAATAGAAATGTGTATATCGGTTTCCAGAAACTTGGTTGAACAAATCCAGCTAAAAAAGGGATGAAACAAAAGCAAAGTGCTGGAAATGCTCTGCTGATCAGGAGGCATCTGTGTAGGGAGACTGCTGAAGGTTTGTGTTGATGCTCTTTTATCAGAACAAGGAAAAATTGATGTGGATTTAGTTTCAAAGAAGGGTATGGGGATTGGAAGACTGAGACCAAGAGTGGTTGAATGACAAATTTTGGTGATGCTGACAGGTAGGATGGTGAAGGCTTGTTAAAAGCAGCTGCAGATGTAAGACCATAAGATACAGGAGCAGAATTAGGCTATTTGGCCCATCTAGTCTGCTCTATCATTTCATCATGGCTGATCCAGTTTTCCTCTTGGTTCCAATATTCTGCCTTCTCCCCATATCCATTCGTGCCCTGACCAATCAAGAATCTTATCAACCTCTGCCTCGAATATACATATAGACTTGGCTTCCACAGCTACTTGTGGCAAAGAATTCCACAGATTCACCACTCTTTGGCTAAAGAAATTCCTCCTCATCTCCCTTCTGAGACTATGTCGTCTGGTCTTGGACTCTCCCGTCAGAGGAAACATCCTCTTCATATCCACTCTATCAAAGCCTTTCACAATTCGATAGGTTTTAATGAGATCACCCCTCATTCTTCTGAATTCTAGTGAATACAGGCACAGAGCTGTCAAATGCCCTTCCTCACCAGACTCAACCTACAGATTAACCTTTAGGGAATCCTGAACAAGGACTCTCAAGTCCCTTTACACCTCAGTTTTTTGTATTTTCTCTGTTTAGGAAATAGTCAACCCTTTAATTTCTTATACCAAAGTGCATGACCATACACTTCCCAACACTATTCCATCTGCCACTTCTACGCCCATTTTCCTAATCTGTCTTAAGCCTCTCTACTTCCTCAAAACTACTTGTCCTTCCACCTGTCTTCATATCATCTGCAAGCTTGAAACAAAGCCATCAATTTTATCATCCAAATCATTGACATGCAAAATAAAAAAGAATTGGCCCCATCACAGACCCCTGTGGAACACCATTAGTCACTGACAGCCAACCAGCAAAGGCTCCCTTTATTCCCATTCTTTACCTACTGCCAATAAGCCACTGCTTTATCCATTCTAGAATATTTCCTGTAATACTATGGGCTTATAGCTTGTTAAACAGCATCATGTGTGGCACCTTGTCAAATGCCTTCTGCAATTCTTAGTACACAACATCCACCATTTCCAACAGATTTTTCAGTCAAATTTTGTCTTCGCTGACTCTGGCTTATTTTATCAACACACACAAAGTGCTGGAAAATCTCAGCAGGCCACTCAGCATCTATGGAAAAGAGTAAATGGTCGACGTTTTGGACTGAATCCCTTCATCAGGTGTTGATGGGTCTCAGCCTCAAATGTTGACTGTTTACTCTTTTCCTTGGATGCTGCATGGCCTGCTGAATTCCTCCTTGGACTTCCAGCATCTGCAGATTTTCTCTTGTTTGTGATTGACATGTGTCTCCAAGTATCCTGAAACCTCAAAATTAATAATTGACTCCAACATCTTCCCAACCACTGAGTTCAGACTAGCTGGCCTATAGTTTCATTTAGTGACAATTTAAATTTCTCAATCTCCCGAAACCACTCCAGAATGTTGCGATTCTTGAAAGATCATTACTAATACCTCCACGATCCCTTCACACTCCTCCTTCAGAACCCTGGGGTGTACATGGTTTGGTCCAGATGACTTTTTCAGCTGTCCATTGATTTTTGATGATGACTGAGGCCTGGGCAAGGTTGTATGGAAGACCTGCAGTTGCTCATGCTGCAAGTCTCTCCTCTCAACGCCACCAAAGTTGTCCAAGGGAAGGGCATTAGGACCCATACAACTTGGCACTGGTGTCATGGCAGAGCAATGTCTGGTTAAATGCCTTGCTTAAGGACACAACACGCTGCCTTAGCTAAGGCTTGAACCAGCGGCCTTCAGATCACTAGACTGAGGCCTTATCCACTTGGCAACGTGCCAAGATGACTTATTTACCAGATGACTTATCTACCTTCAGACCTTTTATTTTCTCAATAACCTTCTCTCTAGTTATAATAACTTCATGCCCACCATATCACTAGTGTATTTCATAGTGAAGACTGACAGAAAATACTTATTCAGTTCATCCACCATTTCATTGTCCCCCTTTAGTACCTCTCCAACATTGTTTTCCAGTGGTCCAATATCCACTATTGCCTCTCTTTTACACTTCATGTACCTGAAGAAACTTTTGGTATCATCTTTAATATCATTGGCTAGCTTACTTTCGTATTCTGTCTTGCCTTCTTAATGACATTTTTAGTTGTCTTCTGTTGGTTTTTAAAAGCTTTTCAATACTCTTAACGTCTCACTAAATCTTGCTGTATTATATGCCCTCTCTTTGTCTTCTCTTCCTTTAGAATACTACTTCCTCATTGGAATGTATATATCCTGTGCCTTCAAAATTGTTTGCAGGAATTCCAGCTATTGCTATTCTGCCGTCATTCCAGCTAGTGTTCTTTTCTAATCAATTTTGGCCAACTCCTCTCTCAAGCCTCAAATTCCCTTTACTCCACTGATAATACTGATATATCTGACTTTAACTTTTCAGATTTCAGGGTGAATTTGATCATATTATGATCATTTGCCTCTAAGGGCTCTTTTACTTTAAGCTCTCTATGATCAATTCCTGTGCACTGCACAACACCGATCCAGAATAGCTAATCCCCGAGTGGACTGTTCTTAAAAAGCCATCTTGTAGGCATTCTAGAATTTCCCCCTCCTGGAATACAGCACCAACCTGAATTTCCCAATATACCTTCATATTGAAATCCCCCATAACTATTGTAGTATTGCTCTATTGGCATGCATTTTCTATTTCCTGTTGTAATTTGTAGACCACATCCTTACTTATTACTGTTTGGGGGTCTCCGTAGCAACTCCCATCAGGGTCTTTTTCCCTTGCATTTCCTTAGCTCTATCTACAATGATTCAACATCTTCCGACTCTGCCACCTTTTTCTAATGGTTTTATTTCACTTTATCAACAGAACAATGCCACCTCTGCCTGTCCTTCTGATGCACTGTGTGTATCCTTGCACATTAAGCTCCCAAGGATGGTAGTAAGAAAAGAATGAGAACCGAGAAAGGGAGGAATAGTGGAGTTAAGTTACAGAGCACTGCAGTTGCTGGATTCTGAAGTAAAAAAGAATACTGGAAGTACTGAATATGATAGAAGATAGATGTGTTGGAAACTTGGATTTGTTGCTTTCGTTATAGATTCATGACGGAGTTTCGCATGTCTGATTCTGATTTTCTTCGGTGGCCTGGTGTAAAGTCACTGATCTGTATCTTCCTTCACACACTATGTCTGACTTAATGGGTACTTCCAATGATTTACCTTTTTAAAAAAAAAAAGATTTTTAGTGTCTGTAGTTTTTTTTTTACTTGATTTGGTTAAACTGTGAGGAAAAGGTTAAGTACAGATTTAACAGATGTGTAGTCGCCAAGAATTGGTTTGGTCACTCTGGGCTATGGAATGTTCAGAGAACAATGAACATATTTGATCTGCAGAATATACGTAGGAGAGGGAGGAAGTAATTTTCATGACTGCTGTTGTAATTATGTACTAGTATTGTGTATCTAGCAGTATAAAAGTTGAAGAATGTTTGGAAGTTGCTGGGAATCAAATGATTCCTACACTATATTGTTCTTTAAGCCCCTTGTTTTTTTAAAAAAAAGAACTGTAACAACTTTATTTGCAACCCTGACAAAACATTCTTGCCTGAAAGCTCTTAGTAGTATTATGGGTAATGTCTGAGAGTGCAACTAATTGTAAGATAATTTTGTCTTTGTCGTAACCTTGGGCCAGCTACTAGTCATTCGGGAAGGCAAATCTCTGAATAAGCTGGCATAGGGCATAAATACATCCTGAGAACACACATCTTTTTAGAATTGGAGTATATTGCATTTCATGTTTTCACACTTCACTAGTGTACTTTCTTCATGTAAGTAAATTCGCTTTCTTTATACTGTACATGACTTTCAGAACAAGTTTGTGTATTTAGTTTATGCATGAAAGATTGAAAAGGAGAATCTCTGGATGTGTGAGTTGGCCAGCAACTGTGGACTGAGAAACGGTTGATATTTGAAGTTGATGACCGTGTGTGAAGGTCATATTAACTGCTCTTCTCTCCACTGATGATGCAGGACAGTCCAGTACTTTTAGCATTTTCTTTTCATTTTAATTAGCTTTTTGTTTAGGCTTATTTCGTATCTTACTTCTAGCAGTTTGGAAGCGAAACATGGTAAAGGTAGTAACATTACACATTTTGAAAGTGAATGTGTCGCTGCTGTTCTCATTTTGACTATAACAGTTTGTGTGACTACTTGTAGTGGTGCTGTTATCAACACGGAATAATTTTTCCCACCCTTTTCATTGCAGAAGTGGCTGATCTAGGTGAGTCTGGCTAGTTTGTTTCAAGCTCTTCTGAAATCATTGAACTTCAGCTATATTCATTAGGCTGGGAGTTCCATCTCAGCAAAATCAGGAGCTTTGAATTCCTTGTCACTGTAAATCAGGAAGTATTGTATTGCTCCATCTCTTCAGTCCTGTGACATTTAGGGAACTTATTTCAGCAAGTATTACTTGAAATTATAAAATGCTGAAAAGAAGCTAGCCTGTGGCACAACTATACTTGTGTTTTTAGATGAAAGTGATCAAATATTGGGAAATTATTTTAGAAAGCTCAAACTCTATAATTTATGAAGGAAAAGCTGCTTATAGGGAATTGGAGCATTGCTGAAAACAGAACTGCCAGATTGTCAGTAGTGAGGTATAGAGGGTTCAAAAATTTATGTATAGTCTCAGTTTTCCATCTTGTTTAATGGATAAATTAATTGCAATATATTGAAGCAGAGGATCAAAGGATTCTTGCTGTGCTGAAACTTGTGATTTTTGGCAAGGCATCAGTTTAAGTTTACAGTGGATCCTGGGGTAGTGAAGACCAAATTGGATAGATTGTTGTGCTGGACAATTATATTGAAGCAACATACATAAAATGCTGGAGGAGCTCAGCAGGCCAGGCAGCCTCCGTGGAAAAGAGTACTGTTGACATTTCGGGCTGAAATTCTCCATAATTTTTAGTGCATTCCTTAGATTTCCAGTATCTGCAGATTTTTTCTTGTTTGTAATTGCATTGAGCCATCACTCATGACCTTAATTAATGGAGTTTTTTCCCCACATTTAGGTATTAGCTATTGACTCTACTCTCTGCACTTACATAAAGAATCACTATTTGGATCATCAACTCTATACCTCTGGGAGAGGTGGGATGTTGAAATAGGAAAGTGTGAGGTGTAAGTTGTTTGTACTGTTGGGATGAAAGGAGATCTTTCGATGCATTTTAAGGAACATGTTTTATTCTGTGGTTTTGGTCATAACTGGGAGCAGGTAGTAGGATACTATCCTCCACTCAGTATTCCTTGAGGGAAATTATCCTGGTTTTATTGGAAGAGGTTGTTTGTTATACAGGGGGCTTGGTTTATTTTTGACAATTAAATTGGTTGGTAATAAATTGATTCAATTTTGCAGTTCAGTTCATTGTTGATACCATTTTATTGGGTGATACAGTGTGGTCATTAAAGCATAGGAGCTCCCCAGTTTATTGAAGATAAGCCTTACAGAAATCTGACTTTATGCAAATTCTCCATAAAGAACTTTTCAAGATAGTAATGCTAGTTTCCAAAATGCAAACATTTTCAGGGCTTAATTGAATGGAGTAGCAGTTAATGAACTGGTCCTGGGTGGTGTGTTGTGGGTTGGGGAAGGGGAAGAAACTGTTTATATGTAACTTTCCCACAGTAATCAGATACCATTGTTTTTAAGAATGCAATTGCATGTTTACTGGCTACTTAAGAGGTTTGCTTTGGAAACTAACAAGGCAATCTCTTCCATGATATGTAAAATATTTTAACAAACAATGCAACATCAATTGACATGAAGACCATCGAAATTAGCCACTGAATGTGGGACATTCTAATTCTGTCCAATTGTAACTACGTGGGGGAAGACAATAAGGATATTGATCCTCATTGAAATTGTTTACTTCTGATCTACAGTAAAATTAGTTTATGGACATTTCTCAGGAAGGGAACTCTGACATAATCCATGAACTGCTTGAACAAATGGAAAGGAAGAAAAGGAATTTCCTAACTCTCATGCTTTTATCTCAATTATCAAGATAGTGTTACTACCTCCAGAGTTACAGTGACATATGTTACCTGAGGCTATTTATATTTTTTCTGCATTTTGTATGTACTTTCCTTAGCACACCTTTATACTCATTAAGCTTACACTCTAAGTCTAAAATACTTACAGTTTTAGAAGTATTTGTTAATTCATCAGATGAGCAACAAGAATTAAGTGTTTGGAGCACAAACTTTACATTTAATCATCTCCTGTGCCAAGGAAAGTAATACATTGTTGATCAGCAATCAAAGCAATTCATTTTATTGCCAGATGCTTTAATTGGTGCTTGCTTTCCTTGTGTATATGTCATTTATTAAATATTCTGAGTAAAAGTATAAGTTTAATGTTATTACTATTAGTGTTGTCATTTATCTTTTTTCTTTTGATTTATGAACAGTATTAACATATTTTCACTTACGGATTATTCATAATGCTGCAGAAACTGAGGATATTGCTAAGCTGGTAAAGTTTGTAATTTGCCATTTTTATCTCCCTTTCACAAAGGGAATGTGCAAAAGGATTTGATAATAAAATACTTCATTGTCCTTTAGCATTCAATGAGCAGCCTCCAGTCCTAGTAAATCCCATGTATTTCAACGATTTCTTTTTTCTGTTCCTCTATATTACTGAACACAGCAGACTTGCTGACACTTAAGTGTACATTTGATCTTTTTTTTGGTAGTGAGGAGGATGACTTTATGTTGACATTTCGAAATACATAGCAAGGTTGATTCCTGATCTACTAATCATGGATACCCTTGTTCTCTATTGTGTTCTAATGTTTTTTTTTCCCAAACTGTAGCTGGCCAGCTGAGCACTGATGACCTTAATTCTTTGATTGCCCATGCCCATCGTCGCATTGACCAGTTGAACAGAGAACTGGCTGAACAGCAAGTTCGAGAGAAACAACACATTGAAAAGGCACTTGAGCATCAGAAATTGGAGAATAAGAAGGCTTTAGAAATGGCGGTGACAAAAGCCCTGGAGCATTATCAATCAGAAAGGCTTCTGGAACAGGACAAAAAGGCAAGACCTGTGCCCAGTCACTTATTGGTTTTACTACTAAGCATCCTGCCTATATCTACAAATTACTTTTAACATTAATCAGCAGCATCAATCATTGCTGAGGTGATAATGTGCCAAGTTAGTCTGAAACCTGCTTATTATGTATTGTAGAAGAATGATTTTTCACATGCAGCAAACTAATCATTTCTGCCCGCACATTGCCCATATCCCTATTCCTGTGTCTAAGAACTACTTAAATTCCTCTGTCATATCTGCCTCCAGTTCCACCTCTGGCAGCACATTCTGTGGACCCACTACTCAATGAAAAAAAACCCAAATCCTTTGCACATCTTCTAGTCACTTAACTGACTAACATCAGTTGCCATTTGCAGTTAGAATAATTTGCAATTTCAGTCCTCAAAGGCATAATCTAATTTTTAGATTATTACCTCCCGTCATAGATCCCCAATCTGTGGAAATAGTTTATCTACCCATTGATTCTGCTTAAAGTTTAGAAAACCTCAATCAACTCACCTAACCCACTCCTTATCCCTTCAGCTACTTTCTACAAAATGCGGCTCTACTTTATGTAATCTTGTAGTTTAAGATTTGAGCCAGACTCATAAATTATACAGCAGTTGCAATGAAGCAAATGTATCCTTCCTTAGCAATGGCAGCCTGATATGCTTGGAAGTCTAACCAGGTCTCTGTAACTGTAACATAACTTTTGCCACCTTGTATGTTAGTCCTTCAGCTACAAGAGACAGCATTTCTTTTTGATTAGTTTCTATGTTTGGTACTTTAGTCTTATGTACAGAGAACCTTAAACCTACCAACAAAACAATTACAGATGCTGTAAATCTTAAGAATAGAACATAAAATGCTAAACATAGCAAATCAAGCAATGTTTGTGGAGAAAGAGTTAAATCTCAGGTCAATGACCATTTCTGACAACCCAAAATCCTTTGGGATTACCAGTCATCTTCTAGTTTGAAGTGCAGGGATAAAGAATATTTCAGTGATTAATGCAGGGTTATGTGGTAGTACTAAAGAGTGAGAATAACTAGAATATTAACCTGCCTGTGTTGACCTGTTTTAATTGCACTTTTCATGGTAGAGATTTCTGTGTTAGTAATATTGTTTTCAAATTCAGATTGAAGAAGTACGTGAAGCGATGGAGGTAGAGATGCGAACTCAACTACGTAGGCAAGCTGCTGCTCACACTGATCATCTGAGGGATGTACTCAAAGTTCAGGAACAGGAGTTCAAAGGGAAATATAAGGAGGTAAGTTTATTTCTGTGTGTCATAGACTCAATGGCCTGAAATGGCCCTCCTGGTTTGGCTCATAAAGCAAACCCATTCTTCCAATCCTGTCTCCACATTTTCAACTCCATCAAGATCCTATCATTCACCTAACACACAAGTGGCGGTTTATATTGACAAACAAATCTACTAACACATACGTGTTAGAGAAGTGGAAGAAGAGGACTTGGAGGCACAACATATGATGGTGTTGTGGATGTTGAGGAGGATAATTTTGTGTTAGAGAGATCTTGATCAGTTGGTATATTGGGCAGAAGAATAGCAGATGGAATTTAGTCCTTGTAAATGTGAATTGATGCATTTTGGGAGGTCAAAAGTCATATAGTGATTTGTCCCGAGGGAACTTTCAAGTACAGCAGGTTTGGTGTACAATGCCGACGATCCTTGAAAATGGCAACTCGGGTGGATAAGGTGGCAAAGACGTCGAGAAAAATGCTACCTTACTAGCCACACCATAGAATATAAAGGAGGGAAGTTTATGAAACATTGGTGAGGCCCCAATTTTGGTTCCCTTAGTATAGAAAGCTCCCTCTCCAGAGAAACCTGAAGGAATTCACCAGGATGTTGCCTGGGAGGGTATGTTGCAGTTGTGAGGGGAGACTGGAGAGGCTGGATTAGTTTTCTTTGGAGCAAAGAGGGTTGAAGGAGACCTGATGGATTTATACAAAATTACAAGATGTATAGATAGTCATAAAATTATCCCCATAACACCTCTGCACTCTCGGCTAAACGATATTGTTCTATAAGGACAATCCCCCTTACATTCAAAAATAATATAAAGTGCGACCTCCATTTTTGATTGGACATGGGCTGATGAGGGTTTAATTGGCTGAATTGGATATGTCCTCATTTTATGGAGTGAACTGAATTTTGTGTATTTAGCTGTCAGTTATGTACCAGTTGGTTGACCCACCTTTCATGTTTCCTTTCTCCTTGAGGAGAGTAATATTTCCTTTCACGTAATGCTCTTGAGATCTTGACTTTGCAGAATTATAACTGAATTTAAAATTAGGTTATCCTGCATATTCACGGTACAGGGTTATGTTTAAAATTGTTTATGCTAAACCAAGTGAACACTTACTTGACTTCCATTTAAAACTAGTAGGTTCTAGACTGGGCCATTCAATCAAATTATAGCTGAAATGGCTCAAATTCCCAACAACAGCCTGCACTTACTGTGTTGGCCACATTTTAGCCTGAGCCACTTGCTTTAACAGTGACATAGAAACATAGAAAATAGGTGCAGGAATAGGCCTTTTGGCCCTTCGAGCCTGCACCACCATTCCGTATGATCATGGCTGATCATCCAACTCAGAACCCTTTACCTGCTTTCTCTCCATACCCCCTGATCTCTTTAGCCACAAGGGCCATATCTAACTTCCTCTTAAATATAGCCAATGAACCGGCTTCAACTGTTTCCTGTGGCAGAGAATTCCACAGATTCACCACTCTCTGTGAGAAGAAGTTTTTCCTCATCTCAGTCCTAAATGGCTTCCCCTTTATCCTTAAAAGGGGAGTGACCAGTCACTCCACGACCAACCTGCCAAACACCAGCCTTTAGAGGTATCTCCTTCATGCTGATATGATGTGATTCATTGCTGGACTGGTGCCAACTTCCCAGCACAGCATCCCTTTGTCATCCCTTTGTATATAATGCTTTAAAGACTCCTTTTAACACTGCTTCCATTAACATTCTTATTCTTGGGCATTTATCTTGTGCACTAAGGAACATATCAGTGTAGTGGAATACTGGATAGTAATCAGTGATTTACTACTATGTAGATTGAGAATGGAATTCAGTTATGATATTCTGACTGGCTGAAGTTAATTTGACACAGATTGTAAATGGACCCCTGCTTATTTCTGTTTAAAACATTAAAATATATTTTGTTAACTTACCTACTGCCTGTTAGGCTGCTGATGTTTAGGGCAGCAATGAAGGTCATCCGTCTCTTACGGTGTTCAGGGCTTCCTTCATTGTCTCAGTAGCTCAGTTTTCACTACTGTCAGTCATGCAAGTCCTGGGTGGAGATTCAAGAATACCGTTGTACACATGTAGAAGGATCCTTAATTGCTATTTCCATAACAGTTTTGTTTGACCAGTCACGGTTGTTGGCCCTGAGCTGAACCACTGAACCTGGGGGATGATGGACCACTCTGGTTTTGGCTACCCTTTGACCTGTTTGGCATGGGTGACCCTACCAAGACCAAAGCATAAAGCTCTGATTCCTACCAATATAACTCTCCGGATCATTGAGATGCACAAACCTCCAAAATCTATGACAAGGTTGTGGTCCTCTTGGAAGAATTTTGTTTAAGTGACTGTGTTGCACCTTTCAGATTCATTTCCTCTGGAGCATTAGAGGCTGATAGAAGCTTAATAGTTTATAAAATTCTGAGAGTTGTAAATATCTGTCCTGCTGAAGGGTCTCGTTGACTGTACTCTTTTCCACAGCCGTTGCCTGGCCTGCTGAGTTCCTCCAGCATTTTGTATGTGTTGCTTAGATAACCAGAATTTTTTTTTCCTTGGGGTTGCAGCATCAAATAGGAGAAGGGAAAAGTTGAGAGGATTTGCAGAGCAAGTTTTTTTTACACAGTGGTAGATGTCTGGAATAGGATATCAGTGATGTTAGTGGAAACAAGTATAATAGTGGAATTTAAGACGGTTTTAGTTAGATGCATGAATATGTAGAGAACGGAAGGTTATAGATCGTGTGTAGAGAAAGAATTAATATAGTTTGGCAGCACGCTCAGCATAGACATCATGGACTGAAGAGTCTATTCCTGTGTTCATTGTCATTAAATAATTTTATATTTCATGTTCACTCTAAGGAGTTTATTGATTTTTCCTTTTAAAAGTACATCAAAAGGAAATGCATGCCATAAAGAAAAATTGCTTAAGGCCATTTAGTGCTATTAGATGCAGGTTTGTACAAGTTTCCTGCCATTTGATTTTTTTTTAAACTTCACAGGAGCTACAACAGAAATTATCTGAATATGAGATGCAGTACAGACGCTTATCTCAAGAACAATTGGACAACTTTACACTGGAGATGAATGCAGCTTATTCCAGGCTGAAGGGTATTGAAAAGGCAATGGAGAGTGAGTGATTATTCGTCATTACACATATTTCATGTAATTTATGAAAAGCTTTAGTAAGACTTACTCAAAGCTACAGTACAGTATACCCTCATGTTGTAGAGGGATTATGTTCCTGGAAAACTATAGCACAATTTTCTGCAATATGAACTCTTGAAAACATATTCAAAATTTGTTGTTTCATTTACACCATCTATTTTTATTTGCTTAAATTTGTTAAGTGCAAATTTTTTATTCTATATCTCAATTTTTTGTGTAGTGATTTGTGAACTCTTAAGGGGAAATTCCATTTTGCAAACTGCTATGACAAGGGGGGTACACTGTAATTTCAAAACTATCCTTGTTGCTGGAAATTCTTACAAAATATAGAGGAAAGGTCACCAAATATATTAATTCTAAGGTGAAACATCCATTGAGCCAAGTTCTTAACAGGACCAGTCTTTTCACCTCATAAGAGAAGTGGGAGTTTGAATATTGTTACAATTGTCTCATCTTTTGAGGTTCTCAGCTACCAGGTTTTGTTTAGCAGCATGAGAAATACTGTCAGTTACTTAGATGGTTACCATCAAAAGAATACTGAACAAGGCTCTTGTCCACTAAACAGAGTACTTTTCCTACTTGCCTGTTCCACTGCGTTTAAAATTCATCTCTTTGTCAGAACGCTGTGGCAAAAGTATATACAATCCACATGGCATGGATTAGTTAATGGAAAACATTAAGAATATATGGATCATTTTCATTTTGGCTACTAGGAACTAATGAGTTCTGGAGTTCATCTGCTTACAGTGTGAACTGACAATGTACACAGAGATTAAATTTATTTAATGCAAGGGAAATGCTATCTCAGATTTTACTAATTTTTCTTTGATAAGAGGAGTATGCTAGATGTTGCCTATGTGGACTTTTACGAGGTCTTTTGACAAGATATCACATGGTAAGCTGACCCACAAGTTTGAGCTTATGGCATTGAGGGCAGGCTGGCAAATTGGAATCAAAATTGGCTGAGCAATAGGTGTGGATAATGGAAAGTTGCTTTTCGATTGGAAGCTTGTGTGAGTGCTGCCACCTTTGTTGTTTGTAACAAACACTAACGAGTTCCATTATGAATGGACACGGTATGGTGAGGAAGATTACAGATGATCAAAAAAGTATTAGTGTTGTATATGGCGAGGACGTTTGCCTAAAGCTGCAGTGTGATGTAGACGAGCTAAAAAGTTAGAGGTGTACAAGGATTATAAGATGCATTGACAATAGGTGCGGAAGTTGGCCCTTCGAGCTAGCACCGCCATTCACTGTGATCATGGCTGATCATCCACAATCAGTACCCCGTTCCTGACTTCTCCCCATATCCCTTGACTCTGCTATCTTTAAGAGTTCTTTCTAACTCTTTCTTGAAAGCATCCAGAGAATTGCCCTCCACTGCCTTCTGAGGCAGAGCATTCCACAAGTATTGTGTGGTCGTGTGGATAGCCAGAGGCTTTTTTCCCCAAGGCTGAAATGTATAGCAGGAGAGGGCATAGTTTTAAGGTGTTTGGAAGTAGGTCAGGGGTAGGTTTTTTACACAGGAGTGGTGAATGTGTGGAATGGGCTGCCGGCGGCGGTGGGAGACAGAAATGATGGGGTCCTTTAAGAGACTCCTGGATGGCTACATGGAGCTTAGAAAAATAGAGGGCAATGGTTAAAGCCCAGGTAATTTTAAGGTAGGGACATGTTTAGCTCAGCTTTGTGGGCTGAAGGGCCTGTATTGTGCTGTAGGTTTCTATGTGGAATGACAGTTGCAGTTTAATCCCCTCTAATGAGGGATGATGCATTTTGGAAGGCAAACAAGGGTAGAATATACACAGAAAATGCTATAGTTCTATGGAGTGGCAATGAACAGAATGACCTTTGGGTTTCAAGTCCAACAATCCATCGGATGTGGTGAAGATGTCATGTTGGATGCTTGCCTTCATTTTCTCTGGCATAATAATGGTGTAAATGATGTGGCCGACTAATGGGAACTGTCTAAGCAAAGATAGTGCCTTGATAATGACATTAGTTTTCTTATCTTCTCTATGGATGTGGAGGATTCTGAGGAGATAACGTACTTGCAAGCAAATGGAGCTAGTTTAGATGGGCAGCTTGTTTGGCTTGGATCGGTTGGGATGAATGGCCTACTTCTGTGCTGCCGGACTCTACACCACTGGCCATACCTCTCCAGTCCTTGGAGGTGCCAGAGAATAGGTAGTAGATGTCTTCATAGTATGGTGAGGACCACAGTTACCTAAAGCACTGTGCACTTTGGGCTGGGTCTGTGGTTTCTTTCTACAAAAACATTTTTCCTCAGACAAAGGTTGTGCAAGCTCACTGAAGGCAACAGTGAATTTCGTAATTGATGTCTGCTTTTAGTGAGAGGTGAGATTCAGGAACAAATTTGTAGAGAGATCGCAGGCTGTTGCAAGAAATGCAAGGTTGTTATAGTAGGTGATTTTAACTTTCCCATATCAAGGGATATGGGGACAAGGCAGGGACTGGGTATTGATAGTGAATGATCAGCCATGATCTCAGAATGGCGGTGCAGACTCAAGGGGCCGAATGGTTTACTTCTGCACCTATTGTTTATTGTCATATTGACTGCGACTCCGATACTGTAAAAGGACTAGATGAGATAGAGTTTATCAGATGCGTTCAGGAAAGTTTCCTTAATCAGTATGTAAAAATCCCAGTGAGAGTGTGTGCTCACTTGATCTGCTATTAGGGGATGAGACAGGGCACAAGTTTCTATAGGGGACCACTTGGCATCTAGTGATTGCAATGCTATTAGTTTCAAAGTAAAATGCAAAAAGATGGGTCAGATACGTGGTTGAGGTTCTGATTTGGAGAAAGGCCAATTTTGATGGTATCAGAAAGGATATGGCAAGTGTGGATTGGGACAGGCTGTTTTCTGGCAAAGGAATACGTGGAAAGTGGGAAGCCTTCAGAAGTGAAATTTGACGAGTACAAAGCTTGAATGTTCCTGTCAGAATAAAAGGTAAAGAAAACAGTTGTAGGGAACCTTGATTTTCAAGAGATATTGAGGCACTTTTAAGAAAAATAAAAGGAGGTGCATAGCTTGTATATGCAGGTAGGAGCAAATCAGAATCAGATTTATTATCACCGGCATGTGACGTGAAATTTGTTAACTTTGCAGCAGCAGTTCAATGCAATACATAATCTTTTCTTTTCAAATATTATTATTATTATTCAAAAAATAGCATAGTACATTGAAGTAACAACACTTACAATGCCTCAAAAAAGAAGAAATTATCTTAAGGATTGAAAATTTTTGTGAATTTAAAAAAAACCCTACTAAGCAAGAAAAGTAAGGGAAAAAAAAGAACCCATTGAAGTTACAATCCCAGAGTCATGCGTCATACAAAAAGTTTCTAAAAATAAACATCAAACCATCAACAAGACAAAAAAAAAAATCAAAAAAATTTGCGTTTAGATTGTGGAGGAAATCTTATCAATTAACTGAAATGATAATAACGAGCAAATGAGCCCCATCTCTTCTCAAAATCAAATAAAGTTTCAAAGGTTTGACTTCTAATTTTCTCCAAGCTAAGACACAGCATCACTTCACAGAACCATTGTGACAAAGTAGGAGCTGATATATCCTTCCATTTCAACAAGATGACTCTCCTAGCTATCAATGTAACAAACGCAATAACATGTTGGTCAGACACAGAAATACCATGGATATTTTGAGGAATTATTCCAAAAAGCACAGTCAACTTATTAGGTTGTAAATTGATTCTGAGTGCTTTAGAAATTGTCGAAAAGACTGACTTCCAAAACTGTTTTAATACAGAACATGACCAGAACATATGTGTCAGTGTAGCTATCTCAGTTTTACATCTAACACAATACTTGTCAATATTGGGAAGTATTTTAGAAAGCCTCTCCTTCGTCAAATGGTACCAATGTACAATTTCAAATTGAATCAGTGAATGACTAGCACAGATCGAAGAAGAGTTAACCAGCTTCAGAATCCGCATCCAATCCTCCCATATAAAAGTCAAATTGAGTTCCTTCTCCCAATCCTGTTTAATCTTAAGTAAAGGACGCTTATCCCATTGTAATAATAAATTATAAATTCTTCCAATAGAACCTTTTATCGAAGGGTTCATATTCATAATAGTATCTAACAAGTCAGCTACGAATATGTAAGGAAAATTACTTAAATATTTTTGTAAAAAATATCTAACGAAGATATTGTAAAAAGTGTGAATATGAGAGAGAATACTTATCGACTAATTGTTCAAAAGACATCAATCTACCTTCTTTAAATAAATCCAAAAAAGAATTAATACCTTTATTTTTCCAAAGTAAAAGATTGGATCACTCCAAGAACGTTTAAAAAAGTAATTACAATAAATTATACTACAAAGTTTAAAATTTTTAAGATTAAAAAAGTTGCGGAAATGGAGCCAAATTTGTAAAGAGTGCTTAACCACAGGATATAGGTTTAAATTAGCAACTTTAGCTAATTGTATAGGTAGAGCAACTCCTAATAACGATGTTAAATAAAACCGTTTCACAGCTCTCAGTTCCAGGTCTACCCAAATTGGCTGATCATTCCTATCATCCCAATATAACCAAAAGGACATATGCCGCAAAATAACAGCCCAATAATACATTCTTAGATTAGGTAAAGTGAGACCTCCGTCCTTTTTCAACTTTTGCGAATAACATTTACCAATTCTTGGTCTTTTATTATCCCAAATAAAAGATAAAATAATATAATCAATCCAATCAAAAAACTTCTTAGTATAAAAAACAGGAATATTCTGAAGTAAATATAAAAATTTTGGTAAAATCATCATTTTAACTACATGAATACGACCAACAAGTGTAAATGTAAGTGGGCTCCATCTACTAAATGAATACTTCATAGAGTCCACTAAAGGAGGAAAATTGGCTTTGTAAAGATCCTTATATTTTTTAGTATTTATAATACCTAAATATCTAAAAGAATCCATTACTTTAAAAGGAATATTATCATATATAGAGACAGATTCATTTAAAGGAAGTAATTCACTTTTACTAAAATTTATTTTATATCCTGAAAAGTCTTCAAATTTGTCAAATAATTTTAGCAAAGCAGGAATAGATTCTTCAGGCTTAGATATATATATATACACACCAATAAATCATCAGTGTAAAGAGAGATCTTGTGCATGGTCTCATTCATAAAAATCCCATAAGTATTTTTGGTTTCACGAAGAGCAATATGCAAGGGGTTCTTATATTAAGTTAAATAACAAAGGACTTAATGGACAACCTTGTCTTGTCCCCCGTGATGGCTGGAAAAAAAGGATTCCTACAGTTATTAGTGACAACAGTAGCAATAGGAGCTTTATATATCATAATCCAATTATTAAAATTAATACTAAAAACCAAATTTTTCTAAAACATTAAATATTTCCATTCGACTCGATCAAATTCTTTTTCAGCATCCAAAGATATAACGCATTGTGGAGTTATAGAAGAGGGCGAATATATAATGTTAAATAATCTCTGAATATTTGAATAAGAATAACGACCCTTTATAAAGCCTGTTTGATCTTTAAAAATGATTTTACCCATAATACTTTCCAACCGATTGGCCATTATCTTGGAGAGAATCTTGGCATCAAGATTCAATAATGAAATAGGCCTGTCTGTATGAGGCACAATCAATAGGATCTTTATCCTTTTTGAGAATTAAAGAAATAGAAGCTTCATAAAAAATAGAGGGTAAATCACTTCTCGCAAAAGAATCTTTAAACATCTCCAACATATATGGAGAAAGCAATTTTCCAAATTTTTTATAAAATTCTACAGGATAACCATCAAGTCCCTGGGCCTTACCCGATTGCATTGGAAAAAATAGCTTTATGAATTTCGGATTCAGTAATTTGGGCATCGAGAGTTTTTTGATCCTCAGCAGAAATTTTAGGGAAAGCAATCTTTTGTTTTAAAAAAAAAAAAACCTTCATTTCAGAAGCGTCTACTGGACATTGAGATTTATAAAGTACAGTATAAAAATCTTGAAAAATCTTAATAATTTCTTCATATTCCCAAGCCAGGGTACCATCTTTTCTATGAATTTTCAAAATTTGCCTCTTGGCTCCAGCCAATTTTAATTGAGAAGCAAGTAGTTTATTATTTTTATCTCCAAACATACAAAATTGGCTCTTTAACTTAAGTAGATAACCTTCAATTAGATGAGTTAATAATAGGTTATATTGTGATTGAAGTTCCACTGTTAACCTGAAAGTATTGATCTGCTCAGTTGAGGAAAAACACCAGAGACACGAAATTACCTCTGAAGCGGTTTTTATTCAGAGAGGAGTTCGCAGCCACACGCACTTCGGGCATAAGGTAGTCAACTCCCAATTTGTCGCTTCACAGAGGTCATACTTATACCCAAAAATGGGGCACTACATTCGCAAATATGGTTACCGATTCAAATTCATCGATTGATTGACTATTGCATAGCTAAGCACGTAAAATACTCGGAATAAGTATAGACATGCAAAATACTTGGAATAAGTATGGACGCAAGCAAAACACTCGAAATAGGTATATAGCTAAGATACTTTGCTAGACACATTGTCTCGCGGTGGCAAGGTTCCCTTTATTTGTGGTTGCCATATCCGTCTGGCATTCTATTTCAGTTACCTGTTCCCTGCCCTCCTATGCTTCCCCAATTACATACTCTGTCTCTAGTCCTGTACGCATACTTTGCTACACTTACCCCTTGTCCCCCCCTACACGTATCCCTTACCCTCTCCACATTCGCACCACCCTTCTTTTGAATAAGTCAATATTAGAAGTCACATAGATATTATCTAAATCTTTAATTTGCTTTGAAATTTTATCTAATTCTGCTTTAGTCTGTTTTTTAAGTTTAGCCGAATAAGAAATAATCTGACCACATCAAAATGCTTTGAATGTATCCCATATAATTAATTTAGACATGCCTCCTATATCATTAAAAAGAAAAAATGCTTTTATCTGACTTTCGATAAAAGTGATAAAGTCAGAGTTTTGCAATAAAGCCTGAGACATGCGTCATGGTGGATGGCCAAAAATGACGTCATCAAATTCGAAGGACGAACTCAAAGATGCATGATCAGATATAGCAATAGCGTCATATTCACAGTTTTTAACATTAGGCAAAAGGTGGGGATCAACTATAATATAATCAAGCCTTGAATATTTTTTATAAACATGTGGGGTAAAAAAGGAATATTCTCTGTTATCAGGGTGTAAATGCCTCCATAATTCAATCAACCCAAAATCAGTCAAAAAGGAGTTAATAACTGACGCAGAACAATTTGGAAGTCGCTGAATAGTTGAGCTCTTGTCAATCATAGAATTTAAACAACAGTTAAAATCCCCACCCATTATCAACATATACTAATTTAAATCTGGCAGTAAAGCAAATATTTTTTTTAAAAAAGGATCATCTAAGTTAGGACCATACAAATTAACCAAAAACAACCTTTCTATTACAAATCACTCCTTTAACAATTAAAAATCTACCATTAGAATTTGATTCGATATCTTGTTGAGTAAATATATTAGATTTAATAAAGATAGACACGCCCTTAGTTTTGCTCTGAGAAGTAGCATGGAGCTGTAGTCCATTCCACCAGCGAAAAAATCTATTATGATCTCCCATCCTGATATGCGTCTCCTGAGCAAAAATTATATCAGGTTGGAATCAATTAATAATTTTAAAAGTCTTTTTTTGTTTAATAGGACGATTCCAACTACTTATTACATTAATCCGTTTAGCAGCCATACTATAATTTTATTCCAGTTTACTTTATACATGCACAGAACACATACCAATACGGGATTATCAAAGATGACAGTGATGAAGAATACAGCCATATAGAAAACACGCATGCTCCGGAACCACACAATGGGGAAAAAACTCCTAACTCTAATAATCTAGCAAAGAGAGGAAAAAAGATAAATAAAATAAAACATAATAAATAAACAAGTAAATTAATTATGTATATTGAATAGATTATTAAAAAATGTGCAAAAACAGAAATATTGTATATTAAAAAAATGTGAGGTAGAGTCCAAAGCTTCAATGTCCATTTAGGAATCTGATGGCAGAGGGGAAGAAGCTGTTCCTGAATCACTAAGTGTGGGCCTTCAGGCTTCTGTACCTCCTACCTGATGGTAACAGTGAGAAAAGGGCATGCCCTGGGTGCTGGAGGTCCTTAATAATGGATGCTGCCTTTGAGGTGCTTATGGAGTATAGGAGATGCAAGAGAACACTGAAGAAATAATTAATGAGGGCTAAAAGAAGGCATGAGGTTGCCTTAGCAGACAAGGTAAAGGAGAATCTTGAGGGATTTTACAGATATGTTAAGAGCAAAAGGATTGCAAGGGACAAAATTGGTCTTGGAAGATCAGAATGGAAATCCATGTGTGGAGCCAAAGAAGATAGGGGAGATCTTAAATTAACTTTTTGCATCTGCCCTGTGGGAGGCAATTGCATAAATTGCTGGTTCCCTAGTAGAGATATTTAAATCATTCTTGGTGACCAGTGAGGTGCCAGAGGATTAAAAAATAGCCAATGTTGTTCCGCTGTTTAAGAAAAGTTCTAAAAGTAAACCAGGAAATTAAAGGCCAGTGAGCACATAATTGGGAAAGTTATTGGAAGGTATTCTAAGGGATGGGATGTGTGAGTATTTGGATAGATGCGGACTGATAGTCAACGTGGCTTTGTGCATGGTCTAACCAATCGTCGAGTTTTTCGAGGATGTTACCAGCAAGTGGATGAAGGCAAGGCAGTGGATGTTGTCCATGTGGACTTTAGCAAGGCATTTGACAAGGTCCTGCACAGGAGGTTGGTCAAAAAGGTTCATTTGCATGGCATTCAAAATGAGGTAGTAAACTGGATTAGACATTGGCTGTGTGGTAGAAGCTAGAGGGTGATAGTAGATGGTTGTCTCTGACTAGAGGCCTGTGACCAATGGTGTGCTGGGTTCCTTGTTGTTTGTGATCTGGATGATAATGTGGTTAACTGCATCTGCAAATTTGCAGATGACACCAAGATTTGGGGTGTGGTGGACAGCGAGGAAGGCTATCATGGCTTGCAGAAGGATCTGGACCAGCTGGAGAAATGGACTGAAAAAATGGCAGATGGAATTTAATGCAGACAAGTGTGAGGTGTTGCACTTCAGTGGGACCAAATGGGATAGGCCTTGTACAGAGAATAATAGTGTACTGAGGAGTGCAGTAAGACAAAGGGATCTGGAAATACAGGTCTATAATTCATTGAACGTGGCATCACAGGTTGATGGGGTCCTAAAGAAAACTTCTGGCATATTGGTCTTCATAAATCAAAATACTGAGTACAGGAGATGGGATGTTATGTTGAAGTTGAGTAAGACATTGGTGAAACCTAATTTGGAGTATTGTTTGCAGTTTGGTCACCTACCCACAGGAATGATGGAAATAAGGTTGAAAGAGTACGGAGAAAATTTACAAAAATGTTACCAGGTCTGGAGGATCTGAGTTGTAAAGAAAGGTTGAATAGGTTAAGACTTTATTCCTTGGAACATATAAGATTGAGAGGAGATTTGATAGAGGTATACAAAACCACGAGGGGTACAGATAGGGTAAATGAAAGCAGGCATTTTTCCACTGAGGTTGGACGGGACTACGACCAGAGGTCATAAGTTAAGGATAAAGTGTGAAAAGCTTGAGGGGAAACATGAGGGAGAACTTCAGTCAGAGGGTCATGAGAGTGTGGAATGAGCTGCCAGCACAAGTGATTTCAACGTTTACACGGAGTTTGGATAGGTACATGGATAGTAGGGGTATGGAGGGTTATGGTCGTGGAAGTAGGCAATGTAAATGGTCGGGATGGGCTAGATGATGCCCCTCATAATTTTGTTTCTGTGCTGTACTTTTCTATGACATGACTTCTGGTTGTAGTACCACCCAATCTCAAAGGGTAAATGTAAGCAGGCTTTTTCCAATCTATACCCCTCATCATTTTGTATATCTTTATCAAATCTCCCCTTAACCTTCTACGTTCAAAGGAATTAAGTCCTAACCTTGCACTCAATAAGCACCTCATCTTAATAGGATTGATGCTGAGAGGATGTTTCCCTGAGTGTGAAAGTCTAGAAAAGGAAGGCATCTAGAATGGGTTGTTCATGACCCAAGAGGAGGTTAAATTTCTGTATTTGAGAAGAATGTAGATGCTGAGTCCTTATCACATTCTAGGCTGAGATAAATTCTTGGATTGCATGGGAATTGAGGGTTATGGAGATAATGCAGGAAACTGTGTTTTAGCCACAATCTAATTGAATGCAGAGCAGGCTCAAGGAGCCATATGACTTTCTGCTGTTCATATATCTTGTGTCACCATGATTAATTCAACAAGACTTCTTCATGTGCACCATCAATCACCGAAAAAGGTACTGGTAATTTACTGGGGCACTGTCACCTTGAAGTTACAGGTCAGCCTGACTTAAACATTTATCATCACTTTCTTCATTGTATGCAAACTCCAATTCCAATACCATTCATCAGCACCTTGGGACAAACAGACAAGGATAGTATGGCCTAAATTTTGAGAGACGATTTGTTTAAAAATACAGCTGGGAATTGGACAGAATGACATATTAAGTTTTTTTTAAAAAAAAGTTCTGGTTCTAGCTTTCTGGCCATTATAAAGTGTAGAATCATTCTAGCTAATGTGATCAGGGACAAATGTAAATGTCATCCATCTGGGATCCTGTGGGTAACAGATGTAGAAGATCAATGGATTGTTACTATTTTTATCATGGAGTGCTTGGTGGAGTTAGGATCAGTTTTTACAAAACCTTCGATTGCATTCAGAGAGCTTCATCCACTTTCAGGCATGTATCATGATGAAGGCAGTGATAGATGAGACAAATGAAAGATGAATATGAAGATTCTTTAATGTTTATAGCAGAAGAACAAAAGATAGAGGGCTTCATCAATCAAAAGTGTGGTTGCTGGGGTTGGAATTACATCTCTGACCACACATTATGAACTTCCTGACAAATAGTAAAAGTCATTGTTTCAAATGGGACAGAAAGTGGTGGATACATAGATATAGCAGAAAGCATGCTTGCACAAACCTGTTTCCTAACCTTCGTTACTGTAGAACACAGTATTATTCAAACTGTTGTTATGCTTCCAGATATCTAAAATAAGTTTTTAATTATTGTATACCTGCCCTTTGTAAGTTGAATAATATTACTTTTTTTCAGGTCATGTTGTTGCAGAAGAGGAGGCTAGAAAGGCACATCAACTTTGGCTCTCTATAGAAGCCCTGCAATACACATTAAAAACGGCTTCTGGTGATAGCCCAACAGAGCCTCTGCAGAATGCTATAGAAGCCATTACAAATAGCTGTGGAGATGACAAATTCACCCAGGCCTTAGCAGGAGCCCTTCCTCAAGAGTGTCTTTCTCGTGGAGTGTACAGCGAAGAGGCATTGCGTCATCGGTTCTACACAGTACGGAAGATAGCACGGCGTGTAGCCATGATAGATGAGACGAGAAATAGTCTGTTTCAATATTTCCTCTCCTATCTGCAATCCTTTCTATTAATGGAGCCCCAAGTAACAAAGCCTCCTGAGGAACTTCACCTTGAAGGCTTGGATACATTTAAACTGTTGTCATATGCCTCATTCTGCATTGAACATGGTGACCTAGAGCTTGCTGCTAAATTTGTGAACCAGCTTCGGGGAGAACCAAGAAGGGTTGCACAAGATTGGCTAGCGGAGGCTCGTCTAACGCTTGAAACAAAACAAATTATAGAAATTCTTTCAGCTTATGCCAATGCAGTGGGTTTGGGTACCACACAAGTAGAATAATTTGACAGAACACAGACCTCAGATCTTAACACAGCAGAAAAATGGACTTCAGCCCCATAAGCACTATTACCGACTTCACTGTTCCAGTGTAATTCCAGTAAATGGCTCAATGAAGTAAAATGGTGAGAAAGTGTCTGTAATTTGGTATATTTGTTTTATGGATTGGACTTTGTATTTGAACCAAATAATCATTTCAGCTCATTGTATGTTGATTTTCTTCCCCCTTTCAGATGCATATCAATAAAACAGAATTAAACACTGAATGGAACAGTAATGTTGATGTTTGCATAAACAACAAACTAATTTAAGTGAAGCAAAATTCTGAGTGAGCTCTTAAGAATCAACTAGGTTGGAGTAATTTGTTTTGTTACCTTTTGATTTGTTTTGACTTGCAACTTAGTACTTTGCGCTGTGTAGATGCATCTCTTTGGGTTTTAGATGGTCTGAGATGATAAACATACTCAAAGTAAAATGTAAAAATTTTTTGTTGCTTTGTAATGTTTCTCAATAAGGATCTCAACTTTAAAATCTTGAGCCATAAATAAGAGCATTTAAACAAGCTCTTCAAAGGTGCTTACAACTACACCTAACATTTTATTTTTCTGAGCTTAGTTACTTTCTAATTAACCCAAATGTTCATTACAGTCAGTCCGGTTTCATACCTTTTACACCTTTGCATTGCATAATACAGGTTAAAATGCAATTCCAGATATGGAAAATTCAACTTTTCTTCCATTCAACTATGGAAATTCCTTTTCTTGTGAGAGAAACTCATTGTTTAAAGAAGGTAAAATTTCCTTTTGTTAATGATGGTAAATTAACATTTAGTGGACTGAAAATAAGTGAAACCATAGCACTCACTAGACATTCCAGATATATATCCAATGTTTTCTTTAATCAGAATCAGGATTATTATCATTGACAATGTTGTGTCATTTGTTTGCAGTGGCAGTACAGTGGAAAACATAAAAGTTGCTATAAATTGCAACAGAAAAGCATAAAAAAAAGTTGCTGCTGAAATGTTTAGCCTGGGTTGTCTGGCTCTAGTCCTTCCTCTGATGGTAGTAATGTGAAGGGGGCATACTCCTAATGGTGAGAGTCTTTAATCATGAATGCAGCATTCTTGAGGCACTGCCTCCTTAAGAAGCCAATTGTGGGGAGGGTTGTGTATATGATAGAATTAGCTGAGTCTACAACCCTCAGCAGTTAAAATGCTCTACGTCATACATCTGTAAAAACTTCCAAGTATCTTTCATGATGTACCAAATCCCCTTAAAACTCCAAATGAAAGAGTGCCACTTGTGTTTTATTTGTAATTGCATCAATGTTAGACATAGGATAGATCCTTGTATGCTAATGCCCTAGAACTTGAAGCTGGTCACCCTTCAACGAAGTCTCCTGACTTCCCCTTTAAGTCAACAATCAGTTCCTTGCAAGGTTTTTATGGCACAACTCAATTAGCTTAACTAATTTTTTTCTGTGATTACTTACAGCTTCACTCTGTAAGTAGTCCGGCAACATTTTAAATTGAATTCTTGCAATAGAGATTAAGACTGAAGATCAGTATCACAATATAAAGAGAAATTGACATTAAAGTTTGGGGCAATATTTCCTTAAGGTAATAGTAGAATCAGTTCCTGAAATGAACCACATCAGTCATTTGAAGACTTTAAGCACTGAAAGCCTTTAGTCATAGTGGGCTGAACATGTGAGAAACATGTTCAGGCATCCCTTGATGGTTAATTCATCAGCTATGTGGACAAATACACTTTCATCTTACTGGGGAAAATTGCACTGATAATGAAATTAGGGCTTTATCAACATTGAGGTTACAATCTGCACTCAAAGCACTTTGAGATGTCCTTGGATCACAAAAACATGATTATTAAACCTTAACCTTCCTATTTAAATATCACTTATGGTTGTTTAAGCACAAGGGACACTTTACATGCCGGAAGTATCACAATGTGGCTGTTAGGGCTTTAAAAACCAGGTAATGTACCTTCTCCTCATACAGAAGGTGTCATAGTTGGATAGGTTTTTCATGTTCCACATTTGAACTGATCCTATTCAACTGGAATATAAGTAAATTCACTCATTAGGCTTAAGTTCAAGACCCTCAAGGAGGGATGCGGAAGAGATTTCCACAGGTGTCACATGAAAGTTTTAAGTTATATGGAGAGACTGGAGACTTGGAACAGGTTACAGGGAATCTTGATCAAATTCAATGTTTTGATAAAATGGTCTAAACAAATCTTCCTGTTGGATATCAAAAGGACACAAGTTTGACATAATTGACAAAAGACACAAAGGTGGCAACAAATGATTTATGATCTGGCATATTGCTTGATAAGAGTGCAAGACTTGAAAAGGCTAGGGAAGGAGGGAAGAGAAGAGAAATTGCAGGGATACAGTAGTTAACTGGTAACTATTTCAGAAACCTACCAGTGAGACACTGAAACAAATGGACTCCTGTGCTCTAATATGGACGTGACAAACTGGCTGCCTTTCGCAATAATCCCCTTTGTATTTAGAAATATCCTGATAGATGTATTTGGGGGAAAAAATATTTTAGGCCCAAGTCTTAAGAGTTATGTCATTTTTGTTACTTTTTAATAGCCTCAAATCCATTGTTTGAAAGAACCACGAATGTTTTATTTCTTGAAACGAGTTTTACATTTCCCATTTTCCTTTGTAAATCAATTTTTAAATAGGACCTTGAGTGCCTTTATACAGAAAGGCAATCAATGTTTGATATCTTATTCACAACCTTTCAATAACTGATAAGAGTTTACTCCCTTTAATTTCTATAATTTAAACAATTTTATTTTTAGTTTTCATTATGTAGGTTTATTTAAATGATTTTTAAATGTTGTGCTAGCTGTAAGATGAGGGTTCAATTCTAGCCACTGTCTGAGTTCTCCCCATCGATGTGTAGGTTTCTGCTGGGTGTTCAAGGTTCCTCCCACATTGCAAAGACATACAAATTAAGGTGACATACACCATTAATGGCGAGGAATAGTGGACGTTTCAGGCCAAAAGCCTTCATCAAGGTTTGTAAGTTGTGGGCATGGTGACACTTGTAGGTTGCCTCCAGCACAGCTTGGACTATGGTCATTGATGCACACAACATATTTCACAATGTATGTGTGACAAATACAGCTAATCTTACTCTATTAATGTCCAAGTATCAACAACATCTGCAGAGTTTAAAAAGATCAAGGTGTTCTGGGGCAGAGCTTGGTCTTGTGATGCAGTTTGTTTATGTTTCATGAACAGTTCCAGTTAGCCAGATAGCTGTGGTATTAATTCCAGTTAATTCACAAATAATCCATTATGCTTCTGACTTGTGCCTTGTAGACAGCAGAAGTTTTGTGCTATATAGATAGATGGATATCAGTGTTGTAGCAGAGTGGCAACTAAAATTTATATTTCTGTGTATCATCAGTGTCCTCCAATGCAAGGACATTAGTCCTGACGGTTGTAAAACTCAGCAGGCCAGGCAGCATCTATGGAAAAGAGTAAACAGTTCTTGAAGAGTCTTGGCCCAAAACATTAACAGTTTACTCTTTTCCATTGATCCTGGTCTGCTGAGCCCCTCCAGCATTTTGTGTGCATTACTCTGATTTCCAGCATCTGCAGCTTTTCTCCTTATTTTTGATCCTTAGACTAATATTTCCTTAAACTGTAGGGATGATTAGAACAACTGATCAATTTTACATTGGCTATTTATCACATTAGCACCATAAGGACAATGTCCATCACTTCTGTTAGAGTTTTTTTGTTTTATTTCTTTAAATACAGCCACATCTGTACAATATCCAGTCATTTTCCAAAGCTGGTTTTGCAGCAAATAAGCCCAAAGGCCAACCCTCAGTCAACCATTCTGTATACGAAAGAATGCCATTTGATGTATCCAGATCAAGCATGTTATTCGCGATCACTGTCGCTACTATCGCTACCACTGTCACTGCTCTCGCCACTGCTGCTGCTATTGCTACTGCTGCCATCCAGCTCTTCTAGGGCTCTCCTGTTTATGGGAAGAAATCAGTCCATAATTAGACTTAAAAGTTCAAAGTAAATTTATTATCAAAGTATGCATATGTCACCAAGATTCAATTTCTTGCAAGTATTCAGAATAGAACAGAAATATACAATAAAATCAATGAAAAACTACAAAAACTCTAACAACCTATAGCAAACTGCAAATACAATAATAAATAAGTAGAGATAATCTTTGAAAGTGAATCTATGTATTATGGAAAAGTTGAGAGTTGAGGCAAGTGATGTTATAGTTCACCTCAAGCTTGAAACATCGAAAACCTACAGCAAAATACAGACAGGCCCTTCAGCCCACAAAGCTGTGCCGAACATGTCCCTACCTTAGAACTACCTAGGCTTTAACCATAGTCCTCTATTTTTCTAAGCTCCATGTAGCCATCCAGGAGTCTCTTAAAAGATCCTATCATTTCCGCCTCCACCACTGCTGCCGGCAGCCCATTCCATGCACTCATCACACTATGTAAAAAAAACTTATCCCAAGCACCTTAAAACTATGCCCTCTCATGCTAGCCATTTCAGCCCTGGGGAAAAGCCTCAGACTATCCAAACAATCAAGGCTTCTCATTATTTGTACATGTATCAGGTCACCTCTCATTCTCGAGAAAAGGCTGAGTTTACTCAACCTATTCTCATAAGGCATGCTCCCCAATCCAGGCAACGCCCTTGTAAATCTCCTTTGCACCCTTTCTATGGTTTCCACATCCTTCCTGAGTGAGGCGGCCGGAATTGAGCACAGTACTCCCAAGTAGGGTCTGACCAGGGTCCTATACAGCAGTGGTCCCCCAATCACTGCTCTGCAGACTGGTGGTTGGGGACCACTGCTATATAGTTGCAACATTACCTCTTGGCTCTTAAACTCAATAGACAATAGGTGTAGGAGTAGGCCATTCGGCCCTTTGAGTTAGCACCACCATTCAATGTGATCGTGGCTGATCATCCACAATCAGTACCGTTCCTGCCTTCTCCCAATATCCCTTGACTGCTTTCTTTAAGACCTCTATCTAACTCTTTCTTGAAAGCATCCAGAGAATTGGCCTCCACTGCCTTGAGGCAGAGCATTCCATAGATCCACAACTCTCTGGGTGAAAAAGTTTTTCCTGAACTCCATTCTAAATGGCCTACCCCTATCCTGCAACATCGGAAACATGTTTCCTGCCTCTAGCATGTCCAATCCTGTGATTGATGAAGGACAATGCACCATAAGCATACACACCATAAGTACACATGTACATCCCACATGCATACTCACACTCCTGTATGCACACATTCACAGATAAACGCATCTGAACATTCTTCCAAGAGAATCAAGTGCCTCACAGAGAATGTAAAATTCAGCCAGTGAGGATGAAAGTCAGAGTCAACCTGCGTAACCGCTTTGAGTGTCCTATGGACTCGGACCCTGAGATCCCGCTGATCCTCCACACCACCAGGAGTCTTAATGCTACTAATGCTATATTCTGCCATCATATTTGACTTAACAAAATGAACCACCTCACACTTATCTGGGTTGAACTCCATCTGCCACTTCTCAGCCCAGTTTTGCATCCTATCAATGTCCCGTTGTAACCTCTAACAGCTCTCCACACTATCCACAACACCCCCAACCTTTGTGTCATCAGCAAATGACACAAAGGTTGGGTAATAACCGTTCCTGAACCAGTATGTAATAAAATCTCAACTGTTTGCAATATACAGTAAAACTGATTGTCTGACTATTTGAGAATCCTGATATGTTCTGTACCCTTCTGAAGTTGCTGAGTTGCACTTCGCACGCACCTTTACACCTACCAGGTACACTATACAGTATTATAATTTTCTAAAGTCTAAAGATAGTGTTTGAGAGTGTTAATATTCCAGAAAATATATCAGTCCAACACTGAGGTTACAAACTCTGGGCATTTTACAATGTTCTACATAAAGCTATCAAGTACACTCAGTTGAAGAGAGGGAATTCCTTGGAATGATACAAGTAACAGCTGGTTAAATCTATTCCAAGGAGACACGATTACCTTTCCTCCTCCGACAGCTCAAATTCAGTGGTCACCCTGTGCAAGAACTCTGACGTGGCAGGCAGGCTGAAAGTTCCAGCCAGTTTCACCAAATCCAAAGCCAGAGCCTTGTTGCTGCTCTCCTTGGCATGGTCCAGAAACTCATCAAGTAGTGTTTTACTGAATAAAAAAAACAAGACATCAGACTATAAAGGCTTTCTGTAAAATTTTAAAACAATACAGTCGTCTCCTCCAGTTTCAAGCTTAAAGTCATGACAATATAATTATTAATACAGAGGGAGAGATTACCTGGGTACTCTGTTGTTTGCTTTAAAAAGTGGCAGCATCATCCTAGGATAAAATATAACAAGTTAATGAACACACAGTACTGGCAAAGTCACAAGTTGTGTGTTTTGGATTAGATTTATCACCTCTCAAGAAAGGTGATACTCTATTAATATCAAGAAATTGTGCAGCATAAAATGTGCATAAATATAGGGAAATGACTTCTCTGACTCTCCATAATGACAGTACCTCCCACTAACTTAAACGGAATCCAGTATTCAGATCAAACAGTTAAGATGTTTTTAGAGTAAAAGTGGAATAAGTTTCAAACTGAAGAGGTGAAAAATAAACAGACAGACAGACATACTTTATTGATTCCGAGGGAAATTGATCACAGATCAAATACTGTATTCATTTAGGGAAAAATAGTACATACAAAATGGATAAGGATATAGTACATTCTGTTGACAATAAGAGTATCGCTGCATTAAATGACTTTGATCCACACAAATAATTTGGAATATTGAACAGTAATTGTCAGCCTACAATGTACGTTAGACCACAATACAGAGCAGCAGAACTGAACCATTTGGCCATCAAGTCTGCTCCACCATTCCATTATGGCTGGTTTATTATCCCTCTCAACATTCTCCTGCCTTCCTCCTGTAACCTTTGACACTTACTAAGTTTAGAAGAACTGCCAGACCAGGCAATGTAGCTGCGATTTCATATATTTTCCACCTTTTCACAATGGACTGCACTGAGCTCTATGTTTGATGCCTTTGAAATGAGCTTGTATTCTTTCCTAGATTTGTGCTTCTCTATTACAATTTCCTTGACTATCTTGAATGCTCTTTTGTTTTCAGTTTGGTTTGAACAGTTGAAAATCTACCATACTGCTGGACCTTACAGAGAGAGGGGTATTTATTTCTATGAATTTACTGAAAACAGGAAATCCTCCCAATTTTCTACTTCAAAAAATTGGGTAAGTTAGTAAGGTATAGTATAGTATTGCACCTGAGGAAAGTTAGTAAGTAATTACAAAGGGGATGAATACTTACTTAGCTTCACAACTTATGGTTTTAAATTTTTAGTGAACTGGTGACAGGTTTTAAGATTTATTTGATTTGACATTTGAGCAATATTTTGCAGATTATCTCAAACATCCTGCTTCAATATATTTTGAATTTAGAAAATGAGACAGTAAAATGTGAACATTGTTGTGGGGGCTGAATACTTTTTCAAGGCACTGTAACTCTTCATAATAATTACCAAGCATCTTGAGTTCGACCTCCTCTCAGAATCAAGGTTGTCACACTTCCCAAAGATTTGGCTGTCCACTGTAAGTTTTGGATCTGCTTATAGACAGCCTTGATATCCAGCGCTGTGTCAGCAAAGGCAGATTGCAACTGTAAGGAGATTCAATGGCTGATTTAAGTATAAAGTATGTTAATGTGCACTGGGAATCCCACCTTCCTTCTGTAGCACATTGCAAGGATGACAGAATTGAGAAACAGAGATTTTGGTAGATATCACTAATATGAACCCAGTTGTTCCCATCTCTTCACTATTAAATTGGCCACCTTACCTCATCCTTGACCTGATGATCAATGAGAAATTTGCTGCCAGACAGGCAGTTAATTAAACAAAATACAATCAAGCATCTGATTTTGCCCTGTTTGACACTTGGATTTGTTTTAAAACTACTTACCCTTGCTGATAGCAATCCCTGACTAGTTCCCTGTTTACCTTAATGTGTACATGTTCCATCCTAAAGACTTGCTTCATTATTTTTAAAACCCCAACAGCTGTGCCAAGACTATCATGATGCTAATTTTATAGTACTCTCTTCCATGCTACTGAAAGTATCTAGCATCATTCCTACCTGTTGGTAAGTCTTCCACATTCAGAATTTGGAACTTCTAATCCAGACCTTCTCTATTAGTTAGAAAATTAAGCATCATATTTTTAGCCTCACCACTTGAACAACTTCAGTTTCAAACAATCTTCCTGTATCAGATGCCATCGCCATCCACTTAACCCGTTCATTCCACACCAGATTCTGGTTTCTCATTATTCCTGTCCTTAACAACATGGGATCCCAGATCCTCAAGAATCAAAGTTTTAATCCTGCAATTAAAATCAGACACCGCAAATCCCCAACATCTCTCGCCAACTTTGGCCTTCTTTGACTCTTGCTGCCCATTTACCTCAGTGGATGATATTTTCCTATTTTAATGCCTGAGCGATGTTGTTATATTTTTATGTAATTCCTATATTTGTGTTTTGGACACGTTTCAGTCTTTAACCTTTAGTGCTATGGTTACATTTATTTTTAGAGTTACAGTAAGGAATACGTCTTTCCAGCCCAATGAGCTGTGCTGCCTAATCACAGGACCAATTAACCTACTAACCTGTACATCTTTGGACTGTGGGAGGAAATCAGAGCACCCAGAGGAAACCCACACAGCCATGAGGAAAAGTTTTAAACTCTCTATAGACGGTGCTGGAATTGAACTTCTAATTCCAACTGCAATAGTGTCGTGCTAACTGGTATGCTACTGTGGTGTATGGGTTACTCTATTTTCTGAATTGCTTACTACCTTTAACATTGCAGAAGGTCCCCTCAGTCCTTTCCACATTGACTAATTGTGATCAGTCTAGCCTTTCCCAGTCTGGTAGTGTTCTCTGTCAAACTACTGTGACTCAAGACACAACCTCTTCTGATATGTTCTGACAGTTTTATCTGGAATGTTTACCCAAAATTGCCAACTCTGTGCCTACCAGACAAACTAAAAGCAGAGTTCAACAGTACCCGCAGCATTGTTCAATTTGATCGCTGGTTTTGTTACAGCTGGGTCAAAGTCACCATTTCCTACCAAAGGGAGCACCATCACCAAGGCTGTAGTTTGTCAGCAGGGAAATAGTCTCCTAGTACAGTAAGATGAGCTCTTGACCTCACAATCTACCACATGATCCTGCACCTTATTTAACTGCATTGTACTTTCTCTGTAGCTGTTACGCCTTATTCCGAATTCTTATGGCTTTACCCTGTTCTATCTATCTCAATGCACTGTATAATAAGACCATAAGATACAGGCCATTTAGCCTGAGTCTGCTCCGCCATTTGATCATACCTGATTAATTATCCTTCTTAACCCCATTCCCTGCTTTCTCCATGTAACCTTTGATACTCTTTTTAACCTCCACCTTAAATATAGCCAATGACCTCGCCTCCACGGCTGTCTGTGGCAATGAATTCCAGATTCACCACCCTCTCAATAAAGAAATTCCACTTTATTTCTGTCCTAAAGGCATTTTGAGGTTGTGCCCTCTGCTCCTAGACTATACTCATCTGTATGAGCAAACATGCAAAGTAAGTTTTTCACTGTATCTTGGTACATGTGATCATCATTAACCAACTTCACATAAAGCAACTACAACTGTAAATATTATCTTGTTATTGAACACTATCAGCTTGCAGCTCAGCCACTCTCACTGATGTGGAAATGCTTTGCTCTGTGCTTACGTAATGAGATATCCATTTCTTTCCTCTGACTCGTCTGCTTATTTGAACTTACTACATTACTCCAAAGTTTGAGAATTGATTAGAAAACCTGCAATGATTGCAGGTACTTTACCTACCTCTGGACTGTGCTTGTCCCGACACATCAGCTCCAACACTTCCTCCACCAGATCCTGCTTGTTACTGTGACCAAACTGCTTAATGTCTATATAAGGTACACAAAGAGACTTACACTATGTGCTCAGCATCTTTTATATCCCAAAGTATTTCACAACCAGTTAAGTTGGAAACAAAGCAGCTAATTTGTGCACTGCAAGCTCCCACAAACAGACAAGTGATAATAACCACTATAACATCAGAGGATCTTTCCTGGGACCAGCTCTCAAGTGTCGTCACATAGAAGGTATGGCAGTGCCTCTATTTTCTTAGAAGTTTGCATAGATTTGACATGTTACCAAAAACATTAACAAACTTCTATAGATGCCCAATGGAGAATATCCTAACCGGTTGCATCACAGCCTGGTATGGAAAGACTAATGGCCAGTGTTACATACCCCGTGGGTATCTTGTGACTGTCTTATGACCATGATGTAATTGAGTATCGGGTGAGCATGATGTAGTGGTCTTGTGATGGTGAGGTGATGTAATTTCCCACCAGTGTGAGGTCACATGATGTAATTTTCCCACCAGTGAGAGGTTATGTGATGGCCTGTTCCAACAGGTATAAAACGGGAAAGCCTTGCTGTGACGCAGGTCAGTTCGTTGTTTAATTCGTCAGTTACTCCATTATGCTGCATATTCGTCTCATAATGCAGTTTTCTTTTAAAGTGGAGTTTTACTTTTTATCTTAAGTCTCAAAGGTTATTGCTGGCAGTTTCACCACAACGCTGCCAGTTTTAGTCCAATCGGAGAGTGAAGAATTTACTGAAGTACGGAAAACCCGAAGGATCGAGTAAAGTTGGTGTCGTCGGCGCTAATACAGGATCGACCTTATTGAATCCTCATTCAAAGAGATAACCTGCATCCAAGATAATCCCCGCTATAAGAGCAGGGAGGATTGGGGCAGTGTTATTCGCCAAGGAAAAGGTCAGTTCCTTTAAGCCGTTTTTCTTTCCTTTGTCGTAAATCCTTCGGGCAAGGCATATTTCGGCTGGAATCAGCAGTAACGTCACGTCGTCGAGGAATTTGTTACCAGGTAAGTCTCTCCTAATTGACTGTCTAAATCACTTGGACTTTTACATTTATCCCTTTAAGATCTGTTTGAGGGGCTGTACAGCAGTTAACTTCCAGTTAAGTTAGTCATTTATTTACTTTTCATTTGTTGGTGAGCTGGGTTTTAATAAATGTTTAATTTGTTTATAAAAAACCTGTCTCAATTCTATATTCATTGTTGCTGTATCGTAACACCAGGTATAGAGAGGTCAACAAGAAGTGGTGGATACAGCCCAGTCCATCACTGGCAAATCCCTCCCCAACACTGAGCACATCTACAGGGAGCACTAACATAAGAAAGCAGCATCTATCAAAAACCACCACCATCCAGGGTATGCTCTCTTCTTGCCACTACCACTGGGTTCAGGAACAGTTTGATTGTTTGTCAGTCTTTATACACTGTATAGTTTTTCATAATTTCCACTGTATTCCAATTTTCCTGTAAATGCCTGCAAGAAAATGAATCTTAAGATAGTTTGTGATAATATATATGTACTTTGATATTAAATTTACTTTGAGATGTTGGATGAGTGACAAATATTGGATCAGACTCTTTACGAGATGGCACCTTGTATGCCCACTTGTAGCAGCAGTGTTCTGACAAATAACCAAAAGACTTCAGGCTAGATTCTTGTGATCCACTCCCTGAAGCATAACTTGAACCCACAACCTCCCGATGTGATGAAAATGCCACGCACTGCAAACACTTGACTAATGAAAGGTAGATTACAGCCTCCACCCAAGAGTAGGATTCTATATTTCCCCAATGCACCAATAATTGGGTAGACTACACCAACCTTTCCAGATGTGTGGAATGAGCTGCAATTGGTTCTCAGTGTCCAAAGCCTGCAGCAGATCCATCAGACCTTGCGCATTAGGATAGTATAGCTGGAAACAAAATGTTTGCACTTCAGTATTCTGTTCTTCAATACATATTTCAAAAGACATGATTGCAGAATTAGGCCATTCGGCCCATCGAGACTGGTCAACCATTCGATTATGGCCGAGTTACTTTCTCTGAACTCCATTCTCCTGCTTTCTCTCTATAACCTTTGGGTATCTGTTGTGCAGGGGTTGATAAATCATTGATTTGGCCTCCTTAGCCATCTGCAGCAATGAATACCAGATTCATCATCCTTTGGTTAAAGAAATTCTCCCTCATCTCAACAATTTAGATTCTGCCCTATGTCAATGATTTGGATGATGGAACTGATAGCTTTGTTGCGAAATTTGCAGACGATATGAAGATAGGTAGAGGGGCAGATGGATTTGAGGAAGTAGAGGCTACAGAAAGACATTAGAATGTAGAAAGAAGTGGCAGATGGAATAGTGTTGGGAAGTGTATGGTCATGCACTTTGGTAGAAGAAATTAAACTATTTTTGAAATGGAGAGAAACTACAAAAAACAAGGTCTGAGGAGTCCTTGTGCAGGATTCCCTAAAGGTTAACTTGCAGGTTGAGTCTGTGGCGAGGAAGGCAAATGTGATATTAGTGTCATTTATGTGTCATTTCAAAGGGACTAGAATATAAAAGCAGGGATGTAATGTTGAGATTGTATAAGGCACCAGGGAGGCTTCACAGAGTATTGTGAGCAGGTTTGGGCCCTTTACCTTAGAAAAGATGTGCTGTAACCAGACAGGGTTCTAAAGAGGTTCACCAAAATGATTCCAGGATTGAATGGCTTGTCATATCAAGAGTATTTCATCGCTCTGGGTCTGTATTCTATGCAATTCAGAATAACGAAGGGTGACCTCACTGAAACCTATTGAATGGTGAAAGGCCTTAACAGAGTGGATGTGGAGAGAATGTTTCCTATGGTTGGAGAGTTTAAGACCAGAGGACATAGCCTCGGAATAGAGGGATGTTCTTTTAGAATGGAGATGAGGAGGAATTTCTTTAGCCAGAGAATGGTGAATCTGTGGAATTCTTTGCCACAGGCAGCTGCAGAGGACTTTATGTAGTGTACATTTAAGGCCGAGGTTGATAGATTCCTGATCGGTCAGGGCATGAAAGAATACTGGGAGAAAGCAGGAGATTGGGGCTGAGAGGAAAATCGGATCAGCCATGATGAAATGGTGGAGCAGGCTTGATGGGCCAAATGGTCTAATTCTGTTCATATAACTTACAGTCTAATGGTCATCTCTGGCCTTTGTATTCTGTAGCTATGCTCTCTGGTCCTAGACTCTCTGACTGTTGGCAACATAAAAAATGGCTTAATTGGGATTTGAATTTGGGACTTCTTTCATCCAAACAGGGAATCATACCCTTAGCCCATTGACCGAGCCTCACCTAAATTTTGGTTAAGCACTCTTGGAACACTGTGTGGTTTCCCCAGTGCAGAGGCTTTGGAAATGGTACTGAGGAGGTTTACTAAAACAAACCACGAGGAGAAGTAGTCAAACTTGGGCTGTTTTCTCTGGAATATCAATATGTTTCATATAAATATAGTAATAGGTGCCTGTAATGTGGAATGGGCTGCTAGTGCAAGTGTAGATGTGGATTCAATTGTAACGATTAAGAGAAGTTTGGACAGGTATGTGGATGGGAAGCTAATGGAGGGCTAGAGTCCAGGTGTGCGTTGATGGAGCTTGGCAGAAAACCAGACCAGCACGGACAAAATGGACTGATGATACACATAGACATATGTGTGTCCATGTCTCTTATTTATGATTATATCCCCTGTACCTAATTTCTGCACAAATTAGAAACTCATTACTACCTCAACCCTCCTCCAATCACTTTACCTCATAATTCCTATATCCATCCCTGCAAGGTTTGTAACTTGAGCCATTCCTCCAAAGCCAGCTGTAAGATCAGGCTTTGCCACAATTTGTAAGATGTCTGTATGATCTCCCCGTGCTTCTGTGGATTTGCTCCAGAGGCTTAGTGAGTTGTGGGCAAGCTATGGTGACACTTGCCCAGCACAATCCTGATTTGATTTGATGCAAATGACATATTTCATTGTATGTTTTGAAGTATATTCAACAAATAAAGGTAACTATTCTTTCCTAATGCAGCCTTAATCCTGAGCCATTTGTAAATTCTCTAATTCGCCCAAACAGTAATAAACCAATATTCCTGCTGCCTTTCAAATGTTTAGTAATACACATTCCAAAGATTAATCAAGGGCAACAGGGACACAAGTGGCCAAACAGCTGGCTTCTCTTTTCATTATGAAGGACAAAGAAGTTTTAGTTTATTTATCAGCATTTCATGTTTGGGGATAGAAAGCATCTCCCTTTCCCTTCAGAGCTAAAAGCCAGTAATTCAGCCAGCTACTTATCTGAGTTACAATGACATTGATAAGCAGACATACCGAGGGAATGAGGTCTTTGTACCATTTGAGAACCACATCGATGCTCTCCATCATGCACAAGATGGTAAAGAACCGACCACTGACGAATAAAACACAAAACAGGAACAAGTTATTGACGTTCAGTGTACTGAATTGAAACAGACATGTTCTGTTAAATTCATATTGAACCTTGAACTGCAGCATTCAGCAGTGCTGATCAACTTATTGCAAGACCGTGGATATCAATACACAGAGACTGTGATAGACAATATTTACGAAGATCACACCAACAGCTAAATCCTATAAAGGATGGGATGGCTTGAATAGGCAGGAAACCGAGAGATCCTGACTGATCTATTTTATAGGGGAGGATCAAAATTACAGGCCATGATACAGATGTTATTGAGATATCAAAGAATTGAAAATAAATTTCACCTGAGACTCATTGAAGAAAGGAAAACAGAAGGCTATGGAAGGGTTAGTTTGATCATGGAGTAGGTTAGAAGTCTGCATAACATATTGGACCGAAGGGTCTGTATTGTGCTGTACTGTTTCAAGCTCTATGAACAGCTCTGAGAATGTGGAATACAGGAGACCACGAAGGCCCCTTACTTAAGAGGGGATGTACTGGCATTGATGGGTGTCCAAGAGATGGTCACTCAGCTAGATATTGGGACGGGAGAGTTGCCTCATCACAAACAGCAAATATATTGCATCTATTGTATTTGGAGTCTGCCATGAAGTGGGGTGAATTTAACAAAATATGCAAGATTCTTAGCAGGCACAATAAGGCAGATGCTGAGATATTCCCTCTAGAGGGAGGTTCTCAAACATGGGGATGTACTACAAGATTTAGGGGCAGACAGTCAATCTGAAAACAAGATGTGTAGCCAGAACCTCTTGTGGAGGGTGGTGGATCTCTGAAATTCTGTAGCCTGGAGGGATGTGAAGGCTGTATCATAGGTGGGTGGCTATATATTTAGAAATAGACATAATTTTGACGGTCAGCGATTTCAGGGCTATGGAAACTGGCACAGAAAAGGAGTTGAGGCCTGGGGCAGATAAGCCACCATCACAAAGAATGGCAGGGCAGGCAAAAAGGGGTCAATTGACTACAGTCTGCTATTTCCTTATATTCAGTAGAGCCAGTCCTTCCTTAGAAGTTACACGAATTTCTCAGATTAATGACAGGTGGAAGACCACCATCACCCATGTCATACGTCATGGCACATAATGATGATGAATCCTTCCTCTGATGGCAAACCCACCATCTCTCACCCCCCCCCCCCCCCACTTCCACAATGGCAAGTACATCCTTTCCACAGCAAGCTGATCAGTATCATACCGTACATCATACATGACTTCCTTACTCCCGTACCCAATTATTTTCATGATAAAGGCAAACATATCCTCTGCCTTCCTAATCTCTCATCCTCTTTTAGTTACTTGAACCCTTTTGCACCAGGGCACCTAGATTTCTTTGAAGATCCACATGTTGTAACCTCATACTGTTTTAAAAAAAATTAATTTTTTTGCACATTTTTCTGTATTACACTTAATCTGCCACATTCCCCACCCCCCCCCCCCCCCCAACTTATCCCATTGGACCCAGTAACAAAAAAAACTGCAAATCCTTTTTAGGGCGGCGTGGCAGTGTAGTGATTAGCATAATGCTATTACAGTGCCAGTGACCTGGGTTCAATTCTGCCACTGTATGTTCTCCCTGTGACCACATGGGTTTCCTTCAGGTGCTATGGTTCTCTTCCACATTCCAACGACCTACGGTTAGTGGGCCGACTGGTCACATAGGTGTAATTCACTTGGGTAGATGGGCACTCTGGCAGCATTGCGGTTAGTGTGACTCTGTTACAGCTTGGAGCGTTCCAGACTTTGAGGTTCAATTCCACCGCCATTCTGCAAGGAGTCCTTCCTGTGGAATGCATGCGTTTTCTCCAGGTGCTCCAGTTTCTGCCCACAGTCTGAAGACGTACCAGGTAGGTTAATTAATCATTGTAAACTGTCCCATGATTAGGTTAGGGTTTAATCAGGGTAGCCGGGGTGGCATTGCTGAAGGGGACTGCTCCAGATTGTATCGCTAGATAGATAAATGTGTGGCAAAGGCTCATTTAGCCAGAAGGGCCTGTTACTATGCTGGATCTCTACATAGAGTGAATAAAAAAATAACTCATTTCTGAAAGGTATTTCCAATTTACTTGTTTAGAACTTCAGAATATCCTGTTACAGGAAACAAAATTCTCCAGCAGCATCCATACCTGTGTCGGGGTTAGTGGATATTGTATACAAGCGGAGGTTGGTGAGTCTAGGGTTGTTTCGTTAGAGTAGCACACACTGAGGGTAGACTTGGTCAAAATGAACTAAAATGCACTAAAATGAATGCTGTTTGGGAAGGAATATGCCCCTCAGTAGAGGGGCCAGTAAGCAGAGGACACAGCTTGAACGTAGAAGGATGAAGAATCATTTCAGTGAAGGTGATAAGGGGCTAAAACTCAATGCCTAAAAGGTGGTGAGAAAATCTCTTAATAGGTCTGAATCTATAAAGAGGATATAACACAAACAGCACTCCTTTTTTGGCCGCTATGCTGCCATAGAAAATGGTCACTTTCTCTGCCGTCAATGTTTAAGATGCTTTGATGTGCCACTCGAGCATGAATCATGTGAATTAGATATGGTCCATTATTACATGTACAGTGAAACGCTGGTCTCGTTATTACACTATGCATTGAGGTAGAACAAGGACAGAATGCAGAATAAAGTGCAGCAGCTACAGAGGAATTGCAGTGCAGGTGAACAAAGTGCAAGATCCTAACAAGGTAATGCAGTATTTGGAGACAAGCTGATTTGCCTTTACCTGCTGAACCTGTGCAAGATGAGGAACTGCTGCCTGCTTGTTCTTGCAGAAATGTGGCTCCAGGACAACATGCCATACCACCCATGGAGTTGTGCTAATATATTTCGAGACTGTATTTTGGACCTTAGCCCGTTTTGCTTAGCTATATTAATGTGTATGGCTAATGACAATTAAACTTGAACTTGAACAGAGTGTAAGGAGGAATGTCTGGCCCCGGGGTCTGGCTTACTGCTTCACTGATTTGAGCTGAAATAACTCTTCACAGGAGCCTGTGCTCTGCATATCAGATTACCGAGCAGGCAAGCCATTTATAATAAAAGTCAAAATTTCTTACTAATAAATACTTCGCTGATAAGAATCACCCAATAACTTCCAGTTGTCTCCAGTTTCAAGAACTCTGTGAATTTTGTATGCCAGTTCAAGGTCTTTCATTTCCAAGCACTGCAAGGAGGGAAGCAAAAGTGTTCTCAGATTGTGCAAGGCAGGTTTGCACCACATATATCTCCCACAGTGATCACAACTCTACACTTCGGACTACAAGTGAAACAAGAGCTCAGAAGTCCCTCAATGCAGTCAACTGATGCTCATACCACCAGCAGGCAACCTCGCATTCCTGGGTAAGTTATCAAAAGACAAGTTCAAATATGGTTGTGGCTATTTCACAGATTCAGTGAAATAAATATGGAATTAGAACCTAGTAAAGGCTGCATTGGGAACTACTCCATCTCAAGAACCCATACTACTACCATTGGGAAGGAGGTAAAGGAGGGTTAGGTTCCACACCACCAGGTTCAGGAACAGTTATTACCCTTCAACTCTCAGGCTCCCGAACCAGTGTGGATAACTTATAGAAAGTAGAATAGTACAACACAGTACAGGCCCTTCGGCCCACAATGTTGTACCGATCCTTAAACCCTGCCTCCCATATAACCCCCCACCTTAAATTCCTCCATATACCTGTCTAGTAGTCTCTTAAACTTCACTAGTGTATCTGCCTCCACCACTGACTCGGGCAGTGCATTCCACACACCAACCACTCACTCTCTGAGTGAAAAACCTTCCTCTAATATCCCCCTTGAACTTTCCACCCCTTACCTTAAAGCCATGTCCTCTTGTATTGAGCAGTGGTGCTCTGGGGAAGAGGCACTGGCTGTCCACTCTGTCTATTCCTCTTAATATCTTGTACACCTCTATCATGTCTCCTCTCATCCTCCTTCTCTCCAAAGAGTAAAGCCCTAGCTCCCTTAATCTCTGATCATAATCCATTCTATCCAAACCAGGCAGCATCCTGGTAAATCTCCTGTACCCTTTCCAATGCTTTCACATCCTTCCTATAGTGAGGTGACCAGAATTGGACACAGTACTCCAAGTGTGGCTGAACCAGAGTTTTACAGAGCTGTATCGTTACCTCACGACTCTTAAACTCTATCCCTCAACTTATGAAAGCTAACACCCAATAAGCTTTCTTAACTACCCTATCTACCTGTGAGGCAACTTTCAGGGATCTGTGGACATGTACCCCCAGATCCCTCTGCTCCTCTGCACTGCGAAGTATCCTGCCATTTTCTTTGTACTCTGCCTTAGAGTTTGTCCTTCCAAAGAGTACCACCTTACATTTCTCCGGGTTGAACCCAATCTGCCACTTCTCAGCCCAATCCTGCATCCTATCAATGTCTCTCTGCAATCTTTGACAATCCTCTACACTATCTACAACAACACCAACCCTTGTGTCATCTGCAAACTTGCCAACCCACCCTTCTACCCCCACATCCAAGTCGTTAATAAAAATCATGAAAAGTAGAGGTCCCAGAACCGAACCTTGTGGGACACTACTAGACACAACCCTCCAATCTGAATGTACTCCCTCCACCATGACCCTCTGCTTTCTGCAGGCAAGCCAATTCTGAATCTACCTGGCCAAACATCCCTGGATCCAATGGCTTCTGACTTTCTGGATAAGCCTACCGTGTGGAACCTTATCAAATGCCTTACTAAAATCCATGTAGATCACATCCACTGCACTACCCTCATCTATATGCCTGGTCACCTCCTCAAAGAACTCTATCAGGCTTGTTAGGCACGATCTGCCCTTCACAAAGCCATGCTGACTGTCCCTGATCAGACCACGATTCCCTAAATGCCCACAGATCCTATCTCTAAGTATCTTTTCCAACAGCTTTCCCACCACAGACGCAAGGGTCATTGGTCTATAATTACCCCGACTGTCCCTACTACCTTTTTTGAACAAGGGGACAACATTCGCCTCCCTCCAATCCACTGGTACCATTCCCGTGGACAACGAGGGCATAAAGATCCTAGCCAGAGGCTCAGCAATTTCTTCCCTCATCTCGTGGAGCAGCCTGGGGAATATTCCATCAGGCCCCGGGGACTTACCCGTCCTAATGTATTTTAACAATTTCATTCACTTCAATACTGAACTGATTCCACAACCTATAGACTCAATATCAAGGACTCTACAACTCATATGCTCAGTATTATTTATTTAAAATTTTATTTGCACAATTTGTCTACTTTTGGACATTTTCTGTCAGTCTTTATGTACAGTTTTTTCATAAATTCTGTTGTTTTTTACTGTAAATGCCTGCAGGAAAATGAATCTCAATATAGTACAGTATATAGTGACATATAGTAATTTGATAATAAATTTACTTTAATACTTTTCAAATTTCTCACTCAACATATTGGTTAAGGGAGGAAATATGGTGTCTCTACCTGGTCTGGCTCATATGACTGCTTGACATTAACTGCTACAATATTTGAGAACAAATAGGGATGAGGAGCAAATGTTATGCCTACAAACCATGAAGGAATAACTAAATAACAAAATCTAAAGACTGGTATTTTATTTCACCCCCTTTTGCCATTTCCTAGTCTATCAACAGACAGTTTGAATTCCTGTGTCTTTCATTGCTTGGTGAATTACATGCAACAGCTTAAGCAGTACATACCACTAGGTGGCAGTGCATCCCAGCATTAGCAACAAGCACAAAGTACTCTTTGACCTTGGGCTCCTTAGTAAAATGCAGAGGTTCAAACTTACTGACTGCTTGAAACGGCTGAACAATCAAGTTTGCTCCACATGGGAACTCTGCTCTTGTAACCTTCCCCCATGTTAAAAGTGGTGCAGGTTCTGTTTTGAATGGGGATTGTGCATCCTCGCCACTCAACCCCTCAACCTCAGCCTGTCATCAAGGCCACAGGTGATCTGTCTATCTGTACCAATTCCTCATAGACCTCAATTCCCTGATCTTTTGCAATAAATCAACTTCTTAAATATTCCCCAGTGATCATGCTTCCTTAACATTCTATGGAAGAGAATTTACTAACCTCTAGGTAGCAGTCCCCAGCTTTAAAGATTTAACTTGGCATATTGGTTTACTTTTGTCACATGTACTGCACTGCAGAGAAAAACTGTTCTGCATGTCATCCATATGGATCATTTCATGCAGATATGCCAACTAATCATTTTTACATACTCTCCCGAGGTTCCTCCGCCAGTGAAAACATTTTGACATCTACCGTTTCACATAATATACAGTCAGAGCAATACAACATGGATTCATGCTGACCACAGTGACCACCCAGCTAATCCTACACATCCCTCTAAATCCCACACATCCATGTACCTATCCAAGTGATACCACTGCGTCTGCCTCAACTACCTCCTCTGACAGCCCATTCCATATACAGTACTCACCATGCTCTGTATTAAAAATACACATCTAATTTCCTTAGCTGTTTAGGTTAGGATAACCCCTCATCCAGGAATTTGCTTAGTGAATTTCTTCTGGACCGCTTCCACTAACAGTAAAAGGCAATCTCTTTAACCATTATGATCTTCTTTAATGCCTTCATTAATAAGGATTTTGGATATTTTTGCATTTTTTAAATTTAACAAAATCATTTGTTTTCAAATATTTCTACAAGACCAGCCACAGGAGCAGAATTAAGCCATTTGGCCCATCAAGTCTGCTTTAACATTCAATCATGGCTGATTTACTTTCCCCCTTCAACCCCATTCTCCTGCCTCCTCCTCAATCTTTGATGGCCTTGCAAATCAAGAACCTATCAACCTCTGCATTAAATGTACCCAAACACTGCCATCTGTGGAAATGAATTCCTGGCTAAAAAAAAAATACCTCATCTGCTCCAAAATATTTCTCCCATCAAGAGTGCCCACAGAGGATCATATTTCAGTTTATCTATCAGAGTTATACAAGCTCTTCAATTCCACCATCAGCTTCCTTTGTCTTAATGTACAGAATATTTTCTTCACTTCAAGTAATTGGATATCTGGGAGTATTTGGACAAATGACTGCAGTCACTTCAACCAGAGAGAGTGAGAATATTTAGTTTCTCTGTCACTGCCCAGAAACCAGTACAGTCCATTTTTATTCTATCTAAGGGAGTAAAAACAAATACTTACCACTCTCATCGCACTGTTGAAGAAATTTACTGTGGATAAAGGAAACAAGACCATTTGTAGGGTGCTCAGAGAAACCACGAGAGAGGAATAATGGTGCAATGACATCTTTTGCATCCAATTAGTACTTTTTATGTCTCACCTGAGGAACTTCACCTACACTACCAAATTTTCTAATTAATTATCATGATGTTGTAGCCTTAACCACTAGTTTTCATATCATCTACACTATCACCTGTACATCCGAGTTATTGACACAAATGTAAGCATCAAAGTTCCTAGTGGTTCACCACTGGCTGGACTTCCAATCAGAAAAGCAACATGTTACCAGCACCCTCTGCCCCCAATACCAAATTAACTTTGATTCTAATTTGTTTGAATGCACAAGGTCTTATGGGCTCCAGCCTTTTGGCCTACCCTATCATATGAGACCTGGTCAATGTAGACAACATCTACCTCTTCCCTTCCCCTCACCAATATGCTTAGTTATCCCCTCAAAAATTAAAGATGAGACAGAATTTCCCATGAATAAAATCATTAATTAATCTCTGCCTTTCCTAGCATAGATAAAAATCGTCCCTTAAAATTATTTTCCAATAGTTTCCCTACTTCTGATGCAAGACCTACTGAGCTGTAGATATCTTGTTTGACCATGTTCTCTTCTTTTAAATAAAGACAAATGGGGTTGGTCAGAATCAGGTTACTGCCATTCACATATGTTGTGAAATTTGCTGTTTCGCAGCAATACAGTGCATTTCATAAAAAATACGTTATAATAATTATACAAAATAGAGCAAAGAGACAGCAAAATAATGAGGCAGTGTTAATGGACCTTTCAGAAACATGATGACCAATGGGAAGAAGCTGTTCCTAAAACATTGCGCGTCTGTCTTCAGGCTCCCATACCTCCTAGCTGATGGTAGTAATGAGAAGAGGGCACGTCCTGGATAGTGAGGGTCCTTCTTGATGAATACCACCTTCTCAATGCATCACCTTTTGAAGATGTCCTCAGGGGTGGGAGGTTCTCTGCAGCATTTACAGATTCTGCACATTTGTGGGTGACCTTAAGGCAAGCCTTCCTCTCTTGTATACTCCAACTTTGTTACAATAAAGCCCAACACTTCATTTCCCTTAACCATCTGCTGAAAATTCATACCAATTTTTTTTCCCTTCCAGTTTTTTTTTGGCTTGGTCTTAAACATCTTTTTCAGTACAAGATGTTGGCTACCATATTTGGACTACCATTTACAGTTCTGGTCACCTTGCTATAGGAAAGATGTCATTAAACTGCAGAGGATACAAAAGAATTTGAGTACATTACCGGGACTGGAGCATGAGAATTATAAGGAAAGGCTAGGACAGATTTCCCTGGACCTCAGGACACAGTAGGGTGACCTTAAGGTGGTTTATAAAATCATTAGGGACTTGGAAAAGTCACAATCTTTTCCCCAAGGTAGGAGAATCCAAAACTAGAAGGCACAGTTTAAGTTAAGAGGGTAAAGATTTAAAAAGGGGCAACATTTTCTTCCACACAGGGGCTGGTGTACATATTAAATGGTTATCAAAAGCAGTAGTAAAGGCCAGTACAACTACATAATTTAAAAGACGTTTGGACAGGTACGTGGATGAGAAAGGTCCAGAGGAAACTACCTCAGTTAGGGAACATGCTTGACAAGGACAAGCTAGGCCAAAAGGTTCACTCCCATGCTCTATAGTTCCCTAAATCCAGCACACTGAATTTCAAACAGAATGTGCCTGCACAATTCTATCAAGACTTATCACTTACCATCATCAGGATCTTTGGCTTCAAAATGCTTCCCTTCCATTTCATGAAGCAGGATGACGATAAAGTCATTTTGTTGCTGGTTTGTAGCAGCTGTGAAGATTGAAGGGGAAACATTAGCTGTGCCAAGGGAAGCCTGCACAAATCTAAAATACATGAAGGTATTGAGCAAAGAGAGCAAGCTAAGCTAAAGAACGGGTGATTCTGCATGAATCAGGAAATTCTCTGTGAGGACAGCTCCAGAATTCAGGAACATCCCTTTAGAACAGAGATGAGGGGGAATTTCTTTAGCCAGAGGCTGGTACATCTGTGGATTCATTGCCACAGAGGGCTGAGGAGGCCAAGTCAGTGGGTATATTTAAAGCAGAGGCTGATAGGCTCTTGATTAGTCCAGGTGTCAAAGGTTAGAGAGAAGTAAAATAAATCAGCCATGATGGAATGGCAGAGCAGACTTGATGGGCCAAATGGGTCAATTCTGCTCACACGTCAGATTCAAAGAGAGCATTCCTGGAAATGGCTTTTCAACTCTGATAGCTGAAAGACAAATAAAATGTCAAGCACTCTCCCATTAAAATATTATTGAAAGAAGCATTGAAACTCAACTTTGAACAAAAACTGAGGAGTGTATGTCATCTCTAGGGAGCAGTAGATCTTAAACTGGAAGGCGAACTGTAGATATATCAAGATTAAATGTTTCTTAAGAGGCTAGAAACTCATAAAAAAGCTGTTACAAAACAAGGTACTACTCAACAAGTATCTTTCAGATATAAACTTGACTAACATCCTGAAACAGGCCACCTTTAGTAAATCTACACCTGACAGCTGTGTGGGGTGGGTACTTTTAGGGGCACCATGGTAGTGTAGCCATTAGTTCAATTCCTGCTGCTGTCTGTAGGGAGCTTTGTTCATTCTCCCCCTGGCCACTGTGGCTTTCCTCCGGGTGCCCTGGTTTCCTCCCACATTACAAAAACACATGGCTGAGCAGGTTAATTGGTCACATGGGTGTAATAGGGCTGTGTGCGGTCATTACGCCAGAAGGCCTGTTATCATGCTGTACCTCTGAATAACCATTCCTCCTCTCTGAGAAATAAAATAGGCTTTCTTGTTTTCAGCTCTGCTGGACGGTTATTGATCTGCAATGCACGGGTCAGTAGGCTAATTGGTCACTTGGGTGTAACGGGACATTGTGGGTTCACCTAGGAGCGCACAATATAACAGAGCTATCTCTTTAAAATAAATAACATTCAAGTTAGCAACAGAGGGCTTAACTTAATAATTTATGCTTGACTGCTGGTTGTACTGAGTTAAAGGCATATAGTACATAACTAAAGCAAACACGAGGAAATCTGCAGATGCTGGAAATTCAAGCAACACACACAAAATGCTGTTGTGTTCCACCAGCATTTTGTGTGTGTTGCTAGTACATATCTAAGCTCCCTTTAGTCTATAAACACATTTTAAAATGCGCTTCCCTGCCAATCTCTGTTCAAGTGAGCAGTCTGCAGAGTGAGAGAACCATGGGCAGGGTCAGCTATGAGGCAGGCTCAGGTCTCTGGTCACAATGAAGTGATGTGGCATTACCCAAGAAGGAGGTGATAAACGCCCCATTACCAGAGTTATTCCTCCACAGCAGGAAGACGAACAAAAGCAAATGTTCACGCAATCAGTTAGGAGGAACCAAGTACATAGGACTCATTCAGCATCTGCCAACAAAGTGCAATGGAAACTAGCCACTCAGTGATCATGACAACATTGGTATTCTGTAACAGAAGGTTTACACACATTCGTAATGCAGGCTGTCGTCTTGCTGGGTAGTTTTCAGTGTTCGATGTATAAACTCAAAAGGAGACACCACTTATATGCTAAACCAAAAGGAAGATGTTGGCTGCACGTCACATACAGGAGGCAGGAGTAGCAGGCTTCCCAGCCGGAGCAGCAGCGGCTCAGTACAGGCGAATGTTCTCATGCAGCCATTTCTCGGGAAGCCCACCACATGTGGGCTAAGCGAAGAACGGCTGCACTCAGCTCCCATTATCCAGCTGAGGTCAGTACCCCTGCGCCACTCATCACTGCCGGCGGCTCCGGGGAGCCGACCCCCAGACAGTGCAGCCGCTTTCTCAAGACTGACACTAAAATTCAAAACTCTCACGTGCATCTGCAGATGCTGGAAATTCAAGCAACACACACACAAAATGCTGGTGGAACACAGGTCAGGCAGCATCTATAAGGATCACAATCCTTGCCGTCATTTTTTAACTTTAACACTTGACAGACTCACTGCCCAACACCAAGCTTTACTAGATTTCTAATCGCAACTGCGTGAAGACATTTAAAATGCACACAGAAATGGGAGCTGCAACACACTCACCTTGATGCAGACACTTGAAACTAAATGCAAGGCGCCAGCACTCATGTTTACTGTTTCCTGACCATAACTCAATGGAAGGAGTAGTGTAAATACAAACACTGGAATTCACACAGGTCTGATCGTGGCTATTGCCTTACCCAGGTCTCTGGTAGATTCCTATAGTTGAGGAGCCTAGGACCAGAGTGCACAGCCTCAGAACACAAGGATAAGGACGGACAGAGGTGAGAAGGAACTTCTTTAGCCAGAGGGTGGTGGAATTCATTGCCACAGAGGACTGGCGAGGCCAAGTCATTTGGTATATTTAAAGCAGAGGTTGATAGGTTCTTAATCAGTAAGAATGTTAAAGGTTACAGCGAGAAGGTAGGGGAATGAGGCTGAGAGGGATAATAAATCAGCCATGATGGAATGGCTGAGCAGACTCAATGGGCCAATGGTTTAATTCTGCGCCAATGTCATGGTCGCAATGCACACTCACACACACGCATAAACAGAAAGTTCATTTCAAACAACTTAGAGCTCTGACATTTTGCAAGAATGCAAGTGAACTTGAAACTTCAGTTAAAGTTCAGCACTGCAAGAAGAAATAAAAAAAATCTTTCTTGCACCATGATTCACCCTTCTATCCAGCTTTTGAATGATTACTTACCAATTTTATAGAATATACCTAGTAAATGATCAAAGGTGGCCAAACTTGGTTCTGCAATTAAAGAAGATCAAGGTTAGAATACCCACAGGAATATACTTGGTCCATTTAAACAAAAGAATTAAAGAAAATGGAGTGGCAAACACATTAAATATTTCAGCTACACACAAAATGCTGGAGGAACTCAACAAGTTAGGCAGCAATAAACTGTTGGTGATTTGGGCTGAGACCCTTCATCCTCCAGCATTTTGTGTGTACCGCTCAAGATCCCTAGCACCTGCAAAATCTCGAGTTTTAAGATTTCAGCTAAAGCAGTCATAGTTCACAAGTAACGTCAAATGATAAAATAATTACACCTCAAAAGGCTCTGAATGACTTTTAGCAGGGAACACTCTTCTGCAGGTTTATGGGTTCATTTATTATCAGAGTATACAACTTTCATTCAAGTTTCACTATTGGTGACTGGCTCAGACTGAGGCATTTTTCTCGTGGAGCCGCTTCTCAAATAGCTCACCACATGTAAGCTAAGTGAGAAACGACCGCACTCAGCTCCCATTCTCCAGCTGAGGTCCGTACCCCTGCGCCAATCATCATCGCCAGCCAAGACAATTACTTACATCTAATACACCCATGATGTTAGAAAACTTTTATTTGCATTGACACCACTACTGTTGTTATGCTTGGCCACACTTGGCCCCATTATAACTTGCGGGAGCATCAGTGGATAGTGCTCACAAATTTCTCTGGTACTGTATAACTTAGTCGGTCAACATCTCAGCCTCTCTTCAGCTCACTCTGCAAACAGACTCTTCTGCTCTATCCAATTATTTACTATTTTGTTACCCAAATTGCTGTAACCACGACTAAATGAAAGCGCAGTATTCTTTAAATGCAGATATGTGCTGGAAACCCTTGCTCCAATTAATCCCTACACTCTAATCATTGATTACCAACACAGTCTAAACAAAGCTTTCAAGAGAAGATAGTGGGTTACATTGTTCAAAGTAAATTTATAGTCAAACTACACATATGCCACCATATACAACCCTGAGACTCATTTTCTTGCAGGTATATTCAATAAATCCATAGAATAATCACAATACAATAAGAGGCCACACCAACACGCCAACCAGTGTGAAATACAACAAACTATGTAACTACAAAAAGAAAGAAACAATAAATAAGGAATAAAAATCAAGAACTTGAGTCCTTAGGTTGTGGGAAACAGTTCAGTGAGGGGGCAAGTGAAGATGAGTGGAGTTATTTCCTCTGGCTCAATGGTTGAGGGGTAATAACAGTTCCTGAACCTGGTGGTGATGTGATACAGGTCATTTTTAGGTGATGGGATGTTGTCTAGAAGGATTTCCCATCTCTATTTTGGGGCTCAAGGAGGCAATGACACATCATCAGTTGCTTTTCAGCCATGGTGGATTATCTCAGGAGACAAAAGCTCATTCTGGAAATATAACAACATTCATATTGTGCCATGAAAGATAATCAGTTATTCCCCCTTCAATATAACAGGATGTGGATGAATGTGATGATTCTTTTTAAGTAATACCTGTGACAGAAGATGGTCTGCATTTGCATTCACTCTAGTTTTGTGGTGCTGAGATGATGGATGAGATCATCGTGAGAACTCATTCTCTTCCACATATGGGACAGGTGGTATGCGACAGTTTGGGAGTTACATAGGACTTCCGTGTCTCACCAATGAACGGACTCTCAGTTCCCAATGATATCCCGGATGCCACTTCACCAATTTGAGGAGTAATGGGTTAGGGGGGTTCCCAAGAATTTAGGGGTGCTTGTGAATTAGAGAACAGAATTGAATCTTTCCCTTTTTGTTAGGTAATAAAACATACAATAATACAGTATAGGCCGGGGGTCGGCAACCCGCGGCTCCGGAGCCACATGTGGCTCTTTTACGTCTGTGCTGCGGCTCCCTGTTGCTTTGGGAAATAATTGGTTGTGGCGACCCTTTTCCTGGCACATCCAAACCGACTCACAATTAGATAGCCTACGGGGGTTTGCGAGCACAGAGCTTTGGAGCCTCTGCACCACGGGGGGGCAGGTTGAGGGAGGCTTAAAAGTGAGGCTGAAGATTTCGAATAAAGTTTTTTCCTTCGACTGCAGTTACCGACTCCGTGTCGTAATTTTAGCGCTGCGTGTAGCACACCGCTACATGGTCAGTATTTAATTAAAATGTATTTTATGTTAGTTTGTTAGTTTTTGAAATGTAATTCTAAATTTGAAGATTATGGTGATCTTGTACAATTTAAATAAGACGTTGTGGCGACCCATTTCCTGACACATCCGAACCGGCTCACAATTAGCCAGCGTTCAGGCTAAGGGAGATAGCCTACGGGGGTTTGTGAGTACGTGTCTTTTGCAGCATCCACGCCCATGGGGGGCGGGTTGAGGGAGGCTTAAAAGCAAGGCTGTTTAGTTCGAATAAAGCTATCTTTGACTGCAGTTTACTGACTGCGTGTAGCACACCGCTACAACGTGTTTTTATCGCTGACTGTCCAGAGGGGAGGTGCTGAAACGCTTTGTCGCGTGTCTGGAAGAAGTGAAAACTTTCCTGGGCAGCAAAGGGCTCAACTTTCCTGAGCTGGAACAGCCAGAGTGGCTGGAAAAGCTACACTTCATGGTAGACATGACAGCGCACCTGAACACGCTGAACACAGCTCTTCAACGGGGTAAGGACGTACAGCCCTGCACATGTTGGAGGATGTTTTGGCATTCGAGCGCCAGTTGACGTTGCTTGCCAGAGATTTACAGAAAGGCACATTGTCTCACTTCCCCAATTTGAGAGAGTTCAAACAAGGTCACGACATGATAAATTCGGAGTATTTACATTCTGCAATCATCGCAATGCAAACATCGTTTGGGAAACGCTTCTGTGAGTTCAGAGAGGAAAAAAACACATTATCCTTCCTGGTCACTCCCCTAAGCATCGATCCATCCCTACTGAATACGACTGCATTGTCAGGTGTGAGTCAACCTGAACAAGTATGATAAATATTTTAATTGCCTATTATTTTACGTATATTCATATGTTTTCATTGTTCAGTGAAATAGTCCTTTCATTTTTCAGGTTGACAGCTGGCTGACGTTATTTTTGGTTTGCTGCTGGTGGCAAATTTAAGTTTGGCGTTTTTCATAAATACAAGAAGGACTCAAATAGACGTTGAGTATTTTACTTAAAAGTAACCTTCAACCCAACGTCTTTTTTTCGGAGTTCAAAATGTTTTTGTTGCATGCAGAAATGTAATTTCGTTTTCTCTGCAGGAGTTCATCAATTTCATAAATGCAACACATTATAGTTTGTTTATACATAGCATAAAGGCAAAACAAAACGTTGTATGTAGTGTTATTTCATTTTAAATGTCAAACGGGTTTTGCGGCTCCCAGTGTTTTCTTTTCTGTGGGAAACGGGTTCAAGTGGCTCTTTCAGTGGTAAAGGTTGCTGACCCCTGGTATAGGCCCTTCTTCCCACGATGCTTTGCCAACCTTTTAACCTACTCTATGACCAATCTAATGCTTCTCTCCATCAGCCTCCATTTTTCTCTCATCCATGTGCCCAAGAGTCTCTTAAACAATCCCCAATGAATCCATCTCTACCACCACCCCTGGCAGTGTGCTCCATGCACCTACCACTCTGTGTAAAAAACCTGACATCCCCCTGCCCATACTTTTCTCCAATCACCTCAAATATGTCCTTAATCTCTTCCTGGATGACACACTCTACCTTACTGATTGGAATTAGCACTTCAACACTGCAGATTGAGGCCTGAGTCTAGGAGACCATGGGGGTAGTTGAAGAGCAATGTCAGCAAATCCAGGAGTCCATCGGAGTCTGGAGTCGGCTTGTCCGGGGGTTGGAGGACAATGTATGTGCATTGGTAGGGCTTGTTTTGCTGTTGTTGTTTTTGTCGTTTGTTTTTGCTGTGTTCTGCTGAGCACTGTGGGCATGCTCTGTTGGTGCTGGAATGTGTGGTGACAGTTGCAGTCTACCCCAGTACATCCTTAGGTTGCGCTGGCTGTTAATGTGAACGGCACATTTCGCTGTATGCTTTGATGTACCTGTGACATAAAACTGAATCTTGCACAACCATGAGAGTATCAACACGAAAGGAGATTTCACAGATGAAGGTTATAAATGTCTACTCACGTACCAATTTTTAAGGCCTTCATTTCATTAATAATCTGCAGGGAAAGGGTTTTAGCATGTGAACCGCACTTTCGGAGGCACTTCAATGCAGAGTTAAAAGTTAACAAGTTTGGCTGCACCTTTTGTTCTGCCATCTGCTTCAACAGTTCCTGTTTTAACAAAAGGCAAAGAAGACCTCACTAAAGGTTAAGATACTGCTAAAATATAAAATTTATATAAAACATAAAATAAATGATTTTATACTGTGCAATCGGATTTGCAACATAATTAACTCCAGCACCAATACCATCACCAAAGCTTGGGACCCACAGTTGGCATTTGCACAATTGCTCTACCGGCATCTTCCTAACAATAGGAATTCAAGGTGATTATCATTTGGAATTAGTTCTATCATCTTGATTTGCAGAAGGATTCCTCCTACAAACAACATGTGCAGGAATTTATCTGATTCACTTGGTATATGACAGTATACAAAACCTTCTCTCGAACATACCAAGGAACTTACTAACAACTTAACACAGCACAGGACCTTCAGCCCACAACGTTGCGCCAAACCAATTGAAAACCCAACAAAACTAATTCCTTTGCCCACCCAATGTCCAGATCCTTCCATTCTCTGCACCCCATTCATGTGCTTATCTGAAGAATATTTTAATCATCTCTATTATTTGCTCCAACCTCTACTCCTGGCAGCACATTCCAGACACCCACCATTGTGTATTAAAATGTGCTCCCTTTACCTGCTTTGAAATTACCTTCTCTCATGCCCTTCAGTATTAGGCATTTTGATGCTGGGTAAAAGATAATGGTTGTCGCTCATAATCTTATAAACTTCATTTTATTTTTGACTGCTTACTTTACTACACTAAGGCTAATATTCCATGTCTACTACTTCCACTTGGCCAAAAAAACTATGTGCAGTTTTATGACTTCTCTTTTATTCTGGAAAGTGACACTCTGGATTAAAACAAGTCAGAAACACCTTCCAAATTACCCCATTTCTCTCAGAGGACCACTAATTTCCCTGTGATTCTCCTGTCAAACCATCTACACTGAAGGAAAATTTACAGTAGCCAATGTAAATAAAACTCAGTAAGCCAATATAAGCTGCCAGTGCAATTTTTTAAGATGTGGGAAAAAACTGGGGTAGCTGTGGAAAATCCAAATGATCATAGACTTCATACAGACAGCGTCCAAAGCCAGGAACCATCTTGGATTACTCTTAGCAGTACAGCCACCCAAAGGAAAAGAGCATTGGAAAGGCATAAGATATCAGAGACCTGGGGGCTAGAACGGTGCTATCTTTCTACTCACCAGAAGAAAATCTATTCTCTCATTATATGCCTCCTTCAGTTCTGGAACTGCCGTGATGAGTGCATTGAAGGTATGAACATCCGCTGTGAAAGGCAGATCATTAGAACAGTGAATTAATCACATTTGAGAAAAATCACCCTATTTACACAGTTGATTCTTCTATTATCGTCCACATTCTTAACACTAGATGTATCGAACACACACCCAACTCAATGGTTTAGGCTGCCCAACTGGTTAATGTTGTTCAATACAAGCAGACATCAGAATCTGTATTATTTGTCTGCAGCTTAGGACTGCCGGTTACAAGCAGATGAAAGGAAATTATTCATTAATATAGTTTCATACAAAGCCTCTGTTCCTGGGGTTAGTCACATATGAAGTGTTTCAGGTTGTTCCTGGCCCCAGTTACACAGGCACTGTAAACAGTCAATGCATACACTCCAGGATTTTAACACTGGATGATTACACAGCTTCAGAATTAACAGTATTTCAGCCTCTCATCGCACAGTTGTTCCCAGTTGCACCAAAGCGAGATTGACATCCTCCTCCCGCCAATACAGGCAAAGGATTTTTTAGAATGATCAACTTCAAACAAAATTAAGCACGGAATAGATAGAGTAAATGCAAGGAGGCCTTTTCCACTGAGGTTGGGGGAAGATGAGAACTGGAGGTAATGGGTTAAGGATGAAAAGTGAAATGTTCAAGGGAAAGATGAGGGGGTACAGTGAGAGTGTGGAACAAGCCTCCAGCAGAGGTGGCAGATGCAGATTCAATTTCAACATTTAAGAGAAATTCAGATATATGCATGGATGGGAGGGGTCCGGAGGGCTATGGTCTGGGTGCAGGTCAGTGTAACTGGGCAGAATAATAGTTCAGCACAGAAGGGCCTGCTTCAGTGCTACAGAGTTCTCTAACTCTGTAACTAATGAATGAATAGACAAGTGACAGGAAGAGGTGAAAAATACAAGCAACATTAAGTAGATCAGCAGCTCCAAGCATTTTATGGCAGTGCACAGATATTTACCAATGCTCTCAAATATGACCTTCAATGTGGAAACGCTGATAGGAGGTGAATGGAGGTACGATTCCAGCTAATCCAAGTCATTTTGAAAGAATTGGAACCATTACAGAAAATCAAGTCAGAATGACCAGAAAGTCTAAAATGAATAACTATCATTGGCCCTGAATCAGTAACTCTAAAAAGGCCATGCCATTTACGAGTGAGATCCTGGCTTGGCAAGAGTATTGAACTTAGAGCATAGAGCATTACAGCATAATACAGACCCTTCAGCCCATACTGTTGTGCCGACCTTTTAACTTGCCCTAAGATCAATCTAATCCTTTTTCCTACATTACCCTCTAGTTTTCTACCATTCCTGTGTTTCTCTTAAGTTTCTTAAAAGCTCCTAATGTACCTGCCTCTACCACCACCCCTAGCAGAGTGTTTGATGGATACACAGTTCATCAAGTCAAGAGGAATTAGACTGCTAACAGGGTTTGATGCTGAATATGCAGAAAAGCAATCAGTTTAGTAATGTACCCTCATCCGTTCAAAATTTGGCAAACATAATCTGCAAAAGCAGCTTTTCTTTCAATACTCACCTTTCATCCGATTATTTAAGAGATCTGTGTACATGTTGACAGCCTTTGTGTAGGCACCATACTGATTACAGAGAAAGAGAGAAGTTAATTATATTGCAAATATACAAAATAATTTATTGTACAAAATTACCAGATATACCTTAACCATTCCTCGAATTATTGTATAAAAAGAATGCTCATTCCTTTCAGGCATCAAATTGAATATCCTCTCTGCATTATTGTTCGCCCTGATGAAAAGGAAAGTATTAAGCATTAGTTCAAAGCATCTCTCAAAGACATGCATGCTTTTAGTTTATAAGACATGGAGCAGAATTAGACCATTCGGCCCATCGAGTCTGCTCCGCCATTCAAACATGGTTGATTCTTTTCCCCCCTCCCCAGTCTTCTCCCCGTAGCCTTTGATAGTACACAATACATTAACAGATAACCAGGAAAATAGGATTACTTCTCTACTGGTACAACTTATAACTACTAGCAATTATCTGAAACTGTTTCTGTAACAATGGCAAGTCCATTGGCATTCAGTTATTACAGAGCTTCTGGAGTCTATACAGATGAGCACTTAAATGTGGAATACCACAAGCTGAATTCCCAAATACATATGCAGTGGGGTCATCATCATTATACAGAGCTATGTGAACTTCGGTAGTTAAAGAGAGATACTTAAATAGATAGCTGCATCATTAATCATCTTAATTAAAACTTAATTGAAGATTAAGGAAACAAATTTAGCAGGTCAAAGAAAAATGCATCGGCGGGGTGGACAGGGAATCGGAGTGCACCTTCTTTGAAGTACCCCACAGCTTTCATAACATTCAATCAGAATCAGGTTAAGTATCACTGACATCTGTTGTGTTGCAGCAGCACAATGCAACACAAAGAAATGACAATAAGAAATATATAAACAAGTGGAACAAAAAAAAAGAGTATAAATATTGTGGTAGTAGCTAATCACGGATTGTGACAATGGAAGTTGTACAACTGTAACCAAACACCAAGGGTTAAATTTTAGCTTTCCATAAGATGCTAGTTAATTCAGTGCAGGTTGACAATTCAACCATAGATCATTCTTGGCTCATCAAACTTGATGGTACAGGGTCGACTCCATTCTATTGACCTGAGATTTATTTCCAACGCTATTGTCAGAAACTGCAGAGTCAAACAGAACTCTGCTATCTTATACACTGCACCATTATTATAGCTGGTTTTGCACCATTATAATAGCTATTACTAACCAGAAGGAAAGATAGTCCTGACGAAGGGTCTCGGCCCAAAACGTCGACAGCGCTTCTCCCTATAGATGCTGCCTGGCCTGCTGTGTTACACCAGCATTTTGTGTGTGTTGTTGTTCAAATAGTCATTTGTACACTTAGTGAACCCACTCAGATGTAGGTCAACAGGAAAACTACCCGATCCCCAAATTCAATAGCTTTTTACCTCCAAGTAACAGTGAGCAAATCTGAAGCTTTGCGAGGTCGGCCCCTCCACCTCTTCTGAGAGTCATCCTTCACCTCGTTCTAAAAGAGAATTAGTGCACAACTTGATAAGAAAAGGTCCAGCTACAATTTGCAGAAGCAATACTCAGTATTTTTACACTCTGCAATCTAGATGCCCCAATATTCTTCCTGTGTTCTCCCATAGCTGTTTAGGATATTGGTAAGACAGTCCCTGGAGTACCCAACAAGAAACACTGTGTTTTAAAAAAAATAAGCTGAAGGAAGCAGGTTCTGCAAGATATTCTTCTACCAGAATCTCCGCTGCACCTCAAGAAAAAGCAGGTTTACTAACACCAGGGTCGAGGCCCAGCATCTTCTCTTAGATCCAGTGGCCAAATGGCCTAATTCTGCTCCTATATCTGATGTCATAGAAGTTAGCATGTGCCAGCACTGAAGCACCAAGCAATGTCTGGTCTCCTCCAATGGGCAGGCCTTGTCGTTTATGAACCCTATGTCAGACTCTGGAAATGGGCACTTCGCTCTGTGCCCAGTCACAGCAAGAAATTACCAGGAAGAGAAAGGAGATGATTCAAGAACATTCTCAGATTCTTTGGGGAAAAAATGCAACATCCCCACAAACTAATGGGAATCAAGAGCTGGAATCAGCTCTATTATCACTAACAAATGTGAAATCTGTTCCGCAGCAGCAAGTTCTAAGAAACACTATAAATTACAATAAGTGTATATATTAAAAGGAGAATAAAATTGGTGAGGTGATGTTCACGGTTCATTGGCCATTCGGAAATCTAATGGCGCATGGGAAGTTTTTACTATAATGTTAAATGTTTTTACTAAATGTTAAGACCCACATTTTTTTGGCATTAACCGTTATGGGGAAAAGGGAGGTACTGTAGGTGGAGATGAGTACATGGGCAGATCAGTCATGACCTTATTGGAAGGCAGAGCAGCTCGACGGGCCAGATTGCCTACTCCTGCTCCTATTTCTTATGTTCTTACTCAAAATGGAGAAGCATTCTGGATAGTAATCAGAATCTGGAGCCCATTCACTCAGAGCACACAGAAGCTGAAGGAATAGGATGTAGCACTTCTCAAAAAAAACTACTAATCCTGTCAACCAGCTCTTGTTCAAACTAGTCCCCCACTGATCTCATCAGTCACTTCAGAATAATCCATCCGGGACCCCGATGGATTGCCTCAGAAGGAGAAGCCATCACACCTGATTGTCCGTTGCTCCTGGCTCAAGTTGATTTTCTCTTGGTGGCTCCTGATCTCCGTAAACACAAATAAGATCCAACAAGGTATTTGTCATTTTGAGAGATACGGGTGTCCCTAGTAGACAAAAAACAAATTCAAATTGTGATTATTAACGAGTCTCAGGTACTCAAGCATCTTCAGAAGTGGCAAAACAGGTAGACAGGATGGTGAAAGATGGTACTTGGCACAGTTGGACATCAATCAGGACACTGATTTATCAATCAAGAGTTGCAACGTCATGATACAGCCGTACAAGACACTGGTGAGACCTCACATATTGTGCGTGTTCCTGGTTGCGTAGCACAGGATGGACGACACTGAGCTGGAAAGGTTGCAGGAAAGAGTAACAGGGTGGAGTTAAAGGAGAGATTGGATAGACTAGAACTATTTTCTCCTGGAGTGTAGGAAGCCAAGGGGGAACCTAAAAAGGCACAGAAAATCATGTTGGGCATAGATAAGCCGTTGAATGGTCACAGCTGAATTCCTATGGTACAGGAATCTAAAACAAGTCAGCACAGATTTAACGCAAGAGGGGAAAAAATTAAAGAGGAACTGAGGGGAAACTTTTTCCACACAGAAAATGGTAGATATGTGAAATGAGCTGCCAGGGCAAACCATAGAGGTGGGTGAAATTATAATGTTTAAAAAACATTTGGGCAGGTATCCAGATAGAAGAGGATATGACCAAACACAGGGAGATGAGAAATTAGTTTAGGTTAGCAGTTTACAAAAATGGGACTAGTTTAGGTAAGCAATTTGGTCTGCATGGATGAACTGGGCCGAAGTTTCCATGTTGTATAAGTCCGTGATTCTAGATTTGCTAGTAGTTTCAAACTTCACAATTTTTCTCCCAATGACATTCGTAAGGCTGGAATTTAAAGGCAAACAAAAAGCAGAGCTGGTATTTGGGAGGCTGAAGGGATGATAGATAGGTAGTTACACCAGAAACTGGGTGACAGTCAGGAAGGGGAAGGGGGTTAAGAAGCCAGTGTGGCCATCCTCCTCAACAACAGGTATATCACTTTGGATATTGTTGGGGAAATGACCTAACAGAGGAAAGTCACAGAGGTTGGGTCTTTGGCACTAAGTCTGCCATTGTGGCTCGGAAACTGGAGGTGGGGGGGGGGGGGAAGAAGAGGTATGCTGTGTTCATTCGTTAGGGAAACAGACAGGAGGATCGCAGATAGTATGTTGCCTTCTGGATGCCAGGGTCCGGGATATCTTGGATTGAGTCCTCAGCATTCTTAAGTGGGAGGGTGAACAAGAAGTCATGGTCCATGTAGGTACCAATGATATGGGTAGGATGAGCGATGAAGTTCTGCATAGGGAGTTCGGTGCTAAGTTAAAAGGGAAGACCTTCAGGGTTATGATTTCAGGACTGAACTACTGAGCCCTGATCTGGGAGGATTATACAGTTTAATACGGGTCTAAGGAGTTGGTGTAGCAGGGAGAACATACGATTTTTGGATCATGGGACTCTCTTCCAGGGAAAGGAAGGTGGGACCTGTACCAATGGGAGGTTTGCACCTGAACTGGAGGAGGACTAACATCCTAGTGGGAAGGTTTGTTAATCCAGCATGGTGGGGATTAAACCAGAATTGTAGGGAAATGGGAAGACATTCCTCTGTTGGTAAACAAAAATGAAATCAAATCATTAGAAAGAGGTGACAAAGGGTCAGATGGTGTTGAATCATTGCAGATAGAGCTAAGGAAGTGCAAGGGTAAAAAGACCCTGATGGGACTAGAAAACAGACCACAAGCAGTATTAAGGATGTGGCCTATAAATTACAACAGGGATAGAAAATGCATCTCGAAAATGCCATGTTACAATAGTCATCTGGGACTACAATAGGTAAACAGATTGGGAAAATCGGGTTGGTGCTGGATTCCAGGAGGGGTAATTTCTAGAGTGTCTATGAGATGGCTTTTTAGTGCAGTTTGTGGTTTAGCCCACTACAGGATCAGCTACTCTGGGTTAGGTGTTGTGCAATGAACCAGAATTGATTAGGGAGCTGAAGGTAAAAGAACCTTCAGGGCAAGTGATCATAATGTGATCGAATTTACCCTGAAATGTGAGGAGGAGAAGCTACAGTCAGGTGTGTCAGTATTACAGAGGCTTGAGAGAGGAGCTAGCCAGAATTGATTGGAAAAAAACACTGGCATGGATGACAGCAGAGCAGCAATGGCCGGAATTTCTGTAAGCAATTCAGAAGGCACAGGATATACACATCCCAATGAGGAAGAGGTATTCTAAAGGAAAGATGATACAAGTGGCTAACAAGAGAGTCAAAGCCAATATAAAAGCCAGAGAGGGCATACAATAGAGCAAAAATTAGTGGGAAATTAGAGGACTGTGAATCTTTTAAAAACCGACAGAAGGCAATTAAAGAAGTCATTAAGGTAAAGATGGAATACGAAAGTAAACTAGCCAATAGTAAAAGAGGATACCAAAAGTTTCCTCAGATACATAAAGTGTAAAAGAAGGGTGAGAGTGGCTATCGGACAGCTGGAAAGGTAGTTATGGAGGACAAGGAAATAGTAGATGAACTGAATAAGTATTTTGTATCAGTCTTCTCTGTGGAAGACACTAGCAGTATGGTGGAAGCTCCAGGTGTCAAGGGTCATGAAGTGTGTGAAGTTACCATAACTAGAGAGAAGGTTCTTGGGAAACTGAAAGGTCTGAAGGTAGATAAGTCACCTGGACCAGATGGTGTACACCACAGAATTCTGATAGGTGTGGTGAAGATATTGTGGAGGGATTAGTAATTATCTTCCAAGAATCACTAGATTCTGGAATGGTTCTAGAAGAAAATTGCAAATGACACTCCACTCTTCAAGAAGGGAGAGAGGCAGAAGAAAGGAAACTACAGGCTAGTTAGTCTGACCTCAGTGGTTGAGAAGATATTGGAGACAATGATTTAGGATAAGGTCTCAAGAGTACTTGGATGGGCATAATAAAATAGGCCGTAGTCAGCATGGTTTCCTCAAGGGAAAATCTTGCCTGACAGATCCGTTGGAATTCTTTGAGGAAATAACGTCTAGCATAGACAAAGGAGAATTGGTTGATGTTGCGTACTTAAGATTTTCAGAAGGCCTTTGACAAGGCTGCTTAACAAGGTACAAGCCCATGGTATTACAGGAAAGATTCTAGCATGGATAAAACAATGGCTGATTAGCAGAAAGCAAAGACTGGGAGTAAAGGGAGCCTTTTCTGGCTGGCTGCAGTGTTCCACAGGGGTCTGTTTTGGGACGGATTCTTTTTATGTTACATGTCAATGATTTGGATGATGGAATCAATGGCTTTGTTGCAAAGTTTGCAGATGATATGAAGATAAGCAGAGGGGCAGGTAGTTTTGAGGAAGAAGAGAGGCTACAGAAGGTCTCAGACAGATTAGGAAAATAGGCAAAGAAATGGCAGATGGAATACAGTGTTGGGAAATGTATGGTCATGCACTTTGGTAGAAAAAATGAAAGGGTTAACTATTTTCTAAATGGAGAGAAAATACAAAAAAGTGGCGGTACAAAAGGACTTGTTTGGAGTCCTTTTGCCGGATTCCCTAAAGGTTAATTTGCAGGTTGAGTCTGTGGTGAAGTAGGCAATGAAGGGATACGGTGAGAAGGCAGGAGATTGGGGCTGAGAGGAAAATTGGATCAGCCATGATGAAATGGCAGGGAAGACTGTAACTGGGGCCAAATGGCCCAATTCTGCTTGTGTCTTAATGCGCATTCTCCATTGGGACTCCAAATCTGGAAAGTAATGCTACACACCAGCTTCAGGTAGAAGCAGGGAAAGTGTGCAAAATCATACTATTAAACAACATACTTCTAGTCTCAACAGACTGAATGTTTCCCGTCCTCTTATTTCTCTGATGTGTAGAGTATTTTCTTTTATGAAGCCTAGTACTTTGGTCTAAGTGCATAATGGGAGGGATAAGATTACCTGCTTGCACAAGTTGATCATACAGATCAACAGATTCTTTCACTCGCCTGAGCTGAATGTGTTCTTTCAGGGCATCCTCCGTCACTTCACTTATCAGGGGCTCCAACTGTTGTGGCATCAGACACTATATATATAAAAAAAATTGATAATTGGCCATGAGTGACAACTTACATTTCTATAGTGCCTTGTACAGTTCATGGACTGTGCACTTCAGTCCACGTTTTGATGCGCATATGACAATAAAGCTAATTCAATCTTTGCATTACAACACAGATTAAGCTTCATGAAGTTCTTTGGACATAAAACACGTCAGGTTGGCCTGAATTGATTGTGAGAAATATTGCTGAAATGCAAATTTTGCTGCAATTAGGGGGCCTTAGTGAGAGAAATTAAGAGAATCAATCATTTGTTTGGTGGAAAATACAGACATTAAAAAGGCTGCTGGTGATAGAAGTGAGCTCAGAGACCAACACTAAATGGCTTACTGACAACTTAAAGAAAGGCCATTAGAGTGAAATGCAAGAGAAATTGTCAAGCTCACTGAGCCATCTCAGAATGAACGAGTATTATAATGCAGAGGAAGAGGAAATTAAATAAAATCAACCATCAACAGACAAAGGTACTGGAATGCTAGAGTGCAGTAAAACTGTGTACGTAAGAAAATTTAATGTTATGTCAATGATATAAATGGCTATGGATTGCAACACAAAGACTTCTGTTTTAACAAAGGAGGGACTCAACTTACAGGTATCGAAGGTTCAGCAAAATCCTTCTGGAAAAGTTTCGGATAAGTGTTGACGATGTACCTGGCCGCATTGCGCCCAGACTCCTGCGACAGGGAGTAGAGACGCTGAAAGAGTAGGAGAGAACATGCTGTTTACAAAGGAACCTGGTCAACATCACTTAGGAATGGTTCTTAAGGTTAACGAGTGAATAATTAAAAAAAATTCTCATTTTCTAGTGAGGAAATGAGACACATGAAAACTATACTCAAGCTAAGCTTTCCAATGTTTACTTCGGCACTGTTGGTTTGGGGAATGTAGAATTGTTATTTTTCTTGGGAATTTATCTTTCCTAGGCCTGCTTGCATTTTTATATAATCATCGACATTCTGTACATGTAATTGTTCACTGAATATTCCAGTAATTGAAGTAGAGTTGCTTCGGTATTTTTCAAGAAACTTCTGAGTTTTCTAAGCAGATGTCACACCACTTGAATCAGGCTATTTTATAGGTTAGTTATTATCAATGGAATTTTGTTATTTCTAGTCTCAGACTGAGACAACTACAACTGCTTTTATCTTTGTCTTTTTTTTGTTCTCTCAACCCCTCTTTCTTGTTCGTTTTTTTGCTCTTGTGAGACTTAATAAGTTTTGGGCCTAATTCTTGACTTCTGAAGAGCCAGTAGGGTGGGTCTGTACCATCTGAGGGGAATAATGCTCATTGTGATTTTTGGCAAGGTATACATCTCCAGAGTTAGAAAACATGTGACAGCATTACACCAGTGGTAGCTTTGTGTGCTCTCATGCATCTTATAACACTACCCTAAAATTAGCATTTCCGAAAAGTGGCCAATATAAAGTACAACATATATATTCAACCTAGTGGTATTTTGTCTTTAGTGATCCCTCAACATTGAAATTTGTCACATGCAGCTGAGCTCAAGCACTTTTCATCAAATGTTGTTATAAAATTCTACATTGAAAACTTTGCCATTGGTGGCACTCACAGTACAGTGCCCAATTTCAGTAGAGTGAATCATTTCATTTTTAGAAAAATAGAAAAATACTTGTCTGTTGTTTATTTTGGAAAAGACAATAAAAACCCTAGGACACATACAGTATAATCACATGGATTTGTGGAAAATTTATTCAGGAATTCAAATAAGTAATCACTTTTTGTATATATTCCATATTAACATCAGGACAGGGTTATCAGCTCAGCTAAGAGTGGACTTTGCAGCAGACTGTTCAACTGCTATTAGTTCAAGTCACTGGCCATGTCGTTCACAAGGTCTAAGAATGATTTGATTACCCCAGTCCTCTCTGGAAGGTTGTCCTCAACCCACGGTGTGAACTCTGCCCATGTGCGTCTCATCGTGCTTCGTAGATACACTTGTGGACCCTGACAGCACGATCATAGTGTTTACCATCAAGGACTCCATTGTTGGACCCCTCTGCGACAATTCCAGCCTCTATGCATACATCCTTTAAACCAGCATCCCGAAATCGCTTTCCTAGGATGGCTAAGGCATTACAAAGAGTATGGAATGTCCCTAACCTGAGAAGAATGTTGGAGAAGCGCTCTTTTTGCTTCCAGGCAATTTCAGTGGGTTTTGCATAGAGTGCTTGATCCATGACTACCACAATTGTTTCTAAATGAAGTTCCTTCCTGATTAGCTCTGATTGGTTCAGGATTTCAAATACTGTGGTCAACTTTGTAGCTGGTGAATTGATGGTTGGCAAATACCCAACAACATCTTGTGAGATTGGTTCCTGGTCCCTGGTGCTGATATTAAAACCAGTCTATCTTGGGATTGTCTGATTCTCTGGATCTGTTTGCCTTGCAAGTGTCCACATCAGGTTCTTCTTGCAGGCAAGAAGAGCAGCTTCCTTGGTTTCCTGGACACAGTGTTCCCTGATTGGGAGAGGCTGTGGGCCCACACCTGCACCTGCTACATTTACTTCCAGTTCTTGGTCCTCAATGGTGACTGATCTCTGCTTCAGTGACAGAAAGCTACCACCACTGCAATGCTATCACACATTTTCTAGCACTAGGGGTGTATGTCTTGCCAAAAATCACTATAAGAATTATTCCCCCAGATGGTAACGGTGGCACAATTTTACGGTCCTGACTCACAGACTATTTGGACCACAAAAGTATCAGGATCTAACAGCACCTGCAATGCAGCTCAACTAGAATCCCCACAGATTCATAGAGCACACAAATATGCTCACACCACAACTTCTCTATGCCAATGAATCAACACCAGTCCCATTTGCCTGTGATGGAGCCATATTCCTCTAAATTCCTGCCACTTTCTGTTGCTGGGTCGTGAACAGTGCGGACAAGTAACTTGACTCAAATGGAATATACAATGCAAGTAGAAGCCTTGCCAAAGCGGAACACTTACGTGTTCGGGTGATGTCCTGGGTATAAGGTAGGAGTCATCCTGGAATCTGTAATGCGCAGCTGTGGGGTCCTGTGACAGAAAGACAAATATTGAGCATCTTACAGACACCAAAGGCCCGGCCCAGCGCCCAGCAGATGATAGACCAAAATTTTAAAACAAATACTCACTCTGTTCACTGTGGTTGCAAGAGCTTGAAGGACTGCAAGCTTATCCCTAGGAGATACAAACAAACAGGGTGTTATAAACTATTACATTAATATCAGCAATTTGATGACTTACTTACTGATGACTTGCAGAGATATCACTGTAGCAAAATGAGTTACTAGAGCATTAATACTTCACATTTCTCTCCTACCACCTTAATGTTTATTCCATTTGACTCCATTGACTTGCAGGTCTCCGAAGTCCAACCAGTCAAGCGTAATTACATGGTTAAAAATGTGCAACTATATTATTTTTGAGTTACATTTTTAAATCCTCAGATCAAATGTCTTGGAAACACAACATCTGATTCCCTGCTCCTCACCACCATACACAGCTCGACCAGCAGATTATTTGTTTATCATTACAGATATCCCTGGGAACCCCCAAAATGAGCATTGTTATACTGTGGCTCAAGATCCTCTCCCTGCGTGTACAGTACTGTGCAAAAGTTTCTATAGCTAGGGTGCCCAGGACTTTTGTACAGTACTGTATCTGTCCATGTGAAATGCAGAGCGAGTTTGTAAATCTGGTGGGAGCAAGAAATGTTGGGAATGGTGAGGGACAGGTGGCAGAGGAGTCCCAGTGATTTTGGGGGGGGGGGGGGGGGGGGCGGCGGATGCAGACACACCCAGACCTGAGATACCAGGCTAGGTCGTTTGATTCCACACAAATGGTTTATTGATCATTACAGAATGTCTCTCTGGTGCTTCCCACTCACTCCCTTCTCCCTACCCACACTCAGTCCACAATAGAGACCCATATCAGAATCAGGTTTATCATTACTCACACATCATGAAATTTATTTTACTTTGTAGCAGCAGTACAGCGGAATACATAAAATTACCATAGGACTGTGCAAAAGTCTTCGGCACATATATATAGCCAGCGTGCCTAAGGATTTTGCACACTTCTCGAAACACTAATTAAGGTGTCAGCACTGGAGGAAGAAACTGAACCTTTGCTGGCAAACCATATGAATGAGGAGGAAGCAGTATCAGGAGCAGGACATTTGACAGCACTGCCATTCACTGAGCTCACCTGACCTTGCATGCTTTCCCTTGTCCTACCCCAACATACTGATGTGATGGAATGCAAAGTTTTTGCACTATACCAGTGACAGTAATAAATTAAGTCACCAAACAACTCTACCTTCTTCGACTGTTCCTCTTAACATATCTAGTCATTGGTCTGTCTTGAATAAACTGTAGTTCATGAGATTCTAAAGATTTGGGCAGCAGGACGGAGATACGTCTCTACCGAAGGAGGTGGAAGGTGCTGCTTCTCTCTGCTAGCCTGCAGGTCACACTTGGCAAGGTGTAGCACCTGCTTAGCCCACTGATCACGGTCACATGAAGCCATGAGAGCAGCTGGTGCGTATTACAATTCCTGGTGATGCAACCACAGACAATCTCTGAAGAGTATTGACAATGGTTGGAGTCACCCATCTTGTAAATACAATGCCCAGAAGAAGGCATTGGCAAGCTACTTCTGTAGAAAAATTTGCCAAGAACAATCATGACCATGGAAAGACCATGACCACCTGCATCATACAGCATGGCACATAACAAATGATCGACCAATCATATGAGTCAAGACATTCCTTCTCAGCACAGTGTAAAATGGCCACTCCTCTGTTGAAAGTATAATGCCCACCCCCAGTCTCCCAGACATGGGCAACATTCTCCCTCAAGAAGTCTTTCTGAAATGTTTTAGTGAAATATTCCCATTATTTTCTTAATACAATTCTGTGTCTAGAACAATGCAACAAAAGAAAATACTTACCAAGTTTTTTTTCTTGGAATGACAACTTCTTCTGCACCATCTTAAAAAGCATAAACAACAATGAATGGCCCAATGTGATACTGCATACCTGATATGAGCAGAAATTAATATTTGAATCCAAACAGTTAGACACATTTCAACACTACAGAAAACAATCAAATCAAGTTACCTGTTTGTCTTGCTGCAGTGCACTGGCAGAGAAAAGGACTTGTGGAATAATACCTGTCAAATGATAATTAGTAAAATCACGTTTGGGTTTGCAACTCAGAATACCACAAAATGACAGATGAAGCCACATCTGATACGATTGCATTATGGGCCTGAGAATCCTCACCAATTTCGTAACGCAAAGTACATCTTAGAACCAGTAAGTGAGCATGCCATTGTGGACTTAGCAATGATTAATAAGCCACATTAATTAACTGACAAATACTACAACCATTTAACAACTCCCAGCATATTTTGTTGAGCACAGTGCAAAAAAAAATAGAATTGGGAGCAGGAGTAGGTCACTTCAAGCTAACTATTACATTCAATAGCATTTTGACTGATCGTTCAGCTACCTTATTCCAACCTTTTCTCCCTAGATCCCTTTACCATTAGTATTGTATCAAACTCCTTGAATATATTTAATGACTCAGTCTCAATTTCCTTCTGTTGCAGAAAATTACATACGATCTACTCTTTGGGTAAAACATATGCAATTTATGAGAGTTCCAAATCGTCTACATCATATCCTTAGACTGGAAGCTCTACTTTTAGGAGACTGCAGAGATGCGGCATGTCCTCAAAAACCTTGGCAAGCTTCTACAGATGTGTGGTGACAAGTGTGCTGATTGGCTGTGTTATAGCCTGGCATGGGAACACCAATGCCTTTGAGCAGAACATCTACAGAGCCCAGTACTTAACAGATATAGCCCTCCCAACCATTGAGCACATCTCCATGAAATGTTGCCATAGAAAAGCAGCATCCATCATTAATGATCCTCACCACCCAGGCCATGCTCTTTTCTCGCTATTGCCATCAGGTAGAAGGTACAAGTGCCTCAGGACTCGCACCACCAGGTTCAAAAACAGTTTCTACCACTCAACCATGAGGGTCTTGAAAAGGGAATAACTATACTCCTGTTCCCGCAACAGACGGTCTCACTCTAAGGACTGTTTATCTTGTTATTCCATGCTCATTATTTATTGCTATTATTAATATCTGCATTTGCAGTTTTGTTGTCCATTGATCCTGTTTAGTTATCGTTCTATGGATCTGTTATGTACAGCAACAGAAAAAGAACCTCAGGGTTGTATGTGGTGACACGAATGTACTCTGATAATAAATCTTACTTTGAACGTTGGACTCCCCATAATGGCAACTAGTCTGTTCAGTCACTTCCAGATTTTATAAAATCTCTCTCACTATTTTAAATCCTAGTGAACTCAAGGGCAATTATCCCGATGTCTTTCTAGTTTAGCCCTGTGACTCCAGGAATCAGTTGGTTAACCTTCACTTGCACCACTACAGAAAAACAGCCACCTTTAAGGAACCGTTATTGTGAAGCGTTCTGGTCATCCCATTGCAAGAAGAATGTGGGGGCTTTGGGGAGGGCTCAGAAGCAGCTTAATCAGGTTACTGCCTGGACTAGAACATATTAGTTATCAGGAAATGGACAAAATTGGATGGTTTTCTCTGGAGCATCAGAGGCTGAAGAAAAACCTGATAGAAGTTTATAAAATTATGAGAGACACAGATAGGGTAGACAGACAGTCTCTAACCCAGGGCAGAAATGTCAAAGACTGGAGGTCCTGACTTTAAGGTGAGAGGGAGAAAGTTTAAAAGGGATGTGCAGGGCAAGTTTTCTTCAAAGAACATCAGCGTATTAGGTTCCTGGTTCATTCTGCCAGAGGTGGCAGAAGAAACACATACAATAATTGTGTCCAAAAGGATTCTAAATAAGCATGTGAATATGCAGAGAATAGAGGCATAGAGATCATGTGCCGGCACTATCCATAATAGTGCATCACTCCAAATTCCATATGCACACATTTTAAAATTTATTTATTCAGATACAGCATGGAGTTGGCCCTTCCGTCTCTTCAAGTTGTGCCCACTGATTTAACCCTAGCCTAATCACGGGACAATTTAGAATGGCCAATAAAGGTACCAATCGGTACATCTTTGGACTGTGGGAGGAAACCATAGCACCCGGAGGAAACACACCTGGTCACAGGGAGAACAGACAGACAATGGAATTCTGAAGAATCAGTGATGACCTCAGTGAAAACTATCGAATGGTGAAGGGCAAACACGAGGAAATCTGCAGATGCTGGAAATTTAAGCCACACACACAAAATGCTGGTGGAACACAGCAGGTCAGGCAGCATCTATAGGAAGGAGCACTGTCAACGTTTCGGGCCAAGACCCTTCGTCAGGACTAACTGAAAGCAAAGACAGTAAGAGATTTGAAAGTAAGAGGGGGAGGGGGAAATGTGAAATGATAGGAGAAGACCAGAGGGGGTGGGGTGAAGCTGAGAGCCGGAAAGGTGATTGGCAAAAGGGATACAGAGCTAGAGAAAGGAAAGGATCATGGGATGGGAGTCCTAGGGAGAAAGAAAGGGGGAGGGGAGCACCAAAGGGAGATGGAGAACAGGCAGAGTGATAGGCAGAAAAAGAGAAAAATAAAAGGAGGGGGCGGAAAAAAAGCTAAATATATCAGGGATAGGGTAAGAAGGGGAGGAAGGGCATTAATGGAAGTTAGAGAAGTCAATAATCATGCGCCATCAGGTTGGAGGCTACCCAGCCAGTATATAAGGTGTTGTTCCTCCAACTTGAGTGTGGCTTCATCTTGACAGTAGAGGAGTCCATGAATAGACATATCACAATGATAATGGGACGTGGAATTAAAATGCGTGGTCACTGGGAGATTCTGCTTGCTCTGGCAGACAGAGTGTAGGTGTTCAGCAAAATGGTGAAAGGCCTTGATAGAATGGGTGTGGAGAGGATGTCTTCTATGGTAGGAAAGACCAGAGGACAGAAACACAGAATTGTGGGGGGGGGGGGGGGGGGTGCACGTCAGAGATGAGGAGGAATTTCTTTAGCCAGAGAATAGTGAATGCTCTGCAGCTTGCTGTGATCCTGCGCAGTACCCTGCTTCCCCCACCCCTCCCCCATATTAGATGGCAATGCAGCCAGTCAGAATGCTCTTCCTGGTAGATCTGCCTAAGTTTTCAAGTACTTTAGGTGACAAACAAAATCTGCTCAAACTCCTGATGAAATATAGCCGCTGTCTTGTCTTCGTTATAGCTGCATCAATATATTGGGACCGGGTTAGATCCTCAGATATGGATACCCAGGAACTTGAAATTGCTCACTCTCTCCACTTCTGATCCCTCTATGAGAACTGTTAAGTGTTTCCTAATTTTACCCCTTGCCGGGGTTCACAATTAGCTTTTTGGTCTTACTGAAGTTGAGTGCAAAGGTTGTTACTGTGGCACCACTCAGCTAGTTGAAAAGATCTCACTCCTGTACGCATTCTCGTCATCATCTGAGATTCTGCCATTTTGGTTGTACACCAGATTCGTCTCTTGTGCTTCTCCACAAAGTTCAATCACACTAAATGGGAGAATAGGGCGTGGGGAGCTGAAGGACTTCCTGTTGTGTTCCTATCCCGCTGTTATCAGACTCTCGAAGGGATTTCTTGACTCTAAAATCTTCCGTTATAATCTGCACTTTACCGTTCACCTGCACTACACCTTCTCTGTAGATTTTACGCTTTAACCTGTATTCTATTATTGTCTTATCTTGTTCTACGTCAATTCATTGTGTAATGATTTGATCTATAAGAATAGTATACAAGGTAAGCTGTTCACTGTATCTCAGCGCATGTGATAATAATAAACCAATAGAAACAGCTTTAGGAAATGGTGACCCCCCACCCCTCCCGTCTGGAACCTACCCCTTCAAACAACGTTGTAAACCCGAGAGCGACCTACGTTCCCATTCCCTAAAGTTTTGAAATCGAAACGACCGACACCTCCCGCCGCTCTAAAATCAAACAGCCATGTTCTGCGGGAGAAGCGATAGCAGTTTGTCCCCTCGTAGGCCTGCGCGGGTATGGCGCTCGTTGCTGGTCGAAATGAAGGACCGACCTGCAGCTGAACGTCACGACACCCCTCTCCCTTCCTCCTCACCGGTGCCCACCGCCGCTGCTCGGTGCCCCCGGCCGCTGGACGGCACCGCTCCTCCCCACCAGCCGCCGACACACGCGAACACAGGACGCCGCCATCTTGCTCCTCTGCGCGCTGCCTCATGGGACGGATCAGCTCCTACCAACCAGGAGCGTAGGGAGAGTCCAAACATTTTATAGAGAAGTATTTTTAATATGGATAGGTTTGAAAAGGCAAGAAGCGCCAGTAGGAAAGCAGCATAGTTACTATTTATAAAATTGAGTATTATTGTTTTAATTGTTTCACTGGGAGTTTAAAAAATTTTATCGATCGTCTTTTATCTCCCCTATCGTGAGTTTCACAGATCCCCATGTGAGCTCTGTTCCCAAAGTTAAGATGCTGAATTGTCTTTAACGCCGCTTTCTTCATAAATATCACCAGGGACCCAGTACAAAATGCTGATTGGGAAAGAAATTCCATGGAGGCGCTTGCAAAGCATATCGTTTAACGTGTATTCGGCAGAAGAAATCAGGTAACGGTGACTGTTGAGGTAATTCGGCCTATGTGGGCTCTCACAAACCCACGAAAGCCCATCGATGTGCCCGTGAAAGTGGGACAGACCTGGGCGATGCACTCAGCATCGTGCCTTGTTTTCATGCAGCGGGTGTTACCAGTAATATTCTCGCTTTGTGTGATGAGAAAGCCAGGAGAATAAATATGTGTTTGAACTTTTGACAATTGCGAAGAGTTCGGTAATTTCTGAAGAAATGTATTAGTATCTGGTGATGAGGTTCAATTGTCTATCGGGTTGAGTTAGTATCCGGAATTCTTCTACGTTGTTCATGGAACCTTGTCTGTGCAAGGCAATACGTTCGCAACTCAGAACTTGAGAAAACATGCTGTATGGTTTGGCTATTCTATTGAAGGAAGGCAGACTACAGTGTTTCTCTGTCATACAATGTATACTCTTTGGCCATTGTTGCAATGTCGTTTTGCCACTATGGAATAGATCTGCACATTAATTAGTGACCTTGTCCTTAGTTCCTGTGCGGATCAGCTGCGAAGGTATTTGCAACAGGTTTAACCTCTCCTGCTTCAATATGTGCTTCCCTCCTGCTTTACGAAGACCACACTCATCCCACCACCTAAGCAAAACAAGGTGATGAATACATGAATTCATGAATACCAGCCTTTGGCTCTGACATCCACCAGTGTGAAGTGCTTGAGAGGCTGTTTGTGGTACACGTCAAGTCCAGCCTTCCAGACAACCTTGACCTGCATACGCATGGTAAATGGTAAGGCATTGAGGAATGCAGTAGAACAGAGTCATCTAGGAATAATGGTGCATTTTTCCACCCTGAAGGTGGTATCTCATGTGGATAGGGTGGTGAAGAAAGCTTTTATAAATCAGAGCATTGAGTATAGGAGTTGGGATGTAATGTTAAAATTGTACAAGGCATTGGTGAGGCCAAATTTGGAGTATTGTGTACAGTTCTGGTAACTGAATTATAGGAAAGATGCCAATAAAATAGAGAAAGTACAGAGGAGATTTACTAGAATATTACCTGGGTTTCAGCGCCTAAGTTACAAAGAAAGGTTGAATAAGTTAGGTCTTTATTCTTTGGGGCATAGAAGGTTGTGGGGGACTTGATAGAGGTATTTAAAATTATGAGGGGGATAGATAGAGTTGACGTGGATAGGCTTTTTCCATTGAGAGTAGGGGAGATTCAAACAAGAGGACATGAGTTGAGAGTTAGGGGCCAAAAGTTTAGGGGTAACACAAGGGGGAACTTCTTTACTCAGAGTAGTAGCTGTGTGGAACGAGCTTCCAGTAGAAGCGGTAGAGGCAGGTTCGATGTTGTCATTTAAAAAAAAATTGGATAGGTATATGGACAGGAAAGGAATGGAGGGTTATGGGCTGAGTGCAGGTCGGTGGGACTAGGTGAGAGTAAGAGTTCAGCATGAACTAGAAGGGCTGAGATGACCTGTTCCCGTGCTGTAATTGTTATATAGTTCGCCTGCAGCTGAGTTAAGTCTATGACAGATGCCATCTCCTTGGCCGTACACTCAGAGCATCTGGACAGTGAAGACACCTGTATATGCTAATGTTTATTGATTACAACCCCACCTTAGATTCAGATTTATTTATGACATGTACATAACATTGAAACATACAGTGAAATGTGTTGTTTGCATTAACAACTAACACATCCAAGGATGTGCTGGGGCAGCCTGCAAGTGTCATCACACATTCAGACACTAACGTGGTATGTCCACAATGACTGACAGAACAAAACAAACATCAACAACAAAATTTTGAAACAAAACAATAGCAAAACAAACCCCTTTCCCACCCAGCTGCCCCTCCATTCAGGCCTTCAATCCCAGGACAGGCATCCTCCAGGCTTCCAGTCCTTGGCGTCAGGTTCACAGACCATCGACACTAGACACCAACCTCCAGTCCCTGGCATGGACTGTGGGCCTCTGTCTCCTGACTCAATAACTTTGGTCTTGACCTTTCTGGCCTTCTACTCTCAGACTTGCTGAGTTCTGGACTTCAGCCTTCAGCTTTGCCCTCTGGACTTTGCTGACCTCAGTACTCACTGATCACAGGTTTGACCTTTGCGTCTTGATCCCAGGACTCGCCAATCATGAGTTTGACCTTCCAGCTTTGACAGATCTGACCTCTGGGATTGCTGACCTTTGACGGTGGAGCACTTTGAGCGTGGGCTTTTGGTCTGATACAAACCTCCATTACCGGTGTCTTGGGGTGGGGGGGGGTCTTCAGGACTCCCACCCATATGGCCCTCCTACTTGACATTTGCCTGTTACTCACCAGTGGCAGTGGAGATGAAATTGAGTCAGGTTTTTATAAATAAACAACAAAAATTTATTAACCTCTACTCAAAAACATCAAAAAGTAGACAAATAACTAACTTAAACTGAAGTTAACAGTGTTATGCGTCTATAGTTATCAAACAGTTGAACTTGGAAGGAATTATTAACAGAGCTCATTCAAGCACAGTCTTAAAGTGGTAGTTTAATAAGTCCATATGATTCATAAAGTAAGGGAGAGGAGAGGCTTCCTGAACCAGCTTTGGATCGATGCTTGAAGAAAAGACGAAACTGCTGATGCAGATCCCAGCTGCTAAATGCCTTTACCGAAGATCCCAAAGATTAAAATTTCTCTGAGTAACTGACCTTTTGCTGGAGGTGGTCACCACACACCCAGACATTACAGGGGTTAACCAAAAGTGTGTGCCACGCTTCACGTCAATCACTTTGATACACACAGAGCGCCATTGATTCCTACTCAATTCTTTGGGTTCACACAAAGCTGGTATTTCTTCACTCTCTCTCTCTCCTATGATTACTTAACCACTGACTGTGATTATACAGACTACGACAAAACAACTATGCAACAAATTATTGTCTCCCTTTTATACCAGCGGGACGTGCCATCAAGTGACATTACATCACCCCACTATCAGAAGACAATTACATCATGCTCATGAGAAACTCATAGGACAGGTAACACGCCAACCTCTGGAACCACTGGCCTTTGACTGCAGAGTGTTCTAACTTAAACTCTGAAGTAAAGCTCCTACCTGTCTCTTTATTCTCCTCCATCACTGCCCTAAACCTTAACCTGACCCCTAGTTCTCTGCACTGTCCCTAAAACCATTGTCATGAATGTAAAAACCACTCAAGTCTGAGCCACAACATCGATGGACGTCACAGCTCCCACCATTTTGACCTGAACACCAGTTCCTTCCCCTGACTCTTCATTTACTGACCCTGGCTACTAACCCTCCCACATCCCTGTCCCTAGAACCCTAACTCTCTGCGCTATCCTCAAAACCATCATTATGAACTTAAAAAGCACCCAAGTCTGAGCCACAACATCGACGGACGTCATAGCTCCTTCCATTTTGACCTGAATTCCAGTTCCTGCCCCTGACTGCTAACTCTCCCATATCCCTGTCTCTAAACTCTAACTCCCTGCGCTGTCCTCAAACCATCATTCCGAACAAAAACCAACCAAGTCTGAACACCCAGCTCACACCTGGCAACCTTCAGTACGATAATTCCAAGCTGGGACTCAACATCTCTTTGCAACGGAATCCTTGACTTCTCGACCAACAGATTACAATCATGAGGATAGGCATCCATATCCCAGTCACAAATATTCTCAACACTGGTGTCCTGCAAGTCTATATTGTCTCTACTCCCTATACATTCATGTTGGCACGACCAGATTCTGCTCTAATTCCATCTACAGGTTTGAATTCCTGCCGCTGTCTGGAAGGACATGTCCTTCCCATGACCGCGTGGGCTTCCTCCCACGTGTACCGTTTGGTAGGTTAATTGGTCATTTTAAGTTGTCCCACTGTTAGGCGAAGGTTAAATTGGGGGTTGCTGGCGGCTCAGCTTGAAGGGCCAGAAGGGCCTAATCTGTGCTCTATCTCAATAAATAAAGTTTGCAGATGATACCAATGAAGTGGGCTGTGTCTCAAATAATGATGAGTCGGAGTACTGGAAGGAGACAGACATGGTGACAACATTCTTATGTTTCCCTCAGTGGCAGCAAAACAAATTAACTTGTCTTTGTCTCTGGTTTTCTCCCACTCTGACCTTTCTAATGCTGTTGTAGTGACAGCTAACTCCAGCTTGAGGAATAACACACCATCTGGGCATGTTGAAACAGCTGTTTGTTTCTGTCTGCATGGAGGAACTACCAGTTAGATGGCGGCATGTGCAGGGTACAACCAAAGGTGCTTTTTTCTCTTTGTAAAATTTGTTCTTTACGATTGCAAGAGAATTCTACTGCAAGAACATCGGGTACTGCAGTGCTGCTGCATCAGAGAGCTGCTCGTTGATTGGAGTAGCTGGATTGGTGTCGGTGGCGGAGCCGGCCGAGGTGTCGAAGGAGCTGGTTGGGTTTTCAGAGGAGCCCGTTGATGTGTTGGAGGAGCTGGTTTGTGTTTGAAGGGGCTGACCTGGCTGCAGACCATGTTGCTGCCCACTACTCGGAAACATCAAAGCCGGTGCAGTATAACCCTGGGAGATTGCCTTAGACATTTCACTTGCGATCGCAAGACTCTGTTGGACAAAGGTACTGTAAGTTGCTGAAGTCCTGTCACCTTCATCTGGTGGAGGGACAGTTGACATGGGAGCTGTGCGGCCTCAGTTGTAGCGAGAACTAGGCCTCAAGCCTCGGGCTTGCCTGTTGCTACAGACAGGTGAGAGATGCGGAAGTGCTGCAGTGTGATTGAGCTTGGCCTCTCTCTCAGGTCCTGCCCTCCTGTGTTCGAGTGGTGGAATGACAGGCTGCGCACTGCTGGGAGAGTGTACCATCGATTGGGGTCATTGTCGCTTAGGGTTTTGGACTATATATGTTTTTTCCCCAAGTGAATAAGCTTCTTTGCAAGATGTGTTGAATACTATTGTTCTTTTACTTTTAGTGTTCACTTGTTATTTTGAATGCTTTGTTCCTTGGCCCCAGAGGAACGTGTCTTGTTCAGCTGTATCTATGTATGGTTTGAATGACAATAAAACTTTATTTGATTTGAAGGACCAGTGACTTGAATTGTTAACTGGTTCCTCTTGAGTGGCAAAGTTCTTCCAGCATTTTATTTTGTTATAAGTATGTTCTGTGGTGCAGAGGAGGATGCTGCCTGGTGGATTAGATATTATAACTTGGATATGTTGAGCATCTCGGGCATTTCTCTTTGCAGCAAAGGAGGATGAGAGGTCTACAAGGTGATGAGTGGCACAGATTGAGTGGATAGCCATAGACTTTTGCCCATGACAATACTGAGGGCAGTATTATAAGGTGATGGGAGGAATGTATAGGGGGAATGTTAGAGGTTTACTCACTCACACATTGCGAAGATTTGGCATGACATCTAAAACTTTGATGTGTGTTGGAGAGCCTGTGTTATTGAATGGAACCAATCTTGAATAGAAAATCCTACAAGAAGTAGTGATACGGCCCAGTCCATCGTGAGTAAAGCTCACCCCAACGTTGAGCACTTCTGCATGGAAATTTACCACTTCTGAACTTTGAGTGGTGGCTATGTGGAGCACCCTGTTGGGGGGTGGTGGTAGAGGCAGATACATTAGGAACATTTAAGAAACCTGTAGATCGGCACATGGATGAAAGTAAACTGCAGGGCTTTGTAGGAGGGAAGGATTAGAGTAGGTTAAAAGGACAGCACAATATTGTGGTGCAAGGGTTCTGTACTGTGCTGTCGTGTCTTATGTTTTATGTTCGATGTTATTTGCAGATTAAGAGGAGAGGGCATGTAGAATATGCCTACAGTTCTGGTCTTGGTTTTGAAGGAAGGATATACTTTCAGAGAATGTTTACAATATTGATTTCTAGAGTGAAGGTGTTGAATATGAAGAAAGATTGGGTCTATATTTATAGAAATTTAGGAGAATAAGAAGTGACTTGATTGAAACAAAAGAAAGAGAACATCTGCAGATACTGGAAATCTGAGCAACACACACTAAACGCTGGAGGTCAGCAGGTCAGGCAGCATTTTCTGTGTGTTGATTGAAACAGAAGATTTTTAGTTGTTTTAGCAGTGTGGATCTTTTCTCCTTTAGGAGAATCTAGAACCGTAGGTCACTGGATGGCCTACTTGAGACTGATGTGAAGGGGTATTTTTATTAAATTGGCTTAAGTATTTCAAACACTTTGATTCCACTGCGCTTTGATGATGTTATAGTGAATATTTTTAAAGTAGATAATTGTAAACAGCTGGAAGTTTACCATGGATAGACAAGTAAGCAGAGCTGAGGCTGCAATCAGATCATCTGCGATCTTATTAAATAGCAGAGTAAGCCTGTCAGGCCAATATTGACTGCTGCTGCTTCTAGTGCTACTACATGTATATAGTGTTCTGCCATAGGTGGCCTGTGTTGAATGCTCTTTGCTATACTTTCTAACTGGTCAGAGTCAGGTTTATTAACACTGACATCTGTCATGCAATTTGTTGTTTTGCGACAGCAGTACAGTGCACTCTACAAAAATTACTCTGAAGTTACAATAAAACTAAATAAATACTGCAGATGGGGAATTGCGAGGTAGGATTCATGGGTTCAATGGCTGTTCAGTTATCTGATGGCAGAGGGGAAGACGCTGTTCTTTAAACATTTGAGTGTAGCTCTTTAGGCCCCTGTACTTCCTCCCAGACAGTAGTACTGAGAAGAGGCCATGTCCGATTGTGAGGGTCCTTAATGTTGGAAGCTGCCTTCTCGAGGCACCGCCTCTTGAAGATCAAAGTTCTAAGTAACTTTGTTATCAAAGTTCATGTGCATACCACACTGAGATTCATTTTCTTGTGGGCATTCACAGTTATTAGAAAGGAAAACAACAGAATCAGTGAAAACCCTCACACAAAGACGGACAACCAGTGCAAAAGGCAACAAATTGTGCAAAAACAAAAAGAAAAGAATAATGAGTGTTCAATAAGTATTGATAATGTGAGTGATAGAGTCCTTATAAGTGAGTCTATAGGTTGTGGAATCTGTTAGGGATTTGGGTGAGTGAAGTTATCCCCTTTGGTTCAAGAGCTTGATGGTTGAGGGGTAATAGCTGATCCTGTGCCTGATGGTGTTGGACTTGGGCTCTGGTATCACCTCCCTGATGGCAGCAGTGAGAAGAGAGCATGATCTGGGGCCCTGATGGATGCTACTTTCCTGCGTCAGTGCTCCTTCTAAATGTGCACAATGGTGAGGAGAGCGGTACACGTGATGGACTGGGCCGTATCTGCTACTTTTTGCAGTTTTTTTTCCATTCAAAGCCATTGGCGTTTCCATTTCAGGCTGCATTGCAACCGGTTAGTATCTTCTCCTCTGTGCATCCATAGAAGTTTGACAAGTTTTTAGTTGACATACCAAATCTGCGCAAACTGCTGAGAAAGTTGAGGTGCTATCGTGACTTCTTAGTAATGGTGGTTACATGCTGGATCCAGAACACACCCTCTGAAATGATAATGGCAAGGAATTTAAACACTCCGGCTCTGATCCCCTGATGAGGACTGGCTCACGGTCCTCTGGTTCCTTCAGTGGTCAAATAGCAGTTGTTTGATTTTTGCTGACATTGAGTGAGAGGTGGTTGTTGTGGCAGCACCAGCTTCTCAAATCGCCTTCCTAAACGCTGTATCACCCCACAAATTATGGTGTCATCAGCAAGCTTAAATATGGCCTTGGAGCTGTACTTAGCCTCACAGTCATAAGTGTAAAGTGAGTAGAGCAGGGGTCTGAGCACACAAGCTTGTCGTGCACTTGTGCTGATCGAGATTGTGGAGGAGATGTTATTGCCAGACTGAGCTGACTGGGTCTGCAAGTGAGGAAATTGAGGATCCAGTCCACAAAGAGGTATTGAGCTTATTGATTAATTTTGAAGGAATGACAGTGTTGAATGCTGATCTGTAGTCAATGAAGAGCATCCTGATGTATGCAACTTCACTGTCCAAGTGTTCCAGGGTTGAGAGGAGAGTCAATGAAACAGCACCTGATGTTGGCCTGGGGTGATGGATGGAAGTCACTCCTCAGGCAGGAGTAGATGTGCTTCATCACCAGCCTCTCAGATCACTGTACTCTGTGGTGGGGAACTTGTAGCTCATGATGGAGCTGGCTGACTCGATGACGTTTTGTAAGCTCTTTCGATCCTGTGAATTGGTGCCTTTATACCGGGCGATGATGCAACCAGTGCGTATGCTCGCCACCATACAGCTGTAGAAATTTGCTAGAGTCTTCGGTGACTTACCACATCTCCTAATGAAGTATAGTCACTGGCAAGTCTTCTTGATTGCATCAATATGTACAGTGAACAACATTAGTAAGCACAAGGGAAAAACAATAACAAATGCAGAATATAGTGTTACGGTTACAGGGAAAAGGCAGTGCAGGCAGACAATAAGGTGCAGTTGCATGACAAGGTAGCTGGTGGCTTTTGTATCCGCTATCCAATGGGAAAAGAACGTCTGGGATGGGAGGGGTCTTTGCTTATGCTGGCTGTTTTATGAGAAGTAGAGACAGCACCCACAGAGGAGACTGGTGTCTGTGACGTGCTGACTATGTGCACAACTCTACAGTTACTTGTGGTGTTGAGCAGACCAGTTGCCCTACTGAGCCGTGATGCATTTGGCTTAGAGGAGCTTCCGGTGGTGCACGTGGGCCAAAGGTGATGTGCGTAAGCTCCTTAGCTTCCTGAGGAAAGGCGTTGGTAAGCATTCTTGGCCCTGGCATCTATATGGTTGGACTGGGATAGGTTATTGGTGGTTTACAGCTTTCAACCACCTCCACCTCAGCACTATTGATGTAAATAGGAACATGTTTACCACCCTGCTTCCTGAAGTCAGTGGCCAGCTCTTTTTTAAATTCAAAGTTGCACCCCACGTAAATATGGGCAGTGCTGAGACCCTTGGCTGTGAAATGCAGATGTGTTGTCTGGTATCTCTGAATTAATTGTTTGTAATGAGCTAGATTTAGCAATGTTCCTTTCTCCTTGTTTAATGACTAAGCTTCACCTAACAGCTTGAAATTCTTTCTTTGGCAGGAAGCTGAGTGTAAAGGCAATCACCAATCCTAATCTGTTGGACAATGTGGGCAATCCGGCAACAAATGGCCTGTATGATCTGGCATTGGGTCCAGCTGATTCCAAGGAAGTATGTGGTACTTGTGCTCAGGATTTCACTAACTGCCCAGGCCACGTGGGCCATATAGATCTTCCACTCACGGTCTACAATCCCTTATTTTTTGATGTAAGTGTTGGGATCTCTTTGGGGGGGGGGGGGAGGAGGGTGGAAAGAAACAATGTGAAAGGACATGCGATGATGACTGAACTAAATACCAGAAAAGACTGAAAATATTTATTTGTCATTCATTGTCTGTGAGAGAGAAAGAGTATTAACTCTTTTTCTCTTCGTATTTGCTACTTGTCATGTTGTGTCTTTACATCTTTTTCTGTTGTGATCAGTATTGCTTTGTGATATGGGATCACTTGGGATTTTTTCCTGTTGTGCGTACAGTTAACCCTTTTCTTCCTGGGATAATTTCTGTGAACTTCCTCTGGACCTTCTTCAATGCCAGGACATCTTTTCTCAAAAACTGCTCACAATACTCCAAGTACAGTCTGATCAGTGCCTTATAAAGCCTCCGTATTTATATCCTTGCTTTTGTATTCTAGTCCTTTTGAAATGAATGCTAACATTGCTTTTGCTTCCCTTATCAGTGACTCGGCCTACAAGTTAACCTTTAGGGGATTCTGCAGAGAACTCCCAAGTCCCTTTGCACCTCTAATTTTTAATTTTATCTCCATTTAGAAAATAGTCTATGCCTTTATTCCTTCTGCCAAAGTGCATGGCCATATAATTCCTACAATGTATTTCATCTGCCACTTCTTTGCCCACTCTCCCAATCTGTCTAGGCCATTCTGCAGACTCTCTGTTTCCTTAACACTATCTGCTCCTCAGCCTATCTTTGTATCATCCACACACTTGGCCACAAAGCCATCATCCAAATAAACGAAGCAGTCCCAATACCAACCCTTGTATTACGCCACTGGTCACCTTCAGCCAAACAGAAAAGGCCCCCTTTATTCCCACTTTTTGCCTCTTGCAAGTCAGACAATCTTCTATCCATGTTTGTATCTTTCCTGGGCTTTTATTTTGTTAAGCAGCCTCATGCATGGCACCTTGTCAGAAGGCCTTCTGAAACTCCAAATAATCAACATCCGCTGACTCTCCTTTGTCGATCCTGCCTGTTATTTCCTAAACTCTGTCCCCATACTTGCCTCTAAACGTCTTAAAATTATGTTCCCTTGTAGTAAACATTTCCATTCTGGGAAAAAAATCTCTGGCTCTCTGGCTCTAAGCCTTTTATCATCTTGTACACCTCTATCAAGTCATCTCTCATCCTGCTGGATCATTTAAGTTATGTTTATTATAGTTCAGCTAGGTTGTTTCTTCCTTCATAGAACGGAATGCACATGTACAATTACTTGGTTTGTGATTTGATAGTCTGCATTAGTAATTGTAGGGAAAGACCATAAGATATAGGAGCAGAATTAGGCCATTTGGCCCATCGTGCCTGCTCTGCCATTTCATCATGGCTGATCCAATTTTCCTCTTAGCCCCAAGCTCTTGCCTCCTTCCCGTATCCCTTCGTCCCCTGACTAATCAAGAATCCATCAACCTCTGCCTTAAATATCCATAAAGACCTGGCCTCCACAGATGCCTATGGCAAAGAATTCTACAGATTCACTACTCTTCCTCATCTCCATTCTCAAAGGACAGCCCTCTATTCTGAGGCTGTGTTCTGTGGTCTTAGACTCTCCCATCATAGGAAATATTCTCTGCACATCCATTCCATCAAGGTCCTTCACCATTTGTTAGGTTTCAATGAGGTCACCCCTCATTCTTCTGAATTTTAATGAATACAGGCCCAGAGCCATCAAATGCTTTCCAGATGACAAGACCTTCAGTCCTGGAATCATTTTTGTGAACCTCCTTTGAACTCTATCCAGTTTCAGCACATCCTTTCTAAGATAAGGGGCCCAAACCTGCTCACAATACTCAAGTGAGGTCTCACCAGTGCTTTATAAAGTCTCAACATTACATCCTTGCTTTTATATTCTAGTACTCTTGAAGTGAATGCTAACGTAATAAGTTTTACTTGTTATAGTTTCTTGTCTTTTCCTCTATTCCATTTCTTAGGGTTCTGATCATTGACCTTAAACTTTCCTCAAAGACTAGAATTTCTCCAAGTTATTTTGCACTTTGGTCTAAAACATATTTTCATTATACTTAAGTGCTCCTTTTATATTTTCACCAAGAATTGAGCTAGTATGTGCTTGGTACAACTAAACAATCATAACTAATTCATTTCAGAGTTTCACAACTTTGAATGTGGCTTCTAAATCAAAAGAAGATCATGATAATGGAAAGATAGGAAAAAAACTTCTTGTGATCTCGATCCCAAATGACTGAGTAGGCGTGAAATCTTTTAATTTTTTTTTTGGTTAAATCAATGTTTCCATGCAGAAACTTTACCTTATGATACGGGGCTCCTGCCTGAACTGCCATATGCTGACGTGCCCTCGTGCGGTAATGTACCTGCTGTTAAATCAACTACAAATAGTAGATTGTGGAGCTGTTGAAGATGTGTATGAATTGGAGAAAATATTGAATGAGGTGAGTACTTAATATTGATTTGAAGCACTGATAATTCTCTTGGAGTTTATAAGTTACTTGTTTTCCTGGAAAATACAGAGAATAGGTGATTTCAATAATTTTTCGTGGACAATATTTATTCTAGACACAATGGCAAAGCAATAAGCTTCTGAGTATTTATCCCTTTGCTATTTACAGGACTTGCTCTTGTGTGCAGATTGGCTACTACATTTGCTTTCGTACCAGTGTGTGACAGGGGTTTGGTGAATGTTTTTTTTTCAAAAATGTCCAGTGCTGGAACAGAGGACCAGTGAGTTTTAAAAATAATCCAGTGCTTGCTGGAAGAAAGAACCAATGAATGAAACCCGACGCAGACTGGGAGACCGTTTCATTGAACACCTACGCCCTGTCCGCCAGGGAAAGCAGGACCTCCCAGTGGCCACACATTTTAATTCCATGTCCCCTTCCCATTCTGATATGTCTATCCATGGCCTCCTCTACTCTCAAGATGAAGCCACACTCAGGTTGGAGGAACAACACTTATATTCCGTCTTGGTAGCCTTCAACCTGATGGCATGAACATAGATTTCTCTAACTTCTGTTAATGCCCCTCCTTCGCTTCTTACACCATCCCTTATTTATTTCCCCCCTCCCTTTTTTTTCTCTCTCTGCCCATCACTCTTTGCCTGTCATCCATCTCCCTCTGGTGCTCCCCTCTCCCTTTCTGAGGCCTCCCGTCCCATGATCCTTTCCTCTCTCCAGCTCTGTATGCCCTTTGCCAATCACCTTTCCAGCTCTTAGCTTTACCCCTCCCCCTCATGCATTCTCCTATTATTTTGGAATTTCCCCCTCCCCCTCTTACTTTCAAATCTCTTACTATCTTTTCTTTCAATTAGTCCTGATGAAGGGTCTCGGCCCGAAATGTTGACTGTACTTCTTCCTGGCCTGTTGCGTTCCACCAGCATTTTGTGTGTGTTGCTTAAGTTTCCAGCATCTGCAGATTTCCTCGTGTTTGCAATGAGTTTGCTGCTGTGTTCTTCATTTTTTAGTGTAATGCTTTGGCAGTAAAACTGTTTGGTTGGACCAACAGGGTTGAAAAGTGCCCTTTAACTGCAAATCCTTTTTGCCACCTGAAGCTTGCGGAGCTCTGCATAGACCACAGATTTAACTTTCATCCCACAGCTATTTCCATTCTCTTTTACTTGAGTAATTAGTGAATACGTTTATCAAACATTCTGTAAGTGAAGCAGTAGTGTATTCAATTGTGGCAAACCCGGTTGAAACTGCATACTGTGCTTACATCAAGTTTTGCAAAAGCATGGCAGCAGAGAGCAGACTCAGAAAAAAGAAGTTTTCAATAATTCTCCATTGATTTTTTTTTAAACAGGTGTTGGAGAAAAATTCAAAGGCCACAATAGATGACATCCAGGAAGCACTGAATGAACATACCCAGAAAGTGTTGAAAAATCGAATATCCTGCAAGGCTTCTCAAGTAAGCATAACGGAAGTTTTGTGGATTTCCACACTGTTGCAATACATCTTATGGAAAACAGATTATAGACTGCATCATAAAAGACATTACATACATTTTGTTTTGAAGTGTTGGTTAATGGATAGGAGACTAAATTAGTAACGTTTGAATTGGAGACGGATTGGAGGTGTACATAGCAATAACAAATCTCTGGAGTGTACTGGGGTACATTGTAAGGTGATTGATGGAACGTACTGGGAAGATGTCAGGGGTACATCCTTTACACAGAGAGTGGTAGGTGCATGCAACACCCTGCCAAGGGTATTGGTAGAAGCAGATACATGGGGCATTTAAGAAAGTTGCACACATGGATAATAGTAAAATGGAAGGCTATGTATGGAAGGGTCGATTGATCTTGGAATAGATTGAAAGATTAACACAGCATTGTGGGCTGAAGGGCCTGCAATGTGCTCTATGTAATTTGTCAAACGATGGATGTAAAGGGATTAAGGAAACACTGACAATTAGTGGTAGAAACAATCTTCCAAACTCTTGACTTCCACCTTTTAAGGAGGCAAGGGTAGCAGATTCATAGGAACACCTGCGCTCTCAAGTTCTCTTCAAGGTACCCCACCATTCTGACTTGAAAATAGTTTGGCTTTCCTGTATCATTGCTGGGTCAGATCCCTGGAGCTGTCTGTCCAACAACTCTTGTGCTGTACCTTCACCACTGTGATGTTCTAGGAATGTGATATCTGTGAAAAGTGGAATGGAATTAATGAGGCAACTCGTCTCTCATTCCACAGCGGCTGACTGACCTCCTGGGTTGTCTGTCTGTCTCTAAACTGCATTGTGGGTCAGGATATCTAAATCCTATATATTTATATTTGTATCAAATTTTAAAAAAAAAGACCTGTATTCTTAAGGAACTGCACTAATAATCCTGTGATCCTTTCTGCAAAATATTGTTAATGTTAAATTGTATTTTATTCTGTGATAACTTTAAAATCAATCATCTCCTCTCTTGATTACATCTTGACACTTCAACCATTTCTTGCTGATTACAATACTCACACCTCCTATCATTGTGTTTCTTAATTTAAAAAAATGTATTATTTAACTGTGTATGCCTAAACCTCCATCTCAATATTATCACCTCCTCCCTCCTGCTCTTTCCTACATTCCTTGACCATCCCACTTCTTTCTAGATATTATAAAGATGCCTTCCTGTTCGCTCTTCATCTCATTGTTTTCCCCAGATTTTTTATTTCACTTGTAATAATATTTTACATTTCTCCTTTACTGTAATTTATTTAAATATCGACTTCTCATCTGGTTGCCTCCTTTGCTAATTTATTCACTTGTTCATTCCCTCCAATACCAACATGTGCTGGAATCCACATTAAGCATGTACAGAGTCCCATCATTTTAAGCCTAAATAAGGTTTGTATTATCTCATACAGAATGTCTGATCTTGCCTCTGAATGGAAATCTTTTAGACTTCTTATTGTTGTGTTTCAATCAGACAATATTACAACTCTCACTGCCTGCACCCACTGCAAAGCTAATAGTACAGCTGTCATTTCACTTGTATACACTGAGAAATCACCATGCATCCTCACTTGCTTTTTTATGTTGAAATCAGGCATTACGTATCCTACCCCACTTCCACCACCTCCAACGGGATCCCACTACCAAGCACATCTTTCCCTGCCCCCCCTCTTTCTGCTTTCTGCAGGGATCTAAAAGACTGCTACTACGCTTTCTCTGTTCAATTGAGGCCTCCTCTCATATTCTAGACATGGAACTGGATCCATGGTGCCCCTTCCTCTCCTAAACCCACTCTGATATTTAAAAATACTCCATCTGGTTTCAATGTAATGTGTCGTTCTCTTAATAAACATTTTCCATGGTTTTACGTAATGTGAGGTTAATGCTATTGGTAAATAACTTGCTGGGTTGCTAGCATTTTTGCCTAGTTTACGTTCTCCTTTCCATGCTTTTCCTTTTCCCATACATAGTTAAATAACTTCAGAATATCTTCCTTCCCTTTCTTACTCAAATTAGATAACATAACTAATCTGAGCCCTGCTAAGGATTTTGTTTTCTAAGAACACTTTTGAATTCTGTCATGGCGAACATCACATTTAATGTACCCTCAAAATTTCCATCCCGTACCCAATGCTTCCAAGTTCTCTTATCATGTTTCCTCTCTTCTCCTTTTCCTTCATTACTCATATTATCAGAACTATTACCAGAAGTATGTACCAGTATTTCTCTTCTCTACATTCAATACTGCAGCTCTCTCTCCATCACATAACGCTTGGTATCCAATTTCCCTGGTGATAACCATTCATTCTTTTTATCATCTTCCAAATTCTATCAATGGGTGTTTGTATTCCCCTAGAGCAGGGGTGTCAAACTCGTTTTAGGTCAAGGGCCGGATTGGTCAAAATGCAGCTTCATGCGGGCCGGATCAGTCGGGCGCGTGCGAACACAGCTTTCTTTGCCTCCGTTTTTTCAGCCTGTTCTCATGTGTCTCAGTCTCTGCTATAACTACAAAGTGTTTCACTTCACAAATTCCGTTTCTTATGAAGAAGACTGCTGAGTAGCATTATTTTTATGATTGGTATTAACTTACAATCATAAGCTTCATATCGCCGGGCCATTAATAATTAAAATAATAGATCTATCTAAAATGATCTCGCGGGCCAGATATGGCCTGCGGGCCTTGAGTTTGATACCTATGCCCTAGAGTCACAAAACTTACTCCAATATTCCCATTTCGCCTTTCAAATTGCTTTTCTTACTATTGCTTGTGTCTTTTTATACTCAATTTTTTGAAGGTTTTGTGTCCACTTTAACATTCTAAATGCTCTATTACAATCTCTTATTAATTCCCCACATTCTTTTGTCCACCATTTTCTTTTTAGCTTGGTGTACTTACTGTTGCCACTGTCATTATTCTTTCTACAATTGTGTTATATAAAAGATCCACATCCTGATTGATTTAAAAATTCTGTTAATCTTAATCACTTATTTCTTTAAATTTTCACCAGTCATCCTTTTCAAATAGCCAGCGTTCCAGCACATTTTCTTCATCTATAACTATTTCTATTCGACATAATACAGAGTAATAATCACTGCCTGTTGTTGTTTCTTTAGAAATCTCCCATCTACACTTTCCTGCCAAAGGTACTGTAACTAATGTTAAATCGATTACTGATCCAGAACTTGCATTAAAATTTACTCTTGTCCTACTTCCACATCCCCATAGGCTAGTGTATGCACCCACCACAATTATAACATTTTACCTGTTCATCTTGTTTGCACTGCTCATCCATTATGTGCTCCTCCACGCCTCTGCCTTCCTTTACACACAGCCATCACGAACCCATATTTCTGACATTTATAACACCTAAGTGGTGGTGGAACATAGGCTCTGGTGGTGGCACATGAGTTCCATTGTTACTTTTTCTGGTAAGGTTGAACCCTAAAATGTTAATGTAACAGATGTGCTCTCAATCTTTTCTTCATTCCTCACTGCTTTCAATCTTTTTATTTCAATCCTCCTTTTGATACATTTCTTTAGTTCCTATAAGTTTTCATCGATTGGTATTCCCATTGTCACCCCTTCAACACCATTTTCCCCTAACACACTTTTCTATAACTCTCTTTTGCCAATATTTAGTACCTTCATAGCTTTGTCCCTCTGTTCTGGATTTTCACAAACAACCAACAGTGCTCCATTATGCAGAATCTTTGGCATATTTAAATTTCCTATTACCTTCTCTAGATTGTTAGTCAGTGGGGTTGGACACAATGTATTTACTTCACTCCCTTGTTTAAACCTAACCATTACTTAAATGTTCTTCAAGTCAATATTGTTCTCTATCATGATTATCATTTTCTCATTTATTTCCACTTTTCCTATCTGTCAGCACTTTCTTCCACTCCTTATGGTCTCTTACATCCTTCTTTTCTCTTCCACTACAATTATGAGCCATCCCAAACTGGGCACAGTTCAGATTATGTCCTGCTAGACTCTGTTCTCTAGTTCCAGTTCATCCAAATGGAGCTATCTCCTGGGTGTTTTCAGCATTTTTTAAAATTTCTCATTTCTGGAATCTGCAGCTTTATTGATTTTTCATTCCAAGAGCATAGCTCAGTCAAGAAGGTCATTAAATACGATATGGCAATATGGGGCTGAATAGCATCCAGATCAGCCGGGATGGAATGGTGGAGCAGACTCGATGGGCTGAATGGCATAATTCTGCTCATATGTCTTATGGTCGTTTGCAAGCAACACCTGCATCTCCTGTGAATGTATAAAAGATATATAAGTTAATATATAAATGTCTGTCTTGCCTCAATACTCTTGAGCACCAATTGAGTTTTATTGAGCGGCTGTTGAGCTTCATTGCAGCCCGTCTTCAACTCTGGTGTCTTTGTATTTTGCATATTGTCTTCAATCACTGCTTTCCTTTTTCTTTGGCTAGTTGGTGATACCAATAGTCTTAATTTAAGGAATGTACAAGAATGAAATAGTTTCGATTGCTCTCTCACTCTCCTTTTACCTAGAGAAGAGACCATGCCAATACTTTGTTTCTTTCTGTCCCACCCCAGTTTAACACTTTTAAAACCCATGTAGAAGAGCAAATTCCAGCACAGTACAGGTCTTTCGGCTCACAATGCTGTACCAACCTTTCAACCTACTCTTTGAGATCAATCTATCCTTTCTTTCCTTTCTACATTTTTTTATCATTCACGCGCCTGTCTGAGAGTTTATTTACATACCCCTAATGTATCTGTCTCTATTGCCACCCATGGCAGGGCATTCCATGCACCCACCACTCTATGTGTAAAGAACTTGCCTCTGACATTACGCCTGACACCCCCCCCTCCCCCTCAATTATACTTTCCTCCAATCACCTGCTCCCTGGTATTAGCTTTTTTCACCCTTCGGCAAAGTCTCTGTGTATCCACTTGATCCATGCCTCTTAATCATCTTGTGCACCTTTATCAAGTCACCGCTATGGAAATGAATAAACAGTTGATGTTTCGAGCCAAGACCCTTCTTTGGCCCAAAACGTCGACTGTTAAGTAGTTCCAGCAGTTTTTGTCTTTCTCCTCCCAATTCTCACATGATGTGCCGCCCTACCAACCATTTAAAATACTTCTTCCAGATGTTTGTTGTAATTCTTTCCCCACATCTTAACACTTCATAAGCATCATGGGGGAGTCTTTTATTTTACCAAGTAGAAGATTTTTGTTCAGATCAATATCCAGCAGAAGCTCCCTGAAACCTTGTTCTTGTCACTTCCTTCCTGTTAGTTAGGCATTCTGCAGGCAATTGAAACACAGAGTCATAGAGCAGTCATGGTCAATACAGAAACAGGCCCCTCAGCCCATCTAGTCTGTGCTGACTTGTTTTTCTGCCTGGTCCCATCTGCCCATACCTGGACCATACCTGTCTCGCCTATGTACTTTTCAAAGCTTAAGTAGAACTGCTGCTGTTGGCAGCTCGTTCTACACTTGCACCACCCTCTGAGTGAAGAAGTTCCCTCTCAGGTCCCCCTTAAACATTTCACCTTTCACCCTAAACCAATGATTTCTGGTTTCAGTCTCACCCAACCTCAGGGGAAAAGTGTGCATGTTCTCACCCTATGTGTCTCTCTTCATGGAGGGAATTCTCATTAGACTAACAGATAGTCTTTTGGGAAAAGAGAAGGAAGGAACCAGTGATGTACAGAAAAAAATATGAGCTGAGCTAACCAGAACACAGTCTTAAGCAAAGTATAGTTCAGGATATAAGTCTTTTACACAGACGGCAGTGAGTGCGTTGCCGGGGTAGTGGTAGAAGCAGATAGATTGGGGGCAGTTAAGAAATTCTTAACTGGATAGGTACATGGATGATAGAAAAATGGAGGGATATGTTAGAAGGAAGGGCTAGGTTGATCTCAGAGAAGATTTAAAAGGTCAGCATAATATCATAGGCTGAAAAGTCTATTATTTAATATTGAGTGTTCTTTGTATTTGTACATTTTATTAGTGACATCACATTGTAGATCTGTTTTGTTCCAAGGTGAAAACTGTGACTGACTGCAAGGATAAGTTAATAAGGGATTTCTGGAAAATACACATGAAATCAAGGAAGTGTCCAAACTGCAAGTAAGTGATGTGTTGGAAATAACATTTAAAAAAGATAAAATGTTAACAACACACACAAAATCCTTGAGGGTCCTGTCGAAGGGTCTCAGCCTGAAATGTCGACTGTACTTTTTTTTCATAGATGCTGCCTGGCCTGCTGAGGTCCTCCAGCATTTTGCGTGTGTTGTTTTGATTCGTACCATCTGCAGATTTTCTCTTGTTTGAGATAAAATGTTACTATTTTTGACTTAATGCACAAGATTTCTTCTGGAAGTGAAGGTGTTGAATGCGTTAGGAGCTAATCCTGAATCTTTTTAAAGCAAGACATGTAAATTCTCCTGCCTTAACATTAGCTCTTCAAAAATTCAAGGCTTGATTCAGTGCTTTCTACAAAATGATTTGACTTCAGTTGGAGGAATAGAAGTAATAGGCAAATTCTTGGCCATCATGGGGTCTGTTCCATGAGATAGAAGCAAATAATTGATTACCAGCTAAGCAATAAACTCTGCACAGATGATGAGGTTAAAATAGCTCTATTAGTACAGTTGCTGAGGGGAAAAAATTAAACTTGACATTAGGAAATTACTCCTGAAATCCCAGCTTAGAAACATAGGAACGAGGGGAAAGCTCTCCAGGAGCTGATCATGCCTATCCATAAGATGTACGAGGCCCTTTGGCCCTCCAAGTCTGCTCTACCATTTCATCATGGCTGATCCATTTCCCTCTCATACCCATTCTCCTGCCATCTTCCCATAACCTTTGACACCCCTTGTAATCTAGGATATTTCAACTTCCACTTTAAATATGCCTAATGACCTGACCTCCACAGCTACTTGTGGCAACAAATTCCACAGATTCATCACTCTCTGGCTAAAGAAATTCATCCTCATCTCAGTTCTAAATGGACGTCCCTCTATTCCAAGGCTGTACCCAGTGGTTCTAGACTCCCTCACCATAGGATACATCCTTTCCACATCCACTATTGAGGCCTTTCAACATTCAATAGGTTTCAATGAGATTCCCCTCCGCCCCCCCACATTCTACTAAATTTCAGTGAGTACAGGCCCAGACCCATTAAACGCTCCTCATACGATAATTCTTTCATTCCTGGAATCATTCTTGTGAACCTCTTCTGAACCCTCTCCAACGTCAACACATCCTTTCTTAGATAAGAGGCTCAAATGTTCACAATACTCCCAAAGGAAGGTGTCTGTCATTGATTGTTAATTCCCCTCTTTTGGTAGTGCCTGACCTGCTGAGTTCCTCCAGCATTTTTTGTGTGTTGCTCTGAATTTTTAGCCTCAGCAGAATTTCTTGCATTTATGTCTTTGTTGAAAGGCAGTCAGCTTGGCCTTGATTTCCTTGCTGAGGGAGAGAATTGCTATTTATACTGTGGTGGTTTTGTCTTGGAAATTGCCAGCAGCTCTTCAATTCTCTTTCAGAAGTGAATGATTCCTGTAGTATTTTAAGAAAGGAAATCTGCACTCCATGACCACTTTATTAGGTACACCTCGTTAATGTAGATATTTAATCAGCCAATCATATGGGAGCAACTCAGTGCATAAAAACATGCAGGGATGGTCAAGAGTTTAGTTGTTGTACAGACCAAACATCAGAATGGGGAAGAAATGTGATTAAGTGACCTTGACCACTTGGTAGGTGCTAAACGGGGTGGTTTGAGTATCTCAGAAACTACTGATCCCTGAGATTTTCATGCACAACAGTCACTAGAGTTTACGGAAAATGGTGCAATTAACAAAAAAAATCCAGTGAGTGGCAGCAGTTCTGTAGTCTAAAGTGTCTTGTTACTGAGAGAGAAGAATAGCCAGAAAGTTCAAGCTGACTGGAAGGCAGTAGTAATTCAAATAATCAAACTTTACAACAGTGGTGTGCAGAAGAGCATCTCTAAATGCAAATATGTTGAACCTTGAAGTGGATGGGTTACAGCAGCAGAAGACCATGAGCATATACTTAGTGGGGCCATCTTATTAGGTACAGGAGGTAGTATCTAATAAATTGGCCACGATTGTAAGTTGTTCTAGGACTAGGATTAAGCCGTATAATCTTGTTCGGTACCCTCCTTCACCGTGTGTGAGAGAGATGCAGTTGTGCACTTGGGGGAAAAAAGAATGTAATGGCGGCATGTGGCTGTGATGCTGAGTTTGATGGGGAGAATTGATGAGCCCATATCAATTTTACTTTGTGATTTCTCCTATCCAAACATCGAAGAAATAATTCCATGATCCGCTTGTGCAAGATGTAAGCATGTGGCCCAGGAAGAAATGCAGAAATGTGGTGTCTGAACTTGGGGCCATGGGTGTAAGGGAGGAGTTTTCATAGATGATCTGCAGGGTAAATCTGTCACACTTTTTAGTGGTATGTGGGTTAAAGTGCCACTGGAGCTGCTGGATTCAGAAATGGTGGCAGTATTTAAGAACTACCTGGGTGTTCAAGACTCAGAATACCATGCAATGGCAACAGGTATATGGGATTAGTATCATCAGGCATGATAGTCAGCAAAGAGATAGTGGAATGATGGGTCTGCTTCTATGAATATCAGATTCCTCAGATTTATATTGAAGGAAACAATAGTCAAAAGAATGATACTAAATATCTGAAGCAACACTTTAATTTAACCTTTCAGAATATTTAATTGAGATTCACAGATGTATCATTGTTTTATACTTTGGATAGAATGGCAGATGGAGTTTTTTTTTATAAAGCTTTGTTTTCTTTTTTGTAGAGCTGGAAAATCAATTATACGAAAGGAACACAATAGCAAACTCATCGTGACGTACCCCTCAGCTGCACTCAAAGTCAAGTCGAAAAAAAATACTGATACAGTAGTGCAAGCAAATGGAGGTAAAGCTCAATAAAACTAATCCGACCGTTGCATCTTTCACAGTTCACAAAAGTAAATGGGACAAGTGTGCCCTTAGTAATGTTAAGTGTCGAAGCTGGCTTCTCCATATCTCCAGTAGTGCAATGCTCTTCAAATGTAGTTTGTGTTGTGCTTTCTGTTCGTGATCTGCAGCTGCTGTGAGCCAGCCTTACAGCAGTTGGCGGATACAGACAGAAATCAAGTTACCCGAAGTTGTAGAATTTAATAATGAATTTGGAAAGCTGCAATGTGCTTGGTGGAAGATGAGGTGCTGCAACTCTTTCACGTTCCTGCTTCTCTCCCCCCAGCACGTCTCCAACCTTCACACTTCTCTATGTTTTTTTTTGTCCACCCTCATCCTACTATCCATCTGTTTCCCCAAACTAACCCCACCTCCCTTCCCCTCCCCTACCCGGCACAACCTGTCTGTTATCTTTCACCATCTGTAGTCCACCAGTCGCCTCAGGCTTCTATCTCACTGTTTTCCTATTTATACTGGCTGTCTCCCCTCTGCATTTAGACCTCTTGCAGAGATTTAACCTGAAACGTTGATAGCTTTCCTCACATGGCTGCTGCTCAGCCTGCTGAGTTCCTCCAGCAGACTGTTTGTTGCTATGAGGAGACCACAGACTGATTGGTTGAAGTGGAGTGAAGAATTAAAATGGGCTGGCAACAGGAAGCTCTGGGATCATCCCTTCAGTTGAGCGGAGGTGTACTGCCAAGTGATCACCCGTTCTGCGTTCGTCTTCTCCAATGCAGTGGAGACCATATTGTGAATACTGAATGCATTACATTGGAACAAGTGCAACTGAGTTGCTGCTTCACCTGGAAAGACTGCTGGGTCCCTGGTTGGTGGGAAGGGAAGAGATGAAATGACAACTATTGAATCGCCTGGGGTTTCAAGAGAAAGTGACGCAAGAAGGGGTGGAGGAAGGTCAATGAAAGCAGAAGAGTGGATCAGAGAACCTCTGATGCTCAGTCTGCATGAGCTTGCCTGGTGCCTCCCAGTACAATTCCCATCCCATTCCCACTCTGACTTAATGGTCTGTGTCTTCTGGTGCCGTTACTTCAAAGCTCAATGCAGTCTTGAGTTACAGCACCTCACCCCTCACCTCTCACCAGTGAACGTGGCAGCTCTCTGGACTTCACCTAGCCTGCTTTCTGGCGTTATCAGTTGTCCATCTGTAATACTGGCTAAGCTTGCTTGTTGCTTTGTTTTCTTTGGGAGCTGAGGGTTTGTGTGGCCTGACCTGCTGTGCATGACCTTCTGCTCTGCGTTTCACAACCCCCACATGCAATTGTCTATGTTCTCACTCTCTAACTGTTCCATTAACTCATTAACAAGGTACTCTTATTTATAGCTTATCCTCATGGTCAGACAAATTCTACTCCATCAGAGACATCCCCCTCCCTCCCTGCAGTTCAACAAGCTTCTTTAGACTTTCACCTGAAAAAGTGGGCCTGTTTCTTTCCCCACAGATGCAGCCTGGTTGTTGAATATTTCCAGTAATTTAACTTGACAGCAGCTGTAGCATTGTGTTTCATCTCTGTCTGATGTGAGCAATCTCCAACAATTAAATAACGCCCCTACATCCAGGTACTCCCATCTGGAGAAACATCCTCTCGATAGAAGGCCTGAACAGACTAGATATGGCAAAATTATTTCCCGTGGTAGGGGAGTCTAGGACAAGAGAGCATGACTTCAGAATTGAAGGACATTCATTTAGAACTGAGATGCGGAGAAATTACTTTAGTCAGAGGGTGGTAAATCTGTGGAATTTGTTGCCACAAGCGGCTGTGGAGGCCAAGTCATTGGGTGTATTTAAGGCAGAGATAGATAGGTTCTTGATCAGCCAGGGCATCGAAGGGTATGGGGAGAAAGCAGGGGAGTGGGGATGACTGGAAGAATTGGATCAGCCCATGATTGAATGGCGGAGTGTCTCGATGGGCCAAATGACCTACTTCAGCTCCCATACCTTATGGTCGATATTCACCCTGTCAATCCCCTGCAATCTTAAATAAGATCGTCCAGATCACTTCCCCTTCTTTCAAACTCAAAAGAACATAGGTCAAACCTATTGTGCTTGCCTTGGTATAGCATCTCCTTTATCACAGAAATCAACTCTGTGAGCTGCCTCTGCACTGCTGTGAATTCATTTATATCTTTCCTTAAAGGAGGCGATCCAACCTGTACCCAGTAACCCAGGTGTTGTTTAACCAGTATCCAATAGACTTGCAGCAAAATTTCCTCAGATTTATGCTCCATGCTCCTTGTAATGAAGCTCATCTTCCATTTACATTCCTAAATACCTGGCACAGCACATCTGCACGGTGACGTTCTGTGCATCTCGAGATCTTTTTCCATGCAACACTTTGTAGACTCACTTGGTTTAAATATAATTTGCCACATGCTTTCTTCCTTGCATTTCTTCACATTGTACCCCATTGCTGTCAACTTGCATAGTTGCTTGATCTGCCTCTATACTTTTTGCAGGCTTTTTGTGTCTCACACACAATTTGCCTACTACCCTCCCTTTGTATCATCAGCATATTTGTTGGCAACAATATATTCAAACCATTAATAAGAATAATTAGTTGAGGGCTCAGCTCCGTTCTTCATGGCGTCAGTTACCAGATTGCAAATAATCTATTTATCCTGATTCTCTGCTTTATATTGGCCGTGCCTCTTTCTGCCAATATATCACCCCGCTTTGTGCATCCTTGTGCTATAATTTTTTACGTGGCATGTTATCAATTGCTTTTCGTCAATCTGAGCGTGCTAACTCCACTTGTTCACTTTTATCCACTCTGTTATTCACCCTCAAAGTAGTTTAACCGATTTATCAAACATGATTTCACTTGTGGGATGTATTTTGGTGCCCAGAAAGCTTAAAAACTGCGAATTCTTTTAGTGGTCCTTGTGTGTATTTTTTAATGATCTCATCACGCTTTTAAAAATTATTTTAACACGCTTTTAAGTAAGCATTTAATTTTTTATTATCTTTTGCTGAGGTCTTGATGATTCACTCTTTGGAAAACGAGGGTTCCTGACACCTATCACTGCAAAAGACCATGTGATGGAACTGTGGAACAACGATGGTAAATATTTGTCCCAAGTGTCGACCGTTCATTCCTCTCCATAGATCCTTTTGAGTTCCTCCAGCATTTTGTATGTGTTACTCTGGATTTCCAGCATCTGTAGAATGTCTTGTATTTACGATTTGTGATTACAATGCACTTCAGGAGATTTGAACCATGTTATAATTGTTTGAATAAGTTGGCTGGAGAAAATTTCGTAGAGAGGAATGAAAACAGAAGTGATAATACAGGCCATCCCCTGATGTTGAACAAGTCCTGTTTTTAAAGATGCCCATCATTTAGAACTTAAAACAAGAGTCTCTCAGTATGGTAACTATACCTCCACAGCATTGTAATGAATAGGATCGAAAGCAGATATGGCTGATAAGCAACACACACAAAATGCTGGAGGAACTCAGCGGGCCAGGCAGCATTTATGGAAAAGAGTACAGCTGACATTTCGGTCCAAGACCCTTCAGGCTGATAAGAATGGACAATTACTAAAAGTGGAGAGAGGGGAAACTAGTTCTGCTGCTCGTAGGAACAAATCAAACATACACTGGGCCTTGGAACTTAATATTACAGGAGTTTATTTATACTCTATGTATGGTTGCCGTAAATTAGGCCAGTGTGGAATTCTGATTGAAGGGTAAAGCTGTTGTTATTTTTCAGATGCATTCATTCTTGCTGTTTCAGTGTTGGTTTTACTCTAGTGGCCAGCGCCCACTTTGTATTAGAATTAGAAGCTTGAGGTTGTGATGTCCATGCTAAGGAATTTAATGCTTTCCTCTTGGTTGGATGGGAAACATGCATGCATCTTGCTCACCCCGACCCCAAAACCTGGTTTCTTCCCCCTCCTCTGCCCTCTTGTCCATCACTGACACATCTTCTCACTGGTTCTCCTCCCCTCCTGTACCCATCTCCCTCCCTGATTCTGTGCTCCACCTTCCTGTCCTATCAGATTCCATCATCTTCTGTCCTTAGTCACCTCCACCTGTTATCTCCCAGCTTACATTGGAATTTCAACTCTGTATGAAATTTAGCTCCCTGCTTAACCCACTGATCAGGGTCCTGTGAAGCCATGGTAGCAGATGTGGATGGTTGTATGAGCAGTTGGTACATATCACAAGTCCTGGTAATGCGACGACTGATGCCAGACAATCTCTGAAGAGTATTGATAAAAGTTGGGATCACCCATCTTTGAAAGACACTGCCCAAAAGAAGGCAATGGCAAACCACTTCTGCAGAAATATTGGCCAAGAACAATCATGCTAGTGGAAAGACCATGATCGCCCACATCACAACACATGGCACATAATGTGCCACCAGTCTATCTATTGCTTACTCCTATTGCTCTGGTGCATCACTTTATGCTGTCTGTCTTCCCATCTTTCAGTGCAGATGAAGGGTCTTAACCAAAATGTTGACTGTCCATTTCCCCCTGTGGATGCTGCCCTACCCCCTAAGTTGTTCCATTATCTTGTATGATGCACAGTACAGGTTGTGTTTAATGCACAACTCCCAGTGTGTTGCTCTTCCTTGTGGTCTTAATGCACCAATAAAATAGGCCTACTCGGCTCATTGTCCTGTGGTTGAATGAAATTCACAACTATGCCAAAATAACACATTGGGTACGATATTGGGATGTCCATATTCAGCTTTGGGGCCCTCGAAGCAAGTGTAGATAGGAGACTTTCCTCATGAGGAGCCTCTAAACATAAGGACTGTTTATTCCTCTCCATAGATGCAGGAAATCCAGAGTAACACACAAAATACTGGAAGAGCTCAGCACTTTGTGTGTGTGTTACTCTGGATCTCCAGCATCTACAGAATCTCTTTCGTTTAGGAAACTTTCCTTTTGTCTCTCTCTGGTTCATTTTAGCTGTCAAGTATATGCCTAGAGTGCTCCCTATTTTAGGCAGATACAACTGTGACACTTGCATCCAAAACTAGTTCAAAAATAACCTTGCTATACTACTTACACATGGTGAGGGAGAGAAGGCCTTGAGAATAATGACAAAATATGTATCAATGCCCTAATTAAAATCGATTCATTATTTCAATTAGGCTTCTTCTTGAAGTATCTATTTCCTGGTTTGAAAATGCACGGAGATTCAAAGTCCAGCTGGAACCTCGACATGTTTTTCCTTGATCTTCTCGTTGTTCCTCCTTCCAGGTAAGATTATCTCCAAAAGGGAACTTGTCTTGCAGATTGCATTATTACATCTTAAAGTAGAGCTGAATTTAACCATTCTATGGCACATTAAAGATATATTATTGACAAATTTGTGGAATATTTTAACTGTTGGGAGTAATTTTTATTGTGATGAAGAAATAGAACTTTACTCATGTTATATTTGTATAAAATGTCTCATGGTTTGGGTATCCTTATGAATATATGTGGCAGATTTCGTCCAATTAATCGGCTCGGAGACCAGATGTTCACCAATGGGCAAACTGTAAATCTACAAGCAGTGATGAAAGATGTCCAAGTGATACATAAGCTACTGACCTTAATAGCACAGGAACAGGTGAAGCCCGAACAGCCTAATCAGACTGAGGAGATAGCAACACCGGTAAGAAAGGAGTTGTTATTTTAAGTTATGTAAATGAAAGTCAGTTACTGTTTGTCTTGACTATGTGTACTTATGGATATCAATGACTGGTGTTTCTCATGTACAAAAAGACATGGTTCAAATGTTTTAGAATATCCTTTTTAAGATCATTTGTAGCTGAAAACAGATGAAGATTCCAATACATGTGAAATGCTGGAGGAACTCAGCAGGCCTGGCAGCACTTGTAGAGAAAAGTACAGTCGACGTTTTGGGCTGAGACCCTTTGGCAGGACTGGGGGACAAAAAGATGAGGAGTAGATTTAAAAGTGGGGAGGGGAGAGGGAAACTCAAGGTGATAGGTGAAACTGGGAGGGGTGAAGTAAAGAGCTGGGAAGTTGATTGGTGAAAGAGATACAAGTCTGGAGAAGGGGGAACCTAATAGGAGAGGAAGAAGGAAAAGGGAGGAGGAGCTCCCCCTACCCTCTCCTTCACTATTCCCCATCCCTTTCTCCCTCTCTCATCTTATCATCTTGCCTTCCCATCTCCTCCCTCTGGTGCTCCTCTCTGCTTTTCTTTCTTCCATGGCCTTCTTTCCTCTTTCACTTTCGATCCTGTGCATTGGAGCCTCGATAATAGGGTGAGATGCGACTAGTTTGAATAGTCTTTACAGAACATCTGCAGAGATTTGCTAGAATCTTTGGTGACATTACCAAGTCTCCTTAAACTCCTAATAAAGTATAGCCACTTGCGTGCCTACTATGTGGTTGTGTCTTTGTGATGTTTCATGTCTCAATGCTCTAGCATTGTTTTATTTCTTTTATTTATTCTTCTTCCTGTTTCTCTCTCCTCTAGACATATCAGTTAATTAACAAGCTTTCAACATCCTTTCTTACCACCATGTCTTTCTTGCTCTCCATGCTGTTACAGCATATTCTCTGTTTTCTCCACCTTTTCCCAAACACTGATTTGTGATTTCTAACTTTTCCTCAGCAGTTCCCTGACCTGAAACGTTGCTTGCTTTTTTCTCTCTCTGTAGAAGCTGCCTGACTTGGTGATTGTTTTCAAAAATAAAAGCTGGAAGTTCTGAGGACACTCAGTAGGTGGGTGGCCTCTGGAGAGAAAAATAGAATGAACGTTTAAGGTCGATTTCTTTTTCAAATGAAATTTCGCTCTTTCCGTACCTGATGCAATATATTCAAGGTACTGAGAGAATGATGAATCACAATTCTTGTTGCATCCTGAAATCTTTATGTACCCCAGGCTATGGTCTTGAACTCTCTCTCCCCTATAGCACTGACTTGATCAACCTCAAATTATGAATGTCCAGTCCCTATACCCCTCCACCACCACTCTCCTCCGTCTGGCAGAACTTGTCCTCACTCTTAATAATTTCCCCTTTGGCTCTTTCCACTTTATTCAAAAAAAGGTGTAACTGTGAGCACTCGGAAGGGTCCTAACTATGCCTACCTCTTTGTCGGCTACATGGCACTTTCTATGTTCCAAGCCTACGCTGGTATCACTCCCCAACCTTTCCTACGCTGTATCAACAACTGCATTGGCGCTGCTTCCTGCACCCATGCAGAGCTCGTCAACTTCATCAACTTTGCCTCCAACTTCCACCCTGTCCTCAAATTTACCTGGTCTATTTCTGACACCTCCCTCCCCTTTCTCGATCTCTCTGTCTTTTCCTCTGGAGACAGCTTGTCCACTGATGTCTGTTTATAAACCCACTGACTCTCACAGTTACTTGGACGATACCACCTCCTCACCCTGTTGCTTGTAAAAATACCACCCCCTCTCTCAATTCCTCTGTCTCTGCTCTCAGGATGAGGCTTTCCTTTCCAGAACTAGGGAGACGTCCTCCTCCTCCAAAGAATGGGCTTCCCTTACACCACCGTCAATGCTGCCCTCAACCGCATCTCTTCCATTTTGAGTGTGCCTGCCTTCAACCCATCTTCCTGCCACCCCAACCGGGATAGGGATCCTCCTGTCCTCACCTTCTACCCCACCAGTCCTCGCATCCAGCACATAATTCTCCGCAACTTCCGTCATCTTCAGCGAAACCCCACCACCAAGTACATCTTTCTCTCCATCCCCCCACCCCCCCCCAACTTTCTGCTTTCCACAGGGATCGCTCCCTGCTCCACTCACTTCTCCATTCTTCCCTCCACATTGATCTCCCTCCTAGCACTTGTTGTTGTAAGCGGAACAAGTGCTATACCTCCCCCTACACCTCCTCCCTCTCTACTATTCAGGACCCCAAACAATTCTTCCAGGTGAGGCGGCACTTCACCCGTGAGTCAGTTGGGGTCATCTACTGTATCCGGTGCTCCTGGTGTGGCCTCCTGCATATCAGTGAGACCCAACGCAGATTGGGATGCTGCTTCACCTAACGCCCACGCTCCATCTGCCAGAAATGTGGGATCTCCCTGTAGCCACCCATTTTAATTCTACTTCCCATTCCTACATGTCAGTCCATGGCCTCCTTATGTTGCAATGAGGCCACACTCAGGTTGGAGGAGCAACACCTTATATTCTGTCTGGGTAGCCTCCAACCTGATGGCAAGAACATCGATTTCTCCAACTTCTGGTAATGCTCCCCCACCATTCTTCATTCCCATTTCCCCCTCTCACCTATCTCTTACCTGCCCATCACCTCCCCGTGGTGGTCCTCCCCCTTTTCTTTCTTCCATGGCCTTCTGTCCTCTCCTATCAGATTCCCCCCTTTTCCAGCCTTTCACGAATCAACTTCCCAGCTTTTCACTTCAGCCCTCCCCACCCTCCTAACCAGGTTTCCTATCACCTTGTGCTTCTTCTTCCCCTCCCCCCACTTTCTTCTGACTCCTCACCTAATTTTCCAGTCCTGATGAAGGGTCTCAGCCCAAAACATTGGCTGTACTCTTTTTCCATAGATGCTGCCTGGCCTGCTGAGTTCCTTCAGCATTTTGTGTCTGTTGCTTGGATTTCCAGCATCTGCAGATTTTAAGGAGAAGCGCTGTCAACGTTTCGGACCGAGACATCGACAGTGCTTCTCCTATAGGTGCTGCCTAGCCTGCTGTGTTCCACCAGCATTTTATATGTGTTGTTGTTTGAATTTCCAGCATCTGCAGATTTCCTCGTGTTCGTAGCTGCAGATTTTCTCTTGTTTGTGATTGGACTACCTCAAATCTGTCTTGGTTAGTTCTGATGTAACCTTATTGACCCAAATCATAAATTTTCCTCTGCATGGGTGGTACCTGACCTACTGAGTATTTGCAGCGATTTTCTGTTTTAACAGAAGTAAATTTATCAGTCTGTGCTACTTGAGCAAACCTTTTTACAAATTTCTACCTGATTTGTTTACACTGGTACCAAAGCTTCTTTCTAGTTATAATTTAATTAACTCCATTTAACCAGCTTGCAATTTGACCTCGTGTCTTGAGTCATTAACCCAATACTCTAGATGAGTTGTCAAGTGAGGTAAACGTTACACTTCCATGTTGCTTGAGATGAGGGAAGGCAGAGCAATGCAGACAGAGAGGGATACATGTTCAGCAGAGAGAAGATGACATACTGCGTTATAAGCACTGTGCTGTTGCACTTTCAGGTAGAAGACACCTCATCCAGGATTGACCTTTCCTTCTTAGCGGGCATTTCTGGCCAGACACTGACAGACAAACTCTACAGTGCCTGGATTTACCTTCAGAGCCACGTTAATATTGTTTTTGACAGTGATATGGATAAGCTGATCACTGACAAATTTCCAGGTATTCGGCAGGTAAGCTACAGTTTTAAGCTTGGTTGCATCTTCCTTCATTCATGTTTACCTGTTTAATTGGATTGTTGCTCATTTGCACTGTATGTAGTGTTGATTATTGCTGTGTCTAAAATTCTCCCAGGACTTCAGTATATTATCATTTTGGTAATTGTAACCTTCAAACATCCATCTGTTTTCACTGTTATTTAAAACATTAATGTTGTTGTGAGTCAGGGCTTTCAGACTGATCCGAAAAGAAATTTCTTCACCCAGAAAGTCAGTAGTGACTTTTCAGAATTCTTCACCCGAAGATGCTGTGGAATGCCGGTTGTCAAATGTGTTCCCCAGGGTAATTAGGAGATTGGTAGATTTTTGGATATTGAGAAATAATAGGATTAGTGCTGGGAGCAGGCTATTTAGCTAAAATCAATTGATTGACAGATTCAGACCAAAATTATATTAGTAATGGTCAATGTTTTTTAGATTGGGAAGTGCATCTGTATTAAGGGTGTGATCCCTTTATGCTGCATGGTTCTCTTTTCCTTACCATGGAATATTTTCTTTTAAGAAGCATTGTAATTTTTTTAAAGAAAGCTTTGATGATTTAATGATGATGTACACTTTAAAACATCCATAATGTTCCATGGCTTGTATAGATTCTGTAGGTCACTTTAAAATGAATCTTTGCTGAATGTTTCCCATCCTAAAGTTTATCATGAACATTTAAGTGAAGGTAGTTCTGTACTCTCCTGGCTGACATATATATGGTAGCATGCCCCACCAGTCCGTGCTGCCATTTCTGCTCTTTGTATGTCATTCAGAACAACTCGTTCTTACTTAAATGACTGTCCATTTAAACTTTCAATTTCACCCATTTTCTTTGCAAGTTCCACACCACTGAGTAAAGGGATTTCTTAATACTTGATGATTATTTTTATATTCACATCTGTACTTGTGTTCATGCCCTCAAGTGAAAACTATTTTTTCATATCTCTATTAACGCACTTTTAATAATGCTGAAGAGCTCAGTCAGGTCATCTCTTTTTCATGAATAATAGAATCCCAGTCTACTAATCCTGTCCTGCTGCTGAACTCTTATCTCAGCACCATTGCTATTACCTCTGTATCTTCGTAATATGACGATGCTTTTGGATTTAGAGGGTTATGCAGGTTTTGGTCTAGGTGTAGTTTGATGGGACTAAACAGAGTAACAGTATAACATGGATTAGATGAGCCAATAGGTCTGTTTCTGCCCTAAGGTGCTTTGTGATTGTAGTCTACTGAGGCTTAACGTTGCTGGAGGAAGGATGAACATAGAGGAGTATTTAGGCTTGTTGCCCTGGGTAACGAAGGGGGGAAGTAATTACTGATTCTCATCCAGTGGACTCTGCTGGCAATCTACATGTTTGGATAGTGGATGAATGATTATGATATGCTTCATGGAGCTGTATGAAATAAATGACATCTAATACAGAGAAGTGCGAATGAAATGCTCTGACAGAAAGGCAAGGTCAAAGTAAATTTTATTATTAAAGTATATATATGTTACTGTATGCAACCCTGAGAACAGGGGACAGTATAGACTGAACGGCACAGTGCTGAAGGATGTACAAAGACAGTGAAATCTGGGTGAATGCATGCATAAATCTTTGAAATTGGCAGTTGACATGTTGAGAATGTGGCAAGTGAAGTGCCTTTTTAATTCCTGGAGTTCATAAGCATTGTATGCAGTAAAAGCAGGGAAGTTGGGTGGTACTTTCATTCAGCACTTGTTAGGGCACTCCTAGGGTATTCCATCCAATTCTAGTTACCTAACTTCAGGATAAACAAATGTTCAAGGGAAGATGTAGAAAAGACTTGAGGGGAATGGTTAAATGGATGAGGGAATTCTGCTGCAGGGTTAGCCCGGTTAAGCAGTTTAGTCCTTGGAGCAAAGAAAGATTTGTTTAGAAACCCTGGGAAAAGGAAATCTGTTCATTTTATCATTTGGTTCAAGGACCAGACAATGTTAATTTAAAATTGTATAATAGTAACAAGGGAAATTGAGAAAAATATAAGTTTAGTAGAGTGTAGTTCATGGAGGCAGAGTCAATTGAAGTTTTAAGGAAAAATAAAATCCATTGTCTTATGAGAAGTGAGGAAGCAGTGGTTCTGATGGCATACCCATACTAGAAGCTGATACAGACTCGATGGGCTCAGTGGTCTCCAGTGATGTTCTGTTTCTCTTGTTTCAATGGCTAAGTAGTCCTCATTCATTCAATGGCCTTCTGTCTCTGAGTTCCTACCATCAATATCCTTGGCGTCACCTTTGACCAGAAACTCACTGGACTAACTGCATGCATGACCGGGCTACAATACAGGTCCGAAGCTGCATACCTTGTGACAGATGCCCTGTCTTGCAGCACAAAGGTAATCTGTTACCTACAACGAAAAAGGCAGGAGCATGATGTCAAAACACTCTCCACTTCCTAGATGAATGTAGCATCAACAACAGCTCTCGGCTGTATTAACATCCAGGCCAAGCCATTAGTAACAATACAAGATGCTGGAGGAACTCAGCAAGTCAGGTAACATCCATGCGTAACCCCCTGGGTCGCCTCAGGCTCGCTCAGCTCGTTCTCGTCTAGGGGGAGCAGCCTTCGGCCCTGCCAGACTGGGTAATCAGCTGGTGTGGATGCTGTGTGATGTCCCCGCCTCACCCAAAAACAGACAGTACACCATATGCGATTAAATGAGTACAATTTATAAAGGTTATTATAACTAAGTGATTAATAACGATACAGTATGTATGAAGAAAAAGAAAATAAAGAAAAGGCACCAACTTATCAAAGTCCAAACCACTTCGTGCACAACCGTTGGAGCTCAATTACTGAAGTCTTCTGGCCACCATTCGATCCCCTCCGAACTCCTCGACTCGCAGCTCAGGACCATCCGAAGTGGTCAACCAAGCACATCAGGCTTCATCTCCTCTCCTCAGGGTACCTCCTGGCCTTGGACCCCCGCTTGGGGTCCGTTCCTCGCCCAATTTACAGCATTGTGTCCGTTCTCTCTCACCCCCTTGTGCTGATCTCCCCAAAAGGTCACCGACAATAGCTTACAGACTCAGAAGAAAGAACAACATTAATCCCAATTGGTTTACAAAGGAATACAATTCTCGTTATCAGTAAATTTTAACCCAAACAAGCTTCCAGCACTCTCTCGCAACAAAGAAGCATTCCTACTTTTAACAAAACAAAGAAGCCATTTTGAATAACAGACGCAGTAACAAAGAAAAAGAAACCCCCCTTTACACTTGGAAAAGAATAAGCAGTTGGCATTTTGGCCTGGTGAAGGGTAGTCCTGATGAGAGGTCTTGGCCCAAAGCATCGACAGTTTATTCCTTTCCATAGATGCTCCAACATTTTGTGTTGCTCCAGGTCAAAGCATTCTTAATTGCTTCAAATTCCCCAGTTTATAAGTTTCTTCATCAAGTTTTTCTGATCAACCATTCTAGTTAGCCCACTTCACCCCCTCTATTATCTCTGTCACTGCACTGTAAACTCTTTAAGCCTCTTTCTATCCTGCTGTTTACATTGTACATGATGGTATTTATGTATTTAAGTACATTTCATTCCATATCTGTACTTTAACCTCTAACTTTATATATAATTCTTTATAACTGTTGAATGTTATTAGTTTTTGTTGTATGGCATGTCCTAATAACATATTTCTAATGCATGACAATATTTATGGCAAACAAAGTTGATCCTTGATCACTGGTACATGGTGGATGCTGTGTACATCATCTCTAAAATGCACTATAATCCTCATCCCAGTTATTCCCACAGCACTGCATGAATTTTTATCACCATGACAAGGGCAGCAGGTGCTTGGGATCACCATTTGCCACAAGAAAGCAGCACCCATCATCAAAGACTCCTGTCATCCAGAATGTGCCCTCTTTTCATGACTACCGTTAAGCAGGAGGTACAGAAGTTCTAGGTACCACACCACCAGGTTCAAGAACAGTTAATACTCCAGAGCCAGTGTGGATAAAATGTTGGCTCTTTATTCCTCTCCATAGATGCTGCCTGACCTGCTGAGTTCTTCCAACATTTTTTGTGTGTTACTCTGGATAATTTCATTCACCAATACTGATTCTATTCACTGATTCTATGACCTTGACTCCCTTTCAAGGGGTCTTTACAACTTATGTTCCCGGTGCTAATTTTTATTTGCACAGTTTGTCTTCTTTTGCATATGGTTGTTTGTCAGTCTTTGTTATGGTTTTTTGTAACACTCTATTTTATTTTCTGTTAATACCTGCAAAAATATGAATCATGATGTAGCATGTGGTAATATACACAATCTTTGATGTTAGATTTAGACTGTAAGACGTGAAAGCAGAATTAGGCATTCAGCCCACCAAGTCTGCTCTGCCATTCCATCACGGCTGATTTATTATCCCTTTCAACCCCATTCTCCTGCAACCTTTGACTCCCTGATTAATCAGGAACCTGGCAACCTCCATCTTAAATATAATCCACCCTCCCTCCTCCCCCCACTGGCAAAAAAAGCAAGCATCGCACTCAAGTGTGAGCAAGGCAATAGAAAAGACACAGACTTGCAGTTACCCCAAAGACTTTGCGTTTCACACTGGCATTCAACATGCCACAGGTTCTCTGTCTCCCTTTTTCCCACAAGTGGGGAAACCTAACAAACAACTCTTTGGTTTACGATGTTAAAAGACCATTACATCGCTTTTTTCGAGCTTTGTGCCTGAAGATCACAAAGATCTCGGGTCTTTGGGCACACAGCAGAAGATTTCCCAACTTCCTCAATGACACACGGGACATCGACCCTTGACCAGAGCCTTGAGATCTTGGGCTTCCAAACACCAGCCGGACTCTCGGGCCGAACCCTTGGCGTGCCGAACAACAGCCGGTCCTGAAACCCCGGGAACAGGTCCTATTCCCGCAAAGAACCGAAGTCAGCGTGTAACTCCAGGTCAGGGTCTTCAAAAGAACCCTGAAAGGGAAAAATAAAGATATTAAAGATAGAAATAGAGCTGTTTCTGAAGATGCAAGTAAAGTAGGGAACCCCGCCTCTGTCTCCATCTCCATGATTTCTTGTCTCTAATGTTTACTCTTTTCTTTATGAATTTAGATCCTGGAAAAGAAGGAGGGTCTCTTCCGCAAACACATGATGGGAAAACGTGTAGATTATGCTGCCCGCTCAGTCATCTGTCCAGATATGTACATCAACACCAATGAGATTGGCGTCCCAATGGTAATGTAGTTAGATATGACCTGGTAGACAGACATTGCTTTTAAATCTAACTTTGGTACTGTACATGTTTGCTTCATAGTGCATTAAAATGAACAGGGATAAAGAATTGGGATTTTTCAATATTAACATTACTATTGAATTCTTGGTTCCTTGGAAGAATAGTCTGAACAATGAAATGTCTTCAAATCGTATTTATTAAAATTAAAACTAATTCATTGAGTCATTATGAACAATTAGCTCTGAATGTCATGACTAAACTGAAGTGCCAGTAGAGGGAGCTCCGTGGTCCTGTAAACCTCATAAAAATTCCATTTAGTAATGGAAATTAACAGCCTTAAGTGTGTGAGGATGTACATTAATCTGTTCTCTCTCACTTAACAGCTGCATTTTTGAGTATGTGTAGCCTTTCCCAAAAAGTGATTCCAATTACAGTCGGCCCTCCTTATCCGCAGATTCAACCAAACCCAGAAGTTCTCTCTCCAGCACTCGTTGCTTGAGCATATACAGACTACTTTTTTCTTGTCATTATCCCCTAAACAATACAGTATAACAACTATTTACAAAGCATTCACATTGTATTAGGTATTATAAGTAATCTAGAAATAACTTAAAAGTACAGGCAGTCCCCGGGTTAGGAATGAGTTCCATTCCTAAGTCCGTCTTTAAGTCGGATTTGAAGTCAGAACGGGTACATCCGGTATTATTTAGTGTTACGTACCCCGTAACTGGGTCACTTACCAGCTAAGATAGAGAGGTCCGTTGAAGTCTGATGGTACTATTTTAATAGTATTTTTTGATAAAAATACACAAAAATAATATCAATGCAAACATACAGATAATATACGTCGTCAATACTAAATCTAAAAGCGCAGGTATAATAATAATCAATAAGAAATAGCTCTATTGTTGTTTAGGGGATAATGTATTGTCTGATGGAAATATAAAAGTCACTCAAGTTCATTCAAGCTGCAGCTTTTTGGTTGGAGAGAAAGACGGGTGTTTAACTTGCCCATTCCTTTTATGATGTCAATCCTTCGAGAGTCGTTGGGGGCTGATTTCCCCTTTGTGGTTAGCTAAAGCCATGCTTCTGTGGCAAAGACCCACCAATTCCGAGGCAAATAGAAAAGGACGCACGTGGGCTTTTCCACCGGCTTTCGCTATTACGCTGTTGCAGGAGTTCTAGCATTTCTTCTGGTGCGTCTGAAGGGGCTGTTCCCCAGACCCTCTTTTATCCTGACTCACAGGGTCTCAGATGTCAATCAGGTTGGGATGATGCAATCCCTCCACCAAACTCCCTCGGTTCATTGCCCGGGGGCTTCGATGAATCGTACAGTATTCAATACACAATTCCGTCTCCAAGAGACAATAGCCGTTAGCAGTGGTTCCGCCTTTCGGAGGCCAGGACACATTCCAAACTCTTTGTGGATTCTGCATGTCTTTCTCTCATTTCCTGGGTCTCCTGACCTGACTTAATAGTGATCTTGCGATTCTCAAAAAGGAGGGGGTCATGGACGTAACATTAGCATCAGTTAGTCAAATGCTTTTCTTAGTATGTAGTATATATTTTATCTTTCTATGCATAAAAAATACTTAAGAAACATATGTATTTCAATAATTTAACCACTGTGTTGCTTAGTAATAATTGTAGCTTTCATCGGGGCAGCGCCTTTCACATTCTCCATTAAAATTGTTCCGATTGTTGACCGTCTGTAGCCTAACGCTTTTCCAATGACCGATGGCGTTTCACCTCTTTCCGATTGCTTTATTACTTCCACTTTATTTTCAATGGCGATCGTGATTATTTTCGTGAACAGAAACACTGCGGATTCAGAGCTGCACCGCCAGGTCCTAATGTCCACCGCATGTTAAATAAAGTCCACCGCACTGATTCAGGTTAAATAAAAGACTTGAGCATCCGCGATTTTTGGTATCCACGGTGGGGGTGGGGGGGGGGGAGGTCTCAGAACCAGTCTCCCACAGATAAGGAGGGCCGACTGTATACATTTAAAGAAATGATTTATATTTTTCTTCCTGAAGTTCCCTTATTGTACCACATCATCCTGCTTTCTTGTCTAATTTTAAAAATAATTTTGGATAATCTTGCAAAATGTGAAGTCAATTCCCATCATAGGAAGGAATGGCTGTAAGCACTGCTTATAGTAAAGGTCACAAGTTTGCTTTGGTGCTAGAGACCCATGCTCCACCATTGCAGTCCAGTCACAAGAAAGGCAGGAAGCTCCCACAATGGGTAATTTTGCGAGTATGTTCTGTTCACAAAATCCAACCCAGCTCTGACTGTACTCAGTCCCTAACAAAATGATGCCAATAATGCTGAGTGCCGTTTATTCACGATTAGTCTACATGTTGGTGCTCAGTTCATTCTTGATTCAAAGATCACTTTTGTTCAAGCCTTAATCATGTCTTGTGATTATAAGTGGGGCTATCATCTCAGCCCAGGGCTGTGTGAAACTCTCAGATCACTGTCATCATCTTCATGTGGGGAAGTTACTTTGATTTTGCATTTCAATTCCACTCCTCAAAAATAGAAGCATGCCATGCCCATGTTCAAAAAAAGTTTGGTCAGGCATGCGTTGTTAAGTGTTAGGTAACAAGTATATTAAGGAGATCCCCTCCCCTTAAGTTTTCCTCCTTTTGGCTTAAAATTATGCCCTCTTGTATTAGCAATTTCTGCCCTGGAAAAAAGTCACTGGCTACTCACTCTGTCATTGCCTCTTATCTTGTACATCTATCTGCAAAGAGAAAATCCCTAGCTCGCTCAACCTATCCTCAAAAGACATGCTCTCTAATCTAGGCAGCATTCTGGTAAATCTCCTCTGAACTCTCGCTAAAGCTTCCACATCCTCCTCCTAGTAGCATTCACTAGTGAATGGTGTTGCTGTTTGGCAGTGGGGCCTGTAGGTGCCTGACACCAGGCAAGTCTTTGTTACTGAACCTGTATGAGTTACCTGAATCTGAAGCCACGTCCTGCCAAGAGTTTATGGACGTAACTATCAGCTTGAAATCTCCACTCTCCAACCACCGTCAGTTAACTAAAACTTTTCAAAGTCTCTCTTGCCATGCTATCATTTGGAGCGATGACAAATAAGGAGGATTTAGCCTGCTTTTTAAATTGGTTTGCACTGAGTTGCATGAAATAGTTAATGTGTTCAAACTGCTTTGAATAGCCTATACATAAATGTTTCTTGCAATAACAACACAGGATTTCCCAATATGGGTGTGCTCTGGGTTAACGTTGACTGTGATGTGTGTCCATATTATTTTCTCTGTCCTTTTGTTTTTGTAGGTCTTTGCTACAAAGCTAACTTATCCTCAGCCAGTGACACCTTGGAACGTGCAGGAGCTGAGGCAAGCAGTGATAAATGGGCCAAATATACACCCCGGGGCTTCCATGGTCATCAATGAAGACGGAACCCGCACCATTCTGAATGCAAACAACGCGAGCCAGAGAGATGCCATTGCCAAACAGCTACTGACACCCAGTACTGGCGAGCAGAATCTGGGGATGAAAATTGTAAGTGGAGGGTACTGGGAACAAAAGCAGTTTCACTGGAATAGTAGAGAAGTAGGAGACTGCAGATGCTGGACTCTGGAGCAACAATCTGGTGGAGGAGCTCAGTGGATCAAGCAGCATTTGTGGGAGGAAAAGGGTTGTCAACGTATCGGGGCAAAACTATCAGGGGCAAAACTATCAGAACCAAAATGTCGACAGTTCCTTTCCTCTCACCGATGCTGCTCATCCTGCTGAGTTCTTCTAGCAGATTGTTTGTAGCTGGGACTTTATTTGACTTTATTCCTGTGGCGTAAAATAGTAACAGTGCCCAAGAATTCAACATTGTAAAGGTCAGAAGGATTGGCTTTATTTGTCACATATACGTCAAAACGTATAGTGAAATGCATTGTTTGCATCAATGACCAACGCAGTCTGAGGGTGTGCTGGGGGCAGCCTGCAAATGTTGCCATGCTTCTGGTGCCAAAGTAGTACGTCCACAACTTACTAACCCTAACCTGTTTAACTTTGGAATGCGGGAGGAAACCGGAGCACCTGGAGGAAATCCACGTGGTCTCCTGGAGAACGCACAAATTGCTTACAGACTGCAGCAGGAATTGAATCCTAATCATTAACACTGTAAAGTGTTAGGCTACCCACTACACTGCCATAACCTTGTTGATTTGTTGAAGGCCCAGAAAGCCCGTAGACTGTGTCAAAAAGTATCTCTGTAGTGTTTCACTACATTCTTTACAATGCTGAGCATGCCAGTGGTGCCAATATTAAGGTCTGAACCTGATTCCAGTGATTTTTCAGCCCTGTTGCTCCTGTGTAGAACTGTCAAGAGAGATTAAACCGATTATCTGGCTTCCATTTATCGTGGTTGCAACCAGTTCTATGGTATTAGAAAGCATCTTTGAAAAGTGATATGTACTCCTTAACACTACTTAAACAAAAACAGATTTCTGCTTGCTATCGTACTTTTTTTGCAAGGTCTTGTGAAGAGAATGTAACACTTCTCAGGTTGCTGTGGTGATCCACAGTGTTCAAAGTTGAAACCACATTTATTATCAAAGTATGCATACAGTATACAACCCTGAGATTTGTCTTCCCCCAGGGAGCCACAAGACAAAGTTCCCATCTAACGAAAAGCCCCACACACCAAACACTTAAAGTGTAAAAAAGAACAAATCACGGAGACAACAAAAAAAAGAGCAAATAACACACACAGCATTAAACATCATCAAACTGCAGAGTCCCCAGAAGTGCCACAGGCCAAAGCCACAGAGTCTGTTCCGTGCCGAAGTGCCTCGGTCAAATGGTGCAAATAGTAAAAAAGAGTAAACAAAAACATTGAACTTCGGAGTCCCCAGAAACGAGTCCACCGCTGCGTTCAGTGCTGAGGACATTAAACATCAAACATGTAACCTCAGCCACAAGCCACCAAGGCGACTGAACCTTGCAACGTGGGACCCAAGGCTCCTGTGCCCTCTGCCGGCCCCAGTGAGAGACAGAGAGAGACACCTGTTCATCTTCCGCTCTTGATGGCGTCAATTTTAAGTCTTCCAACACTGTAATCGGGATGGAGTAATGGAGCCAACCCTGGGTTTGTGTTCTGCCATTAGGAATTGATGAGTGCCCTGCACAGTCCGCTGTCGACCTCGCCAAATCCCCTAGGAGATCGCAAAAGCATCAGATTGTTTAGCTTGCTGAAAAGTACATCCTCAGATCTAGAAATTACAGGTTGCAATTGATCACAGATGGGGAAAAGTATATTTAACAGAATAAGAGTATCTAGTAGTTTCATAAACTACCTGCAGAATGTCTCCATTGGCCACTGGTGCCATATTGCAAAAAAAACCATTGGCTGGGGTTGGTTTACAGAAGCTCAGAAGTGGATGTAAAAGGCACAAGTCTTTCTTTCATATTGGGTGTGATGTTTGAAGCATGGTAGCAGCGAGCAGTATCAACCTACCACAGTTAAGAATTATGAGAGATGTATGGAATGATTTGCTAGAGGAAATTGTGGATGCAAGTGCAATACAAACATTCACAAGATATTTAAATATCTGCGTGGGTAGGAGTAATTGAGGAGCTATGGGCCAAGTGCAGGCAAATGGGTCTAACTGGACGGCAGGGATGAGTTGGGCCGAAGGAGCAGTTTCCTGCTGTATTTTCTGTGTGACTCCATGAGGCTCAGGTGATTTAGAATACCTCAAACCATCTCCGAAACCATCTTTGTGTCCTGCCTTCTCTTCTGGTTATCACATAACAGTTGAATACTAGGGCATCCTTTGGAATCTGAAAAAAAACACATCTGGATCATTGCAGCATTTGTGGCCTACTCATAATGGGGTGGTGTATTCACCTTCTGAGTAGAGTGTATGGAATGGTGATGCCAGGAACAATCGGTGGTTCTTTAGGAATTAAGTCATCAAAGACCAAAGAGGTTCTGCTGTTGTTCTTGTGTGCTGAGTAACATAGCATTGAATTAATACAGTACTATTTTTAAAAGGTGTGCCGGCACATTAAGAATGGTGATGTCCTGCTGCTGAACCGCCAGCCCACCTTGCACAGGCCTTCCATTCAGGCCCATCGGGCACGGATCCTGCCTGGAGAGAAGGTCCTGCGGCTTCACTACGCGAACTGCAAAGCCTACAATGCTGACTTTGACGGTGATGAGATGAATGCCCACTTTCCGCAGAATGAACTGGGACGAGCCGAGGCCTACTTGCTTGCCAGCACTGACCAACAATATTTGGTTCCCAAGGCAAGTATTTCATTGTTGGCCAGTAAGTTGAAGAAATTATCTTCCGATTCCCTTCAGACTTGAATGTTACTGCTTTGGAAAATGGGTGCCGTACGATTTCTGATATCTGTATTATTTTGTTTCTATCCTGTGTATGAGGCACTAACTCGTGATTATGACCTGACTGTCCATTCTCAGTCCTTGTGGTTGTGGAAGGAAGGGAAGGGGAGATGATGAATTTGAACCCAATTGATGACACATTTTACAACTTTTTTTCCCTTCTCATTTTTCTTACTCTGACTTTTTTGAGGTGATAATACATTGACTTGTATTTTTAAAAAATTATTTTGCAATACCGCAGGGTGTCGGGCCCTTTTGGCTCAGCGAGTCCGCGCCACCCAATTACACCGATGTGACCAATTAACCTACTAACCCACCTGTCTTTGGAATGTGGGGAGAAATCAGAACATCTAGAGGAAAGCCACATGGTCATGGGGAGACCATTCAAACTCCTTGTAGACAGCAGAGGAATTGAACCCCGGTTGTAGTAAGTGCTGACTGCTGCACTACTGTCCTGCCCCAATTTTCCGACTCCTTATCAGCTTTCATTTCCTCATCGCTGACCAAATTATCCCAGAAAGACATTGTTTTGAGGATTTTATTTTTGCGAGTAGATGCAGTTTGACGCATGCTTTATCGTGTACTAATTCCTTTGTGGCGAAAATGTTCTTATTTGTCAGTGCACTGGGCTCCAGCTGATTCTGTGTGTACACTGCATTATGTTCTGCACCTTATCATCCCTGTTCTCATTGACTTCAAGATACCTCATCCTCTTTAAAAATCCTTCAGTATGGCCCCACTGATTTATTTCTAGTGTATCCCCCTCGTCTCAAGCCAGCTCATCCTCGTGTCCAAGTTACCATGAGACAGGAGCAGAATTGTGCCATTTGGCCCATTGAGTCTTCTCTGCCATTCCATTATGGCTGATTTATTAACCATTTCAACCTCTTCTGACTTCCCTGTGTAACCTTTAATTCTGTTACTAATCAAGAACCTATCAATCTCTGCTTTAAATGTAGTCAATGACTTGGCCTTCACAGCCACCTGCGGCATTGAATTCCACAGATTCACCACCCTCTGGTCAGAGAAATTCTTCCTCATCTCTATTCTAAAGGGATGTTGTTATATTCTGAGGCTGTGCCCTCTGGTCCTAAACGCCTTCACTTTAGGAAACATGCTCACCGCATTCACTCCATCTACACCTTTTGATATTTGATAGGTGCACGAAGCAAGCCATCCACTCGTCTTTGGTGGCTATTCCTTCACAGACCATTGCTCTGAATTTAGGATCACTTCTCTAAACCCCTCTTTTCCTTTCATTCCTACCTTCAAAGCTCAGAATGTGCTATTGTCTTGTGAATCGTACTTCATCCCTTTGTTCAGGTTCGAGCACTCTCATTGCCACCAGCTTCTGCAGGGCATTTCATTCTGTTAATTGTTCATGCAGCTGCTGAAGCCCTTTGCTGCAATATCGTATTCCCAGTGAACATCGGCTGAAGCATTAATGTTCACCCTGACGACCTTGAGGTATTGATTTTAGTCAGAGCTTCCATTCTGCTATGGATTAGGAGGATTTTGTTCTTCTGTGTTTTGGAGAAATCTATTGTGCTGTGACCGCCCTGAGATAATCTCAGCAATTATGAAATATAAAGGTGACTTGATAGAGCCTTATAGGCTGGTAACAGTCAAAGAACGGTCACACATTATTTTTTTTTTTCTCCCCCAGGATGGAAATTTTAAGGTGATTGGAGGAAAGTATAGTGGAGGATGTTGAGGCTGGGTTTTTTACTGAGAGTGGTGGGTGTGTGGAGCACATTGCCGGGGTGGTACTAGAAGCAAATACATTAGAGTCATTTAAGAGACTTTTAAATAGACACATGGAAATAAAATTGGAGGGCTCTGCGGATGGAAAGTTGATCATGGGGTAGATTACAAGGTCAGCGCAACTTCAGAGCCTGAAGGGCTGTATTGTGCAATACTGTAAGAAATGCTCTTTGCTTACTTTTCACTAGGATGGCAAGCCTTTGGCGGGTTTGATTCAGGATCACATGGTCTCCGGTACCAGCATGACCATCCGCGGCCAATTCTTCACCAGAGAACAGTACATGGAACTTGTCTACCGGGGTCTTACAGATAAACGAGGGCGTGTGAAAATCCTCCAACCAGCAGTAATCAAACCTTACCCACTCTGGACTGGAAAGCAGGTGATCTCATTAGACCAAAACAGAAACTAGTAAAAGATTAATTAGTTTCATAAAATATATTATGCGTATCTAATACTTCCTGAGGTCATTCATGGTCATCAAGTTAGGACAGTACAAGGATATTTTTAGTTGTTTTATTATTATTATAATTGTTTCTGGGAGTAAAAGGAAAAATTTATTTGGTTTAACTGGAGTATATCAGTGACCTTCATTCTCTACTGCAGGCTGACAAAAGTTACTGAGCGGAAACACATGATAGATTGGGTAGTTTTCCAAAAGCACCACATTAATTTGCTGGCTCCCTTTGCATAGTAGTAAGTGTACGCCTTTAACATCTCAGCCTGTTCTGCCATTCAGTTGGATTGTGGGTTATCATTAGCTGAATTCTATGTGTTCTCTCCCTAAACACTCTAGTTTAACAACTTCTTGCATTTTGTTTCATTCCATTACTTCACCCCAGCCACTTCTTTGGAAAAAAAAGATGTTTGTTAGTTTAAGCACTGAGTGGCAAACTTGTAGAGGAAAAAAGTAACGGGGGGGGGGGGGTGGGGGGAACAGGGAGTTAGGCAGAACCCAGAGACCATTATACGTTTTTGGACAGATTGTATTTTCTTGTCTGTTTTTATTCAGATTCATCCCAAGTGTTTTTTTTTACCTTGTGCTGTTTTCATTGGCCCCAGACAGAGTTAGAGAGGGTGACTGGGAGAATCCCTTGGGTTCCATTACTGACTAGCAGTGTTTATGCTCATGTGTAGAGGTTTAAGCTAAATACAGTGGACAGATTCTGATTGGCTCCTGTAATAAAGGAAGTGCTCTTGCTCTGAGCCTGTACTTGACGCTTCCCGATGGCTATTGCCTTTCAGCACAGCTTGGAAAGACTTGGCAGCATTTCACACTTCTGCTTCAACAACAACAAAAAATGTTGAACTGTGGGTTTGGCATGGTCTCTTGTTCAGAGCCTCCCACAAAAGATCAGCACCTTGATTGCAGCTTTAGGTTAAAAAGGGATGGGTGTCCGAGATGAGAAGTGTCAGTTCTCCATAGTAAAAGATTGGTGGGGCGGGGGGGACTGGAGAAAACCTGCCAGTCACAAAACACTGATGTCAGAGGCTGGAAGTTCTCTTACCGCTTTGTTTACTTAAAAGTAAAAGATGAATGTGGAAAGTAAGAAAATTTTCCCACAATTGGGTATCACAGGCTTAGGTTTAATGTGAGAAGAAACAGTTTTAATGTGGATCTGAGGGGGAAGCTTTGTTCTTACACAGAAAATGGTTGAAAGTGGGGCTGAAGGCAGCTGTGGAATCAGATACAATTACTATCTCCTGGGCACAAGAGATTCTGCAGATGCTGGAAATCTAGAGTAACACATGAGCTGCAGGAGGAACTCAGCAGGTCAGGCAGCTGCAGAATATATCTCAGAAGAGTATTGCAGATATATTGTACAATTAACAGTCGCTGTTTTCAGTCGAGACCCGTCATCCAGGACTGGAAAAGAAGCGGGAAAAGACAGAATAAGAAGGTGGGAGGAGGGAAAGGAGTACAAGCTGGAAGGTGACGGGTGAAGCCAGGTTGATGGGGAAGTGGGGGGGGGGGAGAAATGAAGTGAGAAGCTGGGAGGTGATAAGTGGAAAAGGCAAAGGGCTAGAGAAGAGGGAATCTGATAGAAGAGGAGAATGATCAATGGGAGAAAGGTAAGGAGGAGGGGTTACTAACAAGAGATGTAACATTTCTGTACTTGGTAATGGGTCTTTGCCTGAAATGTTGACTGTTTATTTCTTCTCATAGGTACTGCCTGACCTGCTAAGTTCCTCTAGTGTTTTGTACACTTTGTACATGTTACTATCTAGATACCTACTGTCCAGATAGTTAGCACCTGAGAAAGCAAGGTATAGAAGGATAAAGATATGCTGTAGATAAGTGGGATTGATGTCAATAGGCAAAAAGGTTGGCCTGGATGTGATGAGCCAAAGGGCCTGATACACTGCTATAACTCTATAAGCTTGATGGGGCAATGGTCATAAAAAGGACAAGAATTGCAGAACAAATTCTGTGTAAGTCTTGTCACTCGGTGACTGGGCTGTTGACTGTGATTCCAATGAGCTTCTCGGGTTGCCAGCTCCTTCACGTTGAATTAGCTGGTTTCCACTTGATGCCGGGAGACAGATCCGACCTCTGCCTCCCTTCACTCGGGGACTTTGAGCACAGTTAGAGTTCTTTGATGTTGAAAGGTCTTTTGTGGCCCAGATTGAATAATGCACATGCGCAGGGATTAAACAAGGCCAGGTGTGGGCTCCACTGTGAAACCACCTCCAGTCAATTGGCTCCCTCTTTGAATGTTCAGATCAATGTCAGCAATAGTTGCTTACTGAAAATAAAAGAATGGTGCCTGCTGTTAGTTATGATTTGATCTGTAATAGTTGCATTAAGAAAATGAATATAAAATTGGAATGGGGGCATAAGAAGAACATACATTGCAACTCTGAACTGAAATAGCATAATGGAGGTGAGGGCCCCTAATCATACTGTTTGCTCTGAAGATAACGTGATGTGTAATTATCCAGGAAACAGTATTTAAACTGTTGCTGGCTTATTTCCATTTCTTTCAGTCTGTAAATAAATACACTGCTGTCTGTGCAGGTTGTTTCTACGTTGCTGATCAATGTAATCCCCAAAGATCATGTGCCACCGAACTTGATCGGAAAATCTAAAATCGGTGGGAAGGCTTGGGTTAAAGAAGCTCGGCGCATGGTGATCGACTTTGACTCGGAATGGATGTCAGAATCCAAGGTTTGTGTCAACGGAATCTTATAAGCATTGAATCGATTTTAAAATTTTCCCATACTTAGTACAGCTTCTGTGGTTTGGGGGATGTCAAACAGGGGCCACACAGTGGCAGAATGGTGAGCGCAGTGCTTTATAGTGCCAGGTGCAAGATCGGGGGTTTGGTTTGATTCCTGCCACTGTCTGTCGGAGCAGCGCGGTAGCATAGCAGTTAGCGCATCACTTTAAAGCGCTAGCTGTAAGATCGCAGTTCAAGTCCCACTCCTGTCTGCAGGGAATTTGTCTGTTCTTCCCACTGCTGCGTGGGTTTCCTCCCGATGTACGGTTAGGATTAGTGAGTTGTGGGCGTGCAAAGTTATCGCCGGAAGCGTGTCCACACTTGCAGGCTGCCCAGCACTTTTGACACAAATGACACATTTCACTGTACATGTACATGTGAGAAATAAAGCAAATCTTCTCTCTCCTTCCCTGAGGGGAGACCTGACTGAAGTTTATAAAATTATGAGAGGAATAAATAGGGTAGTCAAAATCAGTCACTGGGTAGAAATGTTGAATACTACGGGGGGAAAGTCTAAGGATTAGTTTATCCAGACAGTGGAAGGTATGTGGAGTTAGTTAAGAGAGAGTCTCGTGACTATGGAGGGATATGGATAATGTATGTGTAAATTTAGTGGCATCATGTTTTGCATGGATATTGTGGGCTCTAAGGCCTGTTGGTGTTCAATCCTGTGTTGGCTACCAAGGTACTTTGAGTTTTATTTGGATGAGTGGGTTTCAGCAATCTTTCCAAAGCACAGAACTGATTAGTATTTTATCTTGAAATATATATTAGCTACCTATTGTGGTGTGATAATTACAGGAAAACATGTTGGTGGAGGGGTTTTAGCTGGTATAATAGATTGGGACTCCCCAAAGTGGTGCCCAGGATGCTCCATACTGGCACTTGCCTTCCCCTAATGCAGGGGACCAGTGTTGCTGCCTCTCGGCATCCAGGGGTCCAGTGCCGGCATTAGGGCCTTTTCCTAATGCACCTTGTCAGAGTCGGCAAAGCCTGTCCCCGACTTTGGCAAGTAAACAGCCAGAAATTATTATTAATATTGAATATTTCTGACATTCAGAAATGTAATATGAAGTGGCTTAATTAAAGAAAATAACTTTAATTTTGTTTTCAATTTCTTCATTGTCCATGTACATGCTAAAACATAAGCAATTTAAATGGAATATTTTCCCTCTGACCCTAAGTCTTTGCCCTACCAACCCTATTAAATCAAGGCGTCTGGTATCCTGCACTAGGACTGATCTGATTCAGAATCCAAGAGGCCTTTTGGTTCTACTTTTCCCCACTCTAGTTTGATCCAGGAGATTCCCAACAAGGTAAGGCTTTGTCACCAGTCACAGCTCAGAGGTAACTGAGAGTTTCACACTTCTAATCTGTCAATATGCCTCAGTCATCACATCTTCAAGTCTCAGGAGTTATTCCAATTAAATATGCTAACTCATACAGCGGACTTGTAATTGGCAAATTTTGAACCTTTAACTCAGTGAAAAGGAAGTTGATGGAAATCACGCTGATCTATTGAGGTGTTGCAATACAGCTTGAGATGTCTACAAGGCAAATTTTCCTTCCGCTTGAGTTTTACGCTGTATTATTGCCCTATTGACCTTGGTTGTTCAGAGGTGACATGGCTAGTGTAACTGTTTTTCTCTAGGAGGGCACTATATGCACGAGTATAATTCATGACTCTTTACTTTTGAGTGCAATTCAAGTCTATGCTTGTTGAGACAATCATCAGATTTCTGTTGTAAATATTCTTACCAGGCACTGGCTGCCTTCTTACATCAGACTCGTTTAAATCATTTCCTGCAACCAACAAGTGCCCTGATTTCAAGCCAAAATCCAGTCTGCCTAGTGTGGTAGCTATAGTGAAACTTCCTCAGAGAAGTGCTTGTGTCGACACTCCTTGAAAACCCCCCACCAATGATTAGCCAATTACTTGCCCCACAGCTTTTGCCTCCTCTCTAGTTACTGCACTTGGGTCAGAGATTCTGGAGGTTGGAAGCTTGGTGGCTGTGAATACAGGGCTACGGTTTGGAAGTCAGAGGACCAGAAGCAGTCTGTCTTGGGGCTGGAGACCCCTCAGTGTGTGTGGGATGAGGGAGGGAGGAGGTGGTGGGAAATGGGTCTGTTTGGCTCTTGTTGCTTGTTGTATGTGGGCTGCAAGTTCTGCAAAACACTGTGACGTGCTGTGTTGGTGCCAAATGTGTAACGTCACTTGCAAACTACCCCCAGCGCGTCCTCACATGGTGTTGGTTGTTAATGCAAATGACACTGTCTGTTTCAATGTCCACGTGATTAATAAATTAATCTAATCTCATTTAATGTGAAACACCTTGGGACATTTCAAAAAGTTATGCTGAAGTGACATATTAACTCAAGTTCATTCCTTCTTGATTTTTTTTAAACAAATTACCGCATTTTCACACAGCTGTAACTAACATAGCAGAATATAATTGTGATGTTCACTGAATTGTTTGGATGCAAAGTATTGATGCAGATTTTCTTTCTGATGGCAGGTTGTTATTTTGAAAGGAGAGTTGCTGTGTGGTGTTCTGGACAAAGCTCACTATGGCAGTTCACCCTACGGTTTGGTCCACTGCTGTCAGGAGCTGTACGGTGGAGAGACTAGTGGAAAGCTACTGACCTGTTTGGCACGGCTCTTCACTGCTTACCTACAGCTATACCGGGGATTTACTTTAGGTAAAAGATAATTTGCTGTACAATTCTTGCTCTGTTTCCCTACTTTCTAAATCCTAGGTCTGAAAGGACTGTTATTTCAGAACTCCATATATGCTTAAGGAATGAACCCTCCTAGAAAATCCATTACAATAGCTGGATCCTTCTGAATGTACACTGACCTCCCATTAGAGGTTCAAATGGTTCTGTTTATTGTCAGAGAATGTATACAGAATACAACCTGAAATACATAGTCCTCACAGGCATCCACGAGAAACGGAAGAACCCCAAAAGAATGAATGACAGAAAAAACATTAGAACCCCAAAGGCCCTCCCCTGTGTAAGCAGCAGCAATGCATCACCCTCCCTCCTTTCTCCCCCCCCCCCCCCACCCATTTCAGCAAAAAATCCACCCAGGCAATTTGGGGAAGAAGGTTCCAAAGATGACTTACTCTTTGATGGAAATAACTTCATCTCGTCTCTTAATCAGTGGCCCCTGCTTCTACCTCCTCCTCAATGTTTTCTCTATAGCCTCCTCCCCTATGTCAAATTTCCTCTCAGTCGTACGAACTCTTGAAGATAGAAGTCTAGCTTGTCCAACCTTACTTCATGATACAGGATATCCATTCCAGGTATTAATCCAGTAAACCTTCCCCAAAGTGTTTCAACACACGTGTAAGTTATGTACCTTCTTAAATAAGACAATCACGGTACTCCAGTTATTTTTTCCTAATCTTTATCAATTACTTACCCCACTTACATAATGACATATTGACTTGATTACCTTAATGTATTTTTTGTTGATCTTCAATAATAATTAATAAAAAAAATTTTAAAATGAAAATGAAATTTTTACCATCTTCTCTAGTGCTTTTCATACAACTTACTTTCTTACCTATCTTTGTGTTATCAGAAAATTTAGCAATAATACCTTTTGATATCTTTATTTAAGTTATTTATATACATTGCATAATATTGATGCTCCAGTACAGATCCCTGTGGCATATCATTTGATACATGTAAGTAACAAGAAAAAGATCCATCTATGCCTGTTCTTTGATTCAGTGGTTCAACCTGAAACATCAACAATTCTTTCTGCTCCCACGGATGCTGTTTAGCCGCACTCTGTTCTTCCAGCAGACTGTTGCTCCAGATTCCTGAACTTGCTGTTGCTTGTGCCTCCATATAACTGCTCTCTGCTTCTTGTTAGCCACCCAGTCTTTTACCTATACCAGTATATTGCTTCCCACATGTTGAGTTGTTATTTTCCATTATAAACATTAATGTAATATCTTATTAAAGCCATATAGTCTTTAAATGCCTTCTGAAAATGTAAGTATAATAAGTCCTTGGTTTCTTTCCAAATTTTGCTGCAGATGAAACTTTATAAGTAAAAGTATGTAAAGTTTAAAAATTAAGCTTAATTTGTTAAATTGAGATTTCTTTTTAATTTGTTGCATTGTGCATGTTTCCAGTGCACTTCTAAAGAATATCATTGCACCTCGTGAGCCTTATGGCTTCCTGATGATGCAGTAAGTTACAGCCTGCAGATTCCTGGTTGTTTACAATAGATTCCTCTTTGTGAAGAATTTTAAGTGGAAAATATGTCTTTTGATAATAAAGTTTGTTTCAGTATTGGAAAATTTTCGCTTGAATGATTTTATGTCAGAAACTTTCAAGTATATTTATATTGATATTTCCTAAACTTTTAACTTTCTTTAAACTTTAGATGTTGAGGACATTCTAGTGAAGCCCAAAGCAAACGCAAAGCGACAAAAAATCATTGCACAATTGGCACAGTGTGGAGCCAAGGTAAAATATGATTCATTTCAAAGAGCACAAGCTGCTAAATGAAATTTGGAATTGGTTTATTGTTCTCATATGCCGGGGCACAGTAAAAAAGCTTGCCTTGTGAACTGTTCATACAGATCAATCTATTTCACAGCACATCGAGATAGTACAAGGTAAAACGATAACAGAGCGCAGAATTAAGTTCAACTGTTACAAGGATATAGCAATACAGGTAGATAGTTAAGTGCAATGTCATAATGATTGTGAGATCCATCGACCATCATAGCATACTAAGCAATCATTCAATAGTTGTATAATGGCTGGATAGAAGCTATCCTTGAGTCAGGTCGTACTTGCTTTCAGGCTTTTGATCTCTGTCCAGTTGGAGAGGGGAGGAAAGAGAATGTCTAGGGTGGATGGGATCTTTGATTACTTTGGTTGCTTTACCGAGACAGTGAAAGGATAGACAGAGTCCACGGAAGGGAGACTGATTTCCGTGATGTGCTGAGCTGCATCCGTACCTCTCCACGGTTCCTTGTGGTCTCAGGCCATGGAGTAGCCAAACAAAGTCATTATGCATCCACTTAGGTTGCTCTCCATGCGCATTGATAAAAATAGGTGAGTCAATGGGAACATGCCAAATTTCTTTAGCCTCCTCAGGAAGTAGAGGTTCAATCTCCCTTGACTGTGGTGTCTATGTGGTAGACCAGGAAAGGCTATCAGTAATCTTCTCTCTTAGGAACTTGAAGCTTTCAACCTTCTTGACCTCAGTATGTGGTCTTTAGGGGGGGTCTTTGATGATAGTTATTGTCATCTGACTGCACCTATGTTAGCAACTTCGGGAGACCTCAGGTTTCCTTGATAACTCTGCATGAAGTACACTGAGCTGCAGCTCCTTAGCTGCAGTGTTAAGTAACAGTAATTGCAGATTGATGGTCTTTGGCTCATATGGGAAAATGAGGTGGTGTTAGATAGGAGCTACAGGGAGGTAGTCACCCCTGAGTTGCTGGAGGCAGGAAGCTGGTTGTCTGTCAGGAGAGAGAAAGGGAGTCGGCAGCCCATGTAGAGTACCCCTGTGGCCATTCCCTTCAATATTACTGCTTTGGATACTGTTGGAGGGAGAACAACCCACCAGGGAGCAGCAGCAGTGGCCAGGTCTTTGGCACTGAGCCTGTCTCAGTGGCTCAGAAGAGAAGGTGGGAGAAGATGCAAGCTGTAGTCATAGGAAATTAGTTGGTTAGGGAAACAGGAAGGAGGTTCTGTGGGCGAGAACGAGATTCATGGATAGTCTTTTGCCTCTGGAGTGCCAAGGTCAGGAACATCTCAGTTGAAGCTCACAACATTCTTAAAGGGGAGGGTGAACAACCAGAGATCATGTTCCATATCAGTACCAACGTCGTGGGTAGGATGGGTGCCTAGAACCTGCAAAGTGAATTCAAGGTGTTAGGCGCTAAGTTAAAGGACAGGACCTCCAGGGTTGTGATCTCAAGATTGCTTCCTGTGCAATGCGCTAGAGAGGCCAGAAGTTGGAAGATCATATAGTTTAATACTAAGGAGTGGTGCAGGAGGGAGACCTTCATATTTTTGGATCATTGGACTCTCTTTCAGATAAGTTGGGACTTGTACAGAAGGTACGGTTTGTCCCTGAACTGGAGAGGACTAATAACCTAGCAGGAAGGTTTGTTAGTGCTGCACAGAGGAGCTGGGGGTTTAACTGGAGTTGGAGGGGGATGGTGTCCCCCTGCAACTTGGAGTGGTTGTGGTGAAAGATGTTCTTAAACCTACATACAAGGTCAGGAATCAAAAGGTTGAATATGTTTCGAGTTGGGTGTATTTTAATGCAGGGATTATTGTAGGAGAGGCGGATGAGCTGGGGGCATGGGTCAGCACGTGAACTTATGACACTGGCAATTAGTGAGACTTGGTTGCAGGAAGGGCAGATCTGGCAGTTCAGCATTCAGGGGTTCAATTGCTTTAGATGTGATAGAGCAGGAGGGATTGAAGGGGACGGGGTGCGTTACTAGTCGGAAAATGTCACGCAGTGCTTAGTCAGGACAGACTGGAGAGCTCATTTAGTGAGGCTTTATGAGTAGATCTGAGAAAAAGAAAGGTATGACCATGTTAATGGGATTTTGTTATAGACCACTCAACAGTCCACAGGATTCAAGAGAGCCAATTACAGAGCAATTGTAGACTGTTGCAAGAAAAATAAGATTGTGATGGTAGGTGATTTAGAGTTTGTCAAATGTGTTCAGGAAAGTTTCCTTAATCAGTACGTGGAAGTCCCAACTAGAGAGTGTGTTACTAGATACCCTGTTGGAGAAAAAGACAGAAGGGAACACATCGCATCTAATGATCATAATGCCATCAGTTTCAAGGAAAAGGATAGGTCTGGTCCTCAAGTTGAGATTCAAAATTGGAGAGGGGCCAGTTTTGATGGTATCAGAAAGGTTCAGGCAAGTGTGGATTGGGACAGGCAGTTTTCTAGCAAGGGTGTATTTGGTAAATGGGAGGCCTTCAGAAATGAAATTTCGAGAGTGCAGTATTTTCCTGTCAGAACAAAAGGCAAGGATAACAGGCTTAGGGAGCTTTGGTTTTTGAGAGATATTGAGGTTAAGAAAAAGAAAGAGATGCATAGCAGGTATGGGCAGGCAGGAACAAGTGAGGTACTTGAGTATAAAAAAATACAAGAGAACACTTAAATCAGAAGGGCTAAAAGAAAAGATGAAGTTACTCTAGCAGACAATGTGAAGGTTCTATTGATATATTAAGAGGAAAAGGATTAGCAAGGGATAAAATTGGTCCTCTGTAAGATCAAAGTGGTACTCTGTGCACGGCGCTGAAAAAGTTAGGGAAGATTTTTAAATGGATATTTTGCATCTATATTTACTCAGGAGAAGGACACGGATTCTTTAGAAGTAAGGCAAAGCAGTAGTGAGGTTATGGACTCTATACAGATTACAGAGGAGCAGGTGTTTGCTATCTTGAGGCAAACTAGGGGAGGATAAATCTCCAGAGCCTAACAATGTATTCCCTCGGACTCTGTGGGAGGTAAGTGCAGAAAATGCAGGGGCCCAAGCAGAGATATTTAAAACACACCTAGCAGCGGTTGAGGTGCTTGAGGATTGGAGGATAGCTAACGTTCTGTTTTTTAAGAAAAGCTGTAAGAGGGAGCTAGGAAATTGCAGGTCAGTGACCTGACATCCGTAGTGGGAAAGTTATTGAAAGGTATTCTAATGGACTGGATATTACTTTATTGTCGCCAAACAATTGATACTAGAGTGTACAATCATCACAGAGATATTTGATACTGCGCTTCGCACTCCCTGGAATTAAGTTATATAAAGTTATATAAAATTAAGTTATATAAAGTGTGTTGGCTGGGTGGGTCGTGTCCTTGATTATCCTGGCAGCACTACTCCGACAGCATGTGGTGTAAAGTGAGTCCAAGGATGGAAGATTGGTTTGTGTGATGTGCTGGGCTATATTCACGATCTTCTGCAGCTTCTTCCGGTCTTGGACAGGACAACTTCCATACCAGGTTGTGATGCACCCTAGAAGAATGCTTTCTACGGTGCACCTATAAAAATTAGTGAGGGTTTTAGGGGACAGGCCTAATTTCTTCAGCTTTCTGAGGAAGTAAAGGCACTGGTGGGTCTTCTTGGCTGTGGACTATGCTTGGTTAGACCAAGTCAGGTCATTTGTGATATTGACCCTGAGGAATTTAAAGCTTTTGACCTGTTCCACCTGCGTACCACCGATGTAGATGGGGTCGTGCGGTCCGCTACTCCTTCTGAAGTCAACAACCAATTCCTTCGTCTTGCTGACGTTGAGGGCTAGGTTATTGTCTTCGGACCATGCCACCAGGTTCTTAATTTCCTCTCTGTACTCAAATTCATCATTACCTGAGATACGGCCTACAATTGTGGAGTCATCAGCAAACTTATATATTGAGTTTGATGGAAGCTTAGTTACACAATTATGGGTGTACAGTGACTATATCAGGGGGCTGAGTACACAGCTTTGTGGGGCACCAGTGCTCAGAGTGATTGTAGAAGAGAGCTTGTCCCCTATTTTTACTGCCTGGGTCCTGTCTGTGAGGAAGTTAAAGATCCAGCTGCAGATCTGAGTGCTAAGAGCCAGGTTCCAGAGCTTAGGAATCAGTTTATTTGGAATGATAGTATTAAAGGCAGAGCTGTAGTCAGTGAAAAGGAGCATTACAAATGCATCTTTATTCTCCAGGTATTCTAAGGAGGAATGTAGTGCCAGAGAGATGGCATTTGCCATTGACCTGTTGCTCAGGTAGCGAATTGCAAAGCATCGAGGTTGACCGGTAGTTTATGATTGATGTGTGTCATAACCAATCGCTCAAAGCACTTCATAGCAATTGATGTCAGAGCCACGGGTCAATAGTCATTCAGGCATGCCACCTTACTCTTCTTCGGCACCGGGATTATCGTTATGTCTTCCTTCTTACTGAGATATATAAGTATTTGGATAGACGGACTGATTATGGATAGTCTACATGGCTTTTGGATAGACGGACTAATTATGGTTAGTCTACATGGCGTTGTGCATGGTAGGTTTTGTCTAATCAATCTTATAGAGTTCTTCGAGGAAAGTTGATGAAGTTCTACCAGGAAAGTTGATGAAGACAAGGCAGTGGGTGTTGTCTACACAGACTTTAGCAAGGCCTTTGACAAGGTCCCACATGGGAAGTTAGTCAAAAAGGTGCAGTGACTTAGCATTCAAATGAGGTAGTAAATTGGATTAAACATTGGCTTTGCGAAGAAGCCAGAGAGTGTTTGTAGACGGTTGCCTCTCTGACAGTAGGCCTGTGACTAGTGGTGTGACGCAGGGATCAGCGCTGTATCTGTTGTTGTTTCTCATCTATATTAACAAATGGGATGATAATGTGGTAAACTGGATCAGTAAATTTGCAGTTAACACCAAGATTGGGGGTGTAATGGATAGCGAGGAAGACTATTAAAGCTTGTGGCATCTGGACCAGCTGGAAAAATAGGCTGAAAAATGACAGATGGAATTTCACTGTGAGTGGTAGGGCACTGGGAGTGTGGGAATTGAGGTCCATAATTCAATGGAAGTGGCGTCACTGGCAGATAGGGTCGTAAATAAAGCTTTTGGCACATTGGCCTTCATAAATCGAAGTTTTGAGTACAGGAGATGGCATGCTATGTTGAAATTCTATAAGATGTTGGTGAGGTGTAATTTGTACAGGAAATATATAAGTAAGTTTGTAAGAGTGCAGAGAAAATTTACAAGGATGTTGCTGGGACTTAATGACCTGAGGATTGGAATAGTTTAGGACTTTACTTTTAAAGAGTAGAAGATTGAGGGGCAGATTCGATGGAGATTTACAAAATTATGTGGGGAATAGATAGAATAAAAGCAAGCAAGCTTTTTCCACTGAGGCTGGGTGAGACTACAGCTAGAGATCTCAAAAGGGTGAAGAGTGAAAGATGAACTGTTTAAGGGGAACATGAGGGGGAACTTCTTCACTCAGAGGGTGAGGAGAGCACGGAATGAGCTGGCAGCACAAATGGTGGGGTTGATTTCAACATTTAAAAGAAATTTGGATAGGTACATGGATGAGAGGGCTATGGTTTGGCTGCAGCTCGATAGGACTAGGCAGAGTGGTTCATGCAGGATTGGCTGAATGGCTTGTTTCTGTGCTGTTGTGTCCCATGACTCTATATACAGCCAATCGAAACAGTGTTCCTCCGGAACACAGCGCACCCACGAAACATATATCACATATAGCATGTAAATCAAATTATTATCATAAATAAACTGACAAAATTTAATTGTATGTAGTGTGCAGCACAGGTAAACAGCTTGTTAGTGACGAGACCTGGATAGTGGCAGGGTATTCATTTGTCTCAGAGCCTGAGATAAGAAGCTGTTGCCCAATCTGGCAGTTCTAGTCCTGATGCTTCTGTATCTCCTTCCTGATGGTCATGAGTCGAAGAGCTTGTGATGGGTGGTAGGGATCCTCAACAGTGCTTTGGGCCTTTCATCAGGAATGCTTCCAGTAAATATCACAAATAAGGGGAGGGTGATCCAGATGATTCTTTTAGTGGTTTTTACTGTCCTCTGTAGGATCCTGTGGTCCGGTGCCTTGCAGCTTCCGTACCACACGATGATGCAGCCAGACAGGACACTCAGAAAGTTGTTGGAAAGGAAGCAGGGAGCCTTGCACGCCTCACTCTCCTCAGAAAGTGTTGATGCCTCTGTGCCTTCTTGACTAGTGAGGAAGTGTTGTTGGTCCAGGTTAGATAATCTGTTATGTGTGCACCAAGGAACTTTGTGCTCTTTACTGTCTCCACGACAGAGCCATTGATGTGCAAAAGAGTGGGTGACCTGTGCCTTCGTGAAGTCCACAGTCATTTCTTTTGTCTTGTTGGCGTTGAGACTCAGGCTGTTGTTCTCATGCCATTTGACAAGCCTCTCCACCTCCTCGCTCTATGCCGACTCATCATTGTCGCTTTGGAGGCCAACCACTGAGATTCCTCAGCACACTTGATGATGCAGTTTGAGCTGAAGCTAGCAGTGTGGTCATGAGTCAGCAGCATGAACAGTCGCGGTGTCAGTGCTCAGCATGTTGCTCGAGGTGTTGCTGTCAACTGGGACTGACTGGGATCTTCCCGTCCGAGATGTCCAAAATCTAGTTACAGAGAGGGTTTTGAGTCCCAAGAAGGACTGTTTACCCACCAGCCTCAGAGGGATGATCATGCCGAGCTCCTCTGGGGAGAGTTAGCAGCACCAAATTACTGGAAGTACTTATAACAGATGATTTCACCTTGTCGCTAAACACCACCCCTTTGGTCAAGAAAGCACAGCAGTATCTCCACTTCCTGAGGAGATCGAGGCATGTGCCTCCCCCCAGCCATCGACTTTGAGAAAGTTCCGACCAGCTGTATCACTGTCTGGTATCGGATTTGCAAGGTCTTCCAAAAGATTGTGAGGACGGTTGCAAGGATCATCAGGGTCCTTCGTCCACCCATCAGAGATATTTATCAGGAGTACTGCATACATAGGGCCCTTAACATTGTTAGTGAGCCTCTCATCTTTCAAACAATCTCTTTGACCCCTTATCATTAGGCAGGAGGTACACTAGCATTAGGACAAGACTGTTAGTGTGGGAAGCAGCTTCTTCTCCCAGGTCTCATCATACACAAAGCACTATACTGTTTACTTAGTAATTTGTATCGTATATGCACCCTGTGTGTTATGTGTGTGCGTTATATGTACTGTGTTGAGCACCTTGGTCCGGAGGACTGTTGTTTAGTTGGCAGTATACATGTGTATGGTTGAATGACAATAAACTGAACTTAGACTTTTTTTTTGGTGAGCAAATGTACGTTTTATTTGAATGAAGTATTTTAGTACAAGGCTAAAATAAACAAATAATTCCATTATACCTCATGAAAAAGTTGAAGGTTAAGCACTGCCACAGATCACTGAAAATTGATGGTTTAGGCTCCAACCTGGGCAAAAGCCTCAGGTAACTTGGAAATGTACGATGACACAAATCAACTTGAGATTTGGATTTTGCCACCTTCATAGCAATGTACCAATGGAAGAAAGACTGGGCAGCCACCGTAGGAATGTTCTCATCACATTGTTCCACAGTCAAGAATGCGAACAGTAACAGTAACACTCTGCCATCCCTTTGATTCCATTTGTTGTACGACATCCATGCCTTCTACCACACGGCCAAACACAACATGCTTCCATCCAACTAACTAGTTTTCTCAGTACAGGTAAAAAATTGTGATCCGTTTGTATTGGGCCCAGCATTTGTCATTGACAGTGTTCCTGCTCCTTCATGTTTGAGTAGGAAGTTCTCATCTGGAAATTTGTTACCATAGATGGATTTGCTCCCTGTGCCATTGCCTTTTGTGAAATCTCCACCTTGGCACATAAAGCCAGAAATTATTCGGTGAAAAATTGATCCCTTAAACCCCTTGCCTTCTGGTTTGGTACAAAGCACACGGAAGTTCCCTACGGTTTTTGGAACAACATCACTCCTTAGCTCGAATACAATGCGGCCCACTGGCTGTTTATCGAAACCAATGTCGAAGAAGACGTGAGGGTTGCCCATTCTGTTTTTTTCCTCTCTCACCACTTTGTGCTAGCCTCAACTGAGCACGCTGCTAGGAGTGCTAATTCCGAACTTAGACTTTAAGTTGATGAACAACATCTTGGCATTTGAGGCATCGTTTTCTAGGTGGGAAAAAGTGGAATGAAGTGGTGAGTCTATGGCGTCATCAGTGTACCGGTTTGAGCAGTAGGTGAATTGAAAAAGAGTCCAGGGTGGCTGGATGATAGGATTTTATACGATCCATTACCAGCCGCTCAAACACTTGTTGAGTGTTGAGTCAGTGCCACTAGTTGGTCATCGTTTAGGCTCAATATTGCCTTCTGAGGCAGTCCCTCTAGTAGATACCGAGGATGGTGGAGAAGGATGTGCCCATGATGTACTGTATTGGGCTGAGTCCAATACTCTGAAACTTCTTTTGAACCTGCACATTTAAAGTGCTATACCTGACCATCAATGGTAGAGTTTACAAGTCAAATTCCATAGTAAAGGGATAATGGTAGATACAAGAATGATATGGGTACACATCTCAGATGACATCTTCAATTTGAATTCTTAATTTATCCTTCTATGCCTTGCTGCAACTTTTGAGACATTTTCAAAAGAATGTCTTTCTGGATGTTTGATGTGAAAGGCTGGATACAGTGCTCTAGCTGGGTCCAAGCCAAAATTCATGACCTAGCATTGTGTGCAGCAGACATGGCAGTAAAATGTTGTTTGTTATACTTCTGAAGAAATGAAACAAATATTCTGGTAAATTTTGTCCTCCATATGGTTGTCGTATGGTAAGCCAATTACTGTTTCATATGGATCTGAAACTTCTGTTTAACACTTTTAGTTTTGCGAGTTGTGAAGGGCATGAAGGAAAGGGTGGTGCCGAGAGGGGTAAAGAACACTTGAGAGGTGCAGGAGCAGTGGCATCAGGACTTGGGGGTCAATGAAGGGAGAGGCTTGGATGCCCGATTATTGATACTGTGTAGAGGCTGGGATGCGGGTAGAGGGGGCAGGAAGTCTGTCATTAAAATGTCAGGTCCATTGGAAAATCGGACATTTAATTGAATGAAGGTGGCGGTGGTCAGCCAGAGCCTGGGGCATTCAAGGAACAGCAGGTTTGGGACTTGGAAGTCCCAGACTTACAAAGAATTCTGAAATTAGGTTCCATCAAAGTAGACAATGGTCACTTCCTTACACAATTTAGAACATAGAATAAAGAACATTAAAGCACATTACATGCCCATTGGCCCACAATGTTGTGCCAACCCTTTTATCCTACTCTTAGATCAGCCCAACCCTTCCCTCCTGCATAACCCTCCACTTTTGTATTATCCATATGTCTATCTAAGAGATTTGTAAAAGCCCCTAGCCTCTATCACCCTTGGCAGACTTACCCCTATACTTTCCTCCAGTCACCTTAAAATTATCCCTAGAATTAGCCATTTCTGTCCTGGGGAAAAAGTCCACTCTACCCACTCTATCTTATCATCTTGTACACCTCTATCTAGTCACCTTCTTTACTGCAAAGAGAATACCCTAGCTCACTTAACCTACTCCCAGTCCAGTATGTTCTTCAGTCCAGTCAGTATCCTGGTAAATTTCCTCTGCATCTTCTCTAAAGCTTCCACATCAAGACACCTCTCATCCTTCTTCACTCCAGAGTGAAAATCCATACCTCACTTCCTAAGACATGCCCTCTAGTCCAGGCAGCATCCTGGTAAATCTCTGCACCCTCTCTAAAGCTTCCACATTATTCCTGTCATGAGTTGACCAGAACTGAATCAGATATTCCAAGTGTGATCTAACCAGGGTTTTATAGCGCTGCAATGTTACATCATAGCTCTTGAACTCAGAACTCTCCTGCTGTCACAGAAGTTTTTACAGCGGTTGGTAATACATTGTATATCAAATCTTGAAATTATACCAGACGAAGACCACTAAGTGTCCTGTCAAATTTCCAGAGGGGCATGAAATAATGATCAATTTAGTGTTTCAATCCATCCAGGATACAATTTCAGTTGAGTAGTATGGAAATTGATAGTATGGTTGTTTTTTCTAGATGTTTTGAGTTTAATCTGAAGTAGCAATAAGAAAAAAATTACATCAACATCTTTGTGCTGCAAAGTGTTTGCATGCAAGAGTGAAATTAAATTATATATTTATTGCTCAAGGTAACATGCAGTAATTGCTATGTAGAAACTTAACTCAAGCAAGTCTATTTTGTCCTTAGGCCATCCGAAATGCTTTTAATTTACCGGAGTCTGCCTCATGTGAAGAAGCTCAAGATAAGTGGCAAAATGCTCACCTCAGTAAAGATCCCAGGGACATGAATGTAGTGGACCTGAAATTTAAAGAAGAAATGAATCAGTACAACAACCAGATCAACAAGGTCTGAAAAAATATTGCTTTCTGTTTATTATAAGTAAATGTTTCTTCTGTTGGAGACGATAGTGATTATCGTTCCAGAATGCATCATTTCCTGTGCCTTTTCACTCAGTGTTTTTGTTGGAAAGGGGGTGGATAAGTTCTTAAGAATGAAATACGCAGAAGATGAAATTAGGATAGAGTTTATTCTAATTAGAATTAGTAACACAGAGTTTCATTTTCCTGGAGATTCAAGATTTAAAATTCTTTTTATTAAGTACATGAGTGTAAAGGAGAATGAAATGATTGTTACTCTGGATCCGTTCTGGTGTTTCCACAACCAATGGTCTAACTTTAAGGACTTTATCTTTATCTTGTTATCTATTACTATTTATTTATATTTGCATTTACACACTTTGTTGTTCATCGAGCTGGTTTACAGTTACTGTTCTATACATTTGCTAAATATGCCCGTAGGAAGATCTCAGGTTGTATGTGGTGACATGTATGTACTCTGATAATAAATTTTACTTTGAACTGTTTTGAACTTAGATGCAGCATAAAATAAACACAATAAGCTTAAAGAACATGATATAACATCCCACCACACCCACCCATCCCAACAATGGGGACAACTCCAACAACTCGTTTGGCCAGAGTCCTTAAACACAGTAGAGATTTTATTTAATACTTTTTAAATGTCCTCAGCTGGAATGAAACCAATAGTGATTTTGTAATGTATTTTTTCTCTATAAAAGTTTCCAGGTCTGGTCACTCAAAATGGCATTCTACACTAAGGAGATGGAAATAACTAATCACTGATTGTTTGGGAGTAGATTTTAATTTTCGCTCCCTTAGGCTGTTTGAGCAATAAGGTTGAGAACCTGCACAATTTTCATTTCCCACCATTCCCTCATCTATCTTGTTATTAAATATTGAAATGATTCAGCAGCATTGGCATGGTTTTCTGAAAATTAAATCTGTTCGGCAAATTTAAAATTTTGAGGATGTAACTGGACAGGAAGATGGAGAGATAGGTAAATTATTAAAATATGAGCTTATTCATCTGTGTGAGGAGAAATAAAGAACGTTTTGAATTGTGAGAAATGTGGAAATGGAGATCTAAAGAGGACAGTGGCTTGCTATTTAATTTATTGAGATACAGCGTGGAATAAGCCTGTCTGGTCCTTTGAGCTGTGCTGCCCAGCAACCACCGACTTAGCCCTAGCCTAATCATTGGACCATTTAAAGTGACCATTTAACCTACCAACCGGTACATCTTTGGACTGTGGGAAGAAACCAGAGCGCCCAGAGGCAACTCAGATGGTCATGAGGAAAACGTACAAGCTTCTTACAGTGGCTAGAATTGAACCTGTACTGTAAAGGATGAAAGTAAATGTGCAGCTAATACAAGCAATTAAGAAAGCTAATGTTTACCTTTATTACAAGGGAGCTCAGTCCAAAACTAAGGACTTTGGTAAGATAATTGAAGAATTGTGTGGTGTTTTTGGCTGTAAACCTCAAAATATTTTCTGCTGTGTAACCAAGTCGATGTTTTGCAATGGTTACTATAACCCTCCAGGATGGTATGTTGCCTCCCTGGTGCAAGGGTCAAGGATGTCTCTGAGCGGCTGCAGGACATTCTGGAATGGGAGGGTGAACAGCCAGTGGTCGTGGTGCACATAGGTACCAACGAATTAGGTAAGAAAATGGGATGAGGTCCTACAAGGTGAATTTAGGGAGTTAGGAGATGAATTAAAAAGTAGGACTACAAAGGTAATAATCTCTGGATTACTACCAGTGCCACGTGCTAGTCAGAGTAGAAATAGGAGGATATTTCAGATAAATATGTGGCTTGATAAATGGTGCAAGGGGGAGGGATTCAAATTTCTGGGGCATTAGAACCAGTTCTGGGGGAGGTGGGACCAGTATAAACAGGGCAGTCTGCACCTGGGCTGGACTGGAACCAGTGTCCTAGGGGGAGCATTTGCTACTGCTGTTCAGGAGGATTTAAACTAATGTGGCAGGGGGATGAGAACAAGTGCAGAGACACAGGGGTGTATAATGAGGGTAGAAGCAAAAAGTAGTAAGGTGAAAAGTAAAAGTGGCAGGCTGGCAAATCCAGGGCAAAAAGCAAAAAGGGCCACTTTTCAACATAATTGTATAAGGACTTAGAGTGTTGTAAAAACAAGCCTGAAGGCTTTGTGTGTCAATGCAAGGAGCACTCGTAACAAGGTGGATGAATTGAATGTGCAGATAGTTATTAATGAATATGATAAAGTTGGGATCACAGAGACATGGCTCCAGGGTGACCAAGGATAGGATCTCAACATCCAGGGATATTCAATATTCAGGAGGGATAGACAGGAAAGAAAAGGAGGTAGGGTAGCATTGCTGGTTAAAGAGGAGATTAACACCATTGAAAGGAAGGACATTAGCCTGGAAGATGTGGAATCGATATGGGTAGAGCTGCATAACACTAAGGGGCAGAAAACGCTGGTGGGAGTTGTGTACAGGCCACCTAACAGTAGTAGTGAGGTTGGGGATGGCATTAAACAAGAAATTAGAAATGCGTGCAATAAAGGAACAGTAGTTATAATGGGTGACTTCAATCTACAGATAGATTGGGTGAACCAAATTGGTAAGGGTGCTGAGGAAGAGGATTTCTTGGAATGTATGCGGGATGGTTTTCAGAACCAACTAGAGAGCAGGCCATTCTAGATTGGGTATTGAGCAATGAGGAAGGGTTAGTTAGCAATCTTGTTGTGTGAGGCCCCTTGGGTAAGAGTGGCCATAATATGGTGGAATTCTTCATTAAGATGGAGAGTGACATAGTTAATTCAGAAACAAAGGTTCTGAACTTCAAAAAGGATAACTTTGAAGGTATGAGACGTGAATTAGCTAAGATAGACTGGCAAATGATACTTAAAGGGTTGACGGTGGATATGCAACGGCAAGCATTTAAAGATCTTATGGATGAAGATTATAAGAGAAAGCTGGCAGGGAACATAAAAACTGACTGTAAAATCTTTTATAGATATGTGAAAAGAAAAAGATTGGTCAAGACAAATGTAGGTCCCTTACAGTCAGAAACAGGTGAATTGATCATAGGGAACAAGGACATGGCAGACCAATTGAATAACTACTTTGGTTCTGTCTTCACTAAGGAGGACATGAATAATCTTCTGGAAATAGTAAGGGACCGAAGGTCTAGTGAGATGGAGGAACTGAGGGAAATACATGTTAGTAGGGAAGTGGTGTTAGGTAACTTGAAGGGATTAAAGGCAGATAAATCCCCAGGGCCAGATGGTCTGCATCCCAGAGTGCTTAAGGAAGTAGCCCAAGAAATAGATGCATTAGTGATAATTTTTCAAAACTCCTTAGATTCTGGATTGGAGGGTGGCTAATGTAACTTCACTTTTTAAAAAAGGAGGGAAAGAAAAACCGGGGAATTATAGTCTGACATCGGTGGTGGGGAAAATGCTAGAGTGGGTTATAAAAGATGTGATAACAGCACATTTGGAAAGAGGTGAAATCATCAGACAAAGTCAGCATGGAATTGTGAAAGGAAAATCATGTCTGGCGAATCTTGTAGAATTTTTTGAAGATGTAACTAGTAGAGTGGATGAGGAGAGCCAGTGGATGTGGTATATTTAGATTTTCAAAAGGCTTTTGACAAGGTTCCACGCAGGATATTAGTGTGCAAACTTAAAGCACACGGTATTGGGGGTATGGTATTGATGTGGATAGAGAATTGGTTGGCAGACCAATAGGAAGCAAAGAGTGGGAGTAAACGGGACCTTTTCAGAATGGCAGGCAGTGACTAGTGGGGTACCGCAAGGCTCAGTGCTGGGACCCCAGTTGTTTACGTTATATATTAATGTTTTAGACGAGGGAATTAAATGCAGCATCTCCAAGATTGCGGATAACACGAAGCTGGGCGGCGGTGTTAGCTGTGAGGAGGATGCTAAGAGGATGCAGGGATAGAGGATAGGTTAGGTGAGTGGGCAAATTCGTGGCAGATGCAATTTAATGTGGAAAATGTGAGGTTATCCACTTTGGTTGCAAGAACAGAAAAACATTATTATCTGAACGGTGGTCGATTAGGAAAAGGGGAGGTGCAACGAGACCTGGGTGTCATTGTACACCAGTCATTGAAGGTGGGCATGCAGGTACAGCAGGCGGTGAAAAAGGCAAATGGTATGTTGGCATTCATAGCAAAAGGATTTGAGTACAGGAGCAGGGAGGTTCTGCTGCAGTTGTACAAGGCCTTGGTGAGACCGCACCTAGAGTATTGTGTGCAGTTTTGGTCCCCTAATCTGAGGAAAGACATTCTTGCCATAGAGGGAGTACAGAGAAGGTTCACCAGATTGATTCCTGGATGGCAGGACTTTCATATGAAGAAAGACTGGATCGACTAGGCTTATACTCACTGGAATTTAGAAGATTGAGGGGGGATCTTATTGAAACGTATAAAATTCTAAAGGGATTGGACAGGCTAGATGCAGGAAGATTGTTTCCGATTTTGGGGAAGTCCAGAACGCGGGGTCACAGTTTAAGGATAAAGGGGAAGCCTTTTAGGACCGAGATGAGGAAAAATTTCTTCACACAGAGAGTGGTGAATCTGTGAAATTCTCTGCCACAGGAAACAATTGAGGCCAGTTCATTGGCTATATTTAAGAGGAAGTTAGATATGGCCCTTGTGGCTAAAGGGATCAGGGGGTATGGAGAGAAAGCAGGTACAGGATTCTGAGTTGGATGATCAGCCATGATCATACTGAATGGTGGCCTACTTCTGCACCTATTTTCTATGTTTCTATAATATATCTGGGGAGAGAGTAGGAATGATCAGTATTCATTGAAAAGAATATGAAAAGAATGGGAAGTCCTCAATGCAGCCATTAAGATTCTGATGGGATTGACTGGATAACGTTGAGAGACATTTCCGTGTTATGGCGTCTTGAACTAGGGGGCATAGTCTCAGGATAAGGAGTTTGTCACTTAGTGCAAAAATGGGGGGTAAAAATCTATGGCATGTTAATCTTTGGGATTCTATACTTCTGAAGGGTGTTTGGTTGTTGAGTAAACTCAGAACTGAGATTGAAGGATTTTTGAAAATGAAGGGATATCTGGATAATAGATTTAAAAGTACAAGATTGGTGATATTTTTATTGAATGACAGATCAAACTCGAATGTGGGACTGCCAGTCTTGCTAAGTGCACAAAGTAAGTCCATCCCTGACTGTTTAAATATTTGTTTCCACATAATTAGCTTTAAAGTGGAATCAAAAAGTTGATTTTCAATATTATTAATGCAACAAAATGACAATGGAAATAGTATCAGTGCATTAAATATAAATTAAATAGTTTTGATTTCATTTTCAATTTATTTATTAGCATAGATGAGTTCGGAAGGAGACCAGATGATTCTTTGTAACTGGTCTGACTGTGTTGCCTTTTTAACTCCCTTTACTCTTCATCTTACCTGAACTGCACAGTGGTGGGGGGGGGGGGGGGGGAAGAAACGTCATTTGGATTGATATTAAATTGTCTTTTCACTTTTGTTGTTATCTTTGTGTGTTTTCTTTTGACTGACAGGTCTGTATGCCCCTGGGTCTTCATAGGCAGTTTCCAGAAAATAACCTGCAGCTCATGGTGCAATCTGGTGCAAAGGGCTCAGCTGTTAATACTATGCAGGTATTATTTATTTTCTCAATGTAGCTGGGCAGTTTTGTACCATGTCTATGTGTGTACATCTTTAACTGTTTAAGGTTTACCATTTCAATGGAAATCATAAAGGAGTCAAAGATTCGTAAAGCATGAAAATCTTCGGTCCACTAACTCTGCACTGACCATCAAGCACTTTATTTACACGAATTGCATTTAATTCTTCCCATGTTCCCACGAGCCCTCTTCAGATTCCTCCACTCCTATACAAACTAGAGTTCGAGTCATACAGCTTGGAAACAGGCCCACTGGCCTAACTCATCCAAGTTAACTAATATGTCTACCAACCTAATCCCATTGACCTGTGTTTGGCCCATCTGTAGTACCTCTCAACCTTTGCTATCCATGTACCTGTCTTTTTTTTAATTGTTATAAATGTACCTGTGCCTACAAACTTCCTCTGCCAGTTTGTTCCATTTACCCACCGTCCTGTCTGTAGGAGAAAGTTTAACTCTGGTCCCTTATCTCATTAATTCCATATCCTGTAATTTTAGACTCCTCTACCTTAGGAAAAAGACTATGACTGTTCACCTTACCTATGCTCCTTATGATTATAAATGCCCCCTCAGCCTCTATGCTGCAGGTGATTAAAAAGCCAGCCTATCCAGCCTTTTCTAACACTCGACCGCTTGCATCCTGACGACTTGAGTTTTATTTCTGCACTCTTTCCAGCTTAATGACATCCTTCCTACAGCAGGGAGATGAGAACGAAACGATCTTGCCACTACGGTCTCACCAACAAACACTCAGTTGTAACTTGATGTCCCAACTCCTGTACCCAGTGCCTTGACCGACTAGGCTCATGCAGTGAATCCTGAGGTTTTGCCTCCCACCCCCAGATGTGCCTAATAAATTTTTCACTGGTGCTTAGACTACTAGAAAATAATTAAGAAACATAAAATTAAAAGAGCAAACACGAGGAAATCTGCAGATGCTGGAAATTCAAACAACAGCACACACAAAATGCTGGTGGAACACAGCAGGCCAGGCAACATCTATAGGGAGAAGCGTGGTCGACGTTTCAGGCCGAGAGCCTGAGGGCGACACTCTCCGCCATGAGAAGGTACCTGGTGTCTCTTTCACAATCACTTCCACGCCTCCGGGACACCTTTTTCTCCATTTGCAATGGACCTGTCCGTTATTTCATCCTCCGTCGGATCCATGCGTGCAATCGCCGGTTCTTTGACTTCATCACGTCCTGCAAGGATCGCAAGATCTTCTATCTGCAGACCCCAGAGCATGGTCTTCGTATCGCGTCCCTGGCCCCGGTAGTCGATCTCGGCTGCCCCAGCGACCCAGGGCATATTGAAAATCCGGACTCCAGCGCCATCACCGCGTGTTCCAATGGCCATGGATTGGCCTTGGTTGTCGATCTCGGCTGCCCCAGCGACCCAGGGCATATTGAAAATCTGGACTCCAGCACCATCAAAAAGGAAGGGTCTTGGCCCAAAACGTCGACAGTGCTTCTCCCTATAGATGCTGCCTGGCCTGCTGTGTTCTACCAGCATTTTGTGTGTGTTGTTAATAAAATTAAAAGGATGGCTATCTTCAACTTGGCTCTATTTGAATAAATGGGAAGGCTGGGGTGTGCATTGTAATCCATAATGTAGCATGCAATCCCATCACATGCCAGCCATCCCTGCCCTTGGTCCAGGACATCTATGCTCTGCCCTGATTCATTGCTGAGTACTGCAACAGGATAGAGGAGCCAGCCTCTCTCCTCAAGCTAATTTTTGACCTTAACATTGCAATGGGAATCAGAGACCTGTTGGCTCACGAGAAAGACTTTCACCATGTTTCTTCATGCAACTATCAACAAAAGATGAATATGCTTAGGCCCTGTTAATTCTTAAAGCTGCAAAGCACTTTCACAAATCATTGCTAACTTGATTAACAATTAATTAACTATGGGAGCAGCCATGTGTCAGACTGGAAGTTCCTGCAAAGGACTGTGAGTGTAGCTGAGAGGATCATAAGGGTCTCCCTACCATCTATCTATCAGGAGCGCTGCAAGCACAGCATCTTCAGTATTATTAAGGATCCCACCCATCCATCCATCTTCCAAATTGACTTTACACCTTCAGGCAGGAGACCCTGATGCATAAAAACAAGGACGGTCAGGGTGGGAAACAGTTTCTTCACCCAGACCAGTAGGCTTCTAAGCTCCCAGCTGCATCACATTCAGTGTGTCACTGGTTAATCTGTTCTGTACCTTACAATATTTAATTCATACACTTTAGTTTGTTATTTATGCAAGATTTGTCTAGATTTTATCCTTGCCTTCATAAGTTATTGTGTATAATATGTACTACTGTGCTTTACACCCTGGTTCAGAGAAATGTTACTATATATTAAATGGTTATATATATTATATGCATATATATAGTTAAATGACAGTAAACTTGATTTGACTTTAATAATCTTGTCATTCTGAGCCAGATTAAAACCCTGCAGGTGCGTCCTCACATGTTCTCTGGCTTCTCATGATAGTAATTTTGCCTCATAACCCTTTAAAGAAATATTGTGGATAGTTCTAAAATGTGTTCTGTAAGGTGACCAGTTCTATCTATCTTTGAGTAAATAGCACTTTTTCCATTTTCAGATCTCTTGTCTTCTTGGACAGATTGAGCTGGAAGGTCGCCGACCGCCATTGATGCCTTCTGGGAAATCATTGCCCTGTTTCCAACCTTACGACTTCACTCCACGTTCCGGTGGTTTTGTCACTGGCCGCTTTCTTACTGGTATCAGCCCTCCGGTAAAAAGCAACATTATTATGGTTCTTCCTACCTTTTACACCACTTCTAATATGACAGAGGCCATGGAGTGCCAGTACTGTTGTTGCCAATTGTACAGCGATATCATCCCTTATTATAGCCTTGGTGTAGTACTGCACAGAAACAGGTCCTTCAGCTCAACTGAACTGCTATTCTGCCTAGTCCATCAACCTGCACCTGAGGCCTTCCATACCCCTCCCATCAATGGATTCATCCAAGTTTCTTAAATATTGAAATTGAGCTTCGGTTAGTTCCACACTTGCACCATCTCTGAGTGAAGAAGCTCCCCCTCAGATTCTCACCTTGCACGCTTAACCTACGACTCTAGTCTCTAGTCTCTAGTCTCACCCAACCTCAGTGGGGACTGTCTACTTGCATTTACAATACCTATACCCCCCCCATAATTTTGTATGCCACCATGAAACCTTTCCTCATTCCCCCATGTTTCAGGAAGTTCTAGTCAATCTTTCTCTATACTCAGATTCTAATGGTTTGGTGCTAGTGAGCACAGTCCCTATAAAAATTATTCACCCCCCCCCCCCGGAAGTTTTCATGTTTTATTGTTTTACAGCATTGAATCACATTGGATTTAATTTGGCTCTTCTGACACTGATCAACAGAAGAGATTCTTTCATGTCAAAGCGAAACCAAATTTCTACAATGTAGCCTAAATTTATTACAATTATTAATCACAATAATTGATTGCATAAGTATTCATAAGTAGATGTACCTTTGGCAGCAATTACAGCCTTGAATCTGTCTGGATGGGTCTCCATCAGCTTTGCACATCTGGACACTGCAATTTTTCTTCATTCTTCTTTACAAAACTACTCAGGCTCTGTCATATTGCATGGGGATCATGAGTGTACGGCCCTCTTCAAGTCCAGCCTCAGATTCTCAGTTGGATTGAAGTCAAGATTCTCACTTGGCTATACTTGGCCCAGGACATTAACTTTGTTGTTCTTAAGCTTTGGTGTTATGCTTGGGGTCATTGTTTTGCTGGAAACAATCTTCTCCCACGCTATGTTTTGCATATGCCAAACATAGCTTTTAGTCTGATGACTCAAAATCTCAATTTTGGTTTCATCAAACCATAGAACCTTTTCTAGCTGATGTCAAAGTTTCTCACGTGCCTTGTGGCAAACTCTAAGTGAGATTTCATGTGAGTTTTTTTCAACAGTGGTTTTCTCTTTGCCACTCTCCCATAAAGCTGTAAACAGTGAAGCACCCGGGCAATGGTTGTTGTATGCGCAGTCTCTCCCATCTGAAGACTGAAGCTTGTTACCTCCGAGTTATCATAGGCCTCTTGGTGGCCTCCCTCGCTAGTTCCCTTCTTGCACGGTCACTCAGTTTTTGAAGACGGCCTGCTTTAGGCAGATTTATAGTTGTGCCAAATTCTTTTCATTTCTTGATGATTGATTTAACTGTACTCCAAGGGATATTCAGTGACTTGGAAATTTTTTTGTATCCATCTCCTGACTTGTGCTTTTCCATCACCTTTTCACAGAGTTGCTTGGAGTGTTCTTTTCTCTTCATGGTATAGTATTTGCCAGGATGCTGACTCACCAGCAGTTGACTCTTGCAGATACAGGTGTATTTTTACTACAATCAATTGAAATATCTTGACTGCACACCGGTATCCATTTAACTAATAATGTGACTTCTAAAACCAGTAGGCTGCACCATGATGATTTGGTGTGTCATATTAAAGGGGCTGACTACTTGTGCAATCAATTATTTTGTGTTTTATATTTGTAATTAATTTAGATCACTTTGTAGAGGATCTGTTTTCACTTTGACGCAATCTTTTTCTGTTGATCAGTGCCAAAAAGAGCCAAATTAAATTCACAGATTCAATATTATTTTGCTTCAGGGGTACATGCGTTTTCCCAAAGTTAGCTGTTATCAGTGGTGGCTGAGTGATTGCATTCTCAGTGATTTCAGCCCATCTGCAGAGACTTGAAAGTCAAAATTTGGGTTGACACATCAGAGTATTGTTGGAGCAGAACTGAAATGTCAGGGCTACCTTGAGTTGGGTGCATTATGACCATGTCATAGGAACATTTGATCCATCGAGTTTGTTCCATCATTTGATCACAGTTGATTTATTTTACCCCTCAACCCCATTCTCCTGCCTTCTCCCTGCAATCTTTGACACCCTTACTACTCAAGAACCAAATAGCTCGATGGATGGAAAAGATCTCTTAGTGTTATTTCAGAGAGATCAGGAGATGCATGTAATATCCAGGGCAGTACTTGCATCTCAGCCAACAAAGTCACATCTGCGGTTAGTCTTGCTAAGTGTGAATTTGTTGCTATATTTCTTGCGTTATGGCATTGACTTCACTTCAAGAGCATAATGCTGGTTTTCATGTGCTTTGAGTTACTGTATGCCAAGGTTGTGAAAAGTGGAAGCATTTTTTTTAATACTTGCTGGTTGGTGGCAAAGGCTGCCTGATTCGTACTCTGGCTTTTGTAAATTGGCGAAGTACTATACAAAGCAGAAGCAGTGCTGAGCCAATTTGATTTCTATTTTGCAGCAGTCGTCTTCACCGACTAAAATCTAACTTTATCCATCTGGTGGTCTGACAGTTTTTCTCGTCTTTGCAATATTTAGCATAGGCGAGTTGTGAATGTTTGACACTCTTGAATGTCCAGATCGCTTCCCTGTATTCGACTATGTCTCAAACCTGCTTTATTTGCTTTTAAACTTGCAGTTGTTCACACTTTAGAAAAGAAATAAGTTGCTATTCCTACAATTATATTGAGAGAATTACATTTGTGACCTCTGGGAAATTGAAATATCTTGTAGCAAAAAATTTATTTGTGTTGTGCGGCTGCTGCTGCACCATGCCCTCTTTCAATCTGTTACGCTTCCTTCTGCATTCTGTTAAATTGCTTTACCTTGTACTGTCCCGGAGCACTGTGTGATCTGTACACAAGACAAGCTTTTCACTGTACGCGTGACAGTAATAAACCAGTTCCAATTACAACTATTTTGAGCATGACAAGCTGCTGGGGTGAGGTCCCAGCTGTGAGAATCTAAGGTCAGAGGACACAGCCTCAGATTAGAGAGGCGTCCTTTTAGCACGGAGATGAGCAATTTCTTTGCGACAGGCAGCTATGGAGGCAGAAGTTGATAGATTCTTGATTGGTATTTGTGTGTGTGTGTGTGTGTGTGTATGTATATATATGTGTGTGTGTGTGAAATGCATATGTTATCAGGCTACCACATGATACACACGCACCTCACTTAAAGTAAAGGACAACCATAAAACTTGCAACATTCTGCTCTCTTATTTTCCTTTGAATTAGTGAAATGTTTTGCAGTTACAAAACTTAACCCCTACCTGGCTTCATCAGCCCATTTGCTTTCTCTTGCTTGCCTCTGTCTCCTAGCTCCATCCATTCTGCTCTCCTTCCAAACTGGCTCCTTAAGCCCTTGATTTCTTTCCCTCTCCATTTTATACCAGCTAACATCTCCCACCACTCTTGATCCATGTGTAGGGTCTCAACCCAAAACACTGACAGTTCTTTTCAACCCCACAAACCCTTGATTTATTTATTTATTTGCTGCCGATAGCAGTTGGATAATGATTGGATAACTCTCACGGGGTAAATAAAATTCAAGAAAGGCTATAAGAAAACAATATTTTGCGAAGTATAAAAATCTCCTATAAAAGCAAAATCTCGCAGATACTAGAAATGTGAAAAAAGTGACCTTGATTTAGGAGTAAGCACAGATCATGTGGTCCCTCAAGCTTCTTTCACCATTTAATACGATCTGACAACAAATTGGTAGAAACACCAGAAGGTCAGGAGTGCAAGAGTAAAATCTCTGATGTTTCAGGTCAATAATCTTTCACAGAAAAGCTACCTTTGATCGCTGGTATTTCCAACATTTTTGGTTTTCTTCACAGGAGAATATATCATATGTTGGCAGAGTGTCTGTGATTGGTTTGTGATAAAATGTCTCTGCCTCTTTGAGTTTAGTGTGATAGCTTAGTGTAGGTGTTCGCAAATATTTTTATGCCACGGGGTCTGTGGACCCCAGGTTGGGAACCCCTGTCTTAGTGCAAGCTTTAGGAAGTCATCAAAATCTTCATTTTTAAATGTTATTCTTTCATCCTCCAGGAGTTTTTCTTTCACTGTATGGCTGGCAGGGAAGGTCTGGTAGATACAGCTGTGAAAACTAGCCGATCTGGGTACCTTCAAAGGTAAGGAACTGTTTAAACTTCTGACACAGAAAATAATAAATCACTTTAGTTGTTTCATCTGGCAGCGTATTCCAAATACTTAACAGTCTCTGGAAAAGCACAGAAACATAGAAAACCTACAGCACAATACAGGCCCTTCAGCCCACAATGCTGTGCTGAACATGTACTTACTTTAGAAATTACCTGGAGTTACCCATAGCCCTCTATTTTTCTAAGCTCCATGTACGTATCCAGGAATCTCTTAAAAGACCCTATGGAACCTGGCTCCACCACTGTCGCTGGCAGCCTATTCCATGCACTCACCACTCTCTGCGTTTATTTAAAAAAAACTTAACCCTGTTGGTACCTACTTCCAAGCACCTTAAAACTGTACCCTCTCGTGTTGGCCCAATCAGCTCTGGGGAAAAGCCTCTGACTATCCACACGATCAATGCCTGTCATTATCCTGTACACCTCTATCAAGTCACCTCTCATCCTCCATCGCTCCGTGTACATTTTTCCTGTGACTGCATTGGTTTCTTCTGGGTACTCCGGTTTCCTTCCAAAGCCTTCAGATGTACCAGTGGTAGGTTAATGTTTGCTAGGTTTAAATTAGGGGATTGCTGGGCGGCGCGCTTGAAGGGCCAGGAGGGCCTAATCTGCTCCGCATCTCAATAAATAAACAAATAAAATTTAGGACTTACTCCAAATAAGCAGTTACCCAATTAACCAATGGCTCAATCAACCAGAACCCACTGTTGTGGATAGTTCGCCCAAGGGCCTTCATCAGAAGAGAGAAAACGGGGTAGTTTACAAAAGCTGCAGTATGCCCAGATGGAAGATGGATTGTTACTCCTCATACTTAGTTTGATTCTAGTTGTAACAGTCGGAAAAGCCACAGACAGAGTAGTGTGAAAATCAGAGTGGGATAAGGAAGCAAGGCAGCAGGAAACTTTGGGTCACTCCTGCAGACTGAACACAGGTGTTCTACAAAGTGATCACTCAGTCTGTGTTGGGTTTCTCCAGTGTTGAGGAGACCCCAGTGATTACACCAAGTGCCGTAAGGAAGACAAGTCAGAGTACAAGTAAATCTCTACTTCACTGGAACGTCAGCTTGAGTGTCTCAATGGCGAAAAGACAGTTGCACCTCCTGTGGTTGCATCTTAAAGTGCCATAAGATGGGGAATGGCTGACCAAAGACAATAGACAATAGGTGCAGAAGTAGACCATTTGGCCCTTCGAGCCTGCACCGCCATTCTGAGATCATGGCTGATCATCTACTATAAATACCCGGTTCCTGCTTTGTCCCTTGATTCCCCTATCCATAAGATACCTATCTAGCTCCTTCTTGAAAGCATCCAGAGAATTGGCCTCCACTGCCTTCCGAGGCAGTGCATTCCAGACCCCCACAACTCTCTGGGAGAAGAAGTTTTTCCTTAACTCTGTCCTAAATGACCTATCACTTATTCTCAAACCATGCCCTCTGGTACTGGACTCTCCCAGCATCTGGAACATATTTCCTGCCTCTATCTTGTCCAATCCCTTAATAATCTTATATGTTGCAATCAGATCCCCTCTCAATCTCCTTAATTCCAGCATGTACAAGCCCAGTCTCTCTAACCTCTCTGCGTAAGACAGTCCGGACATCCCAGGAATTAACCTCGTGAATCTATGCTGCACTTCCTCTATAGCCAGGATGCCCTTCCTTAACCCTGGAGACCAAAACTGTACACAATACTCCAGGTGTGGTCTCACCAGGGCCCTGTACAAATGCAAAAGGATTTCCTTGCTCTTATACTCAATTCCCTTTGTAATAAAGGCCAACATTCCATTAGCCTTCTTCACTGCCTGCTGCACTTGCTCATTCACCTTCAGTGTCTAATGAACAAGGACTCCTAGATCTCTTTGTATTTCTCCCTTACCTAACTCTACACCGTTCAGATAATAATCTGCCTGCCTGTTCTTACTCCCAAAGTGTATAACCTCACACTTACTCGCATTAAATGTCATCTGCCCACTCTCCCAGCCTATCCAAGTCACCCTGAATTCTCCTAACATCCTCATCACGTCACACTGCTACCCAGCTTTGTATCATCAGCAAACTTGCTGATGTTATTCTCAATGCCTTCATCTAAATCAAAGGTGATATCTTGAGTAAACTTTCCCTCCTACAAAAATATTTTAATTCAAAATTCACTAATGCTTGCACTGTTTTCAACCTTTCATTATTATGGTTGGAAGTTCCCAACTGCTTCAAAAAGGCAACAATTATACCAGTGCTTAAGGAGAGTAGTGTAAACTGCCTTAATGACTATTGCCTGGTAGCACTCACATTGACAGTGATGAGAGACTGTTCATGGCTACAATGAACTCCTGCCTCGGCAAGGACCTGGATCAACTGCAATTTGCCTATTGCCACAATAGGTCTACAGCAGACACAATCTCAATGGCTCTTCATACGGTCCTAGATCACCCGGACAGTACAAACACCTGTCAGGATGCTGTTCTTGACTATAGCTTGGCATCTAACACCATCTTTCCCACAGTCCTGATTGATAAGCTACAGAACTTGAGTCTCTGTACCACCGTCTGCATTTGGATCCTCTCCTTCCTAATTGGAAGACCACAATCTGTGCAGGTTGGTGATAATATCTCCTCTTCGCTGACAGTCAACACTGGTGCACCTCAGAGCTGTGTACTTAGCCCACTCCTCTACTCCCTCTATATCCATGACTGTGTGGCTAGGTATAGCTCAAATAGCATCTATAAATTTGCTGATGACATAAACATTGCTGGTAGAATCTCAGATGGAGATCAGAGGGTGTACAGGAGTGAGATATACCCACTAGTTCAGTGGTGTCGCAGCAACAACCTGGCACTCAACGTCAGTAAGACCAAAGAGCTGATTGTGGACTTCAGGAAGGGTAAGACAAGAGAACACGAACCAAACCTCGCAGAGGGATCAGAAGTGGAGAGAGTGAACAAGACTGAGTTTCTGCGTGTCAAGATCTCTGAGGATCTAATTTTGTCTCAATATATCGATACAGCTATAAAGAAGGCAAGAAAAAGGCTATATTTTATCGGGAGTTTGAAGAGGTTTGGTTTGTCACCTAAAACGATTGAAAACTTCCATAGATGTACCGTGGAGAGCATTCTGACAGGCTGCATCGCTGTCTGGTATGGGGGTTGGGGGTGGAGTTTCTACTGCACAAGACGAAGGAAGCTACAGAAAGTTCTAAAATTAATCAGCTCCATCTTGGGTCCCAGCCTCTATGATATCCGACAGCTTCAAGGAGCAGTGCCTCAGAAAGATGACGTCCATTACTAAAGAGCCCTATTACTGAGGGCATGCCCTCTTCTCATTGTTACCATCAGGAAGGAGGTACAGAAGCCTGAGGGCACACACTCAGCGATTCAGGAACAGTGCCTTCCCCTCTGCCATCCAATTCCCAATTGGACATTGAACCCTTGAACACTATGTCACTCTTTTAAAAGTATATGTTATTCTGTTTTTGCACTATTTACCCTTTTAAATCTACTTAATATACATACAGTAATTTATTCTTTCTACATTATCGTGTATTGCATTGTACTGCTGCTGCTAATTTAACAAATTTCACAACACACTGGTGAAAATAAACTTGATTTTGATTCTGAAATAACATTCATGAATCTATTACAAATAATAAACAGTAAAGCTCTTGCAGTAAGATATTGAGCAAGTATAGTATGCAAGCTCTAATCCAGACTGGTACCTTGTTGGAGTACTGAAGGATTACCACACTATTGATACTGCCACATTTCATAATCTGAACCTTGTTTTGACTTCCTGGGCCTCTCCTGTTGCTTGACGTATTCCTATTGTTTACATCAAAAACTGCTGAAACATGACTAATCCCTAAACAAAGCAAAACTGAACACAGGATAAGGAGTAACTTTAGGAAGAGATTATGCTACAATTTTCAAGATGTGGCAAAGCTTGTGAACAAAGTCAATCTGGGAATATTTTTATAATCAACAAATCCTTGTCAAATAGGTTCAGGCAGTACTCTAAAACAATATTTTCATTGCTTCTGATTGTACCAAATTATACATATTTAGGTATTGTTCAGAAATGTCCTTTGATGCGATGAGAGCACAATTATGTCATTATTTTTCTCTCAATGATAGTTTTCAAAATCCCAGCTTGTTTCATACTTCCTTGGTGTAGGCGTGTCTTGTCGATCCTTTAAAATGAACTGTTGCATAGCATGACACCCTTTCTTTGTAAATGTCAGTTCCTTCTTTTCTGTTACCTTGAACAGCCCATAAAAGTAACCAACTTTACAGAGCGCAATACTTAAAGTGATGGTCAATTATTTTGAGGAGCCCACACAGAGCAGAGACTAGACCTACCACCATCTCTCAACTTTGCCTCCAGAAGGCCTATGATGCGCTAACTCTTCTTTAATAAAGCTGATGAACTTCCAGGCACTATTAATCCCATATCAATGACTTCCCAGTCTTCTCCATGGATTGTCACCTTGTTGTGGTGGAGAAGCTTGTGTAGTCCTGAGATCTCGAGAGCGATGCCGTTTGGAGCTGTGCTCCTGGTAGGGTCACCCATGGCGGTGAGGTCCCTGACAACAATCCAACCAAAACCTCAACGGTGGAATAGGTGGACGAAGTTACTTAGAACTCAACGGCCATGAAGGTGGATGAAGGCTGCAACAGATCCATCAGCTCCAGTCGTCGTGGTTTCCATGCCATTGGAATCAGTTGGTTGATTTGTGAAGTATCGTGTGCTTCATCAAGTACACATTATACAAATACACGCACAGGCGTCTTTGCTTTGTGGGCCTTAAGATTGGACTCATAAGCCACTTGAGAGCCCATAAATAGATCAACGGAATGAAGACTATCATCCTTGACTTCGAGGGATAGCTATGACGACGACTTTCCAGCCACAGTTAACATGACAGTGTGAATGAATGCATTTTAAGTGCAGGTACTAATATTTTGAACACTGAGAAGGTACTTCTACTGCTAATATTTACTTTGCTAAGTAGGATCCCTTTTATCTCGTGGTATCATGAGTCAGTCTATTTTCAAATGCTGAGATGATAGCAAGTTTTAATGCTGAACCTAACGGGAGTCTCTGCAAGTCATGCAATGTTGAAACTGTAGATTTGCATAAACAGTTTTTAGTATGTTTAGTGCATTTATATATATAGCAATAACTTTGCCTAACTAGTCTCATGTTATCAGTGTGCTTTTCAAGCCAGCAGTGGTTCTCTCTTCTGGGAAAAGTGGCTTCACAAATTTGAAAGCACAGTGACATAATTTGAAGTCACAAATGGTCTGAAAAAAAAGGACTCCCTCTACTACATAGTACTCAGGAATTACAGGACATTTCTGGCGGAATGCTGCTAACAATTTTCTAACTAAGTTGGAGAAAAGGCTGTGCTGACTTCATACTTTACTCTGGAACATTGTGAATGAAGATAATAGTGTTTCATCACAAAAAGCTACTATAAGAGGCAAACTAAAAATTTCTAATCTTGAGCAAGAGATGAAAATGTAACTCAGAGAAGGATACAAATCAAAGTAACTTAATTGAAAATAGTTGTAAAGGTTGTTATTATTACTTATTTATTTTCTGAATCTGGGTTTTGCGGTCTAGGCCGTTTATAGTCTATTGCTAACTGCCCTGAAAAGTTGCTGGTGAGCTGCCATCTTGAACGGCTGCAATCATGGTGAATGAGGCATCAACCAAGCTTTCTGAGAGTCGGAAAAAAAAATCTACAATAAGTATAAAATTGCTTACACTACTTAAAAAGTACAGTGTGTAGACATACAATTACTATAAATTACGAAGGAAATAGGAATAACAAGATAATGGTCATGGGTTCATGAATGATTATAAATACAAAATAATAAGTATTTAGCTTACCTTTGCTATCATGTTGATGGTAAAGTAACTTTACTAGCCATCCCACTAATGTGCTTTTAGTTTGGCTGAATCACTTCTATAGGTTGGTATGTCCGTTAGATCACCTTTAAATCTTTCTCCTCACCTTAAACCTATGTCCTTTAGTTCTACCCTGGAAAAAGTTGTGACTTATCTACCCCACCCTTGTCCCTCAGATTTTCATCAACGTATGTAAAATTATCTTTCAGCCTCTTCTGCTCCAGAGGAAACAGCTCCACTCTCTGAAGCCCTCCAGTCCAAGCAATGTTCCTGCGAATCTTTTTCTGCACCCTCTCTAACTTAATCACCTCTCTTCTATCGTGTGACTAGAGCTGCATGCAATACTCCCAAAAAGTCAAAAAATGTACAACACAGAAACAGACCCCTTGGCCCATCTAGTCTGTGCCGAGTCATTTAAACTGCCTCCTCCCATCAACCTATACGGGGACCATAGCTCTACCATCCACATGCATATCTGAATTTCTCTTAAATGTTGAAATTGAGCTCACATGCATAACTTGCACTGGCACTCGTTCCATGCTGTCACGATCTTCTGAGAGAAGATGTTTCTCCTCATATTCCCCTTAAACCTTTTGCCTTTCACCCTTATCCCATGACCTCCCAACCTCAGTGGAAAAGCCTGCTTGCACATATGCTATCTGTGCCCCTCATAATTTTGTATGCCTCTGTCAAATTTCCTCTCAATCTTCTACTATTGTGTGCTGGGGCAGCAGGCTGAGGGTAGCAGACACCAACAGAATCAACAAACTTATTCGTAAGGCCAGTGATGTTGTGGGGGTGCGTCTGGACTCTCTGATGGTGGTGTCTGAAAAGAAGATGCTGTCCAAGTTGCATGCCATCTTGGGCAATGTCTCCCATCCACTCCATAATGTACTGGTTAGGCACAGGAGGACATTCAGCCAGAGACTCATTCCACCGAGATGTAACACTGAGCATCATAGGAAGTCATTCCTGCCTGTGGCCATCAAACTTTACAACTCCTCCTTCGGAGTGTCAGACACCCTGTGCCAATAGGCTGGTCCTGGACTTATTTCCACTTGGCATGATTGACATTATTTAATTATTTGTGGTTTTATATTGCTATATTTCTTCACTATTCTTGGTTGGTGCCGCTGTAACGAAACCCAATTTCCCTTGGGATCAATAAAGTATGTCTGTCTGTCTGTACATTCCAAGGAACTAAGTCCTAACCTATTCAATCTTTTCATATAACTCTGGTTCTTCAGACATAGTAACATCCTTGTAAGTTTTCTGTGGACTCTTTCAAATGTATTTACATTTTTCCTGCTGGTAGGTGACCCAAAACTTCACACAATTGGGCCTTCCCAGTGTCTTATACAACTTCAACATAACATCACATCTCCTGTACTTAGTACTTTGACTTATGAAGGTCAATGTGCCAGAAGCTTTCTTTACAACTCTATCAACCTGTGACACCACTTTCAGATAATTATGGACCTATATTCCCAGATCCCTGGTTGGTCCTACTGAAGTGCTACACCTTACACTTAACTGTACTAAATGCCACCTGCCATTTTTCAGCCCACTTTTCAAGCTGGTCCAGATTCTGCTGCAAGCCATGTTAGTCTTCCTCGCTGTCCACTACACCCCCAATTTTGGTGTCATCTGTAAAGTTGCTGATCCAGTTAACAACATTTATCATCTAGATCGTTGATATAGATGATAAGCAGCAATGGACCCAGCACTGATCCCAGCGGCACTCCGCTACTCACAGGCTTCCAGTCAGAGAGGCAACCATTTACTACCACTCCTGGCTTTGCCCACAAAGTCAACATCTATTCCAGTTTACACCCTCATCCTGAATGCCGAGTGACTGAACCTTCTTCACCAACCTCCCTTAAGGGACCTTGTCAAATGCCTTGCTAAAGTCCATGTAAACAACATCTACTGCCTTGACCTCATCAACTTTCCTGGTAGCTTCCTTGAAAATCTCTAAGATAGTTAGATATGACCTACCATGCACAAAGACGCACTGATGATCCTTAATCAGTCCATGTCTATCCAAATACTCATATCCCATCCCTTCGAATACCTTCCAATAACTTTCCCACTACTGATGTCAGGCTCACCAGCCTATAATTTCCTGGTTTATTTTTAGGGTCTTTCTTAAACAGTGGAACAACATAGGCTATCTTCCAATCCGACACCTCACCTGTCGCTAAGGATGAATTTAACTATCTCTGCTAGGGCCCCGGCAACTTCTGAACCTGCCTCCCGTGGGCAGAGAGCATGAAGAGTTAATGGAAGACATTCTGAAGGTCAGAATTAATTTGACTTTGAGAGTGGTATGGATTAATCGGGGGATAGTCAAAATAACTTTGTTAATGTCTGACTAATTTGATTGCGATTTTCCAGACGTATCTACGTGTTAGTGAGGGTATTGCATATGATGTTATTCAAGTGGACTTTGGTAATATCTTTGACAAAGTCCCATATGGGAATTCTTCAAAAGGTTAAAGCCCATGGGTTTCAAGTCAGTTCAATTTTGGCAAATTGGATCCAAAGTTAGGTTGATAATAGGAGGCAGAAGGGTGATAGTTGAGGGCTGTGGTGGATACCTGTGACCACATTTGCATTAACAATCTAGATGCAAGAAGAGGAGATATAATAAAGTTCATGAATAACTGGAAAATTAGTGGTGGTGCTGATAGTGAGGTTGGTAGTTTTTAGCTACAGAATGATATTGATGAGTTGGGAAGAGGAGGTGAGCCGCAAGTTGAATTTAATCCTGAAAAATGAAAGGTGAAGCATTTTTTTGGAGGACCAGTAAGGCTTGGATATACGCAATGAATTGTGGTACTCTATGAAGTCTGTGGTGTGTATGTCACGGGTGTATACGATGGTTAAGAAGGCATTTGGTATACCTTCCTTCATTAGCTTGGACTTGAAACGTAAGAGCAGCGATGTTATGGTATTGAAAAACGGCGTATTCGTGGAAACACAAGAACCTACAATTGCTGGAATCCAAAGCAACAAACAAAATGCTGGAGGATTTCAGTCAATCAAGCAATAAGTGGGCATTTGATGTTTCAGACCCTACATCTGGATGCATCCTTAGTGTGTATGTCCAAGGACTTCTGAAGACAGCAGTACAGGTGTCTGAGGTGAAGAAGGCATTTGGGATACATTCCTTCATTAATTTGGACTTAAAGCTATTTAAAATATTAGTTGGTGTAGTTCCAGTCACCACACAATAGGAAGTGTGTTTGGGCTGGAGAGGGTGCAGAGGAGATTATCTGGAATGGAGTGTCCTTGTTATGAGGTGAAACTTGATGGGCTGTGTTGTTTCCCTTGTTGCTGAGATACACAAGATTATGAGAAGCATAAGATGGTGAGGCAGATGATCGCAGTAATGAGTAAAAGGTTTTTAAAAAGGATTAAGAAAGAATTTGTTACACTTGGTGGGTTGTTGTAATCTGGAACACTTCTGGGTGCAGGAACTCTTAAATGAGTACTTAAAATGTCATGGTGTAGAAGGCTCTGGTTGAAAGCCTGAAAATGGGATTAGTACAGAAACATACTAGTTAGCCAGCACAAGTGAGATGATAGCGGGGCCAGTTTCCACATTATATGCTTCTTTAGGACATTAAATAAAATTATTATTAGGTCATACAGTTCATCATGGTTGCTATGTCATTCATTAAGTTGTTGGCTAACTATGTACATCAGCACTGACCTTTTACTCCTTGATCATCCTAATGTCTAACAACCTGTTGCTCACTGTCTTGAATATACAGACCTGCTTTAGGAATTTTCAAAGGTATTGTTATCTGTGCAGTTTTTGGATTATCTGGAGAAGGGGTAGAAAAATGTGACCAAAGAAGTATCCTTTAAGCTATGCCTTGGCCACAATGATGAGTGGTTTAAGGAAGTAATTTCCAACCCCCCAGACCGCCAACTTTAACACAGAGGATTGGAGACTGGAGCATTGGAAGGATTTAATGTAACGGGAATGATTTTGAGATCAAAATCAGTACACAATTCAGAATTTTAGATCAGGGTTTTGAAGAAGGACCTTATGTGGGCTGGGGAACAAAGATATGCAGGTGAATAGAACTCAAGTGTTCAAGAAAGTAGCATCCATCTTTAAAGACCCTCACCATCCTTGACATGTCCTCCTCATGTTACTACCTTCGGGGAGGAGCTATAGGAGCCTGAAGACTCACACTCAACATTTTAAGAACAGCTTCCACTGCTATTTTGCCTTCTTTATAACTACATTGATATGTTGGGACCAGGTTAGATCCTCAGGGATCTTTGCACCCAGGAACTTGAAGCTGCTCACTCTCTCCACTTTTTATCCCTCCATGAGGATAGGTGTGAGTTCCTTTGTCTTACTCTTCCTGAAGTCCACAATCAGCTCTTCCATCTTACTGATGTTGAGTGCCAGGTTATTTTGGAAGCCTAAGTGTGCAGAGATAAAACTAGGATTTACTTGGGTTTGGCTCTGACATTCTTTGTGAATGTACAGTGCCGGGAAGCTTACTTGGGCTAAGTAGCCATTGGGGAGATGGACGAAGTGATGGCATCACCATTGGGCACCACAACAACTGGAGATAAGAAGATTTGCTTTCATATACTGTCATTATCCCACAGATTGTACTTTGCGGTACAGTACTTGCAAAGTCTAGTGACTTATAATGGAGGAACTTTGGTAGCTAGTTTGCATTCAAAAAGATCCCATAAACTGCATTTTAATAATTATCATGTAATTTTTAGTGCCATTGGTTGAGAGATTAAAAATTTGACTAGGAAACCAGGAAACTCGTTGGGATGCAATTTTTTTCTGGATTGACACAACTGCACAGTTAGTAAAAATGATGCTTTGCATTTGGTCTCTGAAATTCATTTCCATAAAATCAACATAATCAAATTTTGCGAGTGAAATGCTAAGAACTTGTACACTTTTCTTCCTCCCACCTGTATTTCTGTGATCTTCACATCCAGTCGAAAGGGAAGATGCAACCTCAGCATAATCTCTCACCAGCACGTCTGCCCTGTTACTCGAGTCTAAGCCTAAATCATTATCTGGAGTGTCATTGAGCCATCTGACTGCAAGTGTTACAATTGAACCATGGCTGACAAAGATAAGGAAAAAAATGAAAGTAGTAATTAATGGAAGGAAGTATTGACTATTTGAATTTCACATGTTAGATGTAATTTGAACTGGCTATCTCCAGGTTTGGTAGCCAGTTTACATGCACTAAGACACCATAAAGTGCATTATTATGATAGTTATGTAATTTATTTTAGCAACATTAGTTGAGAGGTAAAAATTGGCCTGGGAGCCAGGAAGTTCCATGTGGATGGAAATTTGTTCTGGATTTGTTCATGGATAACAAAACGTAATAAAAATTAATGCAAGAAATTATGGTATTGATGGTTTGAATTTTTACCTTTTTTTTATAGATGCATAATAAAGCATTTGGAAGGGCTGGTCGTACAATATGACCTGACAGTACGGGACAGTGATGGCAGTATTGTACAATTCCTGTATGGGGAAGATGGTTTGGATATTCCAAAGACTCAGTTCCTGCAGCCAGAACAGTTCCCTTTTATTACAAATAACTATGAGGTGAGTTGTCTTTTGTTTGTTCATTTGAATGTTTTGCAGTAGAACTATTCAGGGAAGATGGTTTAAAAAAAGTGTTCCAACATTGAGGTTGAAATGAAGTACATCCAAGTATGTTCTGTATTCCTCTCTCTTATTTTAATGACATCTTTTATTTTATATGGTTTAAAACATAGCACAGGAATTGGTGTAAATGCATATGTTAAGTTTTAGTTTGTCATTATACTGTCAAGGAACAGAAGAAAATAAGTAATGGGAATGTAAGTATCTGAGGGCAATATCTCAGAATGAAGAGACTTCCCTTTAGAACTTGTCCGTTAGGAAATGTTAGACAGTCTTGGCTTGACATCACTAGAGCATTGGAGGCTAAGGGAAGTTTTTAATGGAGGTTTTTAAAATTATCAGAGGAACAGATAGGGTAGGCAGTCAAATCATTTTCCCAGGGTAGAAGTGTCAAACATCAAAGAGCATGCTTTTACAGTTAGAGGGGTAGAGTTTAAACCAAGTTGAGAGGCAGGTTTGTACACAGAGAGTGACAGGTGCCTAGATTGGGTTAACAGAGGTTGTAATGGAAGCAGGTAGTTTGAGGCTTTTTAATAGATGCATGAATACAGAGGGATATGGATAATACACAGGAGGAGGGCACTTAGAGTAAGTAGACATCAAGATTGTGCAGCGTCATGGGCTGACTGGACTCCCCAGTGCAGTACTGTTCGATATCCAGCTGGGATGAGGAGGAATTTCTTCAACACAGGGTAGTGAGACAGTGAAATTGGGTTACTATGGAGTGCTGTGGCAGCCAAGTTTTTATTGTACTTCAGGCAAAAGAAGGGTGTCAAAGGTTACAGGGAGAAGGCAGGAGAATGGGATTGAGAGGAATAATAAATCAGGCATGATTGAATAGTAGAGCAGACTCGATGGACTGAATGGCCTAATTCTGCTCCTTTTGTCTCATGGTCTTATTTAATCCTTAAAGCTTTCTCTGCCATCCATTAAGATCATGTCTGACTTTATCCCTTGCTCCCCTTAAACGTGCAAAAATCTATGAATGTCTGTTTGATTGAACCTGATGAAGGAGTCTCCACAGGCCTCTAATTCACCATGCACTCAGTCCTAAACCCCCTTATTCTGAGATTGTGCCCCTTTTTGGGGGAGGGGTGGAAATCTCTCTGCATTCATCCCCCTGAGCCCTGTAAAGCCCTACAAGTTTCAATGGAAACTGCTCTTTCTTCCAAATATTAGAGCGCAAAGATCTAGTTTAATCACTCTCTCTTCATGTGTTTGAATCTTTGCTGCTGCCTCTATGACAAATACATTGTTTTGGATCAGATCATCGGAGCTATGCGTGATACCCGGGGCAGAATGACCAAAGTCATACATAATTGCTGTAAGACTCGGGGGCTAATTTACAATTTTAAGTTCAAATTTCCCTAGACTATGGTGAGTAAACTCATCGTTTCATGAGTTATTGAGTTATGCAGCAGTGACAGATACCAGAAGGACCTAATGGCCTTTGTGTCCTGTCCTCGTTCCACCCAATGTGGTCCCACACGTTATTGATCTTCTTGGAGGGAGTCAGGTCTCCGTAGTATCTTCTCTGTATCTGAATGAGATGGAGCTGAGAGAATATAAAGCTGTTTGTTCCCCTTCTTGAAGTCCCCAGAGGTAGGTGTGGGTCATTTAAACCCATTATGGTCATGGAAACAGGCTCACCGGCCCAATTCATCCATGCTGATCAAAATACCCATCTAAACTAGTCCCATTTGCCTGTGTTTGGCCCATATCCCTCTAAACCTTTGCTATCCATCTATCCTCCCTTCTGGATAAGCAATAGTTGAAATATACCTAGTTCCATGTACCAATCTTGCTTTGTTAACAACTTAGTATTCTTCCTTACCATAAATATATGCCCTTTTAATTAGCCATAAATATGGCTAATGCAAGATGGCATCATTTTAAAGTGATTGGAGGAAAGTATAAGGGGAAAGCCAGAGGTAGGTTTTTTACACAATGTTGGTTGCATAGAGCATGCTGTCAGGATTTTCGGTAAAGTCAGATACATCAGGGATGTTTCAGAAACTTTTAGATGGGCAAATGGATAAAAAAAGAAATGGAGGGCTATTCGGGAGGGAAGGATTTGATTGGTTGATCTTGGAGTAGATTAAAACATCAACACTGTGGGCCAGAATCCTGTATTGATCTGTGTTCTATTTGTCAAACTCAGTTTTGAAATTTTAATTACATTGGCTTCTTAGGGAGTGGGGAGAAAGGCTGTGCTTAGCTGATATATCTGGTCTGCTCAGACTTCATTGTGCTTGCAAAGTGGTAAAAGCTAACTGAATCTGGGAGATCTCTTGAAGAGATTGAAGAGAACATTGGGATTGGGAAATTGGATTGGAAATTACTAACTTCATCTGTTTTATTTATTAGGTGATCAAAAAGTCAAAGCACTTGGAAGAGGTATTAAGTAAAATGGATTGTGAGGCTGCAGCCAAGTGTCATAAAGCAATAAAGAAATGGAAAACAAGGCACCCAGCTCCCCACTGTCGTCTCGGTGCATTCCTGCTGTTTTCACAGAAAGAGCTGGGTAAAATCAAGGAGGCGAATCCTGAAGGGGAGATGCTGAATACTAGAGACCCTGTAACTCAGCGAGTGAGTATGTCACATCAATAAGGAGTTCATTTTACCAAAGGAACAAGTGGCCTTTATCTCTAACAATCTGGAGTCCATGATTTAGTAGCTTTCATGCTCCCCTGTCACCTCCCTTCCTATTGAATATTTGCTATGACACAGGAGGAGGACTTCCAGTCCAGTGAATATATGTTGTCCTCTTGAAGGGTCTCAGCCCAAAATGTCGACTGTTTATTCCTCTCCATAGACATGCTGTATGGCTTGCTGAGTCCCTCCGTGTGTGTGTGTAGATTTCCAACATCTGCAGAATCTCCTGTGTTTGTGTTGAGTGGATGCCCATCAGTTCTATTTTGCCCCATTTATTACTTTTATATTCTCTTTTATCCAGTTCTCCTGCCACTGTGTGTTAATTTATTGTGGCACTTTTGGGATGTGGGAGGAAGCCAGATCACCTTAATGAAACCCAGGCAGTCAACGAGAGAACGTGCAAACTCCACTCAGGCAGCCCCTCAATAGGGATTGAACCCAAGTCCTTGGAACTATGAGGCAATAGTGCTAACTGCTGTGTCACTGTGCTGCCTGCTTTAGATCTGATTCCTGGCCTTATTCTACAGTGGGAGGGTGCTGGAAAGTGGGGTGAGATTATGCCTGCAGTCAATTAGATTTTGCAGGAACATGTCTGTTGCATGGACTCATTGCCTTTGGACCTCTGTTCCTGTACTTAACTGAGCAAAGTACCATGTGCTTGAGTGGGAATGCTGGGTGCTGATGTGGTACGGAGGTACACTTCAATGCAAGCCATTCTTCTTCTTTAAGGCCATCACCCCTACTGGAGCAGAGGGTGCCAACAGCAGCTCGCCAGAGTCCTTCATCCTGGGCCGGCTTTTCAAGTTGTTCCCAGGTGTAGCCCATCTTTGAAGATCCTTCCTCTCCCAAAGATGAGGTTTTTGGTGCTTCAGTTGGTGTTTCTGTAGCTCTGAGTTTTAATGGGATAGGGTTGTTAACCCCATGCCCAACCCTCCTTCACAGCTGAGCTTGGGGTCGTCCACACCAAAGTTAATGCAAACCATAGAATCATAAAAATGTAGAACACAGAAAGAAGCTCTCAGAGCTTTTCTCATCTGTGCTATCTGTGATGCATATTTATGCTAATCCTATTTGCCTATATTTATGCCGATTGTACATGCAGTTATCCAAATGTCTTTTAAGTGTTGTAATAGTATCTGCCTATCTCTTTGGAGGTTCAGTCCAGATATTCATTACCATCTGTATGAAAGGTTTCTTGCGGTTGTTATAGCCCAGGGTGGTTAAGACCGAACTGCCTATTAAATACTCCCAATGGCGTGTGTCTCAATTAACCTCTGACAACCCAGTCGAGCTCCTGGCTTAGCTACGAAGGCCAGTGAGACCATTTCTACTGACAGGAGAAGGGGCAAAGGCTGGTTACTGTAACCTCAGATCCTGGTGCTTCAGGCCAGGAGAAGGAAAACTCTGATCTCCCACCTCCGTTGCCTTGCGGCTGTACCCATTCACAGGGAAGGTTTTGGAAGTAAACCCCAAGGAAAAATCTGGAGCTGGAGTCCCTAAGCCATTCCTACGTTGAGTTCAACGCTGACTGATGGCTCCTGCAACATTGATTTCTCTGACTTCCCTCCTTCCCCATATTCTGTTTTCCTTGAAATTGGGAGGGGATAAGTAGAAGATAAAGGGCTGAAGAAGAAGGAATTGATAGGAGAAGATTAGACCATAGGAAAAAGGAAAGGAGGAGTGGAACTAGGGGGAAGTGATGGGCAGGTGAGAGGGGAAGGGGTGAGAGGGTAACCAGAATAGGGCCTGGAGAAAAGGTGAAGGGGGTGGGGTAAAAATGACCATGAATGAGAGAAAACTACCCCTTGATATTTAAGGGTCGGGTTTGAACCAGAACCCTGGAATTACGAGGCACCAGCATGAATCAGTGCCCAATTGTTGCCACCCAAAACTGGCACATTGAACTCAGAAATACTTTGCTTATTACAGCAATGAGGGCATACTAACATTATTTTCCTGTTGTGTATAGTTACAGGAGTTATGGGAATCATTGAATGCGAAGAGCAAACATAAATATATGAAGAAGGCTGCTCGCTGTCCTGACCCCTGCATTGCTGTTTATCGACCAGACATTTATTTCGGCTCAGTTTCGGAAGACTTTAGTGATGTTGTCGATAAATATCTAAATGAACAGGAGGGTAATGATTCTGGCAAGTACACTGAGTCAGAGCTGTCGCCAAAATGGTACTTATCATGTGACTTACTTGATTTAATTTTGTTAAGGCTTTTCAGTGGCCACTTGATTACATACAGGAGTGGGGATCAGTGAGGTGTTCTGCTGCTGTAGCCCATCTACTACAAGGTTCAAATTGTTATGCATTCAGAGATGCGGTTTTGCACACCTCTTCGAGATGCATGGTTGCTTGAGTTAGTTTCACCTTCCTGTCCGCTTGAACCAGTCTGACGATTCTCCTTGTTAACAAGGCGCTTCTGCCTCTCACTGGATTATTTTTTGTGTTTCATGCCGTTCTCTGTAAACTCTGTGGACTGTTGTGGGTGAAAATCCCAGGAGATCAGCACTTTCTGAGATAATCCCTGTCTGGCACCAATAATCATTTCACAGTCAAAGTCAGTTTGAATGGGCGCTGGAATGGTTTGGTAGAATTTGGTTTTCAAAATAAATGCAAGGTAAAAAGATCGTAAGATATAGGAGCAGAATTAGTCCATTTCAACATGACTGATCCATTTCCTTCTCAGTCCCAATTTCCTATCTTCTCCTCATAGTCCTTCATGCCCTGACTAATCAAGAATCTCTCGACCTCTGCCTTAAGTATAACCAATAACCTGGCTTCCGTAGCCACCTGTGGCAACAAATTCCACAGGTTTACCCCTCTCTGGCTAAAGAAATTCCTCCTCATATCTCTTCTAAATAGAATGGAGGCTGAGTCCTCTGGTCCTAGAGATTCCTACCATAGGAAACATCCTCTCTTTATCCATACTATCAAGGCCCTTCAACATTCGATAGGTTTCAATGAGGTCCCCCCCTCATTCATTCTGAATCCCAATGAGTTCAGGCCCAAAACCATCAAACACTTCACATATGATAGGCATTTAAATCCCAGAATCATTTTCATGGACCTTTTCGTGAACTCTCTCCAATGCCAGCATATCCCTTCTTAGGTAAAGGGCCCAGAACACTCACAATACTCCAAGTGGGGTCTGACCAATGCCTTGTAAAACCTCAATGTTACATTCTTGCTTTTATATTCTAGTCCTCTTGAAATGAATGCTGACATTGCACTTCCCTTCCTCACCACCAACTCAACCTGTGAATGAACCTTTAGAGAATCCTGCACAAGGACTCCCTTTGCACCTCAGATTTTTGAAATTTCTCTCCCTTTCGAAAATAGTCCATACTTTTAGATCATCGAGCAAAGTGCATGACTATACACTTCCATCTGCCACTTTTCCCATTCTCATAATCTGTCTAAATCCTTCTGCAGTCTTTCTGCTTCCTCAACACTACCTGCCCCTCCACCTATCTTCATATCTGCTGTAAACTGGGCCACACTTCCATCATCCAAATTATTGACGTACAACGTAAAATGAATCGGCCCCAACACAGACCCCTGTAGAACACCACTAGTCACTGCAGCCAGCCAGTAAAGGCTCCCTTCTACACTCTTTGCCTCCTGCCAATCAGCCAATGCTCTATTCATTCTAGTATCTTTCCTCTAATACCATGGGCTCTTGTTAACCAGTATCATATGTGGCATCTTGTCAAAGGCCTTCTGAAAATCCAAATTCACAACATTCACTAATTTTCCTTTGTGTATTCTGCTTGTTATTTTGCCAAAGCATTCCAGCAGATTTGCCAGGCAAGATTTTCCCTTAAGGAAATCATGGATGTTAAGCTCCCAACTATGTTCTTCTTTTAGCCACGACTCAGTGATCCCACAATGTCATACCTGCCAATCTGTAACTGTGCTACAAATTCATCTACCTTATTCCGTATACTGCATACATTTAAATATAACACCTTCTGCCCTGTATTCATCATCCTTTTTGATTTGTCCCCCTTTTACATTGCAACTCATCCCATTGACTGCAATTATGCTCCATCATCGGCATGTCCCTTGTAGTGGTCTCACTACACAATGCCTCTGTTTGTAAAGCAACTGCTCCATCCTCAGCCATATCACTCTGATTCCCATTCCCCTCCCAAAATAGTTTAAAGCCTCCCAAACAACTCTAGCAAACCTGTCTGCAGATACATCCGTGCCCCTTGAGTTCAGGTGTAACCCGTCCCTTTTGTACAGGTAATATCTTCCCCCAAAGAGATCCCAGTGATCCAGAAATTTGAACCCCTGTCGCCAGCACCAGTTCCTCCGCCACATATTTACCTGCGGAATCATCCTATCCTTACCCTAACTGGCGCATGGCGTTAACAGCAATCCAGAGATTACTACTGTGGACGTCCTGTTTCTCAGCTTTCTACCTAGCTCCCTAAAATCTCACTTCAAGAACTCCTTGCCTTTCCTACCTATGTCATTGGTGCCAATATGTACCAAGAATTCTGACAGCTCACCCTTCTCCTTTAGAATTCCATAGACTCAGTCCAAGCCATCCCTGACTCTGGCACCTGGGAGGCAACATACCATCCGGTTGGCTCTATCGTATCCACAGAATATCATCTCCACTTCTCTAACTATGGAATCTCTTAACACTACTTCAGTTCTCTTGACAGTTTCTCTCTTCTGAGCACAGTGCCAGGGTCCCGGTCCCTGCGGCTTCCCCGGTAAGTCGTAGTCCCTCAATAGTATCCAAAATGTTGTACTTATTATTGAGAGGGACGGCCATGAGGGTACTCGGTACAGGTCGCCCATTCCCCTTTCTTCTCCCGGCTAATAAGGGAGGTCAGGGGAGAATGGACAGACTAGTTCAAGCTGGCAGGAGGGTGGCACTAACTCAAGTAACCACCTGTTACAACTGTGGTGTGCAGAACAGCACCTCTGAATGTAGGACATGTTGAATTTTGAAGGGGATGCACTGCAGCAGCAGAGCACCAGACTGGGTTCCACTCCTGTATGTGATGAAGTGGCCACTGAGTGTACTTGCAACGGTGAATTGCAAGTCTAAAACAGAGGGCAAAAGAAATGTAAGGAATATGAATTTAGTTAGTAAATAGCTTTAAGTCTTTCAGTGTTTGCTGAAACTCAATCTGCACCTTATATCAAATACTGAAGATCTTTTAAGAATAATTCTGCTTTTTTGTATCAGTACGGATGTGGAATTGAGAGAGGAAGCAATGGGGGAGCTAGTATGTTACCTTTGCATAAGTAGAGTTACAAGTTTACATTGTTGGCGAAGAAGGAAAAATCTGACTTCCACATTTTTCTCAGTGCTACAACTTCAAAAGCTAGTGGTTATGTTGTATAATATCTTTCACAGTTAACAACTAACAGTACAAAGTACACACAGTGGCGACTTTATTAGGTATATCTGCATACCTGCTCATTAACTTAAATATCTAATCAGCCAATCATGTGGCAGTAACTCAATGCATAAAAGCATCCAGACTTGGTCAAGAGGTTCAGTTGCTGTTCAGACTAAACATCAGAATGGGGGGATAAAAGTGAACTGAGTGATTTTGACAGTGGAATGATTGTTGATGCCAAGCAAGGTAGATTGAATATCTCAGAATTGCTAAAGTTCTGGGATTTTCATACACACCAGTCTTTCAAGTTTGCAGAGAATGGTGCAAAACCCCAAAACAAAAATTTCCAGTGAGCAGTAGTTCTGTGGGCAAAAAAATGCCTTGTTAATGAAAGAAGTCATACCATTTCCCTAATGAACAAATTCAGACAACTCCAAAACAACAGGAAGGCAACAGTAGCTCAAATTACCAAACATTAGAACAGTTAATGTACAGAAATGCATTTCTGAATGCACAGCTCTTTGAACTTTAAAGTGGATGGGCTACAGCAACAGAAGACCGCACTGGGTTCCACTCCTGTAGCTGAGCGTATATGGTTTTAATTTTATCTTTCTTTCTTTCTTTTTTTGTTGTGGTCACCATTTAAACCTACTGCGCATAACCCTGCAAAACTCTTTTGAACAAGCTGATATAAGGTTCTTTTAGATACTCTAAGAGATAGTCTTACCTAGAGAAGATTTGGATCTATAATCTTGGAATTTAGAAGGAGAAAGGATGACATTATTCCAGCTTATCTGGGGGAGGGGTCTGTCAGGGTACATATTGAGAAAGGAGGATCACAAGGGGACATAACTGCGAAATAATTTAAAATTGAGCTGCATAGAATTTTGTTCTTGTCTCAGAGGCTACTGAAGCTCTGGAATTTGCACGCAGTTGCTCTGCCTGTGACCACAAGAAGTTGCAAAGAGTTGTACCCACTGCTCAGCACATCACGGAAACCAGTCTTCCCCCCAATGGTCTCTGTTTACACTTCTTGCTGCTTGGCAAAGCAGCCAGTATAAACAAAGACACCACCCATCCCAAATATTCTCTCTTCTCTCTTCTTCCCTCTTGTATTAGACAGAGGATCCAAATGCCTGAAAGCACATAGCACCAGGCTCAGGAACAACTTTTATCTCACTGTTATAAGACCATTGAACAGTTCAATATTTGATAGGTTTCAATGACATCCCCCATCATTCTTCTGAAAAATCAACTGCCAACCCAATCAGGTTTAATGCTAGCACAGGAAACCAAATAAAACCTCAGATGCTCTGAACTGAAATAAAACCAAAAATGCTGAATTTATGCACAAAATGCTGGAGGAACTCAGCAGGCCAGGTAGCATCTATGGTAAAGAGTACAGTTGACATTTTGGGCCAAAACCCTTCATCAGGATGCTCAAAGTACTTAGCCAGTCAAGCAACATCTGTGAAAAGAAAAACCAGTTAATGATTCAGGTTGAAGATCCTTTATCAGAACTAGCACAATTGGAAATCCAGAATAACAAAATGCTGGAGGAGCTCTGCAGGTCAAGTAGCATCTATGGAAAAGAGTAAAGAGTTGACATTTCAGGCAGAGACCTTTCATCAGGACTGGATCCTGAAGCTGCCTGCTGAGTTCCTCGAGCATTTTGTGTGTGTTAGTGCAATTTGATTTTTTTTGTGTAAACCCATTTCAATGATGATACAGTGATTGTTCAACCCACGTAAGGCTGCTGGACCAGACAATATTCCTGGCGGAGTGCTCAGAGGGTGTGCAGACCAGCTAGCAGATGTTCTCACTGACATCAACATTTCCCTGAGCAGTGCCGTCATTCCAACGTGCGTCAAGATCGCCACCATCGTCCCCGTGCCTAAGAAGTCTTCAGTGTCCTGCCTAAATGACTACTGTCCATCATCATGAAGTGTTTCGAGAGGCTTGTTATGAGGCACATCAAGACCCTGCTACCCCCCTCGCTGGACCCCCTGCAGTTTGCATATCGTCCCAACCCCTCAACAGACGATGCCATCGCCACCACCATTCATTTGGCTCTCACCCACCTGGACAAAAAAGACACATACGTTCGAATGCTGTTCATTGACTTCAGTTCAGCATTCAACACAATCATTCCTCAGAAACTGATTGGAAAGCTGAGCCTGCTGGGCCTGAGCACCTCCCTCTGCAACTGGATCCTTGACTCCCTGACTGGGGACCTCAGTCAGTCCAGATCGGGAGCAGCATCTCCAACACCATCACACTGAGCACGGGAGCTCCCCAGGGTTGCGTGCTCAGTCCACTGTTGTTCACTCTGCTGACCCATGACTGTGCAGCAATACACAGCTCGAATCACATCATCAAGTTCACCAATGACACGACCGTGGTGGGTCTCATCAGCAAGAACAATGAGTCAGCTTACAGGGAGGAGGTGCAGTGGCTAACAGACTGGTGCAGAGCCAACAACCTGTCTCTGAATGGGAATAAAACAAAAGAGATGGTTGTTGACTTTAGGAGAGCACGGAGTGACCACTCCCTGCTGAACATAAATGGCTCCTTGGTAGAGATCGTTAAGAGTATCAAATTTCTTAGTGTTCACCTGGTCCCTCAACACCAGCTCCATTGCTAAGAAAGCCCAGCAGTGTCTCTAGTTTCTACAAAGGCTGTGGAAAGTCCATTTCCCACTACCCATCCTCACCACATTCTACAGAGGATGTATCAAGAGTATCCTGAGTAGCTGTATCACTGCCTGGTTCGGGAATTACACCGTCTCAGATCGCAAGACTCTGCAGCAGATAGTGAGGTCAGCTGAGAAGATCATCGGCGTCTCTCTTCCTGCCGTTACAGACATTTACACCACACGCTGCACCCACAAAGCTAATAGTATTGTGAAGGACCCCACGCACCCCTCATACAAACTCTTCTCCCTTCTACCATCTGGCAAAAGATCCCAAAGCATTTGGGCTCTCATGACCAGACTGTGTAACAGTTTCTTCCCCCAAGCCATCAGACTCCTCAATACCCAGAGTCTGGACTGACATCTACATCATTTATTATTATATTGAAATCTGTCCTCTACTGTGACTAATGTCTTGCTTATTAATTAATTAATTAATTAATTAATGTGCACTTTATGTAGTCTAGTGTAGCCTTGAGTTGTCTCACATAGTCTAGTGTAGTTTTTGTGTTGTTTCATGTAGCACCAGGGTCCTGGAGGAATGTTGTTTCATTTTTACTGTGTACTGTACCAGCAGTTTATGGTCGAAATAACAATTAAAAAAGGGACTTGACAGGTTGAGCTGGAGTCGAAGAGGAAGTGGTAATTGTTAGTACGATTCAGTTTCAGAGGGTTGAAGGTGACTGCTGTTACAGTCCAGTACCACCAATGGCAGAGTATAGTTTCATCAATAGTAAGTGCATTTGAGTTTCACTTGTGAGTCTACTGTAACTGCCAGTGCAGTGAAAACCAAGTGCTTTAGGGAATTATCTTGTGTTATGACAATACTGTTGAATAAATGATGCCAGGGAGCAGTTTTTATAAAACAAATTCTTGCCTTCCTTGAGCTTTGTTCATTATTTTTCAACTTTCCTTGCAGCAAAACAGGAGGCCATTTGTCCCATTACATCAGTGCTAGCTAACAACACCATTCCCTAATAATTTCAACTAATAACTTGCACTTCCCACACTTGCATCAACTTCCCACCTTCTCCAGATTTTGCCATGCATCTACCTATTAGCTAATTATCCTACCAGTCAGCATATCTTAAACCATAAGACAAAGGAGTAGAATTGGGCCATTCAGCACATTGATCCTGCTCTACCTTTGCATAATCAGCAGCTGATTTATCTCTCTGAACCCTATTTTCCTGCTTTCTCCCCATATCCTTTGTTGCCCTTATTAATTAAGAACTCGTCAACCTAAATTTGAGCTGGGGGCGGGTGGGGGAGGTCTGTAAGGTCACGGAGCACACTGCCCTCACATGTTCATCCGAGGTTGGGATTGAACATGGATCGCTGGAGTTGAGAGGCGGCAGCTATGCTAGCGATGGTGCAATTGAGGTAGTATTGTTGCTTCATGCCCAATCAGAGGCATTGCCTTTGTACTGCTTCTTGCGAATCGCATTGTGTAAGATTCTGAACATTTGTCTGGCTTGGGTGAAAAATAGATTAAACCTTTCTCTTCTTTCAGTTTGAAGGACCTTCTGAGTGTGAAGTGGCAGAGATCGCTGTGTGAGCCAGGAGAGGCTGTCGGGCTCCTGGCTGCACAAAGTATAGGAGAACCATCAACACAGATGACACTGAACACTTTCCATTTTGCTGGCAGAGGAGAAATGAATGTCACTCTAGGGATTCCCAGGTAAGCAGGTTACCAAAATGAATTTTTTTCCTTTATGGTTAAAGGAAAGACTGAATGAGAAGAAAGAAAAAGAATTAATAAATTACATGCATTGATTTTGATGTTGCCTTTAAATAACAAAATATATGTAGCATATAAATTGAGTAAATAAGCACAAAAAAACTGAAAATGGCATTAATACGGTAAATTGGGAGGGGGATTTCTGAGCAACAGAATCCTCCTTCTTCGGCCCTTTACTCCTTCCTTCTATCGCCTCAATCTGATGCCCCTCCACCCCTTTCTCCCATGGTCCACCCTCAACTCCCATCATAATTTCTTTGGAAATGCTGGCTGTGGACCTATTTAGAGCTTTATATGTGTTTGTGTCTGATATTTCACAAATCTGAATAAACATTAGTGCCCTCTGACAGAAATGCAACCTCTCATCATACTCCTGTTTATAGTGACAGAATTATTCCATGATGACTTAAGGATATTGTAACAAGCCTGAAGTGATTTGGCCTCTGATGTGCTTGTTTATTCTTTCTTATTAAAAGAATTGGTACCAATGTAGAGCAAGAGCCAACGCAGTATGAGATAAGCTGTAGAGATTTCTGTTTCCGTCAGGTTGCGTGAAATTCTAATGGTGGCAAGTGCTAACATTAAAACGCCAATGATGACTATTCCTGTGCTGAACACCAAGAAAGCATTGAAGAAAGTCAAGAAACTGAAGAAACAACTCACAAGAGTGTGTTTGGCAGAGGTAGGCATAACTCTTCATAATCAGAGTGGAAACAGGGACATCTGCCAGATTTGCTTTTTTTACTCGGTGGGTGAAGCTGCTTGTGAGCTTGATTAGGTCCTATGGGCTGAATAGTTTTGAGTTTAACTTTGTGCTGAATTTGCAGACGCTGCAGCAGTCCTGAGAGAACAGGACTTTTAATTGCTAATGAGGAGGAACTGGTGCACATTCTTTAGCATTTCTATGATTTTTTTTTACCGTATCCCCCGTCTAAAGAACTTTCAACATTGAAGGTTCCTGTATATGTTATATGATACTACTTAGCTGCATTATGACAGACAGACAGACATACTTTATTGATCCCGAGGGAAATTGGGTTTCGTTACAGCCACACCAACGAAGAATAGTGTAGAAATATAGCAATGTAAAACCATAAATAGTGATGTTAATCATGCCAAGTGGAAATAAGTCCAGGACCAGCCTATTGGCTCAGGGTGTCTGACACTCCAAGGAAGGAGTTGTAAAGTTTGATGGCCACAGGCAGGAATGATTTCCTATGTCACTCAGTGTTACATCTCGGTGGATGATATATGGTCCTCTTTCCAAATGGTGTAGCTCTTAAGGTATTATGACTCTGATCAGGTGACAAAATCTACCTCTGGCAAATGTCAAAATTGAAATCCATCAATATTGTTCAACAGTAGTTATTGTAAGACTGTTAAATGGTTCCCTTTTACGATAAGGTTAAATCCTAACCACACTACCTACCTTCTTAAGGTTTTGCAACTTATTATTTGCCTGCACTGCACTTTATCCTCATTTGTTATTGCTTTCGATCATTACACACAGTATGTGAGACAACTTTTTCTCAGTACACGTGATGGTAATAAACCAGTGCCAATTAGGGTATTTTTAATTATGTGAAGATGTCTCAAGGTGGTTATCCAGTGTAAATATATAATAATTTAGTTCTGCTCTGTGCAAAAGTGCACAGTAAATTCACAAAAATGACATTTTTGTGATTTACACCATTCAGTGTGATTACGCATCAAAGATAATGGAAAAGTTTTTGCCAAAGTGCTTTACAAAGGCTGCTCTATATAAATAATTGTGCCACAATAATGTAATACCTCAAAGAAAGTTGAATGTATTTGAATGGAATCCTTCTATAACCTCATATTAAGCTTAAACATGGTAAAATAACTCTTCAGTTAGATAGCAATTGCGAGCTTGTACCAGTTAATAATATTACTTCCATTAGATGGCTCAGTTTGTGGGAAGAACAAATAATTTATCTACGGTTCAATCTATACTCAGAAGCATGCCGTCTATCTATTTCACTCTGTTAATTGTGCTGTGCTTTCTATATTCACGAACAAATCAATAGTTTCTCTTGACAATTAAATTTTTAAGCTGTGTCATGTAGAACTTTAAGCTTATGTTCCTGGGTTTCGCTGGTCATGTTTTCTTTAACATTTTTTTAAATTGTTTTATGTGAATTTCAGGTTTTACACAAGATTGAGGTGAAAGATTCCTTTCAGGTTCAAAGCAAGGTGGAGAAGTTTAGGATGTACCAAATAAAATTTTACTTTCTGGATTACAAACTATATCGAAATGAAAAGTGTTTGACTCCAGATGATTTATTGCACTACATGGAGACCAGGTAACAGTCTAGTTAAAACTGTGATCACAGCATTCACAGGATGCTGGGAAAGAATAGGGTTCTGATTTCTCTCCTAACGGTGACTCTGCATCAGAAATATCACCTCTAATCCAATAACATAATTTATAATATTTTTGTATATTGGTCAATTTGATTTACAGGGACAAGGTTGCACAAACTATTGTTCACGTTCACTGAAGCTCCTGAAGAATTGACCTCCTTATCAGGGGCAAGCATTGAGCCATAACCAGGATTTCCCCGCTAAAATTGGGCAAGACTAGAATTTGAGGTCACAGGTTCAAATGGTTCAACTCAATATCAGAGACAGTATACAACCTGAAATTCTTACTCTTCACAGAGACATCCATGAAAGAAGAAACCTCAAAGAATGGATGATAGTAAATTATCAGAACCCCAAAGCCCCCACACCCCATGCACAAGCAGCAGCTGAAGCATCAAACCTCCCCCTCCCCCCATTTGCGCTAGCAGAAGCACCCCCCCCCCCCCCCCACCATGCAAGCAATATCAAAATTCCCAAAGAGACCTTGATCTGGAGTCCATCAAAAACTCCAGTCAATAACCCAGCACGGCAGTATCTCAGGGAGGCTGTCTCTCACCACCGAGGGAGAGAGATTGCTCCTGCAACAAGGGCAGGAAGCCAGTAGTTAAGGGTGAAAGGTGCAATGCTTAAAGGTTTCATAAGGAGGAACTTCATTCAGAGTATAGTGAGAATATGGAACGGGCTGCCTGTGGAAGTGGGTTTGATATCAACATTTAGAGACGTTTGGATGTGTACATGAATCGGGCACATATGGAGGGCTACGTTCCAGGTGCAGATCAATTGAACTATGCAGAATAATAGTTCGGCACAGACTAGATGGGCCAAAGAGCCTGTTTCTGTGCTGTAGTGCTCCATGACACTGAGCATTGTCTATATAAATTCTTGTTTGATTTGATGGGATTGTGCTCCAGCTTCCTGCCTTGGCTCTCTCCCCCACCCCCCATAGCCTTTGACTCTGCAGTAACTGAGAGTTCCATATCCTGGCCTGAGGTTTCCAGCCTTCAAAGACTCACAACCCTGTAAGAGAAGGAACACAAACCAGTTAGCCATGTAGTGAGGAACGGGGATGTTCTTCCTTTTCATCTTATCAGTCTGAAGTATATTATTGTAGAGTATCCCAAATGAAGAGTCATAGTACTTTTTCACAGGACAATTTCACTTTTACTCTTTGCTCAGGTTCTTCCGGCTACTGCTTGAGAACATTAAAAAGATGAGTGCTAAACTGGGTTCATTTAAAGTTGTGAATTCACGGAAAGCTACACAGAAGGATCTGAATGAAGACTCTGGAGAAGGTGATGGGAAGCAGGTGAGAACAGACTCTTAAAGAGCATGCATCTAGGTTCTCCTTTCTTTGTGTACGTTTCTTATTTCCTGTCATCCTCCCCTCCTTCCTCCCAAAAAATCTGGCAGCATCTGCTTAGCTTTCTTCCTTATCTGTTTCCACCTATTACCCCACCAACATCTGTATATAAAACAACCCCTCTCCATCTGCTCATCATGCCCCACCACACCTGGGCCTGCTTATCATAAGACCGTAAGACACAGGAGCAGAATTAGGCCATTTGACCCATCGAGTCTGCTCCGCCATTCAATCATGGCTGATACTGTTTTTTTCTGTCTTCTCCTCAACCCCAGTTCCCGGCCTTCTCCCAGTAACCTTTGATGCCATGTCCAATCAAGAATCTATCAATCTCTGCCTTAAATACACCCAACGACCTGGCCTCCACAGCTGCACATGGCAACAAATTCCACAAGTTCACCACCCTCTGGCTAAAGAAATTCCTCCATTTCTCTGTTTTGAAAGGGTGCCCCTCTATCCTGAGGCTATGCCCTCTTGTCCTAAACTCTCCCAGCATGGGAAACATACTTCTCCACATCTACTCTATCTAGGCCTTTCAACATTCAAAAGGTTTCAATGAGATCACCCCTTACCCTTCTGAATTCCAGTGAGTACAGACCCAGAGCCATCAAACATTCCTCGTATGATAACCCTTTCAGTCCTGGGATCATCTTGTGAACCACCTCTGGACCTTTTCCAATAACAGCACGTCTTTTCTAAAATGAGGGGCCCAAAACTGTTCACAATACTCAAGGTGAGGCCTCACCAGTGCCTTATAAAGCCTCAGTAAGACATCCTTGCTCTTGTATTCTAGAACTCTTGAAATGAATGCTAACATGGCATTTGCCTTCTAAAGATCATTTCTAATGCCACCTCAATCTCTAACAGTACCTCTTTCAGTTCCTCTCCTCTGGGTGACTTGTATACCTTTAGGTCTTTCAGCTTTTTGAACACCTTCTTTCTTATAACAGCAACTGCACCCACTTCTTTTCCTTCACACACTACAACATCAGGTATACTGCTAGGTGAAGACTAATGCAAAATACTCACTACTTCATCAGCCATCTCTTTGTCCCCCGTTATTAATTCTCCTGCCTCATTTTCGAGCGGTCCTATATCCACTTTTGATATTATTTGCCAGCTTGCTAATTTCATCTTTTACCTATTTTTTGTAATTTTTTTAATTGAAGTTCATCATCAAACAAACATTTCCATAAGATGTATTTCAGACATTGTACATATATACCTGAGGTATACACTTATAGAATTTTACCTTCTAATGTTTTTTTTTTAGATGCTCTCTGTAGGTTTTTTTAAAAACTTGCCAATCCTCTATCTTCCTACTAATTTTTGCCTTGTTGTTTGCCCTTTCTTTTGCTTTTACAATAGTTTTGACTTCCTTTGTCAGCCACGGTTGTACTATTTTACCATTTGAGTACTTTTGTGTTTTTGGGATACACACGTCCTAAACTTCCCTCATTTTTTCCCAGAAGTGCATGTCATTGCTGCTCTGCTGACATCTCTGCCAGGAGCTCCTTCCAATTTACTTTGGCCAACAAGGTTCACAAACTTCCTAGCACCACTGTACCCTTTGTAGTGCGTCCTACACTGGTATGGCTTTCCAAAGTGCATATTTCTGCACGTTTTTTGAGTTAAGTTCTCTGTCCGGCACTTACTGACTCGCACACTGTCATGTCTGACAGGAACAACCTGTTGCCTGCCTGCAACTAAGAATAAATGCCAGCTTAATATCCTTTTCCTGTAAGGTTGTTTCCTTTTATTTCAAAAAGGAAGACCTTCAACAAAATAGTTGGTGCTGGCAACTCTTTTGATTTTGCACTTGTTTTCTCCCCCATGTGATTTTTTTTTGACTTAAAGAATTACTCTCCATAAATCATTATGAATAAGAATAAATACTTTAAACCTGATCATAAAAACTCACACCTGCTGGCAACAGCTTTTAATTTCTATTAACTTATCTCTCTGTTTTAAAACATTTACCTTGATTAAGATAAATGGAATCACTTATTCACAGAAGCTGCAAACACAAGTGGGAATTCCCGTCCTATTAAACATTGAGTAAGGAACTTGATTTTTGTAAGGAATGATAAGCAGAAAGGAAAGGACTAAGTGTAGTGGCAACTGCACTGGACTTCAAGGCGAGTAGTCCCGGGTTTAGATCTGGCCGGCTCCTTGCATGTTTTCCATCCATGCTGGATTGAGTCTCAAGCTAGCAACTTGGCCCCATAAGCAAAAAAAACCAGATATGTATACAAAACAGTTATGTATACAATCTTAGTGTTTGGGAATTGTCCTCCCATGTTTCCCCTCTTTATTACTTGTAGATTGCAACAGAGACGCACCATAACGATTTTTACTCCCTTGGATGTAATAAATACAATACAAATGCTAAAGAAATGGCATCAATTCCATCATCCAAATCATTGACATATAACTTGAAAAATGTGATCTCATCACTGACCTCTGCAGGACTCTAGTCACTGGCAGCCAACCAGAAAAGGCCCTTTATTCCCACTCTTTCCCGCCTGCTAGTCAGCCAATCTTCCATCCAAGCAAGTATCTTTCCTGTAAGCAGTTTCATGTGCTGTACCTTGTGAAAGGCCTTCTGAAAATCCAAGTAAACAACATCCTTCTCCTTAGTCTATTCTGCCTGCTGTTTCCTCAAATAATTCCTTTTTGGCCTATTTTGACTTCTGCCTCCAAGTTAACCTCAATCTTATTAATGAGCTCCAACATCTTCCCAACCACTGAAGTCAGGCTAACTGGCCTATAATTTCCTTTCTTTTGCCTCCTTTGTAATTTTTCAGTCCTCCAGAACCATTACAGGATCATTATTGATGCCTCCATAATATCTATAGCTACCTCTTTCAGAACCCTGGAGTGTAGTCCCTCAGGTCCAGGTGACTTATCTTTTTTCATACTTTTCAGCTTCTTGAGCACTTTCTCTTTGGTAATGGCAACGATGCTCACTTCAGCCCCCAAACCCTCTTGCTTTTTTGGCATTCTGCTAGTGTCTTCCACTGATGCAAAATACTTATTCAGTTTGTCAGCAATTTCTTTTTCCCCTATTTCCAGTGATCTGATATCTACTCTCATCTCTCTTTTGCTCTTTATATATCTGAAAGTCTTTTTGTATCCCCTTTTATATTATTTTAAGCTTACTTTCATATTTCATCTTTTCTCTCTGGCTTTTTTAGTTGCCTACTTTTGGTTTTTCAAAGCTTCCCAATCCTTTAACTTCCCACCAACTTTTGCTCTATCTGACTTTAATATCGCTTTAACTTCCCTTGTCAGTCATGGTTGTGTCATCCTGCCTTTAGAATGTTCCCTTCCAATCAACTTTGGCCAGCTCCTCTGTAATTATCTTTACTCCACTGCAATAAGATCACAAGACAAAGGAGCAGAAGTAGGCCATTCGGCCCATCGAGTCTGCTCCACCACTCCAGCATGAGCTATTCTCCCATCTAGTTCCAATTTCCGGCTTTTTCCCCATATCCCTTGATACTCTGACTTAACAGATACTGACTTCAGCTTCTCCTTCTCAAACTACAGGGTGAATTCTATCACTCTCTCTCAAGGGTTTCTTTACCTTAAGTTCCGTAATCAAATCTGGGTCATTCCATAACACCCAGTCCAGGATTGTTGATCCCCTGGTGGGTTTAACCACAAGCTGCTCTAAAAAGCCGTCTTGTAGGCATTCTGCAAATTCCCTCTCTCTGATTGCAGTACAAACCTGATTTTCCCAGTCGACCTGCATATTCAAATACCCCATGACTGTTGCAATATTGCCCTTTTGCCTTTCCTGCGGCCCGTTGTAATTTGTATCCCACACCCTTGCTACCATTTAGAGCCCTGTATATAACGGCCATCAGGGTCTTTTTACTCTTGCAGTTTCTTTACCAACAGGATTCTGCATTTTTCCCATCCTATGTCACCTCTTTCTAAGGATGTGATTTCAGTTTTTCACCAACAGAGCCACACCAGCCTCTCTGCCTACCTGCCCGTGTATCCTTGTATGTTAAGCTCCCAACTATGATCTTCTTTCAGCCACGACTCAGTAATGCCCTAAATATTACACCTCTCTATCTCTAAATGCTGCAAGATTGTCTGTCTTATTCCATATACGGCATACATTCCAGTATAATACCTTCAGTCCTGTATCCATCACTCTTTTTGATTTTGGCCCCCTGTAAAACTTTAACTCAGCCCACTGACTGCAATTTTGCCTTGTTGTCTGTCTAACCTCCTCACACTCTCACTACACACTACATCTAGTTGTATCCCAATCTCCTCATCCTTAGCCTTATCACTCTGGTTGCCATCTTCCTGCCAAATTAGCTGAAACCTTCTCCAGCAGCTCTAGCAAACCTGCCCACAAGGAAATTGGTCCCCCCAGGTTCAGTTGCAACCTATCCTTTTTGTACAAGTCATGCCTTCTCCAGAAGAGAACCCTGTGAAAAAGAAATCTACTCCCTGTATCAATTCTTCGGCCAAGCATTCATCTGCCAAATCATCCTATTCTTATCCTCACTGGTGGTGGCACAGACAGAGGTTATTACCCTGGAGGTCCTGCTTCTCAACTTTCTTTCTTTCTTTTTCAATCTTCTTATTATTATTAATATCAACAAAATAAAATTGATACATAGATAATGGGATTACAAACATACACATTACAACTGAACATGAAAGGATACATAAGCAGTAGTTACAGTATAACTGAGTATTCCCAAATCATGGACGATACAAGTAACAAGTAAACAACCTAGGTATATCATAATATATATTTAAAAAAAACAGAAAAAAGAAAAAGAAAAAAAATTATGCAAAAAAAACTAATCTAATAACTAATAAGGAAAAAAACAAAAAAAGAAAAAATGGGGAAAAAAAGGGCTGTTTATAATATCTCACAAAAATACAAAATCATCAGTGTCGTCAATTCCGATCCTCTCAACCTATATAAAATCGAAACTGGAAAAACAAATAGGCGTGGAACAGGGTCATATTACATCATATGAAAATATTGAATAAATGGTCCCCATATCTTTTAAAATTTTATAGAAGTATCAAATACAACACTTCTCATTTTTTCTAAATTTAGACATAACATAGTTTGAGAAAACCAATGAAATACAGTAGGAGGATTAATTTCTTTCCAATTCAACAAAATAAATCTAGCCATTAATGTAAGAAATGCAATCATTCGACAAGCAGAAGAGGATAAATGGAGTGAGTCCATCATTGGTAAACCAAAAATTGCAGTGATAGGATGAGGTTGTAAATCAATGTTCAGTACCGTAGAAATAATATCAAAAATGTCCTTCCAATATTTTTTCAAAAGCGGACACGACCAGAACATATGAGTTAAAGACGCTATCTCAGAATGACATCTGTCACAAATAGGATTTATATAGGAATAAAAATAAGCCAATTTATCTTTGGACGTATGAGCCCTGTGCACAACTTTAAACTGTATTAATGAATGTTTAGCACATATAGATGATGTATTAACTAATTGAAGAATTTTATCCCAATTCTCAATAGGGATAGTAAGGTTAAGTTCTCTTTCCCAATCATTTTTAGTCTTATAAAAGGGCTCTGAACGTATCTTCATAATTATATTGTAAAGTTTTGATATTAGCCCTTTCTGTAAAGGGATTAGTTCAAACAAATTCTCCAAAATACCTGAAGACGCAAAATTTGGAAAGGTAGGAAGTACAGTATTTAAGAAATTCCTAATCTGTAAATATCTTAAAAAATGAAATCTAGGCAAATTATATTTATTAGATAATTGCTCAAAAGACATAAAACAATTATCCAAAAATAAATCGGAAAATCATAGTAATCCTTTAGTCTTCCAAGCTGAATAAGCTTGGTCTATAATAGAAGGATAAAAAAAGCAATTGGATACAATAGGAATATTTAAAACGAACTGAGTCAATCCAAAAAATTTCCGAAATTGAAACCATATATGTAAAATATGTTTAACTTTCGGATTGTCAATTCGTTTCGGCAATTTAGAAAGAGCAAAGGGAAGAGAAGACCCTAAAATAGAACCCAATGCAAATCCTTGTACAGATTTAATTTCCAGGTTCACCCAATGAGGGCTAAAAGATATATCCCAATCCTTTAACCAACATATCAAATATCAGATATTAACTGCCCAATAATAAAATCTAAAATTAGGCAATGCCAGTCCACCTTCCTTCCTTGCCTTCTGTAAATATTTTTTTACCTAATCTAAGATTTTTATTATGCCATATATATGAGGAAATTTTTGAATCAACATTAGCAAAAAAAGATTTCGGAATAAAAATTGGTACTGCTTGAAATATGTATAAAAACTTGGGTAAAATAACCATCTTAATAGCATTAATCCGACCTATCAGAGATAAAGATACTGGTGACCATTTAGTAAACAAACATTTAATCTGACCGATTAGGGGTAAAAAATTAACCTTAAGTAAGTCCTTATAGTTTTGTGTGATTTTAATCCATAAGTAAATAAAAGAGTAATTAACTAATTTAAAAGGTAAATTTCCATAAATTGGGACCTGTCTATTTAAAGGAAACAATTCACTCTTATTAAGATTTAATTTATACCCGGAAAAATCACTAAATTGAGCCAACAATGATATAACTGCAGGAATGGATTTCTCAGGATCAGAAATAAATAATAATAAATCATCTGCATATAATGATAGCTTATGTATATCCGTCCCACGATTAATGCCAAAAATGTTCTGTGATTCTCTGATGGTAATTGCCAAGGGTTCTAAAGCAATATCAAATAATAATCGACTGAGAGGACAGCCTTGTCTAGTACCCCAAAATAAACGAAAAAAGGGAGATCTTTGATTGTTAGTAAGCACCGAGGTTACTGGAGTATGATATATCAGTTTAATCCAGGAAATAAATGTCTGTTCCTTCATAAATTCAATAAAATCCGGATCTTGTAGTAAAGTAGAATCAAATCGCCATTGTCTAGCACTAGAAGCTGTATCCGTAAATTTAATAGGAAGTTTTAATGGAGCATGGTCAGAGATGGCTATAATATCATAATTACAACCAATTACCGATGGAATAAAACAAGAGTCAATAAAAAAAAAATCAATTCTCGAGTAGGAATGATAAACATGTGAGAAAAATGAAAACTCTTTGTCCTTAGAATGCCGAAATCTCCAAATATCAAAAATTCCATTATCAGTCAAAAAAGTGTTAATATAAGTGGCCGACTTATTAGGTAAAGTCTAAGTAGATATAGATTTGTCCAACAAAGGATTTAAACAACAATTAAAGTCACCACCCATTATTAACTTATATTCATTTAGATTAGGTAGAGAAGTAAATAAGGACTTAAAAAAATTGGGATAATCCACATTTGGAGCACAAACATTAACCATAGCAACCTTTTTGTTAAAAAGTAAGCCCGTAATTAACAAAAATCTACCATTCGGATCCGAAAAGATATCGTGCTGGACAAATGCAATAGAGGAGTCAATAAAAATTAAAACTCCCTTTACATTAGCATTTGAATTCGAATGGTACTGTTGACCCCGCCAAAACCTAAAAAAGTGATAAATATCCTCTTTCCTCACATGAGTTTCTTGTACAAAAATAATATGTGCATTAAGTCTTTAGAATACTTTGAAAATCTTTTTCCATTTAATCGAATGGTTTAAACCATTAGTATTCCAAGAGACAAAATTAATGGTCTGAGCCATATTTTTGAAATCAACCCTTTGGTATATAAAGGGTTAACCAAATTATGAACTCATGCACCCGGAAGAGGAACAAAAATAAGAGGTGGACCTGGAAGTGACGACATCGCGGACATTTTAGTAGTTTAAAATCAGCCCAAATGAAGAAACAAAAAAAAACTAATGTAAAGAACATAAGATTTAGAAAAACACCCCCCACCCCCTACCAAGAGGAGAAAAGATCTCCCCAGCCAGGAAAAGGCTGGGAAAAAGGAGAGATGAAACTAAATCTACCCCCGTATCAGCAGAAAGCAACTCCGTATATAAAGGTTAAAAAAAGATCCACCCAAACTCTAAAGAAATAATAATCACTATACTAAAACCAAACTTCTTAATATAATTGGTAGTAAAAAAACCAAGAAGAATATAATCACTAGTAACTTATAAATCAGATTAAAACCCAAACAAACCAAAAAAAAATTTTAAACTGTGATAAGAAATGCATTATAGGAAGAAGATGAAAGAAAAAAAATGGCGAAATAAAAAAAAGGCCAAAAATATTTTAGAGAAGAAACCACCATCTTAGTAAAAAAAATTCACCTTCGAAGGATTAATAAAAATGATCAAAGCTAAAGTACAGTGATTGAAGTAAGTAAAATAAAAAGATTAGTACATCAAAAAAAACTTTAACTAGAGTATAAAATATAGAGTAAACCTACACCAACAGCCAGAAACAAAATCTGGTTTTGGAAACAAAAAACCATCTTGCAACGATCAAAATCACTCATTTACTAGAGATGAGAATCCATAGCAGTAGGGAAGTTCTCATTCAAAAAGCTTCTCGCTTCAGATGTAGGAAAGAAAACACGCTGAGATGCATTGGGAGGCAATATTCTGAGCTTCGCAGGGTATAAGAGCGCCGGTTTTATATTTTTCTCATAACATTCGGACATCAGAGGTTTAAAAAGAAGCCTTGCCTTCATTACTTCTGGACTAAAATCTTTCACTAATCGAAAATTGAATTCTTGAAATTTGACCATCCCTACACGCCGAGCCACACGAATAAGTTGCTCTTTAACATGCACATAATGAAATCGGACAATTACATCCGGTGGTTTAGCTGAAGCACTTGGTGATCGACGCATAATTCTGTGAGCACAATCAAGTAACAGAGGACTGTCCGGGAATACAGAAGTGAACGCATCCTTTAAAAGTTGAGCAAAGTACTTTGAGGGGTCCCCTTGTTCAATACCTTCCGGGAGGCCAAGTATGCGTAAGTCCTGTCTTCTGGACCGATTCTCGAAATCGACACTCTTGGCTTTAAGTATTTCCACCTGTTTCATCGTCGAAAGTAATTTCTGCTCCAGTTTTTCAATTATCAAGTCTAGCTTCCGAGCGTCCTCTTGCAAAGTTGCGATTAGAACTTGCTGCTGGTTAACTACTGAATCCGTCTTATCCATATAATCTTGAAAAGCCTTTATATCTTGTTTGAAAATTTGTCGATGTTCTTCAAATTTTTCATTTAAAACCTCCAATAACATTTCATAAGTCAATTCAGTGCGTTTAGGATCGGTCTTTTTCTTCTTCCCATTCCCATTAGGATCTTTCCCAGATTCTCAACCTTTAGATCTTTAGATCGACCTTTTGATGTAGGTAAAAGTAAGTTAAATAAGAGTGATCGTAGGTTCAAAAAAGTAAAGGTTATGGAGCGAATCTGAAACAATGCTCACTCATGAGCGTCTCCTGCTGACCTCGCTTCTCAACTTTCTACCCAACTCCCTATATTCTCTCTTGAACATCTCCTCCCTTTTCCAACAGCCTTTGCTGTTGGTACCATTGTGTGCCACAACTTCCGGCTGTTCACCCTCACCCATTAGAATGCTATGGACTTGATCCTTGACCCTGGCACCTGTGAGGCAACACCTACGTGTCTCTTTCACATCCACAGAATCTGCTGTGAGCTTCTCTAATTATGGAACCCCCTATCACTACTGCACTCCTCTTCTCCCCACACTGAGCCACTGAGACAGACCTAGTGCCAGAGATCAGGTTGCTGCAGCTTCCTCTAGTAAGTCATTCCCCCCCCCCACTTCCCCCATTTCTACCCCAACAGTATGCAAAGCAATATTCTTATTATTGAGGGGAACAGTCACAGGGGTAGTCTACATTGGCTGCCAATTCCCTTTCCCTATCCTCACCGTCACCCAGATACCTGCCTCTAGTGACTTAGGGGTGACTACTTTCCTGTAGCTCCTATCTATCACATCCTCATTTTCCCGTATGAGTTCATCTGGCCGCAGCTCCTGATCCTTAATGTAGTGCAAATGTAGTTATCAGGGAGCCTGGAGGTCTCCCAAAGTTCCCACATCTCACACAAGGAACTTAACACTAATTCTGGACCCACTCTCAGCAGGAAATGTACTGACAGGTGAAAAATAATTACTGGAAACCTACATGGGACCTCCAGTTGTGCTTGCCCTAACCTGTTCTTGCCTTAAGACTATTGAGCCTCTTGTTACTAATTCTCCCAACCTTAATCAGAATGGGGCTGCACACTGTGCTTCCATTAGGAATTGATAGTAATAAAGATCACTGATCATGCATGTTTTCCCTGGTGTTTGATGTGATATTTATCACTGTTTTGTTAGAATTGCAACTATTTTACCTCTCTGTCAATGACTGCCAGTGGTGTAGTGGCATCTGCATCTGACTTCGAGGCAAGTGGTCCCAGGTTCGAATCCGGCCGGCTACTTGTACGCCTTCTGTCCGTGCTGGGTTGAGCGTCGAGCGAGCAACTCAGTCTCGTTTAAAAAAAACAGGCAAAAATGCTAAAGAAATGGCAAAGTTGCCGCCACAAAGTGTGAAGAGGAACTGGAGAGATTTTTGTATTTTGTTTAATGCCATGTGTTTTTTTAAAAAAAGACACAGGATGACAATGAGCTGGCTGCTGAAGAGGAGGTCCCAATTGTTGACGCGCAAGCAGATGAAGGAGATGCCGATGCTACAGATGCTAAAAGGCGTGAAAAACAGGAAGAAGAGGTATAACATGCATTTCAAAGACTTTTTCAGAATCAGGTTTAATATCACTGGCTCGCATCATGAAATTTGTTGTTTTGTGGCAGCAGTACATTGCAAGACATAATAATAGAAAAGATAAGATATAATAAGGAATTTATATTAAATAAGTGGTTCAAAAAGTGAGCAAAAAAATAGTGAAGTAGCATACATGAGATCATTGCCCATTCAGGCACCTGACGGTGGAGGGGAAGAAACTGTTCCTAAAACACTGAGCATGGGTCTTCAGGGTCCTGTAACTGCTCCTCAATGGTACCATGAGGAGAGGGCATGTCATGGGTGACGTGGGTCCATAATGATGGATGCTGCCTTTTTAAGGCATTGGCTTTTGAAGATGTTCTCGATGCTGCAGGGGCTGGTGCCTGTGATGGAGTACACTGAGTTTGCAACTTTCTGCAAACTGTCTTCATCAAGCTGATGTCCTTGGCAACAGACAAGGTTTATTCACTGAAAGAGACACTCAGTTCCTAGGGATGTTTCTAATTATAGCCATTCAATGTAAAATGCTCTAAGAGTTGTAAGATCAAGGTCTATTTTTTTTTTGCTTCATTATTTGAGATATTGTAAATTTAGTCAGTAAAAAAGGGAACCATATGTAAAGTTTAGGAAGCTGAAATCTAACAAGCTGTTGAGAAATTTGAGGGAAGCTGGAAGGAACTTAATGAGAAGGGCTATGAAGAGTAGGATTAAGAAAAATCTCAAAACATTTTATAAATATATTAAAAACACAAGGGTAGCAAGGGAAAGGGTACTGGACCGCCCACTAAGGAGATAATATACGCCTGGAGCCAGAGGAAGTCGGTAGGTGAGGTACAAAGTAAGTACTTTGCATTGATATTTACCAATTAGAAAAACCTGGATGATGAGATTTGGGAGCGGTGTGTTGATATCTTTGGACGTTAATATTAAGGAAGTGGTTCTAGGTCTCTTGAAGATTATCCAGATGGATAAATCCCCAGGGCCTGATGGGATCTATCCTAGGTTACTGAAGGAGGCAAGGCAGGAGATTACTGCTGTCTTGGCCAAGTTCTTCGTATCCTTCTTAAGAAGCTCCCGGTAAAATGGACGATAGCCAAAGTTGTTGCTTTGGTTTAGAAAGGCAGGTGGGTTAATCCAGCATAGGTTGGTGAGTATTATATTTATGGTTTGGAAATTAATGGAAGAGATTTTTATGAGGATGGATGAGAGGCGTTGATCATGTGGATAGTCAGAGGCTTTTTCCCAGGGATGAAATGGCTATCACGAGAGGGCGCAGTTTTAAGGTGTTTGGACGTAGGTACAGAGGAGATGTCAGGGGTAAGTTTTTTACGCAGAGTGATAAGTGTGTGGAATGGGCTGCCGGCGACGGTGGTGGAGGCGGATACGACAGGGTCTTTTAAGAGACTTCTGGACAGGTACGTGGAGCTTAGAAAAGTAGAGGGCTATGGGTAATTTCTGAAGTAAGTACAACGTTCGGCACAGCACTGTGGGCTGAAGGGCCCGTATTGTGCTGTAAGTTTTCCATGTTTTTGAGTTTTATGGAAGAGTTTATTTGCAATCTGAAAAAATCTGAACTTATTGGTGAATGTTATTAGATGGTTTTGTACAGAGAAGGTCTTGTCACATGAAGTTGAGATAACTGATGATTCATAAGACTAGCACAGTGGATGATGTCTGTGTATTTGACAGAATCTGTCATGGTAGGCTGACGGAGAAGTTTAGGCTGCATGGTTTCCAAAGTGACTGGGTAGGCTGAATTCAGGTCATAGGTGACAGAAGATAGTGGTGGAGGGATGTTACTCTCACTGAAGGTCTGTGACATAGGGATCAAAGCAGGGACCATGTAGGTGGTAAATGGTAGAATCCTCAGGGGCATTGACCAACGGGGTGAACTGGGGTGAAAGTTCATAGTTTGCTGGAAGTGGCAACTTAAGTCAATAGGATAGTAAAGAAAGCATACGGCATACTTGCCTCCATTGTTTGGGGTATTGAGAATAAAACTAGAAAACCAAGGTACAGCTGTATAAAATGTCATTAGGTCACATTTGGAGTACTGTGTGCAATTTCAATCATCATATTGCAGAAAGAGTTTGGGAGCTTTGGCAAGTGTGCAGAAGAGGTTCATTGAGTTAGTGCCTGGATTGGAGAGCATGGGCTATAAGGAGAAGTTGGACAAACTTGGGTTTCTCTGGAGCTTTAGATGTTGAAGGGCAAACTAATAGAAATATAGTGAATTCCTGTTTATTGAGACACATCAGGACCAGAACATTTTGGCCCAATTAAGCAGCTGCCCCAATTAGTTGAAGCTTCATGGAAGCTTTTCGTTTTCATTAGTTGTTTTTTCATTCGGCTGTTTCTGGCATCTCCAAGCCTGAGTACTTGAAACCACAGTGCGCAAAACAGTTCTGAATTGTCTTACTGCTTATTTGTCACCAACGATCAGTGACAGAGATCACTGCTTTTTGAACAGAAACGCATGCAACTAAGGCTATTTAAAAACTGGTTGTTGTAAGCATGATGTGGTGTCTAATGGCCACACAACTGATGCTGATTGGAAACTTTGTCAACAGTCTCCTGTTCCAATCAAGCGGCATAGTGCTCCAAATAAACAATGCTACTTTTTCGGTCAGTTTTTGTTCTTTAAGAGTCGTCCCAAATGAGCAGCAGTCACTTTAATCGGTGGCCCAATTAACCGGAATCCATTGAGTATAAAATATGGTAGGTGCCTGGACCTTCCAGTGAAAATGGTGGAAACAGATACAATAGCAGTGTTTAAGAAGCATTTATACAGACACGTAACTAAGCAGGGAATGAAGGAATACAGACGTTGTGCAGGCAAATGAAATTAGTTTATATTGTCATCAGAGAGGACATGGTTGGTCCAAAGGCCTGTTCCTGCATTGTACAGTGTATTTATCTGTATTTTTGAGATACGGCACAGTAACAGACCCTTCTAGGCCCACAAGCTCATGACACCCAGTTACATCCAGTGACTAATTAACCTACTAACCCAGACGTTTTTGGAACGTGGGAGGAAACCAGAGCACCCAGAACATATAAATTCCTTGCAGACAGCGGAGGAATTGAATCTGGGCTGCTGGTGCTGAAATAGCGTTATGTTAATTCTAAGTCCTTTTTGCAATTTGATGGAGTGTAGCTTAGCAAATGCTGACCTCGGTAAGTGCGGTACTGGTGGTAACATATGGCCTGAATCCGCTGTAGGCCGGGGGTAAGACAATGAAATCAACGACTGGAGTGTGGTCCTGAGGACTTCAGTGCCCACAGGTCACATCAGTGAAGAGCATCCTCAATATTCCACCTTAGCAAGAAATGAGGTATTGTAGCGGTGTGCTACAAGCAGCGCTAAAATTACGACACGGAGTCGGTAACTGCAGTCGAAGGAAAAACTTTATTCGAAAACTTCAGCCTCACTTTTAAGCCTCTGTCAACCGGCCCCCCATGGCGAAGAGGCTCCAAAGCTCTGTGCTCGCAAACCCCCGTAGGCTATCTAATTGTGAGTCGGTTCGCATACGCTAGGAAATGAGCCGCCACATAACCCCCCCCCAGAACCGGCGATACACCCCCCAATGTCCACAGCCTGGGCCAGAACCTGCTTGGGAGGTCGGCCTCTGCGCCGAGGCGCCGGAAACTCGGCCGGTTGCGCCAGGTCCACATGGGCCGGCTTGAGGCGGTCCACCGTGAAAACCTCCTCCTTCCCCCCAACGTCCAGCACGAACGTGGACCCGTTGTTCCGGAGCACCGTAAACGGCCCCTCGTATGGCCGCTGCAGCGGCGGCCGATGCCCGCCCCTTCGTACAAACACAAACTTACAGTTCCGTAGGTCTTTGGGTACGCAGGTCGGGTGCCGCCCATGCTGTGAAGTGGGTATGGGGGCCAGGTTACCGAGCTTCTCGCGAAGTCTGCCCAGGACTGCTGCGGGAGCTTCCGCTTGCCCCCTTGGGGCTGGTAGGAACTCCCCGGGGACGGCCAGGGGCGCGCCGTATACCAACTCGGCTGACGAGGCGTGCAGGTCGTCCTTGGGCGCTGTGCGAATGCCGAGTAGGACCCAGGGAAGCTCGTCCGCCCAGTTGGCTCCTCGCAGGCGGGCCATGAGGGCCGACTTCAGGTGACGGTGGAAACGCTCCACTAGCCCGTTCGACTGTGGGTGGTAGGCAGTGGTGTGGTGCAGCTGAGTCCCCAAAAGGCTGGCCATAGCTGACCACAGGCTGGAGGTGAACTGGGCGCCTCTGTCGGAGGTAATGTGGGCTGGTACACCAAAGCGGGATATCCAGGTGGCGAGCAGGGCTCGGGCGCAAGATTCGGAGGTGGTGTCGGTGAGCGGGACCGCCTCTGGCCATCTTGTGAACCGGTCCACGATAGTCAGGAGGTAACGCGCTCCGCGCGACACTGGCAGGGGGCCCACGATATCCACATGAATGTGGTCGAAACGCCGGTGGGCGGGATGGAACTGCTGCGGTGGGGCTTTGGTGTGCCGCTGCACCTTGGCCGTCTGGCAGTGCATGCACGTTCTGGCCCATTCACTGACCTGTTTGCGGAGTCCGTGCCAAACGAACCTGCTGGAAACCATCCGGACAGTTGTCCGGATGGAGGGATGCGCCAAGTTATGAATGGAGTCGAAAACACGTCGCCGCCAGGCTGCGGGGATGACCGGACGGGGCCGGTCGGTGGCGACGTCACAGAGTAGGGTCCTCTCACCTGGGCCCACGGGGAAGTCCTGGAGCTGCAAACCAGAGACTGCAGTCCTGTAACTCGGAATCTCCTCATCTACCTGCTGTGCCTCTGCCAGTGCCTCAAAGTCTACCCCTTGGGAAAGGGCATGAACGGTAGGGCGAGAGAGCGCATCCGCCACGACATTGTCCTTACCCGAGACGTGCCGGACATCCGTCGTGTATTCAGAGATGTAGGACAGGTGGCGTTGCTGGCGGGATGACCAGGGGTCGGATGCTTTCGTAAACGCAAAGGTAAGCGGTTTGTGGTCCGTGAACGCGGTGAAGGGCCGGCCTTCTAGGAAGTACCTGAAATGCCGGATTGCCAGGTAGAGCGCCAACAGTTCCCGGTCGAAAGCACTGTACTTGAGCTCGGGTGGCCGCAGGTGTTTGCTGAAAAACGCCAGGGGTTGCCAGCGACCTGCGATGAGTTGCTCCAGCACCCCACCGACTGCCGTGTTTGATGCGTCCACTGTGAGGGCGGTAGGGGTGTCCATTCTGCCAAGCTTCCTTCGTTTGAACGAAAGCGGCGGCGGACTCCTCGTCCCAGGTAATGTTCTTGCTCGGACCCGACATCAGGGCGAACAGGGGGCGCATGATCCGGGCAGCTGAAGGGAGGAAGCGGCGGTAGAAATTGACCATACCTACGAATTCCTGAAGGCCTTTGATCGTGGTGGGTCGGGGGAAGTGGCGGACCGCATCTACCTTAGCGGGCAGAGGGGTTGCCCCGTCTTTAGTAATCCTGTGGCCCAGGAAGTCAATGGTATCAAGTCCGAACTGGCATTTGGCAGGGTTGATTGTAAGACCGTACTCACTCAGTCGGGCGCAGAGTTGACGGAGGTGGGACAGATGCTCCTGACGACTGCCGCTGGCTATGAGGATGTCATCCAAATAGATGAACGCGAAGTCCAGGTCCCGTCCCACCGCGTCCATTAACCGCTGGAACGTCTGTGCGGCATTCTTCAGGCCAAACGGCATGCGGAGGAACTCGAAGAGGCCAAACGGGGTGATGAGAGCCGTTTTGGGGACGTCGTCAGGATGCATCGGGATTTGATGGTACCCTCGGACAAGGTCGACCTTGGAGAAGATCCGGGCGCCGTGCAGGTTTGCCGCAAAGTCCTGAATGTGCGGCACAGGGTAGCGGTCCGGTGTGGTAGCCTCGTTCAGCCTGCGGTAGTCGCCGCACGGTCTCCAGCCCCCCGTCGCTTTGGGCACCATGTGCAGGGGGGAAGCCCAGGGGCTGTCGGACCGCCGGATGATCCCCAATTCCTCCATTCTCTGGAACTCCTCCTTCGCCAGTCGGAGCTTGTCCGGGGGAAGCCGCCGAGCACGGGCATGGAGGGGTGGTCCCTGTGTCGGGATGTGGTGCTGTACGCCGTGCCTGGGCATGGCTGCTGTGAACTGCGGTGCCAGAACCGATGGGAACTCCGCCAGGACCCTGGTGAAGCCGTTGTCGGACAGCGTGATGGAGCCGAGGTGAGGGGCTGGCAACTGGGCCGCGCCCAGGGAGAACGTCTGAAAGGTCTCGGCGTGTACCAGTCTCTTCCTGGGCAGGTCAACCAGCAGGCTGTGTGCTCGCAAAAAATCCGCACCCAGAAGCGGTTGGGCTACGGCGGCCAGTGTGAAGTCCCACGTGAACTGGCTGGGGCCGAACTGTAGCTGCACCTGACGGGTGCCATAGGTCCTTACTGTGCTGCCGTTCACGGCCCTCAGGGGGGGACCCGGTGCCCTGCTGCGGGTGTCGTAACCCGTCGGAGGTAAAACGCTGACCTCAGCCCCAGTATCGACCAAAAAGCGGCGTCCCGACCTGCTATCCCACACATACAGGAGGCTATCCCGATGGCCAGCCGCCGTAGCCATCAGCGGCGGCTGGCCCTGGCGTTTCCCGGGAACTTGCAGGGCGGGCGGCAACGGCGGGCTTCTGCGCCCCACCGCTGGTGGTAGAAGCACCAGTGGTCATTGGGCCGGGGGTTAGTGGGCTCTGCGGCCGGGCCTGGACTGGTTTGCTGCCGGGAGCGTGGCTGGGAGATCTGTGCGATGGACGCCCCGCTCACCTTTTTGGCGTTCCACAGCAAGTCCGGGGGTCACTGAAATCCGCGTCGGACAGCAGCAGGCGTATGTCCTCGGGCAGCTGCTCCAGGAATGCCTGCTCAAACATGAGGCCTGTGTGTCCCTCGGCCAGAGACAACATCTCATTCATTAAAGCCGATGGAGGTCTGTCTCCCAAGCCATCCAGGTGCAGTAAACGGGCAGCCCGCTCGCGCCGTGAGAGTCCGAAAGTCCTGAGGAGCAGGGCTTTGAATTCCGTGTACTTGCCGTCTGCCGGGGGCGACTGTACGAACTCCGCGACCTGGGCAGCTGTGTCCTGGTCGAGGGAGCCCACCACGTAGTAGTAGCGGGTGTCTTCTGAGGTGATCCGGCGAACGTGGAATTGGGCTTCGGCTTGCTGGAACCATAGGTCCGGGCGCTGTGTCCAGAAACCTGGCAGTTTCAACGAAACCGCATGAACAGAGGCGGCGTCGGTCATTTCTGGTCCAAAAATCGTTTGGACCGTCGGGGTCACCAATTGTAGCGGTGTGCTACAAGCAGCGCTAAAATTACGACACGGAGTCGGTAACTGCAGTCGAAGGAAAAACTTTATTCGAAAACTTCAGCCTCACTTTTAAGCCTCTGTCAACCGGCCCCCCATGGCGAAGAGGCTCCAAAGCTCTGTGCTCGCAAACCCCCGTAGGCTATCTAATTGTGAGTCGGTTCGCATACGCTAGGAAATGAGCCGCCACAGTATTGGTTAGGATGCGTACATCTGTTGAATTGATGTGGTGGGCAAAAGGTCCTGTTTCCTGTGTTGTGCGCCTGACTCCAAATAAAAATGTGCATCACATTCATACCTTGTACTCTGCTTGGCTCTTGATTAATCTTGGTAAGTGTTGGGATGTATTTCAGTTCATTTTTGGGGAGTTTATTTGTTGCAGCACTTAAAGTAAGTAAATGATTGGTGGGTTTATTCTTATTTGAGGTTTTGTAATTACATAATTTCTCAATGTCCAAAGATTCTTGAATCACAATATATATTATCATCTTTAGTGGAGTTGTTTGAATATTTCTTGTAAGGCCCCAATCTACTAGTGGTGGGGATTGGGTTGAATGTTCTCTTTGATATTCAGTATGAGCAGTGGAAAGGACAAAAGTTCACAAGTTCATCTCCACTTTACTTCGTATAATGCTGGAGCGAGGGGTAGATCTCAAGTCAGAGCAGAGGTGGGTGACTATTTATTTAGGTATTTATTGAGATACAACGTGGAATATGCACTTCTGCCCCTTGGAGCTGTGCCCCCAAGCAATCCTCCGTTGTAATCTTAGCCTACAATGCCAAATTAACCTAACAACTGGTACGTCTTTGCACGGTGGGAGGAAACCAGAGCATCCGGAGGAAACCCACGCAGTCATGGGGAAAACGTACAAACTTGTTACAGGCAGCGGTGGGAATTGAACCCAGGTCGCCTGTACTGCAAAGCGTTGTACTAACCACTATGCTACTGTGCCGCCCCGTTATTCGTGAATTGCACCTTTTTGAGCATACCGCAGAATGCATTTGCCTCTGACCTATGGGGGGGGGGGGGGGGAGGTGAGCTTATAACATAATTATTTTACTCATCTTTTAGGTGGATTATGATAGTGAGGGAGAGGAGGCCAGAGACGATGCAGAAGAACTAGAGGAGAAGGAAGAAGAAGTCCTCTCAAAAGACGACCAACAGGAACTTACCAACCAAGACTCTTCTGAATATTCTGATTTTACGAAGAATAGTAGAAGGGAGACCACAGTGGACATGGGCGATGCAAGAGTAAATGCGGTGTTAAATTTACATCCTGCTATTGAAGGTTATAAATATGATGCAAATGACAGTCTGTGGTGTGAGGTAAGACAAGAATAATGTTACATGAAACTGTTTGTTAAAACCACTGAGGTTTATTTTTGTTTTGCTGAACTGAGTTGCTCTAAAGATCCACTATTCTGAAAGTTCATCGTCAGTCAGTGTAGCATGTCTACAGGAGGCTGGAGAGGTTTACTGAGGTCTGCCAGGTAATTCACCAATGACAGCAAAATATTGTTCTACTTGCCTCATTAAAATCATCAGCAGTTACAGCATTTTATGTGAAGGGCAGCTCTACTCAGAATTTGTGGATCAATTAATTTTCAATTATTTTTCCTTATTGATGCGATCTTTCAATGTCTCTCAGCAAATCAGAGAACTGCTAATCTCAGATGCTCCTTTATAAATTCCAAGTGTTCCTCAATGGTTGTTTAACAAGTCAGAATGAAGGCAAGCCAATTCCACGTGGACTTGAAGACCTGAATTATAGGAAAAGTTTGAATAGGTTATGGTTTTATTCCCTGGAGCGTGGGAGAAAGAAGGGAGGTTTTATAGAGGTATATATGGGTATCAGTAGGGTAAACATGGGCAGGCTTTTTTCAGAGTCCTCAAGGTACATTTATTATCAAAGTACATATGCAATATACAACTCTGAGATTCATCTTCTCTGGATAGCCACAAAATAAAGAAAACCATGGAAGCTGTACAAAGAAAAACATCAAACACACCCCCCCCACGCCCAAAAAATATTGTGAACATGGCAACAAGAACATAAACCTCTCCCCCACGTGCAAAAACAAATTGTGCAACTGGCAACAAGAAAGATTGGGTGAAACACACAACATAAAAACATAAAACTGTAAGAGTCCAATTGAACTACATTCCAATCCATAAATCACAGACCCAGAACTTCGGTACCATCCTCCGACAGCATCAACAGAGAGAGAGAGAGAGAGACAGGGAGACCACTCAAAAGCAGTGACCCTTCCTCAGGAGCAGTCAGCAAGAGACTGTCACCCCTTCCGGCAGTGGCGAGCGAGAGATTGGAAGCTTCTAGGCCTTGAGACCATTCACCTCCTAAAATCTTGGAGACAACAAAAGTGTCAGATCACTCAGTTTATCTTCAAACTATAGATAACAGGCTGTAACAGTACCATAAACACATTTAAAACAAAGAAGATGTAAAAAAAAGTGGAAGAAACAGTTTTGTGGATTATCTGAAAGATGTTGCTTGAGGTTGTGTTGTTCTCTGGCGCCATTTGGGTGAGACTACAACAAGAGATCATAGGTTAAGGGTGAAAGGTAAAATATTTAAGGGAAACATGAAGGGGAACATCATTCAGTGGGTGGTACGAGTGTGGATCAGGCTGCCAGCAGAAATGATGGATGCAGCTTTGATTTTAACATTTTAAGAGAAATTTTGGGAGTACATGGTTGGGAGGGGTATGGAGAGCTAGAAACCAGGTGCAGATTGATGGGAATAGGCAGAACAACAGTTTGTCATGAACTACATAGGTCGAAGGATAGGTTTCTGTGCTGCAGTGTTCTATGTCTCTTTGACTCAACACAGCAAGCATTCCAGCAGAATCATCCGTTTAGAATACTTGTCCCATCTGGAATTGATTATTGATCACCTGGTATGGAATCATACCTATTAGGATTTAAGTCTTAAAATTTGCTTGAGGACATATAGGCCAATGGGAGTTCGGGGAGCTGGGTTAAGCACAATAGGCAGCGATTTAAACAGAGAGAGGAGAAATGGGCTAAAAATTCTATATCTGAATGCATGGTGTCAGAAATAAGGCGGATGAGTTTGAAGCTCAGGTGCGAATGGGTAACTATGATGTTGTTGGGATAACGGAGACATGGCTGCAGGGAGATCAGACCTGGGAAATGAATGTACAAGGGTATACGTGCTATCGTACGGACAGAAATTTGGGCAGAAGGGGTGGGGTGGCCCTGTTGGTGAGGAATGAGATTCAGTCCTTTGCAAGGGGGGACATAGGATCAGGAGAAGTAGAGTCTGTGTGGATAGAACTGAGGAACAGTAAGGGCAAAAAGACCCTAATGGGTGTTGTCTACAGGCCACCAAACAGTAGCATGGATATTGGGTGCAAGTTGAATAGGGAGTTAACATTGGCATGTGGCAAAGGTAATGTCGCAGTAGTTATGGGGGATTTCAACATGCAGGTGAACTGGGAGAATCAGGTTGGTGCTGGACCCCAGGACAGAGAGTTTGTAGAGTGCCTACAGGATGCATTCGTGTAACAGCTTGTACGAGAGCCGACCAGGGACAAGGCTATTCTGGATTTAGTCTTGTGTAATTAACAGGATTTGAAGCGATCTTGAAGTAAAGGAGCCATTAAGAGGTAGTGACCATAATATAATAAGTTTTTATCTGCAATTTGAGAAGGATAAGGGCAGATTGGAGGTGTCATTGTTGCAGTTGAACAAAGGAGACTATGGAGCCATGAGGGAGGAGCTGGCCAAAGTTAAATGGACGGATATCCTAGCAGAAAAGACAGTGGAACTGCAATGACAGGTATTCTTGGGAATAATGCACAAGGAGCAAAATCAGTTCATCCCCCGGAGAAGGAGAAGGAAGGATTCAAAGGGGGGAAAGGGGCCACAGTGGTTGACAAAGGAAGTCAGAGATTGCATAGCATTTAAAAAAAAAGGAAATATGACAGAGCTAAGGTGAGTGGGAGGACAGATGATTGGGAAATTTTTAAGGAACAACAGAACTTAACTAAAAAGGCAATACAGGGAGAAAGAAAATGAGGTATGGACGCAAGCTAGCCAGGAATATAAAGGAAGATAGCAAAAGCTTTTTTAGGTATGTGAAGAGAAAGAAGATAGTTAAGAACAATGTTGGGCCCTTGAAGAATGAATTGGGTGAAATTGTTATGGGAAACAGAGAAATGGCAGAAGAATTTACTAAGTACTTTAGATCTGTCTTCACCAGGGAAGACACAAGCAATCTCCCAGATGTATGGATGGGCCAAGGACATTGGGTAACAGAGGAATTGAAACAGATTGACATTAGGAAGGAAACGGTGATGAGTAGACCAATGGGACTGAAGGCTGACAAATCCCCAGGTCCAGATGGTCTGCATCCTAGAGTACTAAAGGAGGTGGCCCCAGAAATTGCGGATGCATTGGTAATCATTTTCCAATGTTCCTTAGATTCAGGATCAGTTCCTGAGGATTGGAGAATGGCTAATGTTATCCCACTTTTTAAGAAAGGAGGGGAGGGAGAAAACAGAGAACTATCAGCCTGTCAGCCTAATATCAGTAGTGGGGAAGATGCTAGAGTCCATTATTAAAGATGGAATAGTGGCATATCTAGCTAGCAGTGATAGGATTGGGCTGAGCCAGCATGGATTTACCAAGGGCAAATCATGCTTGACTAATCTATTGGAGTTTTTTGAGGATGTAACCAGGAAGTTAGACAAGGGAGATCCAGTGGATGTAGTGTACCTCGATTTTCAGAAGGCATTTGATAAGGTCCCACGTAGGAGATTGGTGGGTAAAATCAGAGCTCATGGCATTGGGGGGAAGATATTGACATGGATAGAAAACTGGTTGGCAGATAGAAAGCAAAGGGTAGCGGTGAATGTGTGTTTCTTGGAATGGCAGGTGGTGACTAGTGGGGTGCCACAGGGCTCGGTATTGGGACCACAGCTGTTTACCATTTACATCAACGATTTAGATGAAGGCATTGAGAATAACATCGGCAAGTTTGCTGATGATACTAAGCTGGGTGGCAGTGTGACATGTGATGAGGATGTTAGGAGAATTCAGGGTGACTTGGATAGACTGGGTGCGTGGGCAGATACTTGGCAGATGATGTTTAATGTGAATAAGTGTGAGGTTATCCACTTTGGGAGTAAGAACAGGAAGGCAGATTATTATCTGAATGGGGTAGAGTTAGGTAAGGGAGAAATACAAAGAGATCTAGGAGTCTTTGTTCATCAGTCACTGAAGGTGAATGAGCAAGTGCAGCAGCCAGTAAAGAAGGCTAATGGAATGTTGGCTTTTATTACAAAGGGAATTGAGTACAAGAGCAAGGAAATCCTTTTGCATTTGTACAGGGCCCTGGTGAGACCACACCTGGAGTACTGTGTACAGTTTTGGTCTCCAGGGTTAAGGAAGGACATCCTGGCTGTAGAGGAAGTGCAGCATAGATTCATGAGGTTAATTCCTGGGATGTCTGGACTGTCTTCCGCAGAGAGATTAGAGAGACTGGGCTTGTACACACTGGAATTAAGGAGATTGAGAGGGGATCTGATTGCAACATATGATTATTAAGGGATTGGACAAGATAGAGGCAGGAAATATGTTCCAGATGCTGGGAGAGTCCAGTAATCAGAGGGCATGGTTGAAGAATAAGGGGTAGGTCATTTGGGACAGAGTTAAGGAAAAACTTCTTCTCCCATAGAGTTGTGGGGGTGTGGATTGCACTGCCTCAGAAGGCAGTGGAGGCCAATTCTCTGGATGCTTTCAAGAAGGAGCTGGATAGATATCTTATGGATAGGGCAGGGGTCAGCAACCTTTACCACTGAAAGAGCCACTTGGACCCGTTTCCCACAGAAAAGAAAACACTGGGAGCCGCAAAACCCGTTTGACATTTAAAATGAAATAACACTGCATACAACGTTTTTTTTGCCTTTATGCTATGTATAAACAAACTATAATGTGTTGCATTTATGAAATTGATGAACTCCTGCAGAGAGAACGAAATTACATTTCTGCATGCAACAAAAACATTTTGAACTCCGAAAAAAAGAC